>NC_041714.1:9612128-10291799 GCF_900700375.1 Denticeps clupeoides
GGAGGAACACCACGTGCTGCCCAGGTTTACTTCTTTTACATTTATTTTCCACTTCTGACGGCCATTTGGGATTTCTTTAAGAATCCCGAATGTGTTCCCTTAAAGACATTCTCCTGTTTTTCAAAGAGCAACAAACTCCCTCCACTCGGCGCTGAGAAACCGAGCTTTCTTTAATGTTTGGCCTCAAAGCTGAGAGAGGAACGATTCCGTGTGAATTGTGAGAACAGAAACAATTCTCACCTAGAGGAAAAATAGAGCAGCGGCGTAGTGTCCTGTTGTGCCTGACAAATAGCTCCATCTCTCGCAACCATGATCTCAAACCGAGCACTTGTTGTTTTACAAGCCGCAATACGAACAGCCTTGCTCATCTTTTACCACGACCATATACAATTTCAGATGATAACAATAAAGGATTCTTTCAAAATCAAAAAGCCTAATGTTTAAAATACAGATGAGGACATGACAAAAGACAATGCCCAGAATGTACATGGGTTTTTCAGGAAAGATTTATGTCCATTATTTCCTCAGTGGTCTACAATTATGACATGATTACAACCTGCACAATAATGCCGTCCAGCATTTCTGTGTCTGATGAATGCGAGGACTCTTTTCTGTCTTGAATAAAAATGTCCAGCTCCTGTTTTACAATTGCTTCGATGTTTTATGAGCTCGGCATTCCTTCGGATGCGCGAATCATTTGGGGCTGTTTCGGCTTGTCACAAATCCATTTCTCCCCCACATTTCGAATCTGAAACGGGTAAATACTTTTCAATTGCTTGATGTACAGAGAAAAGAAACAAACAAAAAAAAAACCTCCCTTGACAACACAAAAGACTTTTGTGTCTAGTTGAAGCCCGTAAGGCGCGTAAGCTGACACATGGTAAGGGAAACAATTGCTTCATTAGTAATAGGTGAGATATTTTCAAAGCGGCCCCGTCTTCATGCTGGGTGAAACCGTAATAGGCTTTGGATCGTTACTTAAGTTCATGGCTGACAACATCGCTCAGTGACGGGGGGGGGGGCGCCTCGGAGAACTTTATGGGTCTTTCGCGCAGCACAAAGCTGGGTTGTGACCTTATATGCACGGCCAGTGCTCCATTAATAGGTAAGATGATGTAAATTTGCCTAATTGAGAGTAAAGCTCATGGGGAGGTGCCCCGTCCACGACCTATGAAATATACAAAAGGCGAAACTGCTGTCGGAGTTTTCGCATTTGTCAGCAGGAGGCCGGCTCTTTGTCGCTGTTCTGCATGCCAACACGCTTAACCTTGGCGTCTTAAGTGTTTTTAGCTGCTACTGCTGCCGCTCATGAGAAAGCCAGTCCTGGAAGCACTTTGCCTCACCCCACTTACCTCAGCGACCCGCCCCCACCACAAATCCCTTCTTCCACCGGCCGCCCACCAAGCCCGTTTCTTGTGCCCACTTGGCAGTTATGACCATCACATGACCGGCTGCTTTTGTTTTACACTGTAACCCTGCCTGGTGAGCCTGGGTTTCATTTTCAGTTAAGTGCAAGACGCGGCGGTGATGAGGGGAGGGAGCGAGGGAGGCCGAGAGGACGAGGGAGAAAGAGAAACGGGGAGAAAGAGAGCCTCTATGCTTGAATTGGGAGGCCTAATGTAGTCAGGATGGTATCTGTCACTCAGCCTATTGCATGTTGATGACTCAGGGCACTTTCGGCTGTAAGCAGCCCATGATTTATGGACACCAAGTGAACTCCTGCAGGCAAAAAAGCAAGTCGGAGATCAGAGCGACAACAGGGGCCTTTTTTTGGCTCGAGACCGTGCCTGCATTTTTTTTTTTTGTTCATGCCAAACTGCTTTGCACGGCAATTAGCTCTGTCCTCATTTAGTCTCCCAGTCCCAGAGGGTAATGAAAGTCGTATATCATCTTCAGGGCTGCTAATTATCCAGCTCACTTGCAGGTAGGCTTTGTAACAGTGAGAAGGGCCTGTCGGCTTGATATTTATTGCTCTTCCAATAAGCAAGGGAAAAAATACTCTCTTGAAAGGTTGCCCATACCCCCAGCTTCACATCCTTGACATACCTTTTTCACAAATGCACTAGTCAGAGATGAAATATCTTCATTCCACAACTTATTTCCCTTGCTGAGTGCTAGCCTGAGAAGAGAAGCATGTAGAGCGTCGGCCCGTCTCCATTCATTTACATTTACCTAGTTAATGACGGAGACACTGGGGAGCAGCAGTGAAAAGCACATGGCAGCGTGTGAGGCGAGGTGCTGCCGGCGCTTGTATAACAGGAATTATGGGTTGAGAAATGTGGCCGCAGGCCCTGCAATTGTTCTGTACATTTGTTTAATGCTGTTAAATTGCATGAGACTGCTTATATACTCAACTGTACCCTTCAAACGCAATTTAAACTATTTTAAAGCAACAGTTTTGCCTATTAGAATAATATAAAATTAATCAGAAATCCAACGTAGGTGTTACAGTTGTAAATGACTCTGGTAAACGAAAATGTCTGTTAATGAATGAAATATCTGTATAAATGTAGAGAGACCAATTATAAGCAGCAATTAGTCTTGAGTTGCAACAGAATGTTGTGTTCTTATGCGCTTCAAAAGTTCAACTGATAATTAAAAACCACTTCAGCAATTATCTAAGTACATCTGAAAACAGTTGAACTGATTAAAGAAGCAATAAAGGTGCAGTAGCTGTGGGCTTTATCATTATTTCTCAAAATTACAAACTTTTTTTCCTTGGGCACCTAACTTTTGAACAGCAGCGTATGTGTAAAATGAATTTGTTTGTGTACATGTGTAAATCCATTTATACTAGCAACTGCGGAAATCACCGGAAAGATTAAAATGTTTATTATAACTTTTGACACATCCTAACATTAACATGCTTTTTTTTTAAATCACAGATCCAAACATGATTTAATGTGATATTTAGGTTTAGCACATGCGGTAATGTGTATGGTTTTGTTAACCAGTGCTCGCTCTGTCTCTCTGAGTCACATGCGGGAGAAATCTGAGGGCCGTCTCGAATGGGAAATTAATATGGTTGCAACATGCCTGGAGGGCGTCATTAATACTCGTATTCGGAGATCTGAAATGCATGCAAGGTACAACCCTGATTCCGGAACTTTCTGGCTAATGGCTGTGTAACCCGTCTCTGCTGTTAGGACGGAGGGGGGAAAAACGCCTGCTGGAATGGGGATTAGGATAAATGCAAACCTCATGGAAAGTGGACTTTTAATTTCGCTGTGACGACAGTGTATTCTGGTTTGTGTACCACGTCGATATAGGGGTCGTGGGCCAAACACCCACTGAGCCATCACTTCCCTCCCTCAGATTTTTTCAATCTCCCGGAGAGGAAATCTCGTCAGGTCCTCGCTGTCCGCCCGGCGACGAGAGATCACGTCGGCCGGAGGAGAAAGAGGCGGCGGGGTTGTGGCGAGTATCAGAGAGAGGAGACTAATTGTCAAGGTTATGCCTCTGAAGATGATTGATGTCAGGCTGGGCTTTTCTGTCAGGCCTGTCAGGAGGCAGGAATGTTTAATGTTCTCATTATTGCTTGCGTTGTTGTGTATATTTCTCTGTCAGCGCCGCAGACCCATCTGAACTGCCAAAGCACTTCAAAGGCCTGCAGGTCATTTATCTTCCTGCTGACGCTCCGAATGTTCAGCCTCAGCTGAGTGCCGGTGATTTGTTATGACTTGAGAGTCATCTGACAGGCAGGTCTTCTGTCGGAGCGAGGGGGGAAGAAAGGATTCCTTTTTGTCACACTGTGAAAACATCAATGTTCCTGTAATGGGCTACAACTGTCAGAGTCGGCCTGCACCTGACAGTTGTGTGGTCTCACTAATTTGCAGCCCCGGTGACTTGCTTCCTCCAAGTTTAGAATTTGGTTATGGTGTCACATACAAACAGGTCACCATCTGTTGTAGGGCGCTGCAGGGGCCAGGCGGGGGAAGAGAAATAGCTATGCTAATTGAAGACACGTCGTCATTTTATATTAATCATCCGGCGCTTACGTATCTTATCTTTGAAGTCGGGGCTGTAGAGGGCGGGGTGCTGGTGCTGGTGCTGGTGCGAGGAAAAAGGAAGAAAAAAAACCCCACAGCGGAGCAAAGCGAAGATGGGACGTGCGTACTGGCCAGAGACGAGGAAGGAAGGAGCGAAACGGAGCGCCAGAGCGGCCGGGGAGGGAAGGGAGAGAGAGAGAGAGAGAGAGAGAGAGAGAGAGAGGGGAGGAAAAATCAGATCTTTGTTTCCTTTCCCAGGCCGTGACATGATTAATCGTTTTCTTCTGATCTAATTTTGGAACATGAAAAACAGCACATTTGTCTTGAAGAAAAATGATGTGCCGTACTGTGCAGATGGAAATTTCGAGCCCTGAAAAAGATTAAAGTGAAATTCCACTCCTTAGACCTAATCATGAGTTGTAGATTATACTGTCGTTTTAACCAGATGGTAGGCTCGATGCAGCAACCCCCTTCCTTACATTAATGAATGCTGGACTGTTATATTTGACTTAGGTAAGTGAAATGTCTATCACCCTTAATAGACTGCCAGTCGACATGAGGCATGTGGTCCAACGCCGCACGCTTGCCGCATTTCCCCCCCCCCCCCCCCCCCCGGTTTTATGTTTATGTAGAACTTTTTTTTTTTTGTTTCCTCCCTATTTTTCATCATTGTCATCACTCTGCTAAATATTTTCACACAGGAGGGGGACGAGAACAAACTCGTGTCCGCAGCTAATTTCCTCTTATAGGTCACAGCCATAACTCTGCAACTAAAACCGTCACCCTGGGCGAGGGGGGGACAAGGCGCTCAATAGTAACTTGATTATGTTCCCAGTCAACATGACTGCATGCGCGGTAGTATGGTAACCAACCTAATTATAGGAGGGTGGTGATAAAATGAACGTCTCTCACCCACCTACTCCTCCTGCCCACCCCTGGTCAGATGCTGTGCTCCTCCTGTGGCCTAGAACCCACCTATCCCATCTATCTGGAATTCTAGGAATTTTAGAAATGCATTAGTAGGTGGCAAGTGTGCATGATTGGTGGAGTCACAGATAGTTGAGTAAAATTTCAATGCTTGAAATGTGCTAATTGGGGTTATTGCTCCATAAAATATCTACATTATTAACTGGCAAAATAAATTAATGCCTTTTATCAATTCATATTTGAACTTTTGTCCATAAAAAAATGAACTGCTCAGGCCAGGGTTTACAAAGTACAATGATTACAAATCAATACAAATATTCTCTCTCGTCTTACCAAGCCTAGAAAATGTTCTGATGCCCTCAACCCTGCAGAATGAATTATGGATTTTTAGCACACATAATATAGTTGACCCCTGTCTAACACTTAAATGTTTCGTTATGTGTCACAAATATTAACTGTGTCATTCCTTCTCAATTCAGCAAACGCTTCATTATTGACCTGCTTAGAATTGAAGCGTTTAGTGTCCTTTTGTTTACCCTTGGGCCAATATGAAAAATCTACAATTTCTCTGGCCCAGTTCGTTCAGCTTGACGTGATTTTTCCTTCATTGGTAACAGTGCTTGATTGGCCATTTTCAGATTTCTGATACGTTGATATGTTTCTGTAACCAGGGTCAAATGCGAAGATAAAGGCATCTGAAAATGGACCCAAAAATCATTTCATAATTAGATTTATGAGCTAGGCCAGAGAAATCTGGCATTTGTCCGTCTGGCACATGGGCAAACAAAATGCCTGACAAAAGTGTCTCTTTTTTGGCCATACCATGTATTTTTGATTTGAGCCAGCATGACCCAGTTGCACTTCTCATTTGGTAAAACTGACTGATGAGTGAAAATGCAGCAGTTGAGCAATCAAGATCGCCGTGTCCTTGTTCCTGCTCTGTTTTTAGAAGTTGAAACAGTTCAAACTTGTTTCCACTGCACTGTCAAAAATGTGACAGTGTTGGATTGACACTAGCCGTCGTTCATTCTCCGGTCCTTCAGCTTTGGTTAGCCGTATCTTTCCATCCATAAAACGTACAAGACAGGACGTTGGATCCCCATGATTCATCTCGGAATTTACACATGAAGAATGAAGTTATACCTTGCCCAAATTTCTCGGGGTTTGGCTCCAGGTACATTTAAAAACATGCCTCCTGTGCCTCAGTCCAGGATGGTGATTTATTCCAAAATCAAGGGGTCTGGGAGTTAAACCAGTCAAACTGTTCTAGTGCTCCGTGGCTGTCCAGAACCAAACAAATAAACGAACAAACGAAAAAAAACAAATAAATAAATAGATCGATTTTCTACAAAAGAAAAAAATGAAAAAGGAAAAGATCCAGACGCTGGTGTGTTCACACCAGTGCACAGGGCTGCTCTAGACTGGGGCCAAGAGTGAGTTTATAATAACAGTCCAGGAACCTGAATTGTGCCATAAAGCGGAAAAAGGCGCGTGAGTGAAAGAAAGTCTGCAATGCCAATATGTCACACGCTAAATAGTTTTAAATTAGAGCCTGTATGTGCCTGTTGGAGACTGCATTCATCATACTCAACGCGGGTCTGTTTCTTACAATTTTGGCAGTAAGAGCTTCCACATGCCAGCTCCATGCGGCGGAGAGAGAGAGAGAGGGGGGGGGTCGCAGGTTATCAGCAGAAGTTTACGTGTCTTTAATCAGTCCGCAGTTAATTAGCAGCTCCCACACAATGTAGCCATAAGTCATTAATCACCGCGGCTGCGAGCAGTCAGCTCCATCCGAGCAAAAAAAAAGTTTTGTTTGCCATGAAGGGCCTGGCGCTGGATCGCTTGGCCATTAGTGTGGATATGAAAGGCTTCGTCAGGAGGCCGGACAGACAAGGCCCCAGTGTTTAGCTCCCTGTTGGTCTTTCCACCGAGCTCCTTTCACAAAAGATGACTTCACCCCTTAAACAAAGCTTACATGCATGCACATGCATGCACACTCACGTCACGCGCTGCTGTGGATCTTATCTGAGTGAAATCGTAAAAAGCTGAAATGCCACTTGTTTTGCAAGGTTTGGCCACACCCACGTTACAGAAATTTCTTGATTAGATGATCCCCCAAGTGGAAACTTTAATGAAAAGAATTGTGATAGTAATCTGTATTTTAACTTTTCAGGTATAGCCAGAAACCTTGTTGTACGCATGTTTTCACTTCAGAAAATATAAAAAGATCTTGGAAAGTGAAAATACGGTGGATGCCACAAAAGGGTTGAGTTTATGTGTAAAGTTTCAATAAAACAATCAAAAGTCAATGTATACATGCAACTTTGTACATGTCTGCATGCATTTACCACATTCATTAAAAGTTTTTTTTTAGTTTATTTATGAAAATATTTCTCTTTGACTATGCTGCTGGCATGACGTCAAGAATTCTTAACCAGTTCATTTGTCCACCTCATTAATGCACCTTTCATTGGACTGCAAATATGGAAGCACTATGTCATGTCCAAAATTCCTCCTGGTCCTTGATTTACCTTCAGGTCGTGCATGAGTATTTTGAGGCAACTGCCCTCCGCCGCATTTGACGGAAAGGTCCAGGGTCGTTTCTGAGACAGCGCTCACATGTGTCATCAGAAATAATTCATTCCCGGTATCCCGACACACACATTTTTTAATCTGGAATCAATACGGGCAGAGGGTGTCCATCTACCTGCATGGCAGAGATAAATTCATCTGCAGGATTTTTTTCTTGATGCTTCTATCCAGGGTGAGATGTGAATCTATTATAAGAGTGGCAAGGCTTCTAGCACCCATTACTCCAAATGTTCTGACAGCTCCATTTACCATTCTTGATCATTCCATGACAGGGAATATTTCCTGTGACTCGCTCTGGTTTCCCAGCTCACTGAGACCTGGGGCCAACATGTATACATTTCACTTAAAAAATGAAGAGGGCTTGGCAACTCTAAAGTGTAGCTTTCAGCTTGTTTTCATCCAGATACTTGGCATCCCTTTGACAATTTGGTGAGTGACTTGTACTGTAAGGCACACGCTTACATAGATATTGTATAGTGGTACATCAGTATATGCTGATCACTACATGTGTTTCTATTGGTGGTATAAGGAATGTACCTCAAAACTTGTACCATTTGTGGTCATTTGTGGGACATACAGAGAATTCCTGTGCCTCTTTTTTTAATCTATGAAAAGGGCATCAAATGAAACATTGTTTGAAGTCATGGCTGCCAAAGCTTTATGCCCATCATTTATCTTGTTACTGATACATCAAATTCATTTCACAGCTCCAGTCATAAAAATGTATGAGAATGTAAATGGCCGACTGACCCATTCATCTTGTTTAAAGTGGCAAATGTATTCTTCGTCTGTTCTTCGTCTAGGGTGATAAAGTTATACTTCACACTTTTATGAAGGGGTCATTGTTGATGTGAAAGTGTTCTGCATATCATTATAAGGAGAGAGGAGTATGTAATGAGGGCCTGGGCTTTAAAGCTCCCCCACGACCATGCTTTAGGCAGTCTCATATTCTCAATGGCCACTTAATTAGAAACAACAATCAGCACTCCTTCCCCATTTTACCTTATTGACTCAATACAGCAATACAGACATATGTTAGTCAATATGTATATATCAATTTGAAAGGAAGGATTGAAAGGATTTCCCCCCCAAATGTCAGAGTCACTGCTGGATAGAGTGGTCCACCATTCAAACAAATCTCGTCATTAAATCTGGTACATTTGCAACCACACGGTTTTGCTACTTTCGTTGAATTTATTCTGGCCAAATAGTTATTGTACTGGTGACATATTGGTTTATGTGCCCTTTACCATGGACAGAATCAGTCAGAACGTTTTCTTTTTGGATGTTGTTCCCTTCCCTCAAACATCATTCATCATTTTTTTATCACCTCGGAGAGCAACAACCACTTGAGAAGCAGGTCTTCCCGGGTTCTGCTCAGGTAAATATTTCCATAGCAGATTGCATTTCCATTCTGCCCCTTTCAAATAAGGGATGCATTGAAAAAAGCCACGAATGGGGAAAAGAGATCATTAGCAATACCATTAATTTGAAATAGGCCACCTGTGTCCCAAGAACTGGGCATTTCAGCACTATTGAAAGAAATATGCTATTTCTGCTAGTGGTGAAGATACACACACACACACACACACACACACACACACACTCAAAACGAGGAGTTTATTCTACCTGTCACACCAGGGACATGATGAAGTAATGATTAATACCAGGGACGTTTGAAAATGTAAATGTCAGCTACAACACAAATAAACCAAAGGGGCTTTCTCAGGATGATTAAATGTACATTTTGCCGTTGATTGAGCATGAAAAACGTCATCCATTTCACCCTGGTCCCCACCTCCTACTGCCTAACAGCAATACGATTCCCCCCTGTAGTGAAGTATATGACCACTGTCGCAGCTTTATATGCATACACAGGCCATTGAAGACGAATGGCTGCCTCAATTTATATAACCGGTGGGATCTGCTGATTAGGTAATTTATATGGAGGACAGGTTTATAACCGCTAACTTACCGTCATGTCCCGCAACAATTATTTCAGAAATTCGGCAGTAAAAGCAGACAGTAAATTCTATATTTTTCTTTTGCTGTCATTGAAAGGCCCATAACCTGGAATCTGATTTTCAATAAATCCTTTTTATGAAATAGAGAGTGATTACATCATGGGAGAGACCTTCCAAATTGATCCATTTGGTGAAACCACGGTACTTTCACCGACGAGGGATTTGTTCAGCCAAAGGTCTATTCTAAGCTACACATTCACAAGGTATGAGTAAGTAGGGGAGAACCTTAGGAGACGGGTCAAGGACAATTGTGCCCCAGGGTGACGTTACACACTCAGCTGACATTTTTGTGGAGATGCAGTGTAGGAATTCAATTAATGCCTCCTCTGATATCCAAGGTGCATTTATATAAAACTACCTCAATGAGGTTATGCTGCTCACTGACGAGTGAGTATGATCAGAACACTTTTTTCTGTTTCGTAATTTAAAACGTACAGCTTAATGACACCAAGTTATTATAATTATATCTGGGGCGCACCTGTTTATACATACAAAATTTTTTTTAATATACATAATGTGCCATTACATGGACATCCATGGGTGTGCAGAACTCTAATGGCAGAAGAGACATGTGCAATAAATATCACAATTTAAATACCGACATGATGTATTCTTTCTATAAAGAGTTCACAACTGAAGTTTCTCCAAACACTTGTACAATCCTACCAGTTTATGGCTTTTTACCTGCCAAAATATTTTTTCTTTGGTTATCTTTAAAAATGGATGTTATAAAATACTTTACAAATATAAATACTTTACATTTAAATACTTTAAAAATGTTATAAAATACTAGTTAAAAAATACTATGCTATCCATGCTCTAAACTACAGATATGTTAGCATTATTGCAAATTCTGAAATCATTTTAGTAATGACAGTCACGTTGTGATCTAGCATGGCTACTTTTGGAGTTTCTCAATACTGCCTGATTAATGCTAAGTTAGTTTTATCTGACAGCAAAAATGCATCCATTGGACAGACCAGTAGTAGAAGCCATTTTCTGAACAGAAAGTCGGAAAACTTCACACAGATGAGAAACTGACATTCAAAGCCATCACACTTGATTAGCTAACATCTCTTTCAGAAATGTTCTGCCATGTGGGGCATCTGGTGCTTTGTGGATGAGCTCTATTAACAAGTCTACTGTTTGTGGTCTCACCACAGCATGGCTTCTTGTAAATGGCACTCTTTATAGGAAAAAAAATCCTGCTTAATGGCCTGACTTCCTGTGAGAGGCTACAAAGAGTGCTTAAATATAGCGAGGAAACTCCACAAATCATGTGAGACACATAGTCCCTGTTTTGTGAATAGCATTAAGTTGCTGCAGTTCTTTGAGTTTGCAAAGTCAGTGGCATGAATGTAGAAATGTGACACCCAAGAAACCTGATATGAGTCTTACGATGATACTGAACATATAAGAACAGAATAATGCTCTCTTATATTGAGATGACTGGGTTTAGTAGTGGGTAATGACACCATTAAATTAATAATAGAGCACAAAGCCATACATTTTTTTACATACAGCTCACTAAGGGTGATGGGTTAAAAGCAGAGGACACATTTCATTGTGTGCACCTTGTGCTATGCTGTGAATCACAATGACAAAAAAGAATCTTTTTAATCGGACACAAATAAATGATTTAAACGTGAAGTGATTGTCATTGTAATACACAGCACAACATTTACATTAACATTTACAGCATTTATCAGACGCCCTTATCCAGAGCGACTTAAAATCAGTAGTTACAGGGACAGTCCCCCCTGGAGCAACTCAGGGTTAAGTGTCTTGCTCAGGGACATGATGGTAGTAAGTGGGATTCGAACCCGGGTCTTCTGGTTCATAGGCGAGTGGGTTACCCACTAGGCTACTACCACCCTACTACCAGCACAACATATGGAGCACACAGCAAAATGAGTCCTCTGCATTTAACCACCACCCTTGGTGAGCAGTGGGCAGCCATGACAGGCACCCAGGGAGCAGTGTGTGGGGATGGTGCTTTGCTCAGTGGCATCCTTGGCGGCTCAGGATTCAAACCTTCTGACTACAGGACCACATCCTTCACCGCTACGCCACCACTGCCCCAATTTGAAAATAAAAGGAAAAGTCACGTTGGCACTATTTCACTTGAAAAGCATTATTTTAATTTATTTTATGCTGGTGGGGCAATAGTGGCCTAGCATGTAAGGAAGCAGACTCATAATCGGAAGGTTGCGGGTTCAAATCCCAAACCATATTCAAATCCCCAAATGCTACTGAGGTCACACACTGTTCACCAGGTGCCTTTCATGGCTGCCCACTGTTCACTAAGGGTGATGGGTTAAAAGCAGTCTGCACTGTGTGCTGTGATGCAGTGTTTCACAATTGCAATCCCTTCATTTTCAATTCCACTTTAACCATGCTGGTATGTTTTTTCATAATAACGTTTTCTAATAATATGAACGTGTATTGTTAGAACCAATCTTAACCAAGTATCCTTTCACCATTATTGAATGGCTAGCTGTAAGTGTAATGTAAATTTATTCTAGCAAAATAGCCTAGCTTGTTGGCTATCAGGATTGGCAGCTGATTAGCCTTCATAGCAGTTTGCTAAACTGAATGTCCTCTGCAGCTACTTCAGATGAGTTTTAACTAAGTTTAAAGCACATTGATTTACACAATGTACATTTTTATTAATACACTACATATGTGGAAGAAATATGGACTGAGTATGTGAGGTTGTAAAGGGCTTTGATAATGGTAAGTATTGCATATTTATTAATACATTTATTTAATGATACAAACAATACCAATAAAAGTAACAAACAACTCATTATTTGTAGTGAATTTGTGGCATACAACCTAGAAAAATTGCTGACCAACATCAGAACTAAGCACATATTTGCACATTTTTCATGCCCAATATCTGTTTATATTGTTATTTGTAGTGTTATTAGCCCAGAAATATATTCTAAATATAACCAATCATCCTAGTTTCCAGTAACTGGACTGTTCTTAAGTGTTGTCCTGTAATTTTCTTTTTCAATTACTGTATGACAATCATGTTATTTTTATTTGATGTCTTAATGCATTTTTTAGCTGTGTTATGAAAATTACTATTGGTGAAACTAAACTATATATGTACAATTCTTATTAGTGAAAGACAGAATGCATATTCATTATACACTGACATGCCAATCAAAGGGTCTCACTAACTGTAAAATACTTTGAATGCATGGTGTTATAATATGTTATAAATGGATAAACCAGTATTTTGACAGAACACTTCTGCACAGCAGAAACCTTCTCAAAGCAGCACATCGTGGCCTCCAGTAGAAATTCAAATAATCTCTTTGAAGTTCATGATTGCAAATCAATTTCAATCTTAGCGCTAACTATGCTATTAACTTTCCATTTGTTCACGGCTGTGAAATCAGCTCCCTGACAATGTATATAAAAATGCGGGAAAGAATGCGTTATCGCTGATTACGATCAGTTAAAAGCATGTGAGTTCTGTGACTGGCCTGGCCTCTGCAACTCACTGCCTCTTTGTAGTGTGTGAGTATCACAGCATGCACACTATTATTTTACCATAAGCTTTGTGGTGCTCAAAAAAAGAAAGTGCAGTGCAAATTACACTCTGATTTCGATAGTGACCTTGGTTTAAAAAAAAAAAAAAAGGTGATCAGAAGTATCCCAAATGACAATAGGCGGTACAGATATCTGTTTTAAAATGAATCAGCAGGTGTTCTCTATGGTAAACAAAAGCTTTTGTGATTATTTGTGTGATATGCCATACCTTTGACTCCACATAAAGCCTCATATCAAAGGGCCCTGCCAGAAATGTTAAATATTAGCCGTGAGTCTGTCATATGATACAATAATGCCTTTTGATTGGCGTCCTCTATGAAATAGCGTATAAATGACTGCTTAATGACTATAATGGTGCTTTTGTTTACAGACCAAAGAGTGGACTCCCGCTGTGGCGTGGCTGTATTTTTTCCTTTGAACTGGCATTTAGATTGACAAAAACAAACATTTGCAGAAAACAGGCCCATTCATTTTTTATAATGGTTCTCCTTTGTGAATATGGAAGGTGAATCACATGCCAAAAAGTGATATGTTGTTTTTGAATATGTTGTTCAGAAATTGATACCGATGAGTGGAAAGTTGACATTTATTTTTCTTTGATTATGCCTTTGAAATGACCAATCAACTGATTTTTTAAATGTTTTCTAGTTTTACATATATTAAATTCATAACAGATGTCATATCAGCAATATACACACAAAATATATGTGACAGTAGCCTAGTGGGTAACACACTCGCCTATGAACCAAAAGACCCAGGCTCAAATCCCACTTACTACCATTGTGTCCCTGAGCGAGACACTTAACCCTAAATTGCTCCAGGGGGGGACTGTCCCTGTAACTACTGATTGTAAGTCGCTCTGGATAAGGGCGTCTGATAAATGCTGTAAATGTAAATCTTCAGGCAGGGCATAACAGTTGGAGTCAGTCAGTCAGGGTTACATGGAGCTCTCACAAGTAATTCATTTAGACTAATTATGAACAGGCCATTTAGGAGATGTGTGTCATGCCATACTGGAAGCTTTCACTCTTTAAGTTGTAGGGATGTCGGTTCCTGCTGCGGTTCAAATCGCAGCATCATTGCATGTTCCTGCGTCTGAGAAAGCTCTGTGTGTGCCTCAAAAAAATGTGCTCAGTTCAAAGCAAACGAAGAGTAAAATTCAATCAAAGAGGTTTTATGACATTAACAAGAAGGAAGCGGCATTAAATATGCATTAAATAAAATATTTAAATGCGCACAGAGAATCAAACATTTCACAAGTATGCAAATCATTTTCTCTCATCCAAACAGTTTAAATGTAACATCCCACTCAGACGTAATATTTCTACACTAGGGTACAATTAGAATAATTTACAAATAATGTAAATATATGTATATGGAGTTTGCATTTATCACAGACACTATAGATACATTGCACGTGTTAGTAGTTACATATTACATAGTAATAAAAATATTTGCATTGAAAGCATGAATAACCATGCTCATGAGCTTAAAATGTCTTAACTCAAATTTTGATAAAAATGAATTGCCTAAATGTGTTTCTGTGATGTACAGGTCATACAAGTCAGCGGTGCATTATTTAAGATGCACGTTTAATTAATTACCTACAGATATGGTTTTCTGCTATAATTAGGTGAAACAGTGGTGCTCGCAGGTCTATTTACCTCACTGTTCCCCATAGATCTTGTGGTCCTGCCTGAGGTGGTGTGCCATTCTGATTGTTTAACTACATGCTATTTTCAAAGAAACCTTTCACCATAAACTGGTTTAAATAGTTTTTACATTTTGAAAACAGCGAAAATGGAGTTGGAGACACGCTTTGCACTTTGCGCTGTCGTATCACAAAAATAGGGCCCATTTTGGGCCTAGAGGTGTGGACACTCAGTGAATTAAAGGTCTAAAGGCAAACATTGTAGGTAGCACACTGGAACACACTGAAAGACATCAATATAATACAGACTAAGCTAAATAGTTTGGGGCAGTAGTGACCTAGCTGTTAAGGAAGCGGCCCCATAATCAGAAGTTTGCCGGTTCAAATCCCAATCCCCAGGCGCCTGTCATGGCTGCCCATTGCTCACTAAGGGTGATGGTTAAAAGCAGAGGATGCATTTCTTTGTCTAACCATGTGCTGTGCTGTGTATCACACTTTAAATAGTTATACCGTACACTGCACTTTTGTTATTTATCCATCCATCCAAATTCCGTTCACCTTTAACCCTTTTTACATTTGAGACCTTAAACTTAATCGGTTGGTTTATCTGAGAATCTTAAGACAATGGATTTCCCCACCATATAATTTGTCTTTGTCGATGTTAAGTATACTGTTTGCATTACAGACGTCATAAGCGCCCTCATTTTACATGGGCTTCAATCTGAAAACATCACCCTTTGTAACTGAAAACATAATAAAATCAGCATACAGATGATGATGCTGTGCCAAACTCCAGCCTCCCACTCTGCGTCGTGTCCACTGCCACTGACAATAACGGTTCCCAGACAGTACAGCATATGGTGCACAGCTGTGCATGACTGACTGCTGAGAACGGGCTCGACTTGACAAACCTGCAGTTATCTGTGGGAGGTCATGCTACTCCTGCATCCCCATAGGCCTCGGTAAGGCCAAACTTAAACAGTGTGGGGAGAGGTGGCTGAGGTGAAGGATGTGTGGGCAGGTAAAGTGTAGATTCCACTTCCTCGGGTGAATATCTCTTACAGATGCACAGAGGGCGGAGGTCACTTGTATTTGTCCAGCTGTCTTCCACCGTGGTCTCATCCAGGGCGGCGCCACTCCGGTGTAAAGCCGTTATGCCATATGCAGTAGAAAAGAGCAAACTCTTCCCTGCAGAGGAATTTGTGAACACACAGATGCCGTTTTGTGTGTAATAATAATTTGTTTGCACCATTACATGTCAGCCTATATTTCATTTAGCGTCAGACGATGCTCTTCAAAGGCTCTTCCCTACAGACGATGCTCTTCAAAGGCATAAATTTTAATGAATAGCTCTGGCCCTACCGCCATGAAGCGGGTGTTTTGGCGTCTCTCTGGCTCCTCGACTGAGGTTCATTGCTGTGGGCTGATCTATGAGAGCAGATACCAGGAGCCCGACTCTCACCAGATGCGTCAGTGCCAAAGGGAAATAAGTTACGCTCCTACTGTCAGGACTCAAGTGCTTCAAGAGAGGACACAGGTGTTTGCCCACAGAACATTAATGGGAGTTGGCCATGTGGCGTGGGGATGTGAAATCGCTCCCAAGTGCGGGCTCCCCAATGCATCAAACCCACAGCTACACAGAGCATGGAAACTCCAACCCCTGGAAGATAATGCAATGCACATTTATTCGAAGCCTTCATCTGAGTAAATATAAAAAAAAATCACCAGTGATCAAACCGCTGGTCTGCCGTCATTAAATTAACACGATGGGCTCTCGAACTTTTCGAGATGTAAAGCGGTAGGCTTCTTGGGCAACTGCAAAGAAAATGACATTGCATTCCTTAATGCTGTAAGTGTTATCCTCCCAACAGTCATTATGCATTCTTTATTTTTTCCTTTGCATTTGTCCTCAGCAGTACTTGCCCAGGTTCCCAATTATATTACCTGAGAGCAGATAAACAACTCCTGAACATTCTGCTGCACTTAATGTGCTTTTGAAAATGGTAATTGCTTCGCTTAAGTACATTTTTTTTCAAGCACATGTTGTTTTCATTTTGTGTATATCCAAAGGGCGAGAATAAGGCAAAAACGACCGAAGGTGATTTCAGCAACACCTGAATGCATTAAAGCAATAAAATGATCTGAAGCCACATATTTCCGGAGGCTGTCTGGCTGTGTGTCTGCACCCATTTGTCTCTTGGTCAGACCCATTAGTCTGGCTGCACAGTGCTTAATATGGTCACTTTCTAGAGTTTTCTCTGATCAACGTTTGATATATTGGAGTATCGAGGCCTGGCCTTGGAATATGAATGTGAGTATTTTCCTGGTGTCATTTCCTTTGGATGGCCACAGTAATAAATGTTGGAGTAAAAGCCCTGCAATTTTAATCTGAAGGAGGCCTGCTGCATAGCTGATGGAAACGATAAGTTTCATCAAATATGAAAAAAAAAAATGAGATGTTCAAAATATGTACAACTGGTCTGACACATGTTGAGTTGACACTCAGTCATCAGATCTGCCACGATATCGGTCTTGATTGATGATGTGCCTGCTAATGCTATTCAGTGTTTGATGGCATTGTGAACACTTTATATATAGAGCGCACTTGCATAACTTTTTTTCAAATGCGTAATTTTCTCACATGTACACGCCCGCACACATATACAAACATAGTTTCATGCGCTATCTCGGATTTAAATCAGTGTGAGGAATTCCATAGATTAATAAATAAAAATGACCCAGAATGTGATAATTGCCATGAAATGTAATGGAGGCCGCAAAGCCTTTGCACAAATGTTTCAGATGAGCTTTTTAAAATGCCGAACTGATTATTGCTCACTGGCTTCTCCCACTTCCTCAAGACGACTGAAGAGCAGTAGCCTTATGAAGTGTGTTTTTTAATAAAATATTCACGGCTTTATTCCTGAGGATTACGAGCACTTTTACACATCTCTGCTTATTTACATTTGTCACTGGCGCACATTTCACTAAGAGGGACTATTACACCATCACAGGGGAGGGGTTATTTCCATAAAATATTCTTTGGCGAAAGCCCCTGTCCAAGAAAAAAACTTGCAAATGAATCGGTCCTGGTGATATCATGGCGTAGGCCCCTAAGCAGCAGCAAATGACCTCAATTAGACACTCCGAACAGCAGAAGGTTGTGAGCGAGCGGCGCTCCTGAATGACAGCCTGTCACTGGGGCCATTTTTCTTCCCCCGCCGTCACCTTGACGAGCACTTTGAATTTGAAAATCAATGAGGGAAAAGTGGCTGTAAGAAGTGAGCGGGACCCGGAGTCGCCGTGCATCCGTGAGGGGAGCTGTTTGCCTCAGCCTCCATTACCACCCTCCTCGAGAAGCGTAGCGGGGATTAATCTGTCAAAAAGGGCGGTTTAGCGCTGATGGATATGACATGTGACCGTTGACGATGTTGATTTTATCTCCCGAGATTAGAGAGATTTACTTTGGATGGGTAGTGATGTCGTTTGCTTGATGCAGTAGATCTGTTTATGAGCTGATTAAATCACAGGGCCCTGCTTCATTTCATGCTATTCGGTTTATGACTTCATTACTGCAATCACAAAAGCTGCGGACATTTCCACATCCCGTGTCATAATAAATCATTGTTCGAGAGGCCTGTTGTATTTCAGCGTGACACCTCTGGAAAAAAAAAGAGAAAAGAAAAACAAAGAACAGATTAAATGTTTAGCCTCGGCGAACACACTATTACAATATGGAATATAGAATTAGATCAATAATACATGAAAACGTGCTGTATAAATACACATACACTAACATTCCTTGGGTCACGTCTTCTTCTCAATCCAATAAATGAGGGTTGTGTTTTCCAGAGGTCGGTGTTTTCAGTGTTGCTATGACGTCTTGCAGCCGTCTCAGCATCTCGGATCGGGACCGTCTGTATGTTTTGTCAAATGCCGGGTAATTACGAGCGTGAGGGCAGTAATTCTGTACCATTAAATATGGTGTGAAGCGTGAGTCAGTGGCTCGGCTTGCTCTGGCCAGGTGTCAGACGGGGGCCTGCCGCCGCACCAGTGCATTGTGGGTTTTCTTTTCGCCCTTCTTTTTCCAGGCCACGGGCTGACCCCGGCCCTGTGTTTCAACACGCCGCGGCGCAGCCTTGAAGGATGTGCTTTTAATGTGGTATATAAGGCAGCCATTCATCTCACCAAACGCAATTAGTTGCATTAGCGCGCAAGGCTCAGGGATCTAAGGTCAGGGTTTATGGGAAAACACTAAGTGTTTTCCACTGGCCAATGACAGCCTGACATAGATCTGCATTTTTAAAGGAATCACACAACAATAAAAAAAATCTCGTTCAGGTTTGACTTCTCAGGAATTTTTGAGTTTGTCTGACCTGTATTTCCAGTTCAGCAAACCCTGATTCTGCGACATCCCTCCCAGTGTCTCGTCCGTGTTTAAACTGAACCCCATGCGAACTAATTGAACCGAAAAGCTGGGTCGGGGCAGGGAGACGTGCGTCACAGAGCCGTAGGAAAGCACCGGCGTGCGTTTCTTTTTATATTCTCTGCAGCCACAGTAGTGTCGATGGAGGGTGTGTAATTTATGCACACATGTGCCTGCATGCTCCTCTCATGACAGGCCCAGGAGGAGGGGCACATGATGAATTGCTTTCCATTGGGGACCTCCGCACAGCCACCACGGTGTGGGTAAAAATGGAAATTGCTCTGTTTCACAGTCATTACATCAGTTTAGAGCCTGTGTGGGCCACTGGAGCAGCGCTCCGGCTGAGATGTTTCAGGAGAACTTTCGTGTGTTTGAAAAGGCTGATCATGTAGGTAAACAGAGGTGCTGGAAACATCACACATGCGTTTTTATAAGCCCACCGCCTCCAGTTCCTCAGCGGTGTAGGCCTGTCATGGGTGATGTTGGACAGGAGCAGATGGGAATAAAGAAAAGGAAAAAACATAAAAAAAAAAAAACAATAAAACCATTCATGTCCTCATACACAAATTACCATTTCTGAAAAATGAAAAAAAAAAAAGTGAGGAGATATTTTAAATATTGAAAATATGTTTGCAGCGTTTTAATCATTTGTTTCTATATTTTACCATGGTAACCATTGGCATCCAAATGCTTTTTACATTTAAATATTTTAAGTCATTTCAACGATGATCAATATTATTTTTTAAATCACATGTACTTCATGATGGCAGCTTGTACGCTGCGTGCGGATGTAAATATTACAGCGGTGGCACTGAAATTAAGCTCTAGAGCCGGTTAATGTTCATTAGTCCTGTTAATTAAAAAAAAAAAGACGAATAAACTCGCCTCACGTCGCGGACGTTCGTGTTCGTGAATTATATTCGTTTTAGATATCATGCAAATATTTCCAGCAAATAGTGCGTTTCGAATAGCCTCGCATATACTGTATGTTAAAATTAAATAACGTCTTGCATGTTTGATGACGCTCTAATTGCGCAGTTTGACACGAAGAAATGGACGAAATATCATCAATTTCATCCAGTCGCACAAAAGGTCTGTAAATCTGTATAATTTGATAATTGTGTAAAGTTTTGAAGAAAGTATTTTTGGAAATGAAATAAAACGTAAACAGCGTCCGGTAAATCACATCACAACTTCTAAAAAAGTGACATGTAAATTTGTCTAAAACGACACAATAAAAAATGTTTCCAAAAATCTAATTTATCTTAGTTAATTGTCAATTTATTTTAATCGACAAACAAAATGCTTTATACAAACCCATTCTATCCGGAACTGGTGCACATTTAGGCAACATTTCGTCTGAAATAATTCACTGGTGCGCCACTTGGTGTGTGCATCAGATTTATTACAAAAAAAAAAAAAAAAACGCGGTTTAAACTACTGCTTCTTATAATTACGTTACATTTAAAAGTAGGCCGACACCCAGGTGAACTACTTTCACGTCATGATTTTAATTTCATGTTTATTTAAAAATATATATGTATAAAAGGCTTATGAGTGGCCCACAGTCTTAATATTTCATAGAAATAGTAATTTGTCGTGTTCGACGTTACGTTGTTACCTTCGACACAACAATGCTACAGATGTTGGCTGGATATTAGTGTGTGTGTGTAAGGAATAAATTATAACTCGTCTCAGCGAATGAGCACCGACTGGACCAGCCTTGGGGAAAAAAGTACTGAACACGGAAATATGCAACAGAATCGTTTCTTATTTTCTCCAGAATACATACAAAAAAATACCAATTCTCTTTCCAATGGTATGCACCTTAAAAATAACGTCAATTTTTAAAATTATATGGACATTTTTTTTTTGAGAGAGGGGTGGGTGGGTGGGAATTTAGGAAACAAACATGCATGTAAATTATTTTCCCGTCGATGAGACATTTAAATAAGAACGTACAATAATACAATCATAGCAATTTTCAAAATGAACACCGAACCGAAGACCCCTATTTTTTTTTTTTTATTATTATTATTATCATTAGTATTCTACACGCGTGTCACTTCACCTACAGCTCCGTTTCGGGGCAATGCACTTCGAGTTGCTCGCATAACTTTCTTTTCCTCCATTCTCTCCTCATATTCTTATTTCTTATAGTCCGCTTTGAGCTGACATAAATAAATACAGTGGGTCCTTCGTGGTAGAAAAGCTCTACTGGTATCCCAGCGCGGACGCTGTGGTGAGTCTCTGGCCGTACAGCGCGTACGGGGAATAGTAGGGCCCCGTCGCGGCGGGCACCGGCACCGGGGCTCCGGGGGTCGGCAGCGGGCTTTTGGAGTACGGGTGGTAGCGGCCGCTTAGTCCCAGCGCGTGGTGCGGGCTGCGGAGCGCCAGGGTCCCGGGGCTCCCCGGAGCCCCCGACGGGGGCATGTGCATGTGGCACGCCATGGCGGCCGCGGCGGCGCTGGCCAGCGACGACGAGCCCGGGTAGCCCGACATCAGCTTGTCGGCGCCGGTGAAGGCGGTGTGCGTCCGCAGGTGGTTCAGCAGCTCTTCGGAGGACGAGAAGCGCTTGTCGCACGGCCCGTTGGCCGACACCCAGTTGCACACGTGCGGCAGCGGGTCGTTGGGCAGCATGAAGCCGTACGGGTACAGGGGGTGTCCCCCGAAGGCCGGCGGGGACGAGTGCACCCCGTGCAGCGGGTGCGTCGGGTACATGAGCGGGTAGCCCGACTTGAGGGCCGCGGCCGCGGCCGCCGCCGCCGCCGCCGCCGACTCGTGCGTGCACGACGCCCCGGCGGCGCCGGCGGCCAGGTGGGTGGCGCAGTGGTAGCTCAGGCAGTACGGGTCCCTGCACAGGCTGGCGGACATGATGGACGGCGGCGACGCCCCGGCCAGCGGGCTCGAACCCGCCTTGCTGCAGCCCAGCGAGCCGGCGAGCTGCGCGTTCACCAGGCTGCCGCCGTGCGGGAGGAAGTGCTGCGGGTAGCCGGCGTAGGCGCCGGCCAAGCTGCCCGGGTACGTCATGCCGGCGGGGGGCAGCGGGAAGACCGTCTGGCCCGGCTTGTACGGGGACACCGGCGCCACCAGACCCGAGCCGAGCACGGACGCGGAGGACACGGAGGTGGCCGACGAGGACTCCGACGAGGGCGGCTTGGATCCCGGCGCGGCGTCCTGGTGCGCGCTCACCTCCACGTTTATTCCCGCGCAACTCACGCTTATCCGGTTATGGTTGACGCCGCTCGAGCCGTCGGACGAGCAGCTTTTGTTACAATCGGACTCTTTCTTGTCGTCCCTGTCACCAGCCTTGCCCTCCGACGGCATCGGGGACGCCGAGGTGCAGGAATTCGGGCTGCCAGTCCTTGGCGTGAACGGCTGGCAGGTGGCGCTAGGCACGCGGAAACCGGACTTCTCCCCGCCGGAGACCCCCGAGGACGCGTCCTTCTTCTCCGAGGGTTTCGAGTAGGGCTTGAAGCTGGATTTGTCTTCCACGCCGATGTCGCTCAGCTTCAGGGGACCGGACTTGGCCTCCTTGTCACTAGATCCATTAGCGGAGACCGAGGAGAGCTTGGAGGAGGGCGGGGGGTCCGGCTTGCCGATCTGGGAACAGGTCTGCGCCAGCAGCGCCAGCGGACTTTTCTTGGCGTCGAGCTGCGAGGAGTGGACGAGAGACACAAGCGCTTGAAATAAAACTTGCAAAAATACCGAGCCCCCTTTCAACATTTTATTCGAATAATAAAATGTTAATTATAATGGGCGGTGCGCAATTTACGCACAAGGAACAGCACAAAATAATACAAAAACTACAACAATGCCCCGCAATCACGCGTTTGTTCCCCCGTTACCTCGATCGGACTGACGGGGGTCGACGGTAAAGGCTGCAGGTACTCGGGGTGCAGGATGTGTCCCGTCCGCGCGGTGAGCATTTTCAGCACCTTGATGGGGAGTCGCTGCGCTTGCCGTAACGGGTCCGAGGGGGGGACGGGGTGCGCGAAAGCCTTGCCGCCCTTCGCGGAGCTGCTATTCCGTGACTCGCTGCGCTTCCAGGCTGGATCGGCGTCGCTGCGGTTTTCTCGAGCAAAGACCGAGGGCGATGTGCTCATGACCCAATTCTCTCGTGCTCTGTCGGTAAACCGTTCGCCGCGTCCATACTCTAAATAAAAAAATAATAACAATAAAAAAAAAAAAAGCGAACGCTCTTCCTCGTAAAAAAAAAAAAGAAAGAAAAGACGAAGATGATGATGATAATAATAGCAGGAAGTCGGGAAGGGTGAGTATAATCCGCGCGGAGGCCGTTCCCGCTGCTCCGCGCCCCGGTCCTCCCGAAGCCGCGACTGGCGGAGCGTCTCACTTCAAACGCGGCTGAATTAGTCCCGAGATTAAAGCCTTTGCCGCCTTCCAATCAAATGGCACCCCGAGGTGATTGGAGGGTCAAGGGGATGTGACGTCCCCCTCCCCGCGAGCGCCGCTGTTTTGACAGCTTGTGGGCGGGGCTTCCGGGCGCCGCGTCATCGCTCCGTGTGCCGCGCGCGTCCTCGCTCGCCGTTTGCGAGAGAAAAGTCGCGTTTTCCCGCCGCCAAAAACGCTCGCGCATTAGGGAATTGTCGTTTTCGTCCGCTGAACGTACAATTTCGAGCTAAAAGACCAACGCGCCCCCCAAAAAACGCCCGCTTTGTTATCGTTCTTTTTTTTTCTATTATTTTGCCAGCAAACATAATATCAACTCCCCCCGCCCGGTTTGAATCCCCCAATCAGACTCGCGTTGACGAGGGGGGGGGCCCAGACCGACGTCACGTGATCCTGACTCCGCCCCTCGGCCGACTGTCAGTCCCGCTCGGCCGCAATCAATCAGCGGCGCGTCAGCCGCTGTCAATCCGGCGCTGACGAGTACAGGCAGGGAGTGGAAATAAAAGAGAAATAAAACCGAGGAAGAGGAGCGATTAGAGAGGAACGCCGCAGTTTCAATGCAGACGTCGTTTTAGGCCGCGTGGGTTTAACCGGGGACGACGGGTCGCGATCAGACGGCACTTTCTGGTTTAAGGTCAACTTTAAATACAAAGATCCTACATATGTAACTTCTGTAAAAATAATAATAATGCAACTTTCATAACACAGGCAGGACGGTAGTTTTAAAGGTGGCCCACTCATACCACCAGAGAGAGAGAGAGAGTGGGTGAGTTCGGGTGAATTCTTCTTCACGTTTTTATACAGGCCGTCAGGTGCAGCAGACATTTTACCCCCGATGGCGTTTTTACTATTACACCATCCACCACGAACCCGATCCCCCGCGATATTATTATTTGTTATTAATGTCTCCTCGTCGCCAGGTACACAGAAGAGGAGAACGCGGAACGTAGCGCGACGCCGCTGTTTTTATTTGGGCGCAGCGAGCGTGATTTATTTAATTTGGGGATGAGAATGGAATGGAATGGGGAGGAATGGCCTGTCAGACCTTGGAGAAAGGAAAGTTGAAAATGCCTTGAACCTTTCACCGCTGAGATGGCTAATCAGTATTGAGGCTCCGGGGCAATCGGGCAGCCTTTCAATGCGGTTCCTCCTTTCATCTCGACGGGACGGAGGCGCTCAATTAAAAGCCTATCAGTTTGTAAGTAAATCAACGCCTATCAAAGTTGTCACATCAAACAAAACGATTATTATTGTGGCCCGCCTCCCCCATTAATCTCCGTCTGTGGTAATCCGCTTGACAGGTCATCCCGGAGAGCAAGAAAACCTGGAGTGGACAGTGATCGAGGCGACAAAAAACCCCCCAAAATACACGAAAAGTAAACAAATAATAATAAATAAATAAAAAAAATCAAATATTTTAAAATATTTTATTATCATCACTTACATTGCTTACAAATACATTACTTAAAAATAATATATATATATATGCACGATATTTACAAGTCCCACATTAAAATATCCACTGATATAAAAGTCACCGAGAATTCAAAATATATATAAAACGGCAAATATTGAGGTGCTGCTGATTCAGAAACTGGAATAACTTTCCCATCCACAAAATAAATCCATTCTGGTCGATTACGCAAGGCAATATTGTATCTATTGAATCTAATTACTCAGAAATTAAAAGTTTTTCCACATTTACATACAGTATAAATTGTAAACTTTTAAAACAGCAACAAACTTATTTTTTTATGTGAAGTGTTAGTTGGAAGCTTTTTGCTCCCACCGGACCGTCGGAACCGAACACAAGCTCGTCTCACGTCATGCAAATCCGCGTGATTGATAACGCGACACTTTTTTTTTTTTTTTACCGTCGCAGCTTGGCACAATACGTGAGTTATTGGGGCAGAGAAGGGCAACCATAAATTTTCCAGCGTCAAGCTGGAAAAGAAGAAAAAAAAACTCTTTATTGTCCGTATGACAAATGGGCTTCTGCAGCAGACACCAAATACCCGGCGCTGCCCTGAAATGGGCGCGCATTCGTCTCGCTCATAATTCATGACGTTTGAATAAAAAGTTTAAATGTCCGCACATATTTCATCCGCGAATATATAATTATTTACCGAGCCGGACGATTAAAAGGCAACAACAAAAAAAATAATAATAATACTGATTCCACGAAATAAATGTACGCAGGAGCACCAAATCGCCAGCACTGTTGCCGGATCCTTTTTAATTGAATAAATCGGAATTACTTCTGAAGAGTTTACTGCCGTCGTTCGTGTTAATTGTTCTCAGGAACCTGTTCGCGGAACGCAGCGACCCGGCTACTCACGGGAGTAAGAAATTGGGGGGTGAAAAGGGACCGTGGCGAGCGACGTTACCTGGAATGTAAAGTTTAAAACGCGCTCCGACCCCATATTCCCCCGTAGCGTTAAAACGAAAAGACGCGTGAAGCCGCAGCTCCCGGAGAACACTTCCGGGTGTGGGCGGTGCCAGTGACGTCACCCGGGCGCCAGCCCACGTCGCGGGCGGGGCTAAATGGCACAGTCGCTCGGCGCGCGCTCTTCCAGCCTGTGCGCGCATTGTAATGTCATTATAATGACAAAATAACACGCGAAGTGTTTGACTCGATCACAGCAAGTTGGTTGTGTTTAAACTGTACCATCTGCACCTCACTCGCTATCCAATGTGTAGTTTCGGTGTAACAACACGTCTACTACGGTGCTGCCAGTACGCAGTATGTCAGTAGTGAATAATCAGTGTAAAATGTACACGTCTCGTCTCCTTCAGAAGTGCAGGAGAACCCCCGCGTCCCTCCTCGGCCCGGCCGCGTGTTCCGTGCGACATCAGCTGACCCGGGCATGCGGAAGGAGCCGAGGGCTAAATTGAAGACGCCGAGTTCGGGGGCAGAAGCCTGCCCGGCGCGTCAACGCACGTCGCGCAGAGGAGCGTCCCGGGGCTTTCAGTCCTTCGTCGCGGCATGGCGCACAGAGACCCCGCGGCCGCAGTGAGCGGAGCTCAAGTAAGTCGTGAGCGGGCGACAGCGTCTCTCCAGCGCCATTCTCGGGAGTTTGCATGCGACACGCTGAACGTGAACCAAATTCACCACGAACGCTTGCCTGCATTTACAAAAAAAGGTGTTTTGTGTTGAAAGTTGTTGCCTGACGTTTCAGCTTATTGGGTAGAAAGGGTTATGTCATGCCGAAAACTTTTTCTTCCAACTTTTTTTTTTTTTTTTTAAATGCGATGATGTACAAGGAGCACAAACCAATCATACATGAGACATCATCGCACATATATACACCTAAAACCACCTAATATCTCCACCTAGTGTGACCATTTTCATCTAGGCTGGCTCGAATACCACGTTATGGGACCAAACTTTGTGGAATGGGAAATATGAACATGTTTTGCTTTGTAATGGATGCAGGTTTCCTTCATTGGACACGATTGTGAGCACATTCCAGACTTCCTTGGAGAAAAATATGGAAGTCTTGCTCGACGCCTGGATCTGAGCTTTAACAGACTGAGGTAAGTTTTAGCAAAGCTGCAGCGTGTGTGCGGATGTGGTTTAGACAGGTAAGTTCACAAGGTCACTTTATGAAATACGCTGTACTGCCTTCTTTGTATCGTGTAATAACAAATGGATATACTATAGCTTGCATAAATTACACCTTCATTTTGGCTTCCTTGAACTTTCACAGACTGGTTTATTATAAGCGACCCTTTATTCTTTTCTCATAAGTGTGACACATTTTCCAACATCGTAGCATTTAACACATCATAAATCCAAATGACTTCCAGCCATTTGCTGTTTATGTGTGTGAATGTAGCGCCACATTCTTCTGGCCTTTAGTGTATAGCTTTAGCAGTAGTTTATGTGCATGGCAAAAAGTTTAAGACTGACCTCTCACACCCTAGCAGCCTAAATAATCCAGATATTTCAAGTAAAACACAGAGCACCTGAGTG
Source organism: Denticeps clupeoides (assembly GCF_900700375.1). Lineage (NCBI taxonomy): Eukaryota > Metazoa > Chordata > Actinopteri > Clupeiformes > Denticipitidae > Denticeps > Denticeps clupeoides. The sequence continues at coordinate 9,639,691 of NC_041714.1, forward strand.
ATCATATGTACTCTGTACTCTGGTTTGCTGGACGTTTTCAGTGGCAGAGCTGCTATTCGCTCTGTTGGCAGACATGAAATCCTTAATTGTCTTCATTTATTATGATCCAGTAACATGTATACTGATTCTTACCGAAATGCAGAAGTGTTACATGCATTTTGATGCCAGAGTAATACAAATACAGTTTGTGGTTGCAGAGATATACAGATTTGATTTGCCCGAGACTTTTATTGGGGGGTCCGAAGTCCAGAGGCCTAGCAGGTTTAGCAGGTTGAACCTGCTGGATATTTCCCTGGTATGATCATAATACCATATAAATGATCTAAAACACCAGTCAACAACACTACAAATGTTATTCACACTTTTTTCGCACTACAAAGTCAAAGGGTCAATGCCCACTTACTCCCATCGTGTCCCTGTAACTACTGGTTTTAAGGGCACCTGCTAAATGTCATAAATGTAAACGTATTTTGAGGCCTAGTGTGCTAGCTGGGTGCAACGTCTGGAAATATGTGGTACTGTCTGTTTAACTTATTTATATAACTTTCATTATCACATGTTGCGTGCGTGGTAATCAGCCAGATATAATGTAGCAATACCCTCAACATGTGTCGGAACCCTTTTGTGTAATAGTGTCAGCAGCATAGAGTTCTAATAAATACACTGGCGTCGTGCATCTGAAACACAAGCAGCAGTGCACGGTTGAATTGCTCCAGATACCTTAATTATTATAGTGTGTATTACAGGCTGCCAAATGGTAACAGTTCCTGTAAAACCCTTCATCGTGCAGCTTAATTGGGCCTTTAAAATATTTGTCTCTGAGGCCAACGCCATTATGAACTGGGAAATATTTTAGAGCTAATCACCAAAAAAGTACCCATTCGTGCCTGTCACTCACGCCAATGCATCTCTGCATCAAGTGCAATTTAATACGTGCATTATGCGCATTATGTGGTCGGGATGTCATCAAGATATTTAAAAAGTCTTGAGCGCTGGAACGCTGCGCGATTCGAGGCCTTCATAAAAGGGCTGATCAATAAACGTGACATGTTAATGCAGGGCAAGTAGAATAAAAGATTCCTTTGACAGGACATGAAGAATCACCTTGTGGCAGCTGGTACGGGGGGGATGCCATTTCAGGGGCGCGACTGGCAAAGTTGATCTGACAAGTAAAAGAGGAGAGATGATGGTTATGAGGTGCTTTTGTTTCAGACGCCTTTTCTTGACCTGTCAGCCCTTGAGGGACTCTGAATGGGGGCCTCTTTTTGTCATGTGAAAATTGTCATCTCCAGGCAGTTATCTGTGCTCAAAATGTGGATTCTTCCATTTAATTGATTCGCTTTGCGCTTGAGTCTGTCACATTAATAATTGCTAAATCCTGCCGGCCCAGTGTGTCGCGCATAAATGTCTGCTTGGCTGTAACAATTCTAATGAAGGGGCGCGGCTAGAAACGTACATCTGCTGGCTGGCTGTTTGTTTCTTAAGACACGAAAGTTTCTGGCAAGATTTCGGTGAAACCTTTCGTTTGTATAGTAATTAATTGTTGCTTTCAGGGCCGGTCACATGTTTTTTTTTTTACTTGACCAGAGAAAGCAATATCATTTCTTAGGCACAAGCATTAAAAAGAAAATAAAAATGATTTTACAGCAAACCTATCGTCCGAGGCGCAACGTTCAATTACCGTCAGGAAAACAGTTGGTAACCGCTGGGGTCACTCCGCGTTTTCGGGAAGGGGGGGTGTTCCTGTTTTGAGCTGTGGTGAGTCATGTGACCCTCTGGGTACACGCTTGAGTTTCAGTGTGAAATGCAATTTATGGTCAGTCATGTGACGACTGTAATAAAACGAGGATGCGGGCCTCCAGCACGCCCCGAGAGTCTCGCCCTCGCTGATGAAGAGTCACAGTCGAACAGAGAGACACCCTGTTCCCGCCATGAATGACTTCTTATGATCTGCCCTGGATAATCAAGGGTACTTCCCCTGCAGCGGGCAGATTTAACGCTGTCAAATGTTTCGTCCACACTTAACTGCGGTTGGATTGAAATTCTTCATTTTTTACTTTTATTCTTTTTATATTTGTGATAAACTGCTTTTCTGACCTGCCATACATTACAACAAAGCAGTGTCTCATGGAATCGGGGTTACAGCGTCTTATTAGACCAAATCATTTGATTTGATTTTACTGTGTCTGCGGCGTAGCATTCAGCGGAGGGAAAGTTACCGTTGGTAACGCACAGGAATCTCTGGCTGCGAGAGCAAACGAAATGATGGACCCTGGGTTCATTTCAGCAGCGACCTGTCGCCTGCGCTTTCTTCACTCATGCATTATTTGGAAAGGTGTCCCATCAGTTTGACACGAAGCGTGTAGGTGAGCTGCTCCGGCCCTTTGCTGCTGCGGCTGAAGGATCTCATTGTCTTGTCTGTGTTTTTCACATCACATCAGTAAACAGCGGGCGCCGGGGTGGGAAGCATTAGCCAGTGGTCAGTCATGTTGAAGGTTGTCATCGTCCCACTCTGTCATTAAGGTTTGCTTCCTGTCGTCGTGCGGTTTGAGGAATCTCATACGAAGCGCAGGCAGAACAGCCCTTTCTTCATATCTATTTTTTGTATTAAATAGCATTCCATGCAGAGACTTTGGCAGTGCAAGTGCAAAATTTCAGATCCATCATTTTGTGCAGATTATATAATCAACGGGCGGAGTCATTATTGTAATGAGATGTAGTGAGACGAAGCCAGCCTTTCTGAAAGAACAATTAACAAGTTATGTCTTGCCTTATGAAGTTATATGCACATGCCAGATAACCTGCAGTGCAGCTCAGCAAAAATGATTTATGACCATATGGTCTGCAGTGTCCGCATCAGGTTTTTTGCATTGCAGATGAACCTGCCTTTGAACGTATGTCTGATGGCATCCGTTTTGCATCTTAATGTCAAATCAAATATGCTAACCTGCGTTTTCAAATGAAAGTGCTTCACAAAAAAAAAAAAAAAAAAAGTGTCACCTGGCTGTCACTATGAGATGTAAGTAGTCTGATGAAAAGAGAACAAAGAAGACAAAGTGCGGTGGCCGGGGTCCGCTGAGAAATGAAATAAAAACCTTGTATGGCCTGTCAGCGGTGTCATTATATATTCATATCTAAAGCACATTATAGTATTACTTTGCGGCTCATGGCTCACTCATCTGTCTCTCTTAATTCGTCACGGGCAGGACTTTATCTTTCAAGTCCCTGTGTGTCAACAGCGAAAAGGCTCCTGTTAATTGACAAATGAGCGCCACAGACACGCAGTGCTCCTCTTCCATCAGCACTAGGTAGGCTGCGGTATTTGATGGGCCCGTTATTGGCATGAGCCAGTGTGAGACATTACTCCGCATTCAAATCAGAAGTGACAGTGGGAGAAGGGCTTGTCATTGTCTTGTGCTAGCTCAATCTGCCGAGATGCCAGCATGCAGATAAAGTGTCAGTTAAAAGAATACGGGCGCGGAGAGGCAGCCGAGTGACGGCCGCAGATAACGCGTGGAGAGGAGGTGCACGTTTGGCCTTGTGGGAAAAGGATACTTTCTATCAGATCCGTTAGATTCAATTGAATTTTTTTCCCCATTTTTAATATTAATGAGTTTGTCATGCATGACAGAAAAAGGAGTGTTTAAGGTTAAATGAATTTATAAATGAGACCTGACAGGAAAGTATTTTTTTTTATGGCATAATTGCTTCCACTGCTTCCACTTTACCTGAGTCAAATCTGAAAAATTTTTCTAATGTCACAACCCATATTTGTTTGCACGTCACAGAATTAACCAAATTTCCAATATATTGGGTCCTTCGAAGTAGTCTCAAGACATGTATATTTATTCATTTATATTATATATATATATATATATATGCACTGACTTTTTAAAAATGGTTTGGACCCCCTGGGACAACATGAGGTGTTTTGCTCAGGGTCACAATGAAATTGGCTGAATCTGTAATATGTAATAGGTTAGCCTTGTTGCCTACTACCACCCTAATGGAGAGCGCTTTGATGCTCCCACACCTGCTTTGTCAATAAGTCACGTGTTCATATGTGATCTGCATGTGCATGGTTGGAAAAGGAGGGCATTCCACCGATTGCAATCTGCAGCCTCGCTGATAGAACGTACCTACTTCATCTTTAATATGAGATGATGAAACATGTAGCGGAGAAGCATGAAAAAAGTATGGGCGCATGTTATTTGGCTGAGGTCTTTCTATCTGGCTCTAATGTTCCATTGTTGAGGTAAACAAACACACCACAGACTAAAACCCATCTGAAGACGGGGACCTCTATGGTCGTGGCGCCAAGGCGAGGGTATCACAGTTTGTTCAAGGCAACAAAGGCAAAGGATCACGGGGTCCTGCCAAATTTGTTTTGAAAAGTTCTTGCAGGCGAGTTATGCACTCTGCTTTGGTAAGATGGCAATCTGAGAGATCTGATAGAAAACATTTTTCTTACACACGTTGCAGCCAAGCGGCAGCAATGTGGTCCTCGTTTAAAGGCTTCCTCTGCCCGCTCGCTTGTTTAACATGAACTAAAGAGCAGGTATCAGTGTGTAAATGCAGTATTTCCCACCATCCATAGTGTTTCTTCTGAGGATGTCCTGTGGCTTTCAGACCATCGCCCGGGCACCATCGCCCGGGCACCATCGCCCGGGCACCATCGCCCAGATGGGGCCATTTAAAATGCATTTTTAGTTTTGGTTTTGTTGATCTTAGTTCACTCAGGTATTTTTCTGGATTCCATGACATTTAGTTTCATAATTACTCCGTCTGTGAATTACATTATTATATGTCTTGTCTTTTATGTTGGATAATCCTACCTTCAGATTTAGAATTTGAAGTTTTTGAATTATTGATGTACAATTAGTGTACTGAAACAGTTACTCCATCGTGCACACAACTCTGAATGGACTATGTAACACACACTACCCTATCTGGCCACCAATTATCTCACAGATCTTTAACAATTACAAATATTTTGCTGGGGGTCGGTGCAGATGGTAGTAGCCTAGTGGGTAACACACTCAGCTATGAAGCAGAAGACCCAGGTTCAAGTCCCACTTACTACCATTGTGTCCCCGAGCAAGACACTTAACCCTAAGTTGCTTTGTAACTACTGACTGTAAGTCGCTCTGGATAAGGGCGTCTGATTTTTTTTTTTTTCATGTTGCCTTTATTCCCGATAGTTTGGGCCTGAATACAAGGTAACCTGCTTTTTTCATAACTAATAAAAATTACCAACAAAATATTGTTGTCTGCATCATATTGCATATTTGTTTGTGTCTAGACCATGAATACAAGATTAATTTTCAGGACAATCTTCAGGCCAATATGGAACGGCAAATTCCTTTACGTAGTGTAAATAAGCTAATCAGAATTTAGATAATGGATTAATAGATGCAGGAAAAAAACCCAAACAATTGTCTTTTCACTACATCCAAAAATCTCAAAAACTGCAGCTGAGTAACTTTTTTTTTGCAGCAAACCTTTGAAAACAAAAGATTGGAGGGACTCACCATAACCCTCCTGTCAGCTCTCAGCCATGTTGCTCTCAGCATAAATCACAGTTTCAGTTGCACCATAACAAAACCACGCTGATGGCTGTGGAATTATCAGTAAATCAACACCAGCACGCACCTTCGGGTAAGCGCTCTTCCAGATGTATGGACGGCCGATTGGAGAAAGAAGCGTCTTGTGCTGTATGGTGCAGAGCAGAGAATGGAACAACTTTATGTCCTTTTTTGTTCAAATTAAAGATATATTGGGCACCGATGGCATTCCTTTTATAACTGCATCACGTTTTTTATTGTGTGTCCCAAGACGGATGGTGTGCCTTTGACACCGTGATTTACAGGCCTTCAGTTTTCTGTGGCAGGGCTTTAGAAGGGTGTGCTGACACAGAGCCAGCACTTTGGAGGGGTAGAATAAAAGCTGACATTTTATTGGCTTTGGGAAGAGCGAATAGGAAGCCTAGTCACATAAGGGAGAGTAATAGTTTCTGTGCTTTATGTGCTCGAGCCCTGCCAGCTGTCACTGGGGCCTCCGAAATGGAGGGGAAATTTATTGGGTATTATTTAGAAACATGTCAGTGGTAATGACTACAGCTATGATTTCAATTATCACCCACTAAATATAGCCTTAATTCACTGCATCCATGGACCTAATGAGTGGGCCCTGACATCATTTTTCAAAAATTCGATACCATGCTATTTGAATATTTTATGTTGACCGCCGATTTAATTTCCCTCCATTGCATTTGGCATGTGGCAGGAGTCGGTCCCTCATGTGCAGTCGTACCATCAGCATTATGTAGTTCAAAGTCTTCCCAAGGATATATATTTTTTCCCCATTGACAGAAATCCAATTAGTTTTAGTACACAGTCTGGCTGAGTAAAATGCCCCTTAAAATCTGCAGTGTTTCCTTGGCATTTTAGCAGAGCTAAAACACAGTGATAGATTTTATTCTCGACCTGATGGAGCCTTCACAAGGGGCATACTGTTTTTGACATTTTCCAGGACAACAAAATAATATATGTTCACGTCATACTCATCTGCTATAGTGCTTGGTAAATATTGCATGAATTTAGTACATTTTCACACCCTGATCCAGCTTTCCTGAATAATTCAATGCGTATTAAATACTTAAAGTTCTAACCCACAAATATTGCCTTAAGACCATGTAAATAATAAAATAAATACAAAATTTGATGCATTATTTATTGCTGACATGTTTAGTATGTGGCCTGTTTCTGCATGCAGTAGAGGTCTGACACCGGATTGAAGTTAGTGGTGATCTGATGGAGGATGCTGGCACTACTGTAGAGCATTAAATGGACAGCTCTGTTTGCTCATGGCCGACCTGTACTTTATACAATCTGTCATGCAGAACAAACAAGCTGTAATTCCATTACAGATTTGCACCAAAAATGTCAAAAAAACACAAGAGCAAAATCACTCTGCTTGCGTTCCCTTATCTCATGCATCTAAGAATCATCACGATTAGCTGTTAGTGACATGGCCTCACACCGAGGTTGTGAGTTTCAATCCCTGCTCGGTTCCTATAGAGTTTGGAAGTTCGCACTGGTTCCCCTCCGGGGTTTTCTGGTTTGCTCATGCCGTCCAAAGACATGCACAGTAGGAGGATTGGTGACTAAATTTAATGTAGGCCTGAGTGCGTCTGTGCCCTGGTGTGCTCTGGTGCCCTGGGTGAGTCTCTGCCCTGATCACAGGAGCCCAGTATGGGCTCCAGCAGCCATGACGGCGAGTAACAGCACTAAGCGGTTAAGGATATTGAGTGAGTGAGAGTGAGTGTTCATCAGAACCCTCTATGTTTCTTCTTTAGGTTGTAAGTGTGTGGTTTGTTTGCTAGTGAAAGGTCAGGCATACTCAGGATAAATAGATTTACACAAATAGATGAAAAAAGAACAAACCATTTGGCTGTTATCTGTATCTTGAAGATGAGAAACTAAGTTTTCTTTTTTTTTATTTTGGTGTGAAATGGTCTCTGTGAACCAGTTATGAGGGAAAATGGGATGAGACACTGATTGACAGCTCTAATGCATGCTATTTCCTGATGTTGGATGATTTAAACCTGTACCAATGAACATATCACATGATGTCACATTATTAAAGATTGTGTATCTTAATAGTTTTATCATTTTTTTATTTAAATGCTGGGGTCCTTTTTGATCTTACACCTTTAAAGCATATTGCTGCACCCCCCGCCATATTGAAAACAAATAGCCGCTTCTAATTTCTAATATGAGGCTGTGGGAGGAATCTGAGGTCAGTCACAGTTCCATCATTTTACAGAGGAACCGTGGATTCAGGATGAGATGCTCTACTTTTCATTGCTGCGTCCTCTGGGTCTTTGTCGGACTTAAGAACACTTCTCCACCTCCGTCTGGACATACTGCGTCATGTATTTCAGAATGACGCGCTACCATTCGTCAAATGTCATTAAGCAAAATTAGAAAGTTTTTGGAAATGCAGGCACTGATAAGTGCACCGAGACGGATCAAGTGAAAGATGTGGTTTTGGTTTTCTCACCCGTCGTACGTTGTTCACGAATCAGAAAAAAGAAAAAGGTTTAGCGTTTCTGGAAGAGGAACAAAAGGAGTTGCTTCATTGCAGTCCGTCTCCCACTCTGTCTCATGGAGTGAAGGGGCTGAAAAGTGAAGACAGATACTCTGGCTTTATCCTGCCATGATTTGAGAGGATGATTGCGGCTGTTTGCCACGTTTTCAAGTTTGGTGACAATTCGGTTTTTGTTGAGGCCCTTGTGATGGATGTGTGAGGCTGTGTGAATGTATTCAACGTGAATGCTGCAGGCCGCTTGCAGATCTGCTCCTCCTGGTTCTCTCTGTACGTTGGGAGGTGGTTTCTGAAGCGTCGCTGCTTGTAATAATAACCTCGACCCCGGTGTTTGGGTTCAGGTTGAACAGTGGTCGGCCACCTGCCGAGTGATGTACTAGACGGGACCGTCCCATTTGCTTGCTTTGCAAACACGTACCAGCCCAAGATGGCGGCGCATTTTAATCCCCCCTCCCTCGCCAAATACCAGAGCCATTCACGGTTTAAACAGCTGCGGCGCATTTCCAACACAGCTGCAACGCATTTCCTGTTCACGTTTCGAATAAACTCCCTCACATCTCACGGCCCTCCTCGCCATCAGGCGTGACTGCTCTCACAAGCGCCATCTTCATTAGCAACGCGAGCCACGCCGCTATCTGGAGGTGTTTTTTTTTTTTTTTTTTTTTTTTTTACGGCTGACGAATGTGGGTCATTCCGGTTTGTAGGTGCGTATTCAGCTCACCCACGGGCACGACTTTAAAACCCCGACACTGATTGCAGCGGCGCCGCTCTCGCGACGAAGTTTGTGTACAGTGGGAGCCCGTTGTTTACCCCCCCGCTCCGTTCCGCCTCTGTCGTTGTCCAGACACTCGGTGATGTTTAAGGTTCTCCCCTCGGAGCCGCCGCTGCCTTTTGTACTCGAGCGAGGAGTCGTTTATTTTTTCCCTCTCGCTGTCTGGGGCCTCGGGCCTTCAGAGCCCCGTCTCCGAGCTGAGACAGAGGGCTTCAAAAACACCAAACAGACGAACTGGAGGAGGAGGAAGAGGAGGAGGTGGTGGTGGTGGTGGTGGTGGTGAAGGCCTCCTGAGCGCGCACTTCACAGGCCAACTGGGCTGCCACAACACACGGCTGCACACTTCTGATCTGAGCAGCGTTTGTGTGTCAATAAGATGAAAGAGTTTCAGGTGAAATCCCTTTACCTTCCACTGCTGCAGTATCCCTCATTGGCAGCGAGGAAGAGGAGGGGATTTTACAGATCTGCTTCATTTAACGTTTGTATTCCACCTGGTCTGGGGAGAAAACTGTGTTTTTGAGTTTTTACATGCTCCCAACCCGCCTCGCCAAAAAAGCTGTTGCCATGTTTAGGAAATGGATGTTGCGAGCTGATTTCAAGGTGATTTATTTTAAAATGTTTTAGTAAGAATAATAAAACTACTTAGGACATGCAGACTTTCCTTGTGTTGTTCAATTGTTGGTTGTTCTTTTTTTTTATTTTGATGGGTTTTGAACTTTTAGGTCAACTGGACTATAGACCACTTTCACTATGAACCAAATTTTTCCCACATTAGACTGACTGAAGAGTTGCCCAGATACTGTGTGCACTCTTTTATGCATGATTCAACTTGCTCTTGAGACCATTATTTTAGAGAAGAACTGGTATACAATTATTACATTTTTACAAAGTGGTCAACAGTACACAAATAAATATAATACCAATCCAACACATGGAGTCGAATTAAAGTTCAGGTTATTTTTGCAAGCATAGTTCCTGCCTTTTTGTCTTACAGCAAAAAATGTTCAGAGTTCAGTTTAGCACGAGTTAAATAGACTATACTACATTAAAAACATATTACAGATGGAGCAGTAGGCTTAACTTTGAGAAAGTGAAGTGATTGTCATTTTGAAACACAGCACAGCACGTGGTGACACAACAAAATGTGTCCTCTGCATTTAACCATCACCCTTGGTGAGCAGTGGGCAGCCACGACAGGCGCCCGGGGAGCAGTGTGTGGGGACGGTGCTTTGCTCAGTGGCACCTCAGTGGCACCTTGGGGCATCGGGATTTAAATTTCTCAAATAGGATACCTGTGCGTGATGCCTACATCTAGAAAAAAGGATGTCAGTCATTTTCATGTAACATATAGTCCCCCTTGGTGTCTTGTTCAGGGTCTTGTTCAGGTTTTAAAAGGAATAGTAAGACCACCTTTATATTCCCACATTATTCTCTCCAGAAAACATTAAAATACAGTTTCTAGTTTTGGGTGTATTAAATGTTACTGCAGTACACATGACTCTTTGCTAAAGTATCTAGCCTCACTTTTTACTTCGGGCCTGTTCGTAAGTACTGACGCTGAGTTCCCCCGCTGATTAGGGCCACGCAGAGAGTTTTAACTCTGACGTTTCCTGAATCCAGTTTTTGACCCTCTAGTTGGGTTCAGACTGCCGTGTCAATCTTGAGACGGAACAAAGCCGGTTGTTTGGCTTATTTATGCCTTTTCCCTCTCTCCCCACCCTTAATATGCCTTTGGCAGAGCCGTCAGTCAGTGGAGCATCCAGCCAGTGTTCAGATACGCGGCTATAGAAACAAATCGATTTGCACAATGCCATGTGCCGTTTGTAAGTTGCCCCGGACTTGATCACAGCATTGTAAGAATTGAATATGTAAAAACGCTCTCTACCTTATTGTACTCTATGCTCGGCTCCAGCACTAATATATATAAAAACAGAGTGAAGGTCCCTCCTATCTGTGTAGTGGCACGCTGCAGCCATGCTTGTTCCCGTGCCGCATGTTGCAGGAGTAAATATCACGTCTTTGTGCTGCACAGTAATGGGAGTCACACACAGTTGGCTCGGTGCAGTAAGTCTGGATCCTTCCATGGGCCAGGCGGTTTAAATTAATTATTAGTTTTATAGCAAGCCCCCAGGCCTTGCTGAGGCAGCTAATCCCTAAAGGGGGCTAATCCGGTCCTGCTTTACAGAAAATCAATTCTGGCCTTTGGTGTTGGCATGCCATCAGGGTAGGGGGACACATGTCAGATATCTCCTGATTTTTTCATGAGGTGTGTTTTGAAGTTGTAAAACCAATGGAGGTTGCTTGAGGTTCTGAAAATGAAAAGAATCCTTGGGCTGTGGCAGTGTAGCCAAATAAGGGCTGATGCAAGTTTCTGTCCAAATTTTGCAAAAGAAAACGGGAAATTTTGAATTTTAATGGATAGGTGTTGCAGGCAGGTAGACAGGGTTTGGTCCTGAGCTTCAGGGGATGGAGCTACACTATCACTGTTTGGTCACGAATGTGCATTTTTGCAACAGTTAATGTAAAATGGCCGAGTTCATGTGTAATTTAAGACCGCGGTGAGTGTCTAAGTGCCTAGATGTTAGCCGAAGCCTTCTGAAAAGAGGGGGGGAAGAGATGAAGAGAGAGTGGAAAAGTTTTCCCCCTCTTTGTCAGATATTTCTTCAGCTACAATGAGGGGTTTGTGTTTTTGCCTAGCGACCGCTGTTTTTCCTGAGTGCTCTTATCCTGAATCACAACCTGGAGAACACTGCTGAGCTGCACCGGAGATAAACTCTGTCCATTTTCATACCGCCGTATTCACGGTGACTGCGTGATGCCGCAGATACCCCGATCGCACAATAGCTTAATGCTTTCCTGCTGGACCGATCATATACTTCAGTGAAAAGTGTAATTTTTCATGATGCTCCTCGTGTGGCGCTGAAAGCCTTTTGGCTGCGTGGCTTTTTTTTCCTCTCTGCACACTGCGTCTAGATGTTTCTCTTAGCGTCTCGGTGAGTGAGCTCTGGTTATCTCAGGGGCAGCCCTGGAGCTCATCTTAGGGGGTTCATCCTCTTAAATCCCTGAAGAGGGAGCACAGCGTTCCTCCCCTCAGGCCATCTGAGTCTTGGAATCTTGGACACCTCCTGGAGGTGTGATCCAGCTAGATTTAGACATGTCCGCTCTCAGTTGCATGTATGTGAATTCATATTAAAGCTAAAAGAAAACACATGCAAGTGTATATTTTTTTTTATTCCTTGGGACTGCTGATGCAACTAGTACCAGGGAAGTTCAGTAACTGTAAAGTTGAAAAATCCATCTTCTGTATACATCTGTATACATCCCTGGTATTATGTACCCTGCCTTTGTACGCAGGAACACACAGGAATTGATCAATTGTTTTGCTGCATGTAAATCCATCCTTCACCCAAACACCATAAATAATAAATGAGCAGGAGTCGTGTGTGGAAGTTGAAGCATTAGTTCCAGAATGTGTTGGAGTGGCTCTGTGAGAGCAGTTGATGTTCATGTGGTCGCCTTGTCGTTCTACTCGTGGCGGAAACGTGCTTGCACCAGTGCGCTGTGCAACGTCAAAAAGAAGTAATCATGTCAGAATTATTTTAATGTTCCTCATACAAAAAAAAAGATAGATTTGGTGAAAAGAGCCCTTTGTAGGAACATCACAGATGTGTGGAGCTGGAGACAGAAAGGACAACATTGTTTTCCTGACAAATTTAGACCCGGTTGCAAGTCCGTGCGAACAACCCTGCAGAAAGTGGGAGCCTTTAAAACGAACCGTAATTATTGTGGACTGGATGCCTTTTGTTCTGTAATGTTATAATGAAAAGTTGCCCCAAGCAGCTTACTGGCGGCTATAATGCCCCCTTTTTTCTTACTCTAATCCTGAATGTTTCATTATGTGCCAATTTGAGTGATTGGCACGAAATTTTCAGAAAGTGTGGCTGGATGTGAAAGGATTTTTTTTGCCCTAAATCCATTATCTGTCAGTGGATTTAATGCCGTCACTCACTATGTGAAATATCCGCAAGCTTTTCTGAAACGATGGAAATAATAATAATGATATTAATAATAATAATAATGATAAAACTACTTTTTTTCCCCCCATATAATTGTAGATTCCTTTCAGCAGCCGGAGCGTCGTACTTCTGATTAAAGGCTGTGCGAAAGAATTGCTCCACTTTATGGTTTGGTCACATGCTTTGCAACGGCAGCAGCATTTAAACGTCCATTTACAACCTTTTAACTGTCAGGATCTGTTGAATTATGGATATTTACTTTCCCCCTGTACCGCCAAAATGACTTTAATAGTCTGCGTGGTGATATTAATGCTGTCTTATGAAGAGTAGCATTATTACCATATCAGTCCAGCTCTGTGGAGCTTAAAAAAAAAACTCAGCTCGGGAGCCATTAGTTCATAATTCTGTACATTATTTACTGTCACACCTTCATACATGATGTGATAAATCTGAGAGAGACTGTTTGCATTTATTCATTTTGATGCTATCGGCTTGTCAACAACGTACTGTTGACTTATCACGTCCAACACACTATTTTTTTGACCCCCCCCAAGTCTGAAGGAAGTTGTGGTATCATCTCCGGGGCAAGCATGTTTGAGATCTGAATTTTAATCCGGGCCTGTTTAATGACTATCTGGGCCAGACATCATTTTAATGGTATGTGCAGTGATAAAGCCAATAATATGTCAAGATGATTGATAATGTGAGCGTTGTAGGAAGATGACTTTCCTGTCCTTCTCTCCGCTGTAGATGATGGCTTCCAAATTGAATTTTTTTTCTATGTGTGGTTGGGTGTGTATATCTTTACGTGTGTGTGTGTGTGTGTGTGTGTGTGTCACCATGTAACTGTGAGCAAATGAAAGCAGACCTGGTTGGCAATTCCCAAAGTTTGGTACTAACTATTTATTTCTGTAATATTAATAGTACATACAATCTTAATATTAAGTGTAATTTAATAGTAACATCTGTGGAAATGCTAAAGCTGACCTGTGAAACAGGAATGATCTGAAGTCATTAAAAGCCATTCAGAAGCCATACAGGAAACATTAAGCATTGAGTGATGAGCGTGACGAGCATGTGCCTCTTTTTCAACGTGAATAGAACATCAGCACCAATATTAACACAAGGTAAGTAGGTTTTATTGCCAGGAAATTAATTAGTAACAGCATAATAATGGGAAGTGCACGTGAAATACATTCAGCCGTTGCGCTGCCAGTTCTCATAAATGACAGACGAAGCGCCTTTTCCCACCCTGCGCTGATCATGACCTAAAACGAGACCCCTTCAAAGAAATACTTTAATGTGGAATACAGCAGTTTTCTGTTAACTCCGACTGCTGTGAAGACTCATATTAATAATTAGCAGTGAGGCGTCCTGCCAGTTGAGTTGCATGCGAAGCTCAGCAGCAGTAATGTTACACCAATGGAGAGATATTTTAAATATAGCAGCTTCAGCAGCTACGATGTAAAGCGCATTAATTCATTTTAAATGTAGGAATGTCGTTACAGCATTTATCAGACGCCCTTATCCAGAGCGACTTACAATCAGTAGTTACAGGGACAGTCCCCCTGGAGCAACTTAGGGTTAAGTTATGTCTTGCTGAGGGACACAATGGCAGTAAGTGGGATTCGAACCCGGGTCTTCTGGTTCATAGGCGAGTGTTTTACCCACTAGGCTACTACCACCCATTGAATAGGAGCATGTGTAATTGTAAATTGTGAGAATAATTTCAATTTCATATGGTTGTTTACATCTTTAAGTGTTGTACGTGTTTATCTTTTTATGTGGAATAAACTTATACGCGTAATCTCTCTCTCTCACACACACACACACACACACACACACACACACAAACTTAATTTACCTGAGAAGTTTTAAAGTAAAGTGGTTTGCAATTTTATGTTTCAAAAACCGTAAGATGCATTGTATTACGCTGTATAATAAACAATTGGGATTCATACATGTTCATCTGCCTTATTTAGATTAATGTAGATGTGCAGACGCTTCATTATGTAATTAATCTGATTAAAGCCCCTAAATGTCTGTGTTGTTCTTGTACATGAATAATGTTTGATGATTGCTTTTTACACCAAGTACATTAGCATTACACTTTTGTCATAAAAAAAGTATTAGCTGAAGAGACAGTCATCCATTTTGTATGACAAATCTTCAAAATACCTTCACAGAGAGTCACGGGCCACATTTTGACATGCCGTTTAATTCATGAATGCTTCACTGTGAGTGTTCTGTCATTTGGAGAGTCATGCCTCCTTATTTTAGGTGACACATTCTGCTGACATCCTCATTAGTCACTCTTTATGCTATGTGGGGTTAGGAGTGATACGTCCTAAAATGATGGTCGTGACAAGCGTATTTATGAAGATATGATCTGATACTGTGAAATTAGAGCACATGGACAATAAAATGTGGCATCTAGGTCAAACATGTATGTATTTTTATTATATTTCTAAAGTGATATGTTTAGAGGGGATTTAAACCCTGACTAAGGTTTTCAGGGAACTGGGTTAAACATAAAACAATATGTGTTTTTAAGTAGTTCTGTGGTAAATATTGTGTTCTTGTCACCATAGCAATACAAGAATGGTATATTGCTCAGCCCAGAACATTATGCAACAGCATAATAAAGATATTTATGGATGTACCCAATTAAAAATGTAAGAATTATGATCTGGCTTGTAACGTCACTATATTTGAACATGCTTTAATCCAGATGGGTTACTAATGTTACACCAGCATATTTGGGCTTGTGATTTTAATATATGAAACACATCCACTGTGCTCCATCAAACTTTCAAATTTTGCACATGGCCAACTTGCATTGAGAAGTCAAGATTTCACTTGGGGGTCTGGCATTGACCAAACCTTCGAAGGCTAAAGGACAGCGACAGATGACACCACCAGCAAAGCACTACATTAGCGTGCGTTAAAAATAAATAAATAAATGCACCGCCTTCCATGAAACTTCCAGAACAGATCCAGTGCTGACACCGAGCTGACAGAACCAGATTTTAACAGATGCTTCAAGGGGACCTCGGCCCATGAAATCATCCTGTCCTGAGTCCAGAGCCCCGCCCTCTAACTGCTGTATAAATAGATTTCCGTGACAGGGTAATTCATCTCCGACCATGAAAACATCAACTTTAAAAGACAGCTTGTAGAGACCCGGCGCTTGTTAGGGCCAGATCAGCAGCCCAGATGCCTGGGATGTAAACTCATGAAGGGAAGATTAATTTATCTGTCATCCCGGACTTTGACAGTTGTTGTAAATCGGATTCAGGCCCTTGTGTTGGCGAGGGCGGGGGAGAGGGGGTAAGGAGGGGCAGGGGCGCTCAGGGCGGCGCGATGGACGCCGTCGATAAGAGCTCGTGCGATCCCTTGCTCATCCACTCATTCACTTCTCACCTGCTCAGCCTCTTGCTCCGCCTGGGTTCCGCCGAACACGCTCCTTGCGTGACACGTGATTGGATCCCTACCGTTCAGAGCAGCATTTGGCAATGATTTTTTGAGCCCCTGGCCTCCTTCGCCCCTGTTCCCCCCCTCTTGTTATTTTCAAGATGGTGGTCACGTAGGAGACCCTGGAAAATGAATAGTGGGAGTGTCAGAAAAGCCATTTGCCGGCTGATTGATGGTAACAGGCGAGCTGCGGTGGCCATGTTGCCTGTGATCTCCTGCATGTGAACCGTGCCTGGCATTCCCCTCAGAGATGGCTCGTTTTTGTTTTTATTTTTAGCTTATATGTATGAATTAATTTATTATTTGTATAAATCGTTATACTTGATGAATCAATTAGCTTTTTGTTTAATTTGAAAATATAGTTAATTATTCATGTGTGTTTTCCCCCCTTCTTCCTATCATACCATTCTATGTGGAAACAATATGGGAAAGTCTGTCATCTTTCCTCGTCTTTCATAAAGTTTTTTTGTGGGAGAACTAATTTGTCATGATTTATTGGTGTGCAGATGTGGATGTGGCTGCTTAGGGCAGAAAACTGGCCTCTGCTGTAATGAGAGAAATGTCACTGGCCAGTGGCTCTGCATAAACAATTGGATAGACTTTATTATAGATTACAGAGCCTATAGAACTGCCCTGTCACAGTGGGACAGGGTATAGTTTTCTCCCCATTGAAGGATTTTAGAGGCCGTTTCACAGAGCTTGTCGTCAGCTGCAGGCTTTTTTTGTGATCTGCTTGCACACTTTAAGGGATTGTTAAACTGATTATAGAACCCCATTAAATTTTCAAACAACTTATCAAC
Source organism: Denticeps clupeoides (assembly GCF_900700375.1). Classification (NCBI taxonomy): domain Eukaryota; kingdom Metazoa; phylum Chordata; class Actinopteri; order Clupeiformes; family Denticipitidae; genus Denticeps; species Denticeps clupeoides. The sequence continues at coordinate 9,656,862 of NC_041714.1, forward strand.
ACCGCTTATTTGGCAAGATTGAAATTTGTCAGCAGGAAGTGACAAATGTAGGCTGCGGGATTGCTTTCTTGATCAGGATTTGCATGCAAATGGATTCCTTTTTTTTTTTTTTTTTGATTTGTCAGTCCTCGTTTTGGAGCAAGGCCTGGAGCCCCAAAAGAAAGGACTGATGACTGGGGGGCTGGGGGGATGAGAGTTGGGGCGAGAGGGTTGATCTCTGGGTATGGGGGATATTGTTAATTAGCATGTGGAAGAAAAATGCTTTTGACAAGAAGGTAACCCAGCCTTGATAAATATAGTGACTCTGCCTGCCCCTCCCCTTTTGTCTGTCAGATCTAAAAGTTGGGGAGTTTAAACTCCTTTCACCTTGGAGGAAATCAAAGATAATCCCAAGTTTGATGTCGATAGAAACTTTTCAGATCTTGCAGAAAAGGGAGGAAAGGGGGTCACAAATGTATAGGGCAATGGGTTTAAGCTGTAAACCCCACACAAAAGGTTCTGACAGCCTGCGCTTCCTCAAGCCTGGAAGAAGCCTTTGGAAAGTTCTAAGCACCTTCTCTGTGCATGACTAAACCTATTGAGAAATGGAGAGATAAAGAATCCCATTGCTTAAAAAAATCAAACTTTAGTTTTCTATTAAAAAAAATAAAAGAATGCAATAGATTTAGGTGGAACTTGGACATTTTTTCTGAAATTAACCTGTTTATATTTGACAAACTTTTCAATGTGGCTTTAAGGAGGAAAATTCCTTTGATTGATCTGTTTTCTCCTGTCTCCCATAGCTCTTATGTTAGAAGTGAAAGTGAAGTGATTGTCATTGTGATACACTGCAGCACGATGCACACAACGGAATGTGTCCTCTGCTTTTAACCCATCACCCTTAGTGAGCTTAATAATGGAAGACTTCCTTGCATTATTTATTTATTTTTGTTATTATTATTGAGCAAGGCACACAAAATGATTGAGGAGATGACCACTCGTAACATCGACACATTAGTGTGTGCTGTTTTTGGATTGTTTGCATTGCCTGTTTTACAATCAATGTGAAAAAAAGGTATATGCATTACATCAAAATACCAGCAAATGTCTCATTAAATGTTATTTTAAACTTTCGATTAGTCATGATTAATCACAGCCTACTACTGTGGCATCACAAATAAGTTGTTTTTCTGATATATAGGTTACATTACATTAACAGTTTAAATATATGTGGTAGAGATTAGCGTCCAGTATAAATGTATAGATCCGTAGATGTAATTGTAAGATCAGAAGGAGATGAACCGAGCCACCTGGATAAAATGAGGTCAGGCATATTTGCAGCTTCGCTAACACATGCTTTGAAAAGCTACTCTTGATGCAGCGTGTGCATTGTTTGCATTTTGGCTAAGCCTGTTTCAGCCTGGTCCACGTTTTGTGGGGTAAACAACCATGCATGGCTACGCCCCACACCCAAGATGGCTTCCAGCAGACAGCATGCCTGCAGGGCACAGCACCTTCACTCACAGGAAAGAATAGCCTTTTCTCCTTTTGACACATCAGGCCACTACTGCTATAGTGCACATTTGCTTAACATAAGAATGCAATTTTCGGCTGAGGTCCCAGGACCTGGCAGAGGACGCTCTGGAGAAAAAAAAAAAAAATCTACAGTTCCTTGCCAGTGCAACAGCTCTGGATGATCTAGAGTTCTGCCCTGGAGGGATGGGTCAGCCACATCAGGCGATGATGAATTTCCTCCTGCTCTCTTTCATCCCTAAGGATGCAGGGACACACTGCAGCTCTCAAGTCAAGACAAAATGGCCTTATTCTTCATGCATACGCACATCTCACTGTCTACCATCATCAGATTCCACATTCTTATTCCACCATCATTGCAAATCATGTTTATTGGTGAAAGTACAAATGTTAAACTGTCCAAATTCATCGTAGGAAATGGAGGCACGTGACTGCCACTCTCAAACATGGGAGCAACGCACTTGTGGTGTGTCTCAAATGCGCCTGCGTATGAACTAGTTGGGAATAAACACATCAAACATGAACAATTAAAATAAACTATTTTATGCTGACGTATCAAAAAAAACGAAACCTTTCATGACAAACATCAACTCCGAACAGGAGTTTTTTTTTGTATGATCTCATTTCCATATGGGACAGCACCTGTACATAGCCTGCAGTTTTCCCGGAACCAATGCTCAAGGCGCCAGGTCACCTTGATCCACTACACAGTAAGTGCCCCCTGCCCCCCAACACCGGGTGCAAAGCAAGGCTGTAAGTCCCATCATAAAAACACGGGTCAGAGCTGTCAGCCTGAGACGGCATTTATTTTCCCATCCTTGTATTAATCCCACATCATGTGATCGCGAGATCGCGGGGCCAGGAATAACGCAAAGTGTGCGGATCTATGCTAACACGCTTAATGACATAAACTAACGAAACGTTAGAGACCCAGGGCCCAGAAACTGGGCCCTTGCTTTCGCGCTGTTACAAAACAGAAGACAGCACAAGTTTGACAGGTCCAAGTGTCTGAGGCCAAGGAAATAATTGATAGCAGGCTGCCTGCATCCAAGGTCCTTTAGCAGTAATTGCAAGCAGAATCTGACTCTCTGATCTCACCAGTGGTATTCGCCATGCCAAAACAGCCCAGCTTTGACAGATTGCCTTCCTGGAGTAATAACTTAGGCATGTTCCCTCTTTCTCACACAAGGCCACGCAGCCTTCCCACCACAGAACGAGCTGAATGACTATTTTATATATATACACACACACACACACACACATATATATTTTATTTTACTTTTTGCTTCTACCCCGTTTTTGACAGGGCACTCTGAAAAATAATGGTTTTATTTTATAACTGCCAGCAATACTCAAGACAGTTTTCCCCGCGTGAGCTCCCGCAGCTGAACGACGGGTGTGAATGTGTTTGTATGTTTTAATAGACACAAGCATGTTTGACAGAGATTAAAAAAGGCCTTGACTCCAAGCTATCAAATCCTATTTTTGTGAAAACTATAAAAGTTTTGCTAAACTTGTTGTACAGTAAATTTTTTAGTGCCCCAAATGTGGGGTTTTTTTTTGGTTGTTTTTTTTTTTGTGTGCTGTTTTGCCAACCTGCCTAGTGAAATATTCACCCCAGACAGAATATGATGTCTTTTTGGCCTTTTTAATGGCAATCAGCTCAGCTTTTCTGCTACCTGAGCCGCTGCCCTCTTCCTGTCTCTCGGCCGTTCCACTGTACTCCACGTTGGCGCTGTAAAACTCTCTGGGATTTATTGTCAGCCAGAGTTTCCTTGATGGGATGTAATAATAATACTATGCTTTTTTTTCACCCGCAAAAGGTGATAGAATCTCCCCTGCCGCCGATGAGAGGACCCCTGTGTTCCGCTCAGTGGTCGCCTGTGTTCTCTGGCTTGGTTATAAGCCTGGCAGCTCCACCCTATGGCTGTCCAAACAAGGTTTCACTACGGGCGCCTGACATCAAAAAAGCTTGGTCTTGAGCCTTCTGGAAAGTGAAATGGCTGGGTTGTTCTTACTTTTATTTCATTACTGTTTATGTATTTAGGACCCTAAAATAAATAAGCAAACACATAAAAAAAAACTATTAAAATAATGTACACAAATTGATCAAATTAATTAATCACACACTTAATCACACAAATAATTAATTGTAATTTATTATGGTTAATTCTTAAGACTAACATTTGCTATGATATTTAAAATGACTACAGAGACATGTGTTGGAAGGAAGCAGAGACGGGGAGTGACAGGGAGATGGTCATTTGATCTGAATCGGCCTTAAAACAAAAACTGCACCTTCCACCTACATCATTATGCAGGGATTGCCTCTGTCTCAGAATTTCACTAAATGCAGCTGCGTTTATTGTGTCACATATTTATAAATGATGCATTCATTTTGACTGCTCTAAATATAATATAATACAATATAATTGTCATGTAATATAATGAGTGGGTTTTTAAACAGATAGTTTTCAGCTGATAGTTTTCAGAATGTATGGATTTTTCTCACTCAGTGTGCAGCTGCTGCAAACAGGAGACTGTGAGTGTATTTTAGACAAAACTGTGAAGTAGACAGACACCCTACCAGGAACATTGTGTTCCAGGCTGCGGTCAGTCGTTTTGCAGACATGCCGGCCAGCCAATTTAATAATTTTTATTAAGTTTCAATGTCAACACAAATAAATGCTGCCAAAATCAGCATGCATTATAATTAGAAGTCATGAGAGCTGTGGAAAAGAAGAGAAAATGCATTCTATTGCTGTTCATTTTAAGGGCCCAGAGTGGAGACCTGCAGAGGTAATAGAACTCCACGCACAATTAATAAAATATCCTTTGAATCTGTTTCACAGTAGACGCTGGGATAAACTGTCAGGTCACAGAGGGATAAAAATGTTTCCGTTTATGTCACCCTGCATAATGCATGTGAGCGGCTGCTGCTTAAGCCCACTTTCAGACAACTAAACATAGAAGTTTTAAAGGTGGATGCAATGTGAAAATGTAAATAAACTTTATAGGAGCTCCGGGTCAGGTCCCAGCTTGGATTTACGGTTTTGGCATTCACCCTGCGGCCATCATTCATCCGTCCGCGCCCCGCCCCGTCAGCTCGAGCCAAGCCCCCCGATCACAAGACCTTCAGCTGAACTACAGCTGACCTGCTGTATTTCTGACCAGCTGGGCCTCTGAGCCCTTAATGAGAACCATTCAGCCTCTTTAATAATTGTGTGACTATGGGGCGAGGCGGTACCCCCCTCTCCCTCGTTCGCCCTCACTCTCCCTCGCTCTGTCCTGCACATCTGCCGAGCGGCTCTTGATGTTTTGGGAGCTGCTCCGAAGCCATGCTCCGTGGAGTCTGAGTAAGACATGTCGAGGACAGGCCTCCTCCCAGGTGGCCGCGTGTCATTGGAGGGGAGGCCCTTGAAGGATGCCTGCATGTATTTACTGCCCAAGCTTTTGTGCTTGACTGAAAACAAGATGTACTTTCATACAAATATAAGCAATGTATGAAATTATGCTTAAATATTAAATATATGACATTATGGCTTTTTAAGCCTGTTATTTGATAAATTCGTACATTTCTTGTGGGTAAATTATATATTTATTCTATAAATTTTGTATATTATCTTTTTGTCCTAGAGAGGGCTTTGGCGTAAATTATACAGTTGTCTGTGTTTATACAGATTTGTGAAGGGTAAAAATGTTCTTAATAAAACTGGGAGACAGTCAATATGCCTGAACAAGAGTCATGACTTGATAAGCTAATTCGTTTTTAACTGAAATACATTCAATAAGATCTCTTGCAAAAAGCAGATCTTTAACACTGTTTTCAGTACCCATGATTATATGTTAGAAAGCAGGCTCAGACAAATGTCTAACCATTGCCGTTTGATTACAGGAACCCGTAAACATGAATGGCAACACCATTGAAGCTCACATTGGATGTTTCACCGGTTTCCACTAGGAAATAATGCTTGATGTGTTGTGAGTGGGAGATATATATAGTTGCCAGTAGACTAAACTAGGGCCTGCTGATCTTGTAAAGCTGCCTTTCATTTTTAGGTACAGACTATCTGGACTGTGGCCCAAAGTTTCAGCTGCCTGATTCATCAATGTAAGCTGTTAATATAGATATTAATTACATACTTGGGATGTAATGGAATGCATGTAACCGTGGTGTGTATTCTGAATACTAAAATTTGGTATTTTGTATTCAGTCCATGTTATATTTTCAATATTGTTGCAGTTTTCTTTCTAAATAAGAGAAAACTTTTATAAAAAACGAATAAAATCTATAATGAAATGTTGTTCGTATTGATTCAAAAAGTAGCTGACAGATTCAACGGCCAGAAGTACTAAATAAGAAAATGAAACAAATAATGATACCGCATAGCACTTTACATTTTATTTGTATTGTGAAAGTACTCTGAAACCTGTTGTGTTTTACTTAAGCATATTGAATTGTGTATATTCCTGATGCTGCACACACCCAACATCAGTCAGTTTGCTAGACTGATTTATTGTGGGTCTAAAATCTGATGAGAAAGTGTTCTGTATTGATGTGTACATAATTCTGCTTGTCTTGTATTGTGAAGCAGCTGCCAGAACACAGCACTGTTTCCTGAGTAGATGGTCCGCTGTCCCTCTCCACAGAGGAGAGTTCATGCACTTGTCTTGGCATTAGAATATGAAGGGACACCTGCCTAAATTGCTCCCAGTCTCCTGCGAGGTGCTTTGATCTGTTTGACAGTTTGACTGCATTAGTGGGGTGTCGTGGTTAATCCCTTGCTAAACTGCCCCTTTCTGGCTCCACCGGGGGCCTGTTGGGGAATAATGCAGTGGGCTAAATCTTAATCAGACAGCCACACTAAGGCAGCACAAAGCTTTAAATGAAACACATGAAAGGTCAGCAGTAGGAGAGATGCAGATATGGAGGATTTGTAGTTACCTTCAAGCAAGCGGCAATGAGAAAAAAGAAAAAGAAAAACACTTGTCCGGTGCTGTGTAACAAAGCCCGTAGAATTGAATTAAAGAAAGGTTACTTTCATTTAGTGTCCTCACAAAAATCTATAGATGTTGTAAGAAACACAGTCAGGCTTAATGCTGTTATTGCTCTTCAAAGGTGACATCTGACCAGTCCAGGGTTTGTTCACTTTTCCCAATATTTAGTGATTTATTGTGACGCTATGAACAATCTTTCTCGTCATTTAGACTGACATGACATTTACTGTGTACCTGATGCTTGACATGGCGCTGCAATTATTGATCAAAATAGTATTTGAGGGGCTGGATGATTTAACTGTGGAATACTGTTTAAAGGAATACCAGGGCATTTTAAAAATAATATATAATTTTAATTGACAGTAATACAGCAAGATTTATAGGGATATAGCATTATATTGCATCAAATAACCCAGTTCGTAAATTACATATATATTTTTTAATATGTCAATACATATATCCATTTGTGTTATATATTGTGCAGTTGTACATGTTACATGTGTATTGTGCTGCTTTGACGTACGCATTGTATATAAGGTTTAGTGTGTATTTACGTCCATGGCTGTTGACCTGCGGAATGTGAGGCAGGAGGCGCATGACCAGGATTTCTCTTACTTCCTCTCTTGTGAACCCTCACCCATTGTTTCTGCGGGCGCTGAAGTGTCGCTGATGCCTGAAATAGGCCGGAAGAGAGAAAGAGCGCATTGTTTCGCTCCCGAGTGCTGCGGTTATGAACTTTGCTTTCCAAATAGCCTTGTCAGAGATCACCCTCTCCTCACCACACCATCTGATGAGGTAAGTGCGAGGTTGAAGGCGAAAAACAGCTGTAGGCCCGTAACTGAGACATCCATCATGCTCGCCATTGTTTCGTAGAGCGTCAAAGTCCAAAGAGATGTTGCAGAAAAGGAAAAACAAAGCCCAGCAGCAGTTTGACAGCAGTACCACGGTGAAGTGGTAAAAACTGCATCTGCGAGAAACCCCTTGTGTCATTTGATTAATATTGAAGAGTAAAAACCATGCATCAATATTGAATAACGAACTCAAACGAGCCATCAAGCTGTAAAATGCCAGCGACAACTCATCCAGAATTATTAACCGTCTTCGCGTTTGCCGTGCCTATTGATTTTTTTTTTTTTTTCCTGTCTTCTCTGGCCATGCAGTTTATTTGTTGCAGTAAAATACTCTCTCGGATACCATTTGGCACTGTTGAGGATCCCCGGCCTCCGCCAGGCCTGCCATTTTCAACGGAGTCGGGGATATTGTTAAAATAATGTAAAAAAAAAATAAAAAAGCATACGAGAGCGAGGCGGTACAAGAGGTCCGGCCGTAATCTGGCGAGTAGCAGGTGGCGCTGCTTTAATACCGGAATAAAAGTAAATTGCGAGGATAATTCACCCCCACCCCTCCGCACCTTGTGCTCTTACTAATCTTTAAATGAGGCAATCCTAGGAGCCGCCGTCACAAAATGGGGGCTCCGGTGCCTGCATTCATTTTTTATACGCCGTTGACCAGGGGATGGAGGCGAGACGAGATTTCTTGGCAAGAGTGTGCCAGCCATCGACTCTCACAGACAGCGCTGTCAGAGGAAAAGCTTTTTTTTTTTTATTTCCTCTCCCTCCCTTCCGAATTACCTGCTGGGTCCAAGCTCTTTTATGCTCTTGTTGTGACAGGTAGATTTATAAGGCTTGAAATTTGTACAAATCAGTTGTCATTCACCGCGAGCTGTCAATGTGTCAAGCTGTCAGGCCCGCTGTGAAGGGGATGCTGGAGGGGGTGCGCGAGGGGGCAACCGCCGAGAAAAGAAAATGAGTTCAAACAGAGCTGAAACGGAGCTCCATTCTCCGCTCCCTCTGCCCCCGTGGAGCTGCCATTGATTTTGCTTGATGTTGAGCAACAGCGTGCCCGAAATGACATGCTTCCTCGCCAGTCTGCGGCCGCTTGTTTATTGTCTTTTAAATGGCAGGAAATCATTTCGGGGCAGAATTAGGGCACGTAGCCGTGAAGTAGCCGCTCGGTTTTTGGGCCTCGCCGGCGAGTTCTTTTTTTTTTTTTTTTTTTTCTCGGTGGGGGAAGGGGAATAGGTGTCCCCACCCAGACGCTGCCATGTAATATGGAGCCATGCTGATGCGTTGATGGGCGCGGCTGTCTCTGGCGCGCTGTGGTCTCAGCGTGTTGCCGGGCCCCCTCGGCCCCTCGGCGAGGTTAGGGAGGGCCAGGTGCCGGAGGCGTGCGGGAAAGCAGCGGCTGACGAGGAAGGTGTCTAATGTACGCTTTGATGGGTTACTAACAAAAAGGTGTTACTTGGAGTTGAGGGGTACGGGGCTGTAATTGTGACAGCGCCGGTGCACCACTGCCATACTGTACGTTCAGCGGCGCCGACAAAAGCTTACTATGTTTGTTTGTGCGTACTCACTTTTCATCTGGCATTTTCTCTCTCTGACTGACATTTTGAACAGTTTATGATTATTACCCACTTCACAAACGTAGCCCCTCGTAACCCTTCGTGATTGTCCTGCAGGTTGTTGCACAAAATGCTCAACCAACTCCACAATCAACTAGAGTTGGGTAAATAACCTATGTTATCATTTATTGCATATTTTTGCATTAAAATCGCATCAAACTATATGTTGATTGACCATATTTGCAGCTTAGGGATCGGTCATAGAAATATATATTTTTTGCAAAGGTAGATCTCACTTAAGATGTCATCAGGCATAATTAATTACATAGAAATCAAGGTTTGTATATAGAAAAAAAAACTATTGCGGAATAGGTCATAAATTCACACCCAACCTTTACAATGTACAACACCTTTAGTTGATCATGACTTCATATTGAATGGTCCTGGTCACAACCATATCAGGCAGCATGATGGAAAATGTCCGTCTGAACATGAGGACTGGGCCATGATGCTAGTTCTAAAGTCGACCTAGAATATCAGACAAACGGTTACCAGCACAATCACCAAATTCTTTGTTTTGGAGCTATGTGCCAGTTGTCATTACTCCATTACATATTTCTGTATGTTCCTGTGGGGAGATGGCTCGTTGCTGCAGTCGTATGCATTTTTAGGGCTCAGTGGTCTCATTGGTGTTAGTGTTTGAGGACCTTAACCCGATCAGTTGCATCATCACGTTTTTTTATACACTGAGGCATCAATGGATGGTACAACTACTATCTTGAGTGTTGATAGGTTGGTAGTAGCCTAGTGGGTAACACACTCGCCTATGAACCAGAAGACCCGGGTTCGAATCCGACTTACTACCATTGTGTCCCTGAGCAAGACACTTAACCCTAAGTTGCTCCAGGGAGACTGTCCCTGTAACTACTGATTGTAAGTCGCTCTGGATAAGAGCGTCTGATAAATGCTGTAAATGTAAATGTAAATGTTGATCCCAGCAAATAAGAATTATTCAAAATTGACTATAAATTCCATATTTTCTGGATTTTAAGGTGCATTAGGTAACGTAAAGAATCGTTTGATGTGTTTTTCTCTTGTAGCACACAACACATCTCAACATATACACTTTACTTGCTGGTAGCTTTAGCTTCTCAGGTTATGAAAGTGAAGTTATTGTCATTGAGAAACACTGCAGCACAGCACATGGTGACACAACGAAATGTGTCCTCTGCTTTTAACCATTACCCTTGGTGAGCAGTGGACAGCCATGACAGGCACCCAGGGAGCAGTGTGTGGGGACTGTGATTTTCTCAGTGGCACCTTGGCGGCTCGGGATTCGAACCGGCAACCTTCTGATTATGGGTCCGCTTTCTTAACTGCTAGGCCACCACTGCCCCGTGGCTGTTTTTTGATGCTGACAAAGACAAAACAAGGCACAACAAGAAACAGCTTTCACAATATTTTATTGGATTTTATCCAGGTGAAACGGTGATTTAAACCATGTTTCTCCCCCAAACAAATCTCCTGACGTGTCGTTCGCTCTGACTGGGAATGATTATGGGCTTTACTCTTAGTGGTGTTAGCACACTGGCAAGACACACTCCATCTTGTTAGCCCTTTCAGTGCGAGGCCTGGGGTTGTCGGAAAAATGTGAAAGCCAATGTGATGGTGAGTCTGGACAGAGAATTTGCTAATTTGAAGAATGAATCCCTCAAGTCCAGGTGCCTAAATATGTCCAACCTGGCAACCATTCAAACGTCTTGCCTTTTTGCACATCTGGATTGTGTAGTCGCTCTTTAATTAGCCTCATCATTATTTCTCCCTCTGTTTTTATAGGCTGCTTAACTGATTCATCATCTATTTGACAAAGGGGGGGGAAATTAGGGGGAGAAAAAATGTCCAGGGGCTTAACAGGGAAGGTGACACTCTGCACCAAGAGGTGAAAAATTAATCAAAAGATTTCCGTGTAGCCATTAGGATCTGGCAGCCGTGGCCTATGCGCCTTTGAGCTGGAAAAAAAAAACGTCCACGGAGAGGAGCGTGACGCATTTGAGTTTGTCTTGTAAAAAGCGCAGCAGTCCAAAACATGACAGCTACAGCATTAGTGGGGCCATTAAGAGGTGTAGAACATTTCCAGGGAAATGAGTTGAAAAATGACAATGCGTCCCCCTGTGCAATATTAATTACAACGCGCAACCCGGGCAAATCAGGTGGTGCGGAGCGTGAGAGGACTTGTGCCATCACGTCTCCTGCGTTACAACGCCACCTTACCTTTGATTGATTATGCGTCTTCTTCGTGGACGCTCATTAAATCCTGTCAAGCTAAAAGAGAATGTGTGTGTGTGTGTGTGTGTGTGTGTATTTGATCCAATTGTGCCTCTGCCTTGTTGACTGTAACACACTGATGTCCTCACGGGAAGTGACCATTTTGTCCCCACTGGCTCAGACATAAGTTTTCCTTGTCAAACATTAAGTGTTTCTGTGCCAAGGACACCTTTGGCTTGCAAATGTCCTTTGTGTGTGTGTGTTCCGCTGTCTTTCAGTTGCAAATTCCTCTCACTTGTTGGGAACTTATTGACATGTTATGCAGATGGTTTGCATAAAGCGAGTGCCTTAGATCTTTTGCATTACAATATGGTGCTCGGGCAGACAGCATGTGCTTTCTGAAGCCTGTTTAAGAATGCGCTTGTCTCTGTTTTTTTTTTTTTAAGTGAGTTATGTTGAGAGAGGAATTGCTATCATTTTAATGTCAATTAGAGCCTGATATTTCACTGTTCTGCGTCCATTTGAGCATTCTAGTGTATTATTGTTGTGCTGAGGTGGTGGTGCTTTATTCGGCCGATTTTAATCAGATCATTTATAAATGGTAGAGAAATAAATAAATGAAAGAAGAACAGAAGTGCTACACTATTAAGTTTGGCCCCCCCTCCTTTGGCGAGCTCTTTAATGGACACCGAAACAGGCCATGACGACAGACGAACATTTTAATGAGGTTATGTGTGAATAAATCACAGACAGTGATTTTTTTTTGCAGTTTATTAGATTCAGCCTGTAGATTTAACTACGGGCCCACAGCAGTAAAAGATGAGGGGCTGATGAAACGCCATCATGGCGTTCTCCACTGGTTCTCCTGTCTTGCTTCGCCTGTTTTGTAACCAGCAGCTGCTGTTCAATAGTAATTTAATTTGCAGTCAACCCAGTAAATCAGGTATGTAAATTCACAATCTGATCGCTGTGGCTAATTACAATCACAGGGCCTCCAAAAATCCTAAATGGGCCGCCTTTCACTCAAAACGCTTCCTTTAATTGGCTGTAAATAAAGCCTCGCTGTTTTTATGTGAGTTATAAACAACCAAAATGCTTCCATTAACCAGAAAGGTGTGAGTCGCTGGAAAAGGGGAGGAGCTTTGCACATCCAGTTTTTACAGACATACATACTTATGTATGTGTGCAGTAGTGCTTCAAAAAAAAAAAAAAAAATATATATATATATATTAAAGTAAAATTGAGTTTTTGTAATTTATTAAAAATAAAGCCTTCAGTCCCAGCTGAGTACTGCCTGTATAAATGAATGGCTGTTCTGCATTGTAATATATATACATTCAGTATACGTACATGTATAGTATGTGTGTGTGTATGTGTATTCTCTATTTATCATTTTTTGATTTCGGTTATGAAAGAAAATTACAGATTTTGATTATGTTGCCATTTTTAACAATTTTTCATGTACGTGTTACCAGGTTTGTATAAAATAAATAGTTAATCCCACCCCCCTTCTTTGGTACTAAAAGTTTTCATTAAAGCGTGGCCTGAGTTCCATTAATGACACTACGGGTTGCCTGTGCAAGGAAAACTGGGTAAAATTTATCAGTGTGCTTTTCCTCACCTAATAAATCATCTAAACAGGGGGGAGCCATATGGCAGATAAGACCTTGGGAAGGGAGGGGGGCTTTTCAGCTTGCGAGGAGTCAAATTGCTTGAAATCAAGGAGGTGATCACAGGCTGTTTTCTCCCCCTTCTTCTACCTTTCCCCCCCTCTTCCTTAGAATATCTCACAGTTATTTTACACGCCAGTTTCTTGTTCACCTTATCACCTCTTTGTCACGTTTTCTTTTTTTTTTTTGTTCTTTTTTTTTCGAGTAGAAAGAGAGAGAGAGTAGCAATTCCTCAGTGTAAAGAAGTGCGCACAGATAAGGCAGCTTCTTCTTTTCCTTCCCCCGTCAGCCCCCCTCCTTACAGTGGTGTGCCGGTTTCAGAGTGGGTCCAGGGAGGTGCACAGCCTGATGGGAAGGGATGATATATGTAGCGGCTGTGTCCCGGCTCTCCTCTGGCCTTTTGTCATTAATCATGGCCATTAGCTCTCCTCTCTGGTGCCTTGTCTGCACATGGCTATCAAAAGACACCCTTTTCTCTCCCATCCCACACCAGAAAAGCCTAATACTTTCCCCTCACTGTCAGACGCTTTCTTCTCCCCCACTGGAGGATTCTAATGTGGAAAATGGATAGCGTCTAATAACGCATGTGAATTTGTGTGTTGTACTTAGGTAGGTAAAGAGGTCGAAGGGACCAAAAAAATGGGATAGATTTGTCCATGATAACCATGATATTATGACAACAGTTCATTGAAAGAATCAGTATAAAATAAAAATGAATTCTGTCTTTTTGAATCTGCGCCGCTCTTTTTGCCGGGCTCAGGATCACTCTCGTTGTCTGGCCTCATGAGAATAAACAACTGGCCACAGGGCTGACCATCAGGTTTAATAGAGATATATCGCCAGGTGCAGGCGCCGAGACTCCCGCTCCGCCAAACTAAACCCAGTCTGACAGTTCTAGTAAAGACCCATCGGCCCGCTCGCACTCTCAGCGCACCGTCCGCTAACGACCAATGGATTTGGAAAGGGGGACAATTGTTTCTTTTATTTTCTTTCTCCACCCCCCCCACACTCCTTCCCCTCTCATGCATCATGCTTACTCAGTGAAATTATTGCTGCCTGTAATACACCGGTATTATTAAGACATAGTGCTTGTTCAAACACAAAGTGAGCTTTATTGATTTAGTGGGCTGGTGCAAAAAAAACAACATGAAAACAAAGGGGTTTTTTTACAATGGGGATATTTTACTTACCTCCCTGGGTTCGTAACAGTAGCGCGTGTGCATGCAGGAAACCGCATTATGCACCGCTTTGTTGTTTTCTAATTGCTGATCTGGCAACAACTACCCACACCGGTGCAAAGAGCGTCTATTGGTGGCGCCCTGCATGGACTATGCTGCCGTATTACTGCGTTGAATGCGAAGGATCCCATCCCAAAATCTCAAGAGCGCATATAAGTGTCTGCATTTCCTGTTCAGCCGCCGACATTAGATCTCATTTGCCGGCGTGTGTTTGTTATTTGGAAGCCGGGTAAGAGATGTCGTATCTCTCTTCAGGGTCCGAAGTGGCAGCATCAGCGTTTGTATATGGAAGTGTTCCCATTTAAAGCATTTGCACAGAAGATGACTGATTTTGACAATGCAATTTGCATCTTTGTATAAAACAATTTATGGGGGGCCTGCTGATTTGGCTCAGATTAAGCCGTTTGTCTCCGTCACACGGATAACCGTGCAATCTATTCGCCTCCCAACCCCCTTTTTTCAATATCGCATTCCTCAGGCCTTGCCCTTGGGACTGCCAATTGATCTGGAATATAGAGAGCAAAAAAGTGCCGCCGCAGCTTCATAGAGCCGACAATTACTGAATCATGCAGATGTCAGTAATTCCATAAAAATCTGATATGGGCGTAATGAAAACATCTGACTGCTGGTTGCGGGCCGGATTTATGGCTACATTAGGCTGGGAAAAGGGGCTGAGGTGACAGTTTTGTGGCATCGCTCCTATTGTCTGGAGCGCACATAAAGGAGGGGAGCAGATCAATTAGCATCCACAGGGAGCCATGAGCAGCGTCACTGACAGTGCTTTCACGCCGGCATGAAAAATGCATGTGTCTCGTGGAGAGATTTTTGAGCCATTACACGTCTGCATGTATGATTTCACGTGAGTTTTATGACCGTTAGAAGATGGCCGTGCCTTGTACAGGGCACCATAGTAAAACTGCTGATGTCACAGAGCAATGCCTCCCTATGTTTAGAAATTAAATGGGAGAGTAGAGCAAGCATTGACATTTGATTGTTTTAGAGGATCTTTTATATCAGTTCCCCTAAATAATTGTAATAATAGTTATTATGGCCTTACTTAATCACCAGTCTTCTCTGTTCCTAGTATAAGGACATTGTACTTCTCAATAATTACAATGTTATAACTTTTTTACAGGTCACTTTGAATCATCTCATCCTAATTTAATCAAATGAGACATTTTGTTTCTTAGGAAATATTAAATGCTGTTACGGGCACTGCTACATTAAGGCTGCTTCACATTTCCTCATGTGCGCAAACCGACTTCTGCAGATGTCTAAACAGCCTGTCTGAGTGTTTTAGATCCATCTTCATGTAATAACTATTCAACTTTTTTATTCAGTCTTCGTGTTGGCCTGCCATGAGTTATGGTTTTCAGTCTGTGAAGGTGCTGTGCTATAGACCAGGTATTGTATAGCACATTAAAGGTATGCTCTATACACACCAAAGTATGTTTCATGAATCCGATTTTTCTGGGTCCCCTCTCTTCATCGTCATGATTTGCACACTGTTAGGGTCACCTTAACCAGCTTCATGATCTCTGACACGAGGGAACAAAAAGCAGCCAAAAGGTTTTCAACACAGGAAAACCTTCTCCATTGTTTAACATAGTGTCAGATAGATGCCAAGAGTGTGAAATGCCATCATCATCACAGCAGCTATGAAGAGCCTGAAACATGCAATGTTTTCCTTTGTTTAGATATTTATTGTTTACTACAGGTTTGCCATTTTTTTCGGTTTGCATTTTTGTTCTACACGCCAGGACATACATGATTAAACGTTTTGAAACTTAACACAAACTGTAAAAACTGTTGCATGTAATTAATAGACACCAGCATTGCTGTTTTCTCAGGCCATGCAGTGACCAAGAATAGCTTCTATTGAGTTCCTGGACAATCTGCTTTGTGGATTTGTTCAATTGAAATTGCAGCAGTATTGGCATGGTCCGAATAGGAACATGAGGAACTCCAGATGTATCCGTTTCAGCTGTTGCCGTCACAAGGGCGAGTGTCTTTTTGGTTTTTCAGCACGAGGGCCCTTATCTCAAAAAACTCACAGCATTATAGGCTCAAGGTTACCCCGGAGCTGAAATATGTATGCAGGCCCTAGTCCCCCTTCTTTTAATGTGCTGGCTCCATATGCCTAGAAAAGTCTGCATGGTGGAGCTGCCAGCTGCATTGACTTAATATTCCTCCTCTCAGCTGTCTCCGTCCTTTTGGCCTTTCCGGCTTTACTGCCAAATTAGGTGCCACTAATTGGCAATTATGTTGGTATCTTTTATGATATGGAATTGACTAAAAACTGGACTGAAACCGGATATATTTCACATGCAACACAGATGGCCGTGGACACTTTAGGCCTTCAATGACACAGCAGTGAGCCAAAAGGAGACAGAGGTGAGGGAGACGGGTGGGATGGAGCTGTATGGGCGGGCCTTTTTGAGAAAATTAAAGGTGAGTTTAGGTAAATAATTAACAGTTGTTGCCTTTGCTTGAATAGCCTTTAATGGCGTCTTTATGCATGCCCATATTTTCTATTTTTTTCTTTTCTCCAAGAATTGCCTGTGGCCCAGAGGGGCTGCTTCCTCTCTTGTGACACCATGGCATCCACGATATTTTGTGACTTTTGAGGTAGACCCCCACCCGGTTTATGTAGGTATAGTTTTACAAGCAAAGTGCAATAAAGTTCTCTGGTTTTGTTGTCATTGGAAACTTTGCATTTGGGAACACGTTGCTGGTGCCAAATGCAACAATTTGGGTCGCAGTTGGTTGTATTGTTGCAAACCAAAAGAAAAAAAAAGTGGCATAAGTGCATAAGTGGGCACTGATTTCCGAGTACCGTGTTGCTTAAATTGTTTAATCATCAAGCCCCGTTGTTGTGAGTCAGTGAGCAGTGACAAATGTAACTCGAATACCTGGAATACGCAAAGAATAATGAATAAAACACCCAGTCATTTGTCTGGAGGGATGCCGTTTTTCCTTATTATTCATGGCGTGCTTTTATTTGGATGTGTTTAGCACTGCTGTTTTGAGTTTATTGTGACAATATTACATTGATCTACTGTTTGTCATGTTCTAACTGCATGGGGGGAGGCAAAAAAAACCCCCGAAAGAAGTAAAACCTGGTATCTGTCTCCCTTGACAGATATTTGAGTTTTTGTACAGCCAGGAGTAACTTTTGTCCAATTATATATCACTGTTACAGCGCCCTGCTGGTTATTTACAGGCAATATGCGGTTTGTGTTTTTCGGCAGAGCGCTCTGACACTTATCCCCTTTAATTGGTTTCACTAAATCAGATGCACCTTTCCTAAAGGGCAAGCGAGACACTTCCACATATTAATGTTGCATACAGTTCAGCAGCGCTTGATGCATGAACACCCTTAATCTGCCAGAAACAGAGGATATGTCTCCACAATAACGTCTTCTCCCTTTTTTGAGGATAAGTTATGGAAGTAATAAATTATACCATTTCTGGATTATGGTCTATGTAGAGGGGGGGAAAAGCTCCACTTTTTCAGACAGGCTGTTTAGAAACCCGGAGGTAACCGAATCCAGGTATACGTGACATGGTTTTTGTGAGAATTTTATTTTTTTGCTATTTATTTCAGGGGTGTACTGCCAATCGGAGGGGGAGATCTCTGATTGCTAGTTACAGAGTGGTTTCTGGGGTGATTTAGTAGAAAACCTGTACTGTTCTCTGTACTGTAATTGTATGTGGGGCTTAGCCCCAACATACCTCACACTTGGAGGTCACATAGTCTGATCACAGGGGCAGCGGTGGCCAAGCGGCTGAGGAAGCACAATGACAAATCAAACACTTTCACTTCACAATACTCTAGTTAAAAGAAGTGAGAATGTAAGAAATGGGAGTGTTCAACAAATGAACAAATGTTCTAAAAAATGTTCTACAAAAGCTATAGTCAAACCACGTGTAAAGCATTCACATGGCTGCCGATGTCTTGTGCATCAAAGGAAATCTTTTCTATATTAAGTGAATACATGAAATTGTCACATTCCCTGGCCTTCCCTTATGCTCCGGACTGTGTTTGCTCTGTCTAGTTTTTCTCTGATTGCACTGATTAGTATTAGTACATATATATTCTTACTGTTTGTCTGTCCGATTTTCCCTCGGCTCATGATGCCGAATGTCTTGTATCTCGTGACGCATATTTACATTTATGGCACTTATCAGACGCCCTTATCCAGAGCAACTTCCAATCAGTAGTTACAGGGACAGTCCCCCCCTGGAGCAACTTAGGGTTAAGTGTCTTGCTCAGGGACACATCGGTACTAAGTGGGATTTGAACCTGGGTCTTCTGGTTCATAGGCGAGTGTGTTAACCACTAGGCTACTACCACGTATATATTTTATTAGAAATATAGTTTGGCATTTGCATTTGTGAGCATTTTCATCCTTCCTTTCCGTGCCACGTGAACATAACAGAAATATGAGAGCCATTGTCTAGAGGGAAGGTTTTTGTTGTCATGACCACAAGTGGCTTGCAGTCAGTGGTGTGACACCCCATCGTATTGTACATATTTAGTTCAGTACTTTCTCTCGTCATACAGGTTCGCCAGAAATCCTACCCCAAAACATTATAGTCGTGGCCTATAGCACATTGCCTTTCATACTCACCATATTCTGAGATGCAGTTAATTCACCGATGTTCACCAGGGGTCCATGGTACCATTTTACGGCATGACAATTCTTCTTAAGATTTTGACCTTTACAGAACATGTCAAATCAAACTATTTATGATGAATATCAAAAGATAGTGATTGATGGCTGGTGTATTGGCGTGTACTTGTGTTGTGGAGAACGTGCTTCGTCCAATCTGTCTTCATGCAGCCACGAAGCACACAACCTCTGCTTGGTAATGAAGGTTGTGTTAGCCTGGTGAAAACGTTGTCACCTATAATACCCTCGGAATCAGGCCTCATCATGCCGAGTTCAGCTCCTTGTTGTGGATCTCCCTGAGAGCAATTTGTCTAAATGAAGGCAATTCATTATGGCAAATCCAGCCTCCGCGAGCGTTTTTTAAGAGCCCCATTGGTCGGATATCTCTTTAAACACAACAAATAGGTGGCCGATGACAGAAATAAGATGCCAGCCTTCGATCTCAACCCCGTCCTGTCTCTCACACACGCTCTCCGTCTCCCTGTGCGTTCTCTCGCCGATACAAAGCCATGCATAATGTGCAGTCTGATAAGTGTGCTAGAGCACAGCCAGCCCCCACCCGTCCTATACATCACAGCGAGGCGCTCAGCTGTGGTTTGAGAGAAGTGAACTCTGGGATTGGACTGGGCTGAAGTTGATTAATAGGCCTGCGAGGGTGAAAGACTCCAGGGCCAAGCAGTAGGTCCATCCTCGTGGCATCTGATGTTGATTGGCTTTGTCCTGTGCGGCTGCGCCGGAGGAGCGGACATTAAGATTAAGTGATGCTGTCGTGTCGGGGAGCACTGCACTGCATCATTCGGGGAAGAGACAGCTGCGGTGGTTAATCCTTCATCACCAGGGGAGCACCGCCAGCGCAGAGATATACAGCCAAAGATAACCCTCCATAACTTCTGCTAAAGATCAGGAAACTTTGAATTCAGATCCATCTGCTCAGCCCCTCTCCGTTAAAAATGAGGAATTGCTGGAATACAAAATATAAAGGGAGGAGACGGAGGAAGTGAGAGAAGGATGGAGGAATTTAAGTAGTGGAGGCAGCAGTGAAGTTATGTGTATGAATAACCTTTATTACAAATGTTCTTTTTTCTCTTCTGTTGTGAACTGTGATGTAGTGTATATATATATATTTTTTTATATATAAACACACACATACTTATTTATCATCATGTGATATATGCTCTATGTGGCACTTTCACTTCATCCATACTCTTCGAGAAATATCTCCCATGAATTATTAAAAAAAAAGTTCTTTATTAAAAACACTAAACACTAATGAATGCTTATACAATAAGTAATTAATAAACATCATGTAAACATAGTGCATAGTACATAAATAATTGCACACATTGTTATGTTTATTAAATGAGAATATTTTTTAAAAATTTGATTCAATAATGATTTAATAAACGTTTGTAAAATTATCACATTGGCTATTTTAATGCGCCGGATGGAATGACAATACAAAATCGTGTTTTTTGTCGTGCAGGCTCAAGTGTCAGAAGCCTTGCTCAGTGGGTTAGCGGTATTGACCCAACTGATTAGGTTTACTCACCAACATCTTTTGCCGTTCGCCGTAACCCGCACCACTTCCTCTACACCTGCACACCCACCCTGCTGATGCTAAAATGGAATATATTTATTTTACTGTGGCTGGAGGGGGAATGCCTAATACAGGGGGAAAATAAATCCTGTGTGCAGCGCCAGGCTGAATGATTATTTTCTGTGTGGCGATGGCTCGGCGTCAGCATGTTTCAGACTGCTGGGCTTTGCATGTTTGCAGCTGGCTTGATGCAGCTGTCAGCCAGTGATTGATTAGTATCATCATTTAAAGTGTAAAAGAAAACGTCTCTGTGAAGGCAGACATGATGAACTGCCGCCTGCTGGTGCTCCAGGAGACACTCTCGACGTTTCCTGGATCCCCCGCCCCACCCGTCCGCTCCTCCGCCCCCTCCACCGCTTCTCTTTCCGCTGTCCTTGCCAGAGTGGAGAAAAGTCATCAGCCGTCGGCCTGGCTCAGGCCCTGTCTCGGTTTGATACTTGTCAGATCATATGAAACGTCAAAATTCCATGCAGACCCCGCGCCGGGGATATGTTTAGTACTGCCGTGGCATACCTACACAGTACCCCTGACAGTGACATATTAGTTATGCTGTCTTTTGCAATCTGATATCTTTAAATTTGCCACCTTGTTAAGTTTTGATTAATGTGATTCCATTTCGGCAAAGTAATTGGCTCGGCCTGGTGTAGAAGATGCTCGGGCCCGCTGCGGAACAAATGCCGCCACATGCTAATGAGGGAACGGGCCTTTTTGCTGCGTTGATGGCACGGAGTGACAGTTATTAATGATTGTTATGATAAACAGACTAGTGCAAATCAGGATGAGTCTGGCAAAAGTGACAGTTTAAAAATAACCCGCATTGGAAAGTACTAACGAAGTAATACGCTGTTAGGAAAACAATCATGCAGGTTGTCAGAAGAAGAATTGTAATTACAGAGATACACCGGCAGCCGGGGAGAGGCAGGACCCTCCTCATAATGAATCAGGAGGAATGCGCAGTGACAGCAGGGGCAGATTGATACGTCCCTAATTGGATGCCTTTTTTTTTTTTTTTTTTTTTTTACTGTAAAGTACATCAGAGGTGTGCATCGGTGTGGCGGGGGGGTGATGGTGGGCAGAGTCGACGCCCGGACGTCCTGTCATCCTTGGGGCTCAGATGCACTTCAGCCGATTTGTTCAATAAATTTGGATATTGATGACTTGGCTGTCAATTTGAAGTGTAGTCTAGATTCATCATGCGTGCACCAGCACATGCTTTACTTGTGTCAGCCAATTCAAGTCGGGCTCCAGGGCATAAATATTCACCAGGTTCATCTGAGTTTGCCTAAACGTAAACATTTTACATTTTAATTTACGTTATTTGTATTCGTTTTCATTTTGTATTCTAAAATCAGATTTAAGATGACTTAAAATCATTGTCACGTATCACCACTGCACTACTGGACTGTGCAGTACTATTGTATGAAGTCACTCCCACCAAAAGCGAAGTACTATTCATTCCAGCAGATTCTTCACCACATCAGGATTTTGCTATGTACCCGACTGCTCACACAACCTTGAAATGACAACACATCACCAATGTTTCCCGCTCATGTAGATTCCTTCTTACCAATATCACATGGATCCGCCCTTATCTGTCAACACAGGCCGCCCAAATACTTGTTCAGTCCCTAGTAATCTCATGACTGGATCACACTAACTCCGTTCTCGCAGATCTACCTCTGAGTGCCATCCGGCCTCTACAACTAACACAGAATGAAGCAGCATGACTGGTCAGAAAAGCACAGTCGCTGAATATTTTCAAATTGCAGCTGAATCCCTTCCTCTTTAGAGAATACTTAGACTAACTTGTATCTTTCTTAGAGTCTGACTTATCTAATAAAAACTATAACCGAGCAAATAAAATTATGTATTCAAAGTTGGGGGTCCTAGTAAACCAGAAGTGAGTATTTTATTGATGGTAACATGAAAGCACTATAACTGTAGCTTAAAATGTAAAATTTTACCTAATTACGCAAATACGGTAAATTTGGTAAAAAGAAACCTATTTATTTATGGATCTTGCATTTTTTACATTACAGAATATAACTCAGCACACAGGACTACTGAGTGGTAGTAGCCTAGTAGGTAACACACTTGCCTATGAACATCACAAAGTCGCATGTTCAAATTACCATTGTGTCACTAAGCAAGACACCTAACCCTGAAAGTCCCCAGGGGGACTGTCCCTCTAGCTACTGTTTGTAAGTCGCTCTGGATAAAGGTGTCTGATAAATGCCAGAAATGTACATGTATAACATGCATGAGGTTTCGAAATAAACAAAATAGCAAACTTTGCAAAAAGGCTCCAAAGCAGGGAGCTTTTACTGTGATGGCAGCATTTCACACCCTTGGCTTCTCTTGACTACCTTAAGTTAGATAATAGGAAGGGTTTTTAACAGTCCTGATGGTTATGTTGAACACTTCACATTCTCCTGGTTCAAAAATATTAAATATGTTACTTTTATTGGATTCTTCTTAGTCTCCATAACCACCACCGAGTAGGGGCATCCAAACTTTTTCACTTGTACTGTAAATAGCTAAACCCACTTGAAACTATGATCCAATAATGATTAGTGATGAGGCAGTTATTAACAGTTATATAACAGTAATATGCAGTTATTACCAGACTCAGAAGCAGTAACTCCGTTTTTTTTTGTGTGCCTTTTATTTGACTTCTAACGGAACGGTTTTAATGACAGCAGAGTAATTTGGGATACGACGGCATTAATCTTTACTAGAATTCGATGCTTCTGTTTTACATTTAAGGTTGATTACCTGCTCTGGAATGTCTGGAATGGCCTCATAAATCACACAATTATTTCAGTGTCATATTGACTACAAATTATGATGATGAAACTTCGCCCTCATTTTTTTGCCTATCGTAAAGTTCAGATTAGTTGTCTGTATCAGTGGTTGTGAAGAAATTTATTCTAATACAATTAATTTAAATCTTTCTGTTTACATGCATTGGAATGATGCTGTATTATCTGATTAATCTTGTTTTTGTACATTAATGTGAATTTTTCTATATTTCTAGGAAACCATTTTTTCCAGGACAACATTTTTTCTGATCTCACCATGTGGGTGATTGAATGGGTCTGTTTATATGACTTTATATGACTTTTCAATCATTAATGGAATAATCTTGTTCAAGAACATGAAGTAGAACTCAAATGAATGACCTGTAAACTTGGCAGTATTAGAAAAATCTGTATATGTAGACTTGCTCAAAATATCTTCCATTTTAAAATGGCTGTATTCTGCAGATTTTGTGTGGCCCATCCCAGTGTTGACAGGTACCATAAAAAATATGTGCGTATTTGCACATATGAGATGACAGCAGTTTAACAAATATGTGCATGACCAAAAGAGGAATGGTGTTCCCGTGTGTAACTGTCAGCCAACATTTTTTTGAGGAATTTGCATTCGGAAGCGCAAACCTCAGTTTTCCATCATTCTCCGCGGCATCCTTGTGTTGGCTTTTTATTCAGTCTGTGGACGGGCTTCCTAAAGACCTACTTTTTATTGCAGAAGAGCAGCAATTCCAGGGCTGAAACAAGAAACCATGGAGGCAATGGAAACACAAGTATTTACAGCTAGAAGCCCGTAGAGGAAATCTGCACACTAAGCAACACAAACAGTCCTTTCGCATGGCGCCATTCAAGTAGCCCTCAGTCTCTCCAATCTGCCTATTAACAAACACTTAAGAAGTGGTGCTGGCGCACGTCCATGCTGTGTTCTTGCCTCCTGGCACTGTCTTGTGGCTTTCCTTCCTGGTCCTTTCACTTTGTTTTTTCAGGGCTATGACTCGAAGCCATATGGAGCGCATCCACTTGTCTTATTGTAGCAGCGCCACTCTGTTTACCAAAAACCTTCGTCGGGACCAAGCCACTACCATTTGCCGCTCTGTGGCTGTCAGAGCTGGTCGAGCTCCGTTCCGTTGACGGGCGGAACAACACTGGCCTGATGTCTAAACTCACTTACAATTAATGTGACGCTATGGGTGGTGTGAGAACTGAGCTCCCAGAGAAAGAGGATGAGGACACGTCTTTAACCCTCAGTACCCTCCACCCCTTCTGACAAAGGAACCATTAAGTAATATAATAGTAATTTTTAAAAAGTGGGTTGGTTGTAATGATCAAAATTCACATAGAGTTGCTCGAATGCATTAAGATAAAATCTGAATGAGATAAATACATTTAGCAATTACACCCCCCCAAAAAAATCATAAAAGAAGGAAGAAAATAAAAAAAATGTAATGCATGTCACAGCAAATTAGCCACGGTTCGTGCGTGAACCCCAGCTGGTAAACCTCTTAATAAGCTTATATATCCACCACTGAACACCTGTTTCTAATTCATTCTTTCATGTTCTGGGAACAGATTAGCATCATTGTGGACATAAAGGAATGTGGGATCCATATGTAAAGGGTGGCCATTTTGATGTCCCGAAATATTAAAAGAGGTGGAGACCACAGGAAGGCCCAACGTTGCTGTGAGCTGCTGGACTGTGTTTGGTGAGATCTCACACAGCTGCTGCCTGTCACACCATGCTTGCTTCAACAGGCCTCCCGAGCCGTGGCTTTCAGCTTCACACTCCTCATCTTAGCCCTTGTCAAAGACGACAGCAAGGAGCCAAGTTTGGCTGAGAAAAAAAAAAAAAATATCCCACATGTTCTCGTCCCTAAATCCTAATTTCACTCACAGATTAAATATCATTTGTTTGACCATGGTGTGACAAGGAACCTTTCTCAGTACAGTACATGAACACTCTGTGCTTCCATTATAAAATTCATGTTACAAGTACAGATGGACTACCCAGATGAGGTTTTTTTTTCATTCCCGTGTCTTGTGTGGGCTTGGGTTGTCACATTTCACAGAGAAAACCAGAAAAATGGACACCTCTGACACACTGTCATTAAGTAACATATCGAACATTTAAAAATGTTCTGTATAACACATTCAAAGTATTCATTTTAAAAGGTTTTAAAACTGAATGAAACAAACTCTGAACGTATGTAGAATTGTTTGGGTGTCTGTTGCTTTTTACCACAAAGCATTTTATTTTATTGTATGATGAGGAAAGTGTTGAAAATCCAGGGAACAGTTGTGAGCTGGTAGTCTGATCCTCGTAGTTTAATTTGCAGACCCAGACTTTAATCTGGAGAACAGATTTAATGGGAATCGGATCTCATTGCGACATGGCCCCTCGTTTAAGAAAAATAACTGTGTGCAATGACATTGAATATCATACATTTGTAGGCCTATAAAACTGCACAAAAACTAGCCACAATTTGCTTGGTAGCAAGGCAAAAGATAGCTATGGTAGCACGTTAGCATTATCTTTGCTAATTTACATTGTTTACACACAGTTACCTGTTTTTAATTAAACAAATAGCTTGTTGAAATGAATGTAATTTACTTGAACGTAATTTGAACGTAATATAAATGCACTTGGTATAACTTGCACCCTGTGTCTTTTCACAAAATTTACTTGAAACCTCGTAATTTGAGTCCTATTCTGGGTCTACGTCTTATGTTTGTTAAAGCCTGAAATAATGGTTATTCTAAACTGGCCACATGTTCCTCTCCCAGTTGTGGATTTCAGCTCTGTACAGGCTCTGTTAAGCTGAAGGCTTTCTGCAGTCTTGCGTTCTGGACCCCTGAGCACAGATTCTGGATGATTAGGCGCATCTTTACCATCTATCAAGGGCCCTAGCTGAGTCTCTGAAGTCAGCAGACCAGCATTTCATCTGCTCGACACAGTCTCTTAGATGCTTCCCTTTTTGGCCTTCGATCGCATCACATTTCCTTTTTTCCATACAAGTGCTCGCCTTAATACAATGAGATGTTTAAGTGGGTGTGCAGTTCAAACCTGCTGGTCACCACCTTTTTCTTTGTGTTTTTTTTTAATGATTAATCTCAACAGGGTGAACAGACTAGGCTTAATCAGTTGAATGATATATTATAGGTTCATAAATATGGCTGATTTCTTGTTTAACCATTTAACCAGCTAATTCCAACAAAACATTTAATAATGTTATAGGTGTGCAACTTCTAGTGTGGGCTGTTCACTTTCAGTCCAACCTCTTTGAGGCCTAGCATAAAATGCCTTACGTGGTAAACCATCTGGTTGCATCTTGTTTACCGTACACAGTGTCAGCCCGCACTTATTAATCATACTTACACAAGTGTCTTAATTACTCCCTGTGTAGCTGCTCTGGCTCGAACCCAGAAGTTGACCTTTCTCTCCCTGTTCCTTTAAACCATTAATCATACATAATCAACGGCAGCAGAGCCAAGGAGAGGGCTACCTAGATTCCCAGCACATGGAGAGGCCTACTCAGACACACACGGAAAGCCACTCTGGTGCCAACGCTCGGGCGTATCTTTATTAATGACTCGCATGCGGTACTAGTCACATGCATTCCAAAATAACATCTAAAAGGAAGCGACAGCAGAGGACAAGCTACCATTTTAAACTCGAGGTGCTCTTTGAAACAAAGGCCATGTTTTGTGCATGCATTTATATTATTTTCAAATGGAAACACACTGCTTCTTGGCTTCTGGGTTCACAGCGTTTATAGCCACACAATCTGAATCAGCTTGAAAAGACCATTTAAAAAAAAAAGTCAAAAAGTTGTCAAATTTAACTATATATTTATATAGAACTTTTAACTTTTAATTTTATTCAGAGTGCATTTTTTAAATGACCAGATTATCTCTCTGCCTCTCCCCATCTGAGCCTCTTCCCCACATTTGTCTCTGTCATAATTTAAAATAAGCACTTAGTTTAATTAATTGTAATTAATTAAATGCAAACTGTGCATTTTATATCTATTTTTTAATTGATTGATAGTATTTTTGTATAGCCTTTTTTTGGTGTTTGTGTCCCATGTGACTTTGTCATAGATAAGCCCTCCACTTCACGTGGAAAAGAATGTGCTGCATTTTGGCATGCTAAGATGCTCCAGCATTTATTGCAGCCCTTGATTTCATATGTTGTCAGCCGGGATGTGTGTAGGCCCTGCGCTAAAGTGGGACAGCGTGATGCAAAAAAGGCTTGAAGGTTTCAGATCTTGTTTAGCTGAGCGTGCGGCAGATTGACAAGTGCAGCCTCTTATGTAGCAGGTAACTGACGTGCATGGCTCCCCCACCCCACTCTGAAGGAAAGCTTAATATATCATTTGTCAGTCAGAGATGGCTTCTCATTCAATCACACTCTGGTATTCACTCTGTGTGCCAGTTGTGGGTATAGTTTCATGCAAAGGAGAACCCTGTGCTACTGAGAACCAGCATTTTAGCCATTAAATATAGTGTTGACTATGAACACGGTTGTGTCAATTAGTGTAACCAATAAATCACCCCACTTTTGTAGTCTTTAAAAGACTTACTGGAGACTACGGTTATTTTTAAATGTTTAAAACTTTTATTCATTTATTTATTTTATGCTGCCCTGTTGCTTAAAGAGTGAATTATTGCTTTTTTTTCCTCAGAATTAAGTCATCTGGCATCGCCTAAAAAACAAAAGGACAGAATATGGCTTCAAAGTTCTGTAATAGTTTTATGGCTACCCACAAATTGCCATCATAAATTTTTCATTCTTTTTAAATTATGATGATAAATCAGCCATGGGTCTGCCTGGGCAGCCGAAATGGGTTGCAGCATAGATTTGGCATGCATGCATCTATGGGCTTTTTGAACAGGCAACACACGGAAGGTATTGCTTTAATTGAATGTCATAAATAATACAGTGTACATCATAAATAAACCATGATGCAACTGGAAAATCTAACATATTGCGTATTCCATGGTAATGATTTCTAGGATCATTGTATCACCTTGTTGTTAAAGTGTCATTAGTTTCTTAAGTGATTGCATGTAGTCATCTGATTTATTTTTATAACTTACTTTATTATCTTTATATTCCTACAATGCAAGTCTTGCAGAGTTTCTCAAAAGAAAAGGAAATGAAATTAACCTGCCATAATGGATTCCTACTTCTTAAGAGTTGATGATTGTTAAAGAAAAAAAAGAAAGAAAGACAAACGAGGTATTTTTTGGATCATTAAAAAAAGAGAAGAGCATTCCCCTGCCCTGGGCTCGTAATGCCTGATGAACGCGTTGGGCTGGAGTTATGCGGCAGCATTAGCACCAGTTGTTCCAGTGAGCTCCCACGAGGACAGAACGGATGATTAAATGCGGCCCTTTAAGGAGGCATTTGCAAACATGCCACACGTTGAACTCTTGAATATTGTGTATTATCTACCATTAGACTGTGATATTAGCTGACCTGCCAGCAAATGGGCTCCAGGAAGAATAATTGAATTGGTTCATGTGATCTGGTCCAGTGGCCTTGCAGCAGGAACGGAGTTGTATCTGTGAGAATGCATGGGCGCCTTTTGTGACTTTTTATTAGTGGGATACAAATTATGGTGATGATGATGTTGAGCAAGGAGGGCTGCATAACTCATGGATGATCTAACGACAAAAGCATGCATTGTGACGTACAACCTAATTATCTTGCTTGAATACAATTGAAAAATGAATTAACTCTGTGGATGATTTTATTGACTCCTCTCACAGCCGAGGTTAAGGCTTGAATCAATATGGAGCGAGATTGCTTTATCATGATAATCCCAGCGCGAAGGTGAGGTTGTGTGGAAATGCATACACACAACGCCAGACTCCACTCCGCATTTTTTTAACTCTCATCTGTCAGTGGAATCTCGTATTATCCCTTTGTCCTTGCTATTATTATTTTTTCTTTCGTACTTTTCTCTCCTGATGTGACCTCTCCCAGAGGTCACCGGGGCCCACTAGTTCTGAATGGCTCTTACCAGTGTTTACGCAATAAGCAGCCGACCAGGTGCCCTTTTGAAGCCGTCACACCTGGCTGTGCTGCACTTGTTTGAATGCAGTCAGCTGTACAAATGGCTTTCCGTTTGTGCCCATCAAGCCCTTATTCTGCAAAGTTTTGTGACACAGAAACTAATAGCACTGCGTGGGACACTTTCATGCTTTCATGCCATTTAGCCAGTGTAATGCCTCCATCTTGAGCAATTAAATGTGTGCTTTAGTACATTTAGACCCGCTGGTATTAGATTTGACCGATGACAATGGCGTGTGTGTATATCAAAGTGAGCCTATTCTCTTGGTCCTTTTTTTCTCCATATTGTGGCACGGTATCCTGGCCCACACTCTCGACCGAAACTGGCAGCAGTTCTTTGAAAAGGGAATAAAAGATGCTCTAATAGCCGAAGGAAGGGTTTTATGAACATGCGGAGGCAGCAGCTTTTTATTGGTATCCGATACGTGCGCACAGAGATTATTTTCAGGGCCTGCATTCGCCGTATGCATTTCAAAGCTGGGCGCAGGAGCATTGTACAGTGTAATGTCAGGCCGATGTTTATCAGCCATAAATGCACAATGGCTGGGCAATCAAGAATGCCATTTACAAAAATCATGTGACTTCTGGTGTGTGACTGCAAAGACCCTGTTGTTCTGGAGGCTTTTTTTTTTTTTTTTTTTAAGACCGACCTTCCCATTAACCTTCTCAAAATAACACTCGGTGACAGTGACAGTATATCTTATGTGTCCACCTCTAATTGTCCTTGTTCTTTTTTAATGTCATAAATTCACCTCCGCATTGCCTTGACAGGTAAATTCGCAGGTGTCACGAGGAAGGTCTCCATGTCTGCAGTCGGGCCGGGCCCTGTGGGCAGGAGCGCCCTTATTCCCGGGGTCACAGCAGCGACACAGGTGGAAACGTCTGATTTAAGAGGCAACTTCAGAGAAAAGGCAGCGCATATTCCTCAGCTTTCTTTCTGAGAGCTGTCACTCCACTGTGTAATTTCCCCCCGTGGGGGAAAAATAAAAAAGTCAAACCATGAATAATGAGAGACTGTTAGATTTAGAGACAAAACCAGCAATGCAAAATGCACCGGGCGCACCAGCTAAAGAACCGTAATTACCCCTGAGCGTGTGTTGTTTCAAAAGGATTGTTTTAGTGTGTGGACAACCTTTGTAAGTCTGCCGTGTTGCACTGTGGTTAAGTTTTTTTTTTTTTTTTCTTTGCAAAACATGACTGGAGTACAGCAAGGAACAGGAAGTTTTTTTTTAAACTGGTGTGCCTAAAATGATATTTCTGGCCTTCTGGCTGCCTTCACTGCCAAAAATCTGCATTTTTTTTTATTCCAGCAGCAGGCTGATCAGGGCTCGGCTAGGCCTTTTTTTAAAACCCTAATTCCAGCCCTCCAGGACCACCCAGGGGAAGATGGATGAGCTGAAGCTACCTGTGTCAGCCACACCATGTCCCCCAGCTTGTCCGGATCTTCAGAAAAAGTGCCTCGAACAAATGGCTAGATTAAACAGTGACTCGCAGATGACAAATAACGCAGTGCAAGCTAAACTGCGGCCCGGGAACACAATCTTGCCGACTTTTATTTTATCAGTCAACTAATTAACATGATTTATGGCCGTGGGCTGGGCTGTGACTGAAACTACAAAAGGTGGGGGAGAGGAGGTATTGGAAAATGTCTCCGCCCCAAAAGTAGATCCTATCAGGTGCTTTCTGCTGGGCTTGCACCAGAGCTGGCATGCAGCTGTAAATTCAGCCACCCTGCATTGAAGCGCTGACCCCTCTCTCCACAGGAGGTCACGGGTTCAGATGGCGGGCGGCCTCCACCGCTAAAAACCCGGGGGTTTGAACTTCTGACCCTCCTACTGTAGGAGAGGGAATGGTGAGAATGTGATGTTTTTACGAGGGGCCCTTCCTTTTACGGCCTGGCCCCGCCGGTGGGAGGAGGTGGGTGGTGCAATGCTGTCCCGTGAGGCTGGGAGGGGACATAGCAGGCTGTGAACTCCCAGCCTGCCCCAGGCTGAGAGTGTTTTCCCCCTCACACCGACTCTGCCGACCAATATATCTTTGACGCAATTGCAAAAATTTGAACTGTCTGTTTAAAGAGCCCATGACTGCGTACGCCAGATATTCATAAAGAATGCATGTGTTTTCCCGCAGTTAACTTACAGTGTCTCATATTATCGCTTGTTATGGTGTTGAATAATGCGGCCACAGTTGGAATCGCACAATGACTTTATTTTCTTCACGTGGGTCTGGATTTATACCTGTCTACACCCAGAGTTTTTGCAGGCAGGGCTGTTTGTCTGTCGTTAAAATGAGACTTTGGGGGGAGCCCAAAAGCCTACCAACATATTTTTACGATCTGATAAAGGATGCTGTTTACCGATGAATGATTTACCGCCTGCCAGAGTTGGTAAGTGGCTGTTCTACAACAGCAGCTCTGTTATAACCCTGTGACTCGTTGAGAGGAGTTTTCATTGCCGTGTTTGTCTGGCAGTGGAGGTGAACTATATTTGAAGAAAAGCACAATTGTACTATACACCCAGTGATTTGCTGATAGGCCAAAAGTCGAGCCTGGATCCTATTGCTGGCAGCATGTTACAAGATTCAAATTTATTAAAACAAGCTGAGTGATGACATCACTAACATAATAAACTGGAAGGCACTTCACCTGGTCTCCCCCTTGTCAGTGTGTGTGTGTGTGTGTGTGTGTGTGTGTGTGTGTGTGTGTGTGTGTGTATATATATATATATATATATATAGAAAAGGGGCTGCCAGATTATTTTACTTATTTTATTTTCCTTCAAGTGACGAATATGTGGTGGTAGTCATGGGATGTGTTCCTTTAGGTGTTTTGACAACAGTTAAAAAGTAAAGACATTTTGTGCCTCAGATAAGAGGGCAGGATTTATGTAGTTTGTCACATGTGATACATAGCAGCACAGCACACGGTGCACACAGTGAAATTTGTCCTCTGCATTTAAGCCATCACCCTGAGTGAGCAGTGGGCATCCATGACAGGCGCCCGGGGAGCAGTGTGTGGGGACGGTGCTTTGCTCAGTGGCACCACAGTGGCACCTTGGCGGATCAGGATTCGAACCGGCAACCTTCTGATTACAGGGCCACTTCCTTAACCGCTAGGCCACCACTGCCCCAGTTGATAGAAGTAAATTCACCATAATTTATTATACTTTTTTACTGTAACTGGCCCCAGGTTAAACAGGTTATGAACAAGCAGCATTTATTCATTTGTTTATTTAACTCTGGAAGAGGACGTTCATGAGTTTAACCCATCTGTTGTTCTTTAAAGAAACTCCTTTGAGAGCTGAAGAAATAAGTTATAACATAATTGTTACATGAGTTTCATTTACAGCTTTACAACACTGATTACTGATTTATGTAGGCACTTTGAATGATAATACATTTACATTAAAATCTATGGCATTTACCAGACTCCCTTATTCAGTGCAACTTAAGTTGTCTTGCTCAGGGACACCTGGGTCTCTGGTTCATAGGTGAGTGTGTTATCATCTAGGCTACTACCACCTCTAATAAGTAAATAAGAAGAATGTTGAAATCTTTTGAAAAGGATATGATCAGATGATTTTGTTAAAAGGGTCAAACAAAACTGCTGAAGGACTAGTCAGTACTGATTAGGCCTCGGTCATACTCTTGATCCAGATGACTTGAAGTGATAGCCGTCAGAGAAGTAAACGTGACATAGATGTGACGCGACACAAAGAGCAGCCGTGGGCCCTGTGTGTGCTCCAGCACATCCGAGTGATCTGTCTCTCGGCCACACAAATATAAATTGCACTAAGCCAGTGCAGCTCCAATTCTAATCAGCTACAGGAATCGTCCCGCTAAATGACAGCTTGAAGCTCTTACAGGATAGTGTTTACATTTGACTCCGAGATCCGAACATAAATTCCTCGCGGCCGAAAAAGCTTCTCCAGCCTGTGTGGAATTTAGGAGCTGCTTGCAGCTGAGGCAGCGTGTAGGCAGCGCACTAATGAAAGATTATGGCTTCCCGAGACCTTGTTAATTATAATGTGGTGCCTTGTTGATGTATTTGTTGGTGTGGTGCACAGTTATAATAGTTTTGGATTTTTCATTAGTTTTAGTTTTTATTTCGTTTAGATTTTTTTTTTCAAATTCAGTTAGTTTTAATTAGTTTTTAGAGGCAGATTTACTAGTTTTTATTAGTTTTGATTTTTTGAAATTGCTTAGTTTTAGCTTAGTTTTTTATTAGTTACAGTGTTAGTTTTAGTTTTTTTTTTTTTGTAAATTAGGATATTTGTCAGGTGCATGAATCAAAATCACCAGAATAGCCTTATCCATCTTAGCTCCGATAAGGTTATTGACTCTTGCAGCTCCGGGTGTTTTGAATTTTGGTTCGAGTGAAGTGGTGAACTTTTTGAAGGTAATCGAGTCACACAGTCGTGTAGACATTCCAGTCTTAATAAACATATTTACCAATGCTTCTTCTCATTTGTGGTGTTCCTGCGTATTTACTAGCCAGCAGCTACTTGGTCGGCGGTGGAAGCAGTCCATTATGGATGCTGTAGTATCACGTTCCTTTCCCATGTTACCTGGCCTGGCTACCGCTTCTCTTTCGGGGGAGGGCGGGCGAGAGGCTAGCTTGTTCAGGTACTCTTGGTTCGCCTTTTTGTGTGAGCTTTTCAAATGGACTTTCAGATTCGTGGGGTTTTTCCCCTTGAGAAGTATTTCACATATTGTATCACCTGCTTCTACAACAAGGCACTTACTTTTATTTTTGACACTGTCATAATCAAAGAAATCCCAAATAGGACTTTCTTCCACTTTCTTCCGACTTTCGCTGCAGCCATCACGCTAGCCGGAGGCGTCACGGAGAGACTATGGACACGTGACGTCACAGACCACGTGTTACCATAATGGTCAAAAACCTGGCTTAAAACTGGCAGCGTGAAGTAAATAGATTTTAATTCAACCCAAAAGGCTTATTACAAAGACGTTTTTGCTATAATATTAGTTCGTTTAAGTTTGTTTTGTATACACACAAAACAGTTTCAGTTAGTTTTCGTTTTTTTTTTAACTCTTTATTTCAGTTAACGAAAACGCTTTTTCAATTCTAGTTTTAGTTTTGTCGTTCGTTTTCGTTAACTATAATAACCTTGGTGTGGTGCGGAGGTATGTGGTGCGGAGATATTCCACGAGTGTCCTGTTTTGGCTGTCCTGCTGCAGGTGTTAAGAGGTTCCTTTAACTGATTCGGGAGGCTGAATCATCAGGTGCTGGGAATAAATAAGGATGTGATTCCAGATTTAATTAAGGGTTTAATTAGGGTTAATGCTACTTCACTAATACCCTTCTGAACAGAGGAGTGTGTGTATGTCTGTACTATTACAGGAGTTTTGGACAGGATTTCTGTTTATGTGATTTTACTTTAATGGGTTTAAAACTATCAAAAATGAGGACCTATAAAAATGACCAAAAATCCTTGAACTATATTATGCCCCTTAACTTACAATTCCTTGTACTTACAATTCAGGTGTGTTGTCCCAGTGCAAAGGCAGTTAATTGGTCCAGTTAATTGGTCCAGTTTTTACAGGCAGTGTTCTATTGATGTGGGCTTGATGTGTGATTTGGTTTTGTATTAGTTTTATTCTTCTCACTCCATCCTAGTGAATTGAATGCTTGCATGTCACAGTGCCCAAGTTAACTAACAAGTTTGGTGACATTTTTGTGTGGCTTTATTTGTGCCTCAAACTAATACAATTTAATTTGTTTAAAATTGTGAAGAAACACAACATTTTTTAAATGTGTCAGGAAGCCAATACCACTTGACTATTCCAAAAAGTTGACCACTGTTTTTCTGAAAGTGCTTCTTTCCAAGCACATGATAAGCATTCATTTGAGTTCACAAACTGTTTTTTTTTTTTTTTTTTTTTTGGCAGATGCACTTCATGCACTTTGTTGAGAGACTACTTTTAGTTGTAGTTTTTAGCATTTTTAGGGATTAACTAAGATTCTTACCACTGTCTTTTCTTTGTTTGCTTGATTGTGTCTCTTGCCAACTCCTTTTTTGCCTTTTTTGACTGAAATTGCTGAGAACCATGACCCTTTACTGCTTTTCTGAAGCCTTGAATGGTTGCAAAATCTTTCAGTAAATGAAAAAACAGATCAATGACCAATGAGAAGTCATGCATAAAGCACTCCAGGACCTACAATCACAACTGTTTTGTTTTTTTACTGTATATTCTGTATATTCTCCCTCTACTGTTATAAAAAAGTTTGTATTGGAATTGCTAAAGATTTGCTATTTCTCACAAAAATGAATAAATAGATGAATATTAAGAGTCATTTTATTTGTCTTAATACATTTGTCTTCCTCGCACTTGCGTGACTGGAGCTACTTAAATGTATATACTGCCCTCTTCCCCCTTTCCCAATGGGTGAGCAAAGTCCCGTTCATCACATTACTGTTTTTTTCTATTCTACCTTTCTTCCTTCCAAACATATCCCAGCCTCCTCCTCCCTGCCCGCCTTCTGAACTCTGGGCGCACTTTGACTCCTCGATGGCGCCCTTTCAGGCCTTTGTGGAGGGCGCATCACCCCCGCATATTCTGACAGCATGGTGGCCGTTCATCCTCAGAGGTCAGGAAGTTTACAGGCCTGTCTCAGCTCCTGTGTGCTGGGCTTCCTCAATCTGGGAGGCTCGTGGCTGTTTTATAAGAATTTGGAAATCCCGACCACATGTGTCTCCAGTGCTGGCCATTGCAGAGTAAATATTTGCACAGTTATTCATGGAGACAGTTTGGGCATAAGCAGTGTGCACAATGTGCATATACAGGCCTGCTTCGTACCTTGTTTTCTCAATGTTAATAGTTTTTGCATTAAACTATTGAATAACACATAACACATATTTCTATACTGAAGAAAACTGATGCTACTGAGGGTTTTCTGAAAGCTTGTAGGCATTTGATGTTATTGTTTGAATATACACTTGTTATAGAGTTTTTGGTCACTGTGTGTGTATGTGTGTGTTTGAGTGTGTGTCTGCTATTAGTATCACTTAAGTGGCACTGGCTGATCAAAGGTGCCACGTGACTCTGCCGGCTTGGGCCATCATGGCTAACGTGGCCCGAAGTATCTGGGTAACAAAAATTGATATAATGACCAAATGCGCTTTACCATCTTCAAGGTCTATCAGCTCAGGGAACTTCTGAGAAAGAGCTGAATGTCTTATTACAAGTCATTCATCATGCCACCCTCATTTGCATATTGTGGAGCACTTGCAAAAACCAGTCCAGGAAATATTTTTACTTTGTTCGAAAATGAGGAATGTGCAACAAAGGACGAGCTTCCTCATTGCAATGCACTGCTGCTACTTTGCTAGTTCAGCTCTGTGATGTTACTTTGTCCAGATTATCAGAGATCTGTATTCAGATTCAGGCCTATGGTTGCTGCATGCATGCTAAATAATAAGTAACAATGTTGTTGTCTCCCCGATGCTCATTCCTGGGGCTGGACTCTATGAGTACTTTCTTTTACTGAAAATGTGACGGATTTTCAGTCTGGAGTAGCCTTATGTGGCTTGGGTAAGGAAACGGAGTCGTAATCAGTTTGAATCAGTTTGACCTGATGGCAATCACTTCACTTTCACTTATGGGCTATTCTGACAGCTAATGAACGGCTTGCATATTCCTCTCTCGTTAAAAAGAGCATTAAAACGTCAGAAGTAAACTTCCCTAGTTTCCCTTTGATGGGTAAGCAGTGAATGAGAAAACATTCACAATAACGAAGTTGCAGGTCGTTTGTTACCCATTAACTATGCAGCAGGGTGAATTGCTTTTGCTTACATCAGTTGTAACAAACTTTATTTAAAGGGGCAAAATGCTTCAGTGATTGATTTTTTTTCCCTTCCGTTGCCTATTTTAATGATTAACAACGATGGCTAACTGTGTGATTAATGATTAACAGCATGATTCATCATTTATTACCGACACAGTTTGTATCTTTTCTTTCTCTGTTCTTTAAAACATGTTTTCAAAAATGAATTATGTTGTTGTGGAATTTAATTGATATTTAGATTTTAATTTACAATGAAAACTGCCCTTTTAACAGAACAAAGTGTGTGTGTGTGTATGTATTAGGGTTGAAGTGTTGGGGAGAAGCAGTATGTGGCATTGAACTCATTTAAGTTCTCTGTCCTGCTCTCTGATTGGCTGGGAAGATAGGTGATGCATTTGGAAGCTGCTGAGTGGTGCGACAGCCGTTGTGTAGGTGTGGTATTAATTGGGAGTCTTAACACATGCTCTGTATTACCCTGTCAGTTTGAGAATGGTCCCAGGAGCATGAAAATGTTCAGCCCAGCAAGTGTCCCACGTTGCAATGCTGAAATAATGAGCTTCCTTAGCCCCTTGAATTTTTGGGTGATCTACAACTCGCAATTAAGCATGGCTTGGTGATTCTGTGATTAATTTCGGCCCGACCCCTGAAGGAGCCGAGCTCTGGAGCTCCTCCACCAACATCTCTCAAGATGCCCGCAGCTTCCCACCTATTACCCGGAAGATGGAGAGGTCCATTTACTATTCAGTAACCTTTATGACAGCGCAGCCTTTAATCAGCGTTTTATTTCCTTTTGTATCACTTTTAGTCACACACGAATGTCAAGAAGCGGGAGGGACGTGTGAAATATTCTGACTGGCTGCGTTTCCGCCGTGACATTTCTGTGATTAATGTGTCTCTACGTCTTTCGTTTGTTGTGGTGGGCTTTTAATTTTTATTGAAAGCCTGCTCACAGTAAATAGTGTAGTGTTACAGATGAAATGTAAGAAAAACGGATGGATTTAAGAAGGCTGTTAGTCTTCAGCATTGGAGGCCGTAAATTTTAACAAAATTTTCTCATCACAGACAGGAAAAACAAAATGAATGACTTGGGTAACGTGATTATTCAAATATGTAATTTTGATAAATTTCTCTCGTTAGTCATTGTTATAGACTGTATATAGACTGTATGTGTGAATTAAACCTCAGCTGACTGTTTTGTCTTGATCATATATTATCATAGGAATGGTTGCAATGTTGCCAGTGTTGGACTGGTGGACTCAGCTGCCACCAAAACCCATCTCAGTCGTGTATTTTTGCTGTGTGGAAAGTTTTTGATATTTTGAAAAAGGGAGAGAGGTGAGCCATAGATCAAGAAACAGACCTGTCGTTCACCTTCAGCTATAATAAATCATCTGTTGCAGACCCACAAGAAACCCCACTAGACATACACACATCAGAGTTTTTATTGTTCAGTTGCAAGCCGTTGCATTTCATCCATCCATTTTTGAGAAGCCATTTGTCTAGATTAGGGTCAGAGAGAAGTTGGAAACATTCCCAAAAAAATTCAGATCTTGGGCAGGAACAAACCCTGGACATGGTTCCAGGCCAATACTCAAACCCATTTCAAAACAATAAAAGCAAGACACATATTCTACCATTTACATTTTATATTTAAGGCATTGGGCAGACGCCCTTATCCAGAGCGACTTAGGACGTGTACCAAAACTACAATACAAAAACTAGAAACCAGAAATGACTCTTATATAATGAGTCAGTAATATTATGTCCCCTAGGTCCTATAATGTTGTGACGAATCCGTTGCAGTACTTTGGGAGCTTTTTTTCTTTGCCAAAATCATGTAAGCGCATGAATTGAGACAAATACACTCCTGGACAAAATTCTAATAGGAGGAAAATTACACGTATTCACATTTTTCTCTGGTGGATCATAACCGGGTTTTATGCAAAAAATAAAATGCAAAAGGAAGAAACAGGCCAAAATGCCCAAATTTGCACAAAAGGCCACACATCTCTTTCGCACAAATCTTGCTTTCATGTCTTTTTTGTCAGTCATTCATGTTGTCATGACTTAATAGCAAAGGTGAAAGGGCTTCTGCAAAAGAAGGACAAAGGTCAGATGTCTTCCCATGCCACAAATGGATGGAGCACCAAACATGGGACATTCAATGGTGGCTGGTCCCGATAGTCGACACTGGAGATGTTCTTAATGCTGTATGGTGGATCTGGGGTGCGTTTTCCTTAAATGGTCCATGTGGCTGCAGGTTGCAGGGACTGGCTTATGTAGAGATCTTGACCATGGATGGCTTTTATGAAACCGTCTTCACCACATGGAGCAACATTCCCACCAGCCTCCTGAAAACAGTCACATCAAGAATGCCTAAATGTCTTTTTGTTTCTGTTTTGTTTTATTTTAGCCCAAAGGTCTTTAACTTTAAATACTTACAACCTGGTTATGATCCATCAGCACAAAATGACAATACTTAAAACGTCCTCCGAGTCTTCGCCCCAGACGTTCGGCTGAAAAGGCTTATTGGCAAGCAGTGACATAGAACAAGGTACCTCTACATCCCGAAGCATGTTCAGATGAGGTTGAGTCAAATGAGGTGAGCGAACAAACAAACTAACTAACTGACAAGGTCTATAATTTCAGACTGCCACTAACAGAACAATTTGCAATTTTAATACAGTGACCCCTCTAAGATATACTGATAAATATGTCCCTGCTAGGAATTGGTGGCATATGAGTATAGCACACAAAATTATGTAGTATTTTGAAGAACAAAGACGAAAATTTGAATGAAATTTTATTTGTTGTCTGTCATTGCACCCATTTTGGTCCCTTTGAGAAATTTCAAATTAGCACGGATAATATATGTTATGTCCTACCTGTAGTAATATCCAAAAAAAATATTCTTGGTCCCTGCCTATATTTTGGAGAGAAAGGCAACAGAATACATGAGCTGAATGGTTTGCCTTGATGGAAATTGTGGATTCAGGGGGTGACGTGGCCTTTAAAAGTGAATGCGACTTTTCGCTCTCAGTTCGCCGTTCCTGTTTAGCAGTGAAAGCTTTTGATTTGGCCCAGTCCCCCGAGTCCCATTCAGTTGAATAAGCGACAGTAGTTGTGCGGTACACAAGGGCACCCACTCGCTCACGCTAAACTGGCTGGAGAGCTTTGCTGGATCATTTACCCCCTCACACCCACAGGTTTTGCTGCGGCTGTGCCATTGTCTGCACCACCTTATTATTATTATTTTCTTTCTTTCTTTCTTCATCGCCCTGCTTTTCCCCTGTATGTTTCATAAGCTCAGTAAAGCATGGCCTTCAATTCCCTTGTTCTAGTGTTTTCACTTAGGATCAGAAGTGATGAGCAAAAGGTTTCTAGCTCAATCCTTGAGCAAAGGGCCTGTCGTGACAGGGATTATTATTTATTTGTCATCTTGGATGTAATAAGCTGTAGGTACAGCATGGAGAGCCCTTGATTTATTGCTCTGTCGACCGCCACTAGCAGGTCGTCTGCTGTAGCGTGCAGGATGAATACCACGCTGTCAGCTCCGTCCATCCATCTCCGTCGCCCTGCCCGCTCACAACACCTTCCTATTTCATGCCAGAATACATAAACAATCTTTCATTATATTTGATGCCTTTTTTTTCCTCCTGTATTTTGCCCCCTTTCAAAATGTGACATTTGGAATTTGACGGGTTTCCATTTTAAAGTTTTTTTTTTTTTTTTTTTTTTTTTTGCCCTCCTCTGTGTTTCATTTCATTTGCATCTGAACAGAAACATTCCTTGCTGTGATGATTTGGCTCTTATTATTTTATCATTGTTTATCATGTTGAGCTTTGATATGCAGCCAGTCCTCTACAGCATGTCCCACTGTATTCACGGCACTCCACATATCATTACATTTTTCGCCAAATTCTACTCCTTGAGCAGCACGTTGGAGGTGGCATGGCCGACCAGCCTCGTTTCCACTTGAACGTCACGTGAATAGTTTGAGCTTGGCTCTTCACACTTGCTGGGTGGCTGGAGAGTAAGTAACCATATTGCCTTGTAAGCGTTCCCCCCGCGATGCTCTCCTCCCGAACTGGCTGGGGCCGCGATGCTGAAATATGGCGTAATGAAGAAAGCGATTTGCCCCCCCCGCCCTCTCACCACCGCATCCTCCCCCCCACCCCCTCTTTGCCATTGCAAACACAGGCATCTAACCGGCGGAGGGATTTGCCAAAGTGGAACTGACTTTGTAAATAGAGCTCTCATTTATTAGCCCCCTTTATCTGAAAACAAGGCTGAGTGAGGCATTAAGGCAGATAGTTAGCCCACATATCAGAGCGGGAAACTTGGCATGGGTGGGAGCACCGCTCTTAATTAATATGAGGGATTTTGTTTTGTGTCCCTAATAAAAGACCGAGCAGAGGCCGCTTGTCACTTACGCGCTACTCAGCCGAGTGTCTGATGGGTTTTCTCACTGTAATCTATGAATAACATTACACCCGGCATGGCACGTCCGACGCCGAGCGTGTAATAGCTGAATTAATAACTGGCATTGCTGATAATTATATATCAGAACCACGTTTTTTTTCTCCTTTAAAGCCACAAATATGTGTTAATTATAAGGAAAACAAGTTCGTCTCTCTCCTTTTCTGGAGCATTTATTATTTCTCTTGAGGGACGGGAGATATATCATATTTTTATGCTTTCGCATTCTGCGTTTTTACTCCCTTTCTTTCTTACTCACTGGAGAATTTTTATTTATGGCTTCTTCTTTTTTTTTTTTATTATTTGGTTTTACCCATCATTACTAACACTACAACTAATAGCAATCATTTATTATGTGGCCGGCCTGGTGATGCTTTAGATGTGGGCAGTGAACTGAGAATACTCATTTGGTCGCTGAATAAAGGTTTGACAGCGGCCATTTATAACAAGCTCATTCCGCAATGTCCGGCCTATTAATAATATTTTGCTGCTGTCTAATTAGAGGTGTCTGATGATGAAAATAGCTGGTGAGTAAAGAGCGATCCTGCTTTTGTTTGCCATATTTCTTCTTTTTTTTTTTATTATCAGAGGGGGGGTTTCAGAGGCTGACTGAAAAGTTCACACATCCGGGGAGCTTCCCATTTTCTAATGATTCGGTGTTAATTGCAGGAGTTTTATAGGGTACTGCGTTAATTTTTTTTGCTATAAAATGTATAATATATATCTGAAAGTGCTAGATTATAGTTAATTGCTAATTATCGGGACATATAATCTGCAATGTATGCTCATAATATATGTTCATCTGCATGAATGATGTTCAATGTTATTCAGTATAGTTTTCATAAGGCATTTGAGTAATTGGTTAAAAATGTATTGTTATGTGTTCCCTGCAGCGAGTCGGACTGTACGTTTTTATTTTTCACTTAGAATAATATGATTTCAAACTTTATGTGGTGTAGTGAATATATGAGCTTTTTTCCACATTATTTGTTTTGGTAGAGTGCGCTGAAAGTCGGCTCTCAGCACTTATTCTCTGTTGGAGGCAGCAGTTAAGAGACACACACACACACACACACACACACACACACACACACACACAGCCTCCTCAGAGTTCTCCCCTTCCTCACCAAACCACAGTTGACGTGAAGCTGATCAGCCCTTAATTAGTGATACATTTTCTCGGTGTGATTTCTATTGATGTGCGGGGAAGAAAAGACAAATTGAGCTGCTGCCTGACCGGAGTACGAATTGTTTTAGAGAATCCAGTAAACATCTCTCTCTCTCTCTCTCACTCCCTGCCTCCCTCCATTTTCTGAGTCTCCCTTTCACTTTCCACCTTCTGTCTTTCTTTGTCTGTGTCTCTTTCTCTCCCTCTCTGTGGTGGAGGGGAAGAGTAAAGGCGGGGGGATGAGTTGCAGCATTAGTGCTTTTTGCTTGCTAGTGCAATAGAGAGCGACGTGCGTCAGGCCTCTCCATCAGCAGACGGGTGTTGGGGGGGGGGGGGGGGGGGGGGTGTAGAGGAGTGAGGCGAGCGGCTCCCTGGCGGAGGTGGCGGCGGCGGCTCTGCACTCTGCTGCGATTGCAGGGATCGGGCGGATGAAGTCGGTGCTGACAAAGTGCGCCGATTGATGGATGGACAAGGCCGGGAACTGGATGTGAGAATGGATGGGGGCAGAGGGGAGGGGTTTAACGGAGGCAAACAGTGAGAGACAGAGAGGAATGACCTGCTAAAGTATTCAGGCACACACAAATCCCCACAGCAATTTACTCGCCTGCTAACTGAGCAGCCCCGGGTCCTTTTGCATCTGTACAAATTTGCCGTGGCGCGTATGAAAGCCCGCGACATCCAGGCGGGGCTGGAGCATCTCAGATACTATTGTTTTATGGCAGTGTGTGTGTGTGTGTAGGTGTGTGCTCTTAAACGTGCTGGTGTCAGGACTTGGGCCTTTTTTATGCTGCCATTTAATGGTTTCTGCAAAGACTAGGATGGCTGTGTGCTTTTTATGGAGTCATCAAT
Organism: Denticeps clupeoides; assembly: GCF_900700375.1. NCBI lineage: Eukaryota > Metazoa > Chordata > Actinopteri > Clupeiformes > Denticipitidae > Denticeps > Denticeps clupeoides. The sequence goes on from NC_041714.1 coordinate 9,700,411, forward strand.
ACACAAACTCACAAATCAAATGCGCTTTAAAAGCATGCATTATGAAAATAAAATATTTCTTGCAAAGAGAATGGGTGGGAGAGTCTAGTGTTAAATTCATATCACATTTGATTTGATCAGCTATTCATTTGGGGTAAAACTATGTGGATAAATAGAAAAATTAAAATCACACATTTTGCATGTATATGATTTGACCATAGATACAGAAATAAATAAATAAATTATATACACACACACACACACACACACACACACACACACATATATATTTATATATATATATATATGTGTGTGTGTGTGTGTGTGTGTGTGTGTGTGTGTGTGTGTGTGTGTGTGTGTGTGTATATAATTTATTTATTTATTTCTGTATCTATGGTCAAATCATATACATGCAAAATGTGTGATTTTAATTTTTCTATTTATCCACATAGTTTTACCCCAAACATAAATTTTATTTATTGATGTGTCTATGGTCAAATCATATACATGCAAAATGTGTGATTTTAATTTTTCTATTTATCCACATATATTCCTTTCCTTTCCTGAAATGTGGTCATTTTCTGTTTTTTTTCCCCCTCTTTGTGAACCAGCCTGTTCCAGGGGGTCTTTTTGGTGAGATGCTCAGGACATTTCGGTGGCGGTGTATGCAGCAGAGAACAGCCCCTCACCCCGGCTGTAGAACGTGTTCTCATTATGGCTGTACCTGGTCTACATTAGACGTTACTGGTGCTGATGGAGGGAGGGAGCGAGGGGAGTTGGAGGGGGGGTGGGAGGAGGTGGGGTTGCTTTCGAGATTAAGACTAATGCCACTGGCCTCAGGAACTCCGATTAGAATCACACTCATTACTCAGGCGCGGTGACGGAAGCAATTTAAAGCCCTGGTCTTTACAGTACAAGGGGCAGGGCAGCACCCTGTCAGGGAGTGCAGTTAAAACACACCCACTCTCACTCCTTCATCCTGTCCGCCAAGGACATCTGAAGGCCAGATGGTCAGTGGCTGCGCTGACACAGCCCCACTCGCTCAGAGTTGGTGTGGAAAAGTAAAGAAGTGTCACGGCCCCTGTACCCTCTCATATGCATGGCTGAATAGAGGTGGGGAATTAAAGCGACAACAACACCAACGTTGAAGATTAGATGGTCAATACGCGTCAGGCATTTGTCACTGCTGGTGATTCAGAGTGGCATGTGACACTCTCCCACGGCAAGGTTAGCGTCGCTCCGCGGCCCCAGATGACAGTCGGCCACAGGAATGACAATCAGGTTGCACTTCCGAGCCGCCTGCCATTCAATAATGAATGATTGTCCCATCAATTAGTGCCTGTCACTGGAGGAACTCTATCAGTGTAATGAGGGAGCGACCGTGCACAGAGGTGCACATTATTCCATGCCTGGATGGATGGGTCGCCATTTAAAAGAGGGCCTATGAGCTCCAGTAGTTAAGGTGTGTCTTTATATGAGTGCGTGTGTGTGAGGGGGGAGCAGTTTTTCTGACACAGTGAGAGATGATGAATAAGGAATAATGAGTGCGATTATATTTGTAAGTTGCACTACATACACTTTTTTTTGTAAGTTGCACTACATACAGATGGAACACATTTAATTACCAAGTCAGACTTTTTCAGGATTTGCTCTTTTATCCATCTTTTAAAACCCATAAAAATAAACAAACCAGAGTGTGAAATTCTGAATATAGGTGTAATGCTGTTTCAACATTTGAGAAAGTTTTAGGGATCAAGATTTTTATTTGTCACATAGTTATAGCAGTACAACACACAGTGAAATGCATCCTGAACCACTCTGTTTTGACATAGTTTAAGTAAAAGTAATAGAATAAAAATAAATGAAGGAGAAAATAAAATATAGTAAAAGTCTAGTAAAAAGCAGAAATGTATTCTGCTTAAGTGCATTGTGCATAGATTGACCAGTGTCAACCAGTGTAGCAATGACAGTGTAACCAGTGAATAGATAGCAGTAAACAATGGTGAACGTTCAGATGGTCGTGGTGCGAGGGGTGGTGGCATGTTCTCTCAGTCCTGGCCACGATGCATCAATGTCTTTTGCACAAGAGACTTGAACAGGCTGTTGTTGAGGTGGGTTTAGTCCTTAATAGTTTTGATGGCCCCTTGTTGCAAATGTCCTGCAGAGATGGAGTATATTTATATGAATATATTTAGCATTTTTGCAATACAGAGTATATGAAGTAGTGTCTGTGGCTGTGAAAATGCTTACTGAGAAGTGTTAATCCATAATATGTTTTTTTTGGTTTTGTTTTAGACACGTATTTATGGCTTGAATATGTGTCTTGCTTTGTTTAATATGAGTTATGCTGAAATGATGTAATGTTGACAGTGCTTGTACATATCATAACTTCTGGGACAAATGTGTAATCTTTTCTTTGCTGTGAGAAGTGCATTTAATTGATTTGTATATCAGTGTGACTCCACAGCGATTAGAGTGCTTCGCAGAGGTCATCGCACCACCCGGGCCCAGCCTCATTCGCGTCTAAATAGATCTATGCGGCCTCGTGCTTTAGTTAAAAGCTGTCAGTTATTGATTCTGAAGGGTGACAGCTCGGTGCAGATCCCGCTGAAAGCATCCATCAGCCTCCCCTGTCTGTCTTCCAGATGCCGGAGATGCAGTCATAAACAGGCAGGAATCTGAGCGCCTTCCCCAGCAGCCCCGTCCGCCGGCCTCCAGCTCCTCTCCCCCGTTCCTTTTTAACAAATGGGCATCAACAGCCCATGAAATAATCAATGTGGATGATCCATCTTGGGCGCTGTCGATATGTTAATGAGTCTGCCTCATCGTTATTGCTACGAGGCCATAAATCATTCCCTTTAACCAGAATGCATAGCAGCTGGTGCGGCAAACCCCTGGCCAGGAATAAAACACTGTCTTTTAACGATTAATGTCCAAACATTCTGCCGCTCTGTGGCTTGATTGTTTTCAGATGCCAAAAAAGTAGGACGGATTGTAAATCAATAAAACAATAAGACAAAGTGTTTTAATAAAAGGAGAGGTTGCGAGTAAATCATTGTGGTTCCCCATTTAGCACTTCTTCCTGGGTAAGGAATAATTGGATACCTGGTTCCTAGGAGTCATTTTTAAGGTTATAAATACTTGTGTCTAGTGATGGTGAGAAGCTAGCTGGCCAGCTGCCTGCTATTTTTCAACTGTGTGTGTTAGTGTGTGTGTGTGTTAGGAGAAAGGGACGGTATTTTTTCTCATCAACATGTCTGTACTGAAGGCCCTTTAAGGATATTAGAAATAGTCTAATTTACTGGGAGGAAGTCGTCTGTCCATCAGTTCCCTTAACTCCCTTACCCCACTTTAGCCCACACACTTATTTCAACTCTTTTATTCATGTTATAGTCACTTTTTTTTTTACATTTTAACTGTGTAACACCACATTAGGTAAATTGTATAAACAATACCATAAAAAAACGGCTAAAAATATGGAATATAGCAGCATTGTTGTGGAAAATTGCTGTGACAGTTAAAGTGACTGTGCCAATGGCTTGTGGCAGGTTGGTGCGTGAGTGCAGTATTGTTAATGCCATCCATTGTGGGTTGAACAGTAGGGTACCCTACTATTGCAGTAGGGTAGGAGGTGCATCTCTCAGTTGACCAAGGATTTCCAGTGTCTGATTCCAATGTAGAAATGTGTATGAAACAAAGGCTGATGCATGAGAACATACATGTGTTGTAAATGCTACTCGCAAAAACGGCCATAAGGAGTCATATGCTGTTTTTTGACTTTCAAACTTGCGTTTGAATTTGTTTCTTGTCCAAAGCATTGGTTGGCTTGTGCACATATTTGTTTAGGTTTTTTATGCACAAATTCCGATATTGCTCGGAATGGCTGTCATAGTTGATATGTGTGAGTGATGTACTTCATTGCTGTTTGGTAACGGTAAATAGCATACGATGCTACTTTATTTCCCTGATTAGAATTTCTCGCCCATTGTTTTGTGAATTTATTATTATCAGAAATGTTCACACCGTATAGTCATTGCCTCCAAGCAAGCCGAGGCCACCGGTGGCCAGACAGCCGCACGCTCGCTGCAGTCGGAGACTCAGGCAGAAGAAATCTGTTTACTTTGAGAGACTCGCGCATGGCACACCTGGTTGGATGAACTATGTTATCTCTAAACCGTGTTGATGGGCCTCGTGGCTGTGAAACAGCGGGGAATATGATATTTCTTCCTCCGCCCGTGTCTGTCTGAAGGGACGCCGCCGCCTGCAGTACACTTGATTGTATAGTGTTCTTATAACAATTTAGATCCGGTTATGGTTATTGCAGCTTAACGCTGTTGTAAAAATTGAACATGACAATCGGGTGATTTATTGTCTGCGTGTTTTCTTAACCTTGGATATTGGATTGTTTGTCAGACCATATCCCTTTGATTTACGGCAAAGTGTGTGGCTGATAAAAAAAAAAACACCCCCACCCCTCTTCACAATATGCAAAGTGCACCCCCCGACCCACCCCCTTCCTTCAGTACTCTTTCAGTAACAGCGAAATGTTTGTGTAAGAAGTACTGACACAAACAGCAGAAGAGCTTTGGGTGATGAAGTGCATTTATTCACATTTATTGGATGTACCTGTAATTCATGAAGTGATTTTAAAAATGTTATGAGATTTCCAAGTGAAGGATGTTGCTAAGACTCAGTGTGAAAAATCCACAGCGACAAATCAGGTGCATGCTGGAGCATTGCCATATGAACATAATATAGAACAAATGAGACATTCTGTATATTAATTGATAACACTAACATTCTCTTTATTTTATCTCAATTGTAAAACAAACATAAAAAATGTGGTGGTCTACAAAATGATGAAGTACGGTCTGCACAGAAATACTGAGACCATAGTTTCTTAGTTGCTGGTAGTATTGCACCTTATATTGGTTCAGTTGTTTATGTTGTAACATGTGTTCTTATCTTTTGCTCTTTTTCCTTTTTTAATGTCTGAATGTTTATACAGTATTGTGTAAAAAAGTAACCAATCCAAAATTACATCATCTCATTGTAATGGTTTCATTTAAATCAATTTGGATAATGGACCAAAACCCATGGTCCAGCCATTGGTCATTTTTAGAACTGTCCTTTTGTTCATTATTAGCATGAAGGGATCTGCTCACTGTCCTTCTGCTGGGCTTCTGTGGATCCTGAGATGGACAGAGTCTCTTGTTGTACTGTTCATGGACACTTTAATGTGGCGTAGCTTGGCTTTTCAGGACATCCTCAGACTGGCCAATCCTGAATCATTTTCCGGATGTCTGTCTGACACAGTAAACCAGTTAGTCATAAATTAAGAACCACCTGCCAGTTACGTGGAAGGACATACCTCCAGAACACCTTCTGACCCTTTGATGTGTGGCTACACAAAACCTCTGAAGGTGTCCTATGGTATCTGGTACCAAGGTGCTTGAGGCGGATCCTGAGTTGTGAGGTGAGGCATCAGCACCTTCAGCCCTTTGTCATGCTCTTCAGACCATTCATGAACAAGTTTTGCAGTGTGACAGGACACATTATCCTGCTGTAAAAGGACACTGCGAGGGGAATCAATACCATGTGTGGTGTGTATGCAATGCAATGTTTAGGTAGGTGGCAAAGTAACATCCGCTTGGTTTCCCAGGAGAACACCAACCAGTGCAGCACACTGACTCTATCTCTCCTCCTACAGTATATCCTGATATCCAGATAAATGATGCACACACTCCTGGCCTCCCATGACCTTAGAGAAAACATGATTCATCAGACCAGGCCACCTAGTTCCACAGTTCTGACAACCAGTACCTATTGAATGTCTGTTTTGCCAGTGAACAGGGGTTGTCCTTGAGTGCCAATTAAACTTTTGGCTGTTCAGTTGTCCATACAATGTTGGTGTGTAATTGATATCCCACCCCTTGCAAGTTTTACCAGGGAATCAGTGTTTTAATGTTGTGACTGACCTGTATGGGATGCTGACACAGGTAGAGTGTGATGCTAGGATAGATTGAAAATATTTTTCTCTTAGATCATATCCAACAATATTTGTGTGGCATTCAATTGGTAGTAGCCTAGTGGGTAAGACACTCGCCTATGAACCAGAAAAGCCAGGTTCAAGTCCCACTTACTACCATTGTGTCCCTGAGCAAGACACTTAACCCTGAGTGTCTCCAGGGGGGGACTGTCCCTGTAACTACTGATTGTAAGTTGCTCTGGATGAGGGCGTCTGGTAAATGCTGTAAAAAAAAAAAAAAAAAAAACGACCAAAAAAAAAAACATAGTTTATGGGCCATCACAGAAATCTGCTTTCTAGGCATCATTTCTGTGTTGGAGTCTCTGGGTATTTGTTTTAACTTTTTTCCATCATGCGTCTAAGTATTATAATGATGAATCAGGTGCTCTGGTTAATACCAACTTGAGATGGACACAACAGCAGTTGTTTAAGCTTTCAGTAATAAATAGTGCATATTTCAATAGAGACAGATAACAGAGACGAGTCTGGGAAACTGCAAAGTTTGACTTGTGGAAGTTGCTTTTCTAAACTGTTTTTGTTACCAAGACAAGGAACATTAACTCCAGATGACAAAGAGAGTAAATAATGCATTGCACGGCACAATAAATGCCATGTGCTGAAGAAGTAAATGAAGCTTTCATTTCTCTATCCATCTATCCGTCCATGTCAAATGTTGAAATATGTCTCCTGTGTCTTCATGTCACGTCAGACAAACATGTTTGTGGAAGCAAATGGATGCAATTCTGGGATCATCTCATCAGAGGCTCTATCTCCTGCCTCTGTAGTGCTGGGGCGGCATAGTTAAGGGTTTGATGCTTTTGTTTTATTGCTTTAAAAGTATTTCATTTCGAATGTGAAGTTTTTAATGAATTGACTCTGTAATGTTACTACTGTCTGTAGTCATAAATATAATCTGATTATAAAGTCAGATAAGAATGTTGTCACCTGTAAATACTATAAAAAATTATATTAGCTAAGTAGAAACATGTAAAGTATAGTAATATAAATAGTCCCTCTAGTTATATATGTACATTATATATGTACATATTATATTTTTAATAGTCATCATTAATACAGTGTGATTTAAACATTTGCAAAGATATTGATATTATACATGCATATGGAATAGAATAGCTCACATGTAAGAACATCATACTTTTACCACGTCCCTGTGCCACTGAGCAAAGCACCGTCCCCACACACTGCTCCCCGGGCGCCTGTCATGGCTGCCCACTGCTCACCAAGGGTGATGGGTTAAATACAGAGGACACGTTTCGTTGTGTGCGCCGTGTTATGTGCTAGCTGTGTATCACGATGACAATCGCTTCACTTTTGAATTGCATCAGTTGTTGAAATGATTAGGTGATGCTTTGTACTTCATATTGTGGGTTACTGTAAACTGTATTTGAACCAGAGCAAATGAAAGCACATTAAAATGAAGCGTCCTTTTTACTTATTCAGGGCATGCCACACAGCTAGATATTTATTGGTTTGACTCAGGTTAAGCAGTTTGCTCAAGGGCATTTGCTGCCTCTGAGCTGCAGGTGAATAGCATCTTATGCATTATCAGTGCAGAGCCCCATTTCTCTGGACACTGCAGTACGGCTTGACTTTTAAAAGTTACTTGCCCTGTGCCTACTCTGCACAAGCTCTCTAAAATAAGAACAATTTCAAGAAAAGATAGGAAGTACGCGGTTCTCTCAGTGGTTTGGTACAAAAAAATGTTCTTAATAAGCGTTACAAGTGTATTGGGCTGAAGCGTGTCCTGCCGTGGGATCGCCACAAGCCCCACTGAGGGTGTTGGAGCACCGAACCACCCTTGAAACAACAGGGTAATAGTGTCACATTATACATGGCAGTCTTGTAAGTCCCTGCCTGGGAGGCTTTATCCACATCCTCTGGGTCATCTGCCTAATTATTTGCCAAGGCATATTTTGAAATTGCAGATAATTTGCTGTGTATGATATTAATGAGGAGATATGCTTATTAGGATGTCTGGGAATTGCTGCTGATGGGAACAATCTGCACGGAGTGAAAAATGATTTAACGCTCTCAGCAGGAGCCGCCAGGATTTAGCATTGTGCCGCCATGCCATTAATTCTCATTGTATCGCAAATCGGCTTGATTGCACACTGTGAGCGCTGTTTACTGGTACAGTTATCGTACGGTGGACGCAGTTGTTGTGGCGGTTAAGCGGAACGCTAATTAGGCTCTCCTGCAGTAATTAGAGCCTCGTGCTAGGCAGCCCAATTTAACTAGTACCGCCCTCGGAACATTAGGGAAGATTAAAATAAGCGCCGGTCGCACTTTGTAATTAGCTTCTTGCTAAGCGGCATCCCAGACAGAAGTAGTTTCTGGGGGTCAGAAGTAGTTTCCCTCTGTTCCTGGTGCACGTGTTCATCCGTCCTGAGAATTCCGTATGCATATGCATATTCCGCGGCTGCGGACCTGTTTTACATGGCAGCCGCGCGCTCGCCGTATCGTTTCTCGGGTTCCGTGCAGAATAGACCCCACTTTTCTTTTCCATTGCCTGCTGTCGAACCTCAGCAGGTTTAACTGGGGCGCAGTATATTTTCTTAAGGCCTTGCAAAAACGCCTCTGCCCCCACACACACGCTCACACTCACACCTCCCCTCTCGATCCCAGCCTGATGATTGGTGGTAGTGTATTAGAAAAAAAACAGGCCATTCCTGAATATAATTGCTTCTCATTCATCATGGTTGTCATGTCGCATGTAATGCCAAGGAGCACAGAGCACACACATCAATCTCCACCCATGCCCAGGTCTCTGGCAGCGGGAATATGGCATCCTCCACTTGGCCTGCAGTTGAAACCAGCAACTATGCGGACGGTATTTCACTGAAGCTCCCCGCTGTGCTTCTCAATCATCTCTTTGACATGGTCCGCCTGTGGTGTGTATCAAAGAGATTTCAGCGTTTGCATGTGATTTGTTTGCTCTAACGCTTGGTCTTGGCAGCGTGTGGTTTTCGGCTCGCATGCCTTTTTCTAAAAGTATTCCCCCGGATAAGTTTTTTTTTTTTCTCGAGGAAACACTTTATTTGTCCTGCAATTAAAATGCAGATGAATAGAAAATCGCTCGTAGTTTGAACTGATTAATTTCTAGATGAAGTAGGTACTGAATGAATTTCTGGAGACGAGGGCAAATGTACTGTTTACTTGTTGGAGCTTTAGTGGAGGGTTTGATACAGTATATATATATTAAATATCTGTCCCACCAGGACCCAGCTCAGGCTTCGCAAGAGGATTCACATCACACATGTGGCTTCCATGGTCTCTGTGCATGTGTACATTGCCGTTCAGTTTATGGCACTGTGAGATCTGTATCCTGATTGTCTGATCAATCTGAGTATGCATATAAACTTTTAGATTAAATGTTTTAAATCACAGAGACAATGCTTCCAAATTTGTGGAAAGGTAGGAGTGATTGATCAAAATTAGAAGATCGTAATTTGTTGGTAAGTCCTGGAGGGGCAAACCAGACAGGGGGTTCAGACAGGCCGCTGCTTCCTGACCCCAGATGTCCGGGTCACTCGGTGAGGTACAATCCAATGAAGATATATGTAAATCCATATATTATTTATGTGGGCATTAGAGAGTGCTATTGTTGTCTCAGCACATAGCCAGCGCTGGGCCGCAGCCTTGGGGTGTTTGGCAGGGCTCTCCATCATGTTTTTTGTTCTCATGAATAATTAAAAAGTTAAATTACTTGCCATGTACGAAATTCATATGCTTGGGTTGGGAGGGGAAAGAAAGATACATGAAAATTAATTTTCTTTTCTCTGAGAGTGACAGGAAATCAATTAATCTTGATGTATTATTTCATGCTGGACAGGGTACAAGAAGCAGGCGAGAGAACGACTACAGCTGTTCTCATTGGAAGGCCCATATATTATAGTTGGCGTGTTTGACAGGTTCTGAAGGAAATGGCTGAGGGATAGCAGGCAGGTGAAGCAACTGTAAAAATTTATTGGAGGATACAAACTCTTCCCAGGGACTGATATAAACCTCAGCGCTGAAAAGAAGGCAATATGCCTGGTTCTCAGTATTTACGGTGCATCTCGCTCATTTCACTAACTAGTCATATGTTTTAGTCCGTGCCGTAATTCATTTGCTGTGTCATCCTGGATGTTTTTTTTTGGCGGGGTGGGATGAATAGAGATTTGCCACCCGGCGAATAAATGCGTCTGAGTAATATAACACCAGGGATGGAATGACTGAGCTATTTACGGCTCCCTTAAAGTTTTATAACTTGTCAGGGTTTGCAACTTGTTGTCCAGAGCTCCCTGCTGGATATCGGGCTCGGAAATGGCGCTCTCAGAGAATCAGGCTGCTGTTTTAGTTGTTTTTGGGCTTCCTCTACTCGTGAAAGAGGAGATTATATTTTACATAGCGAAACGGTAAAAGCGTTAGGCCCTATTTACCAAATAGATCTGCGACTGGAGGACCCAGGCGTGCTATCGCGTTGCACGCTCGGGCCCACGCTCGGCCGTATCTCTTACACGACTCGCGCTGATTTAATGTTAAGGTAATCAGATACATATTTAGGTGTGACCGCTGATATGGTATTTTAATCGTAAAGTGAGTGGCAGGGATGGATTTATGTATGGCGGGCGCATACACGTCATGCCAAGCGTGCTGCAGCGTATGTGCATAGTCGGGCCTTTTTTAGCAAAGTTTTTTTTTTGTAGTTGAACACTCCGTCCCACTTACAGAGAGATTGATGGGCGAAGTTTGTTGCCAGCGTTTGTTGATGGTGAGTGACAAGTGAGTGGCATGGCAGAACTCGTCAGCTATTTGCTTCACTGCTGAGGGAGGTGGGGCGGGATTGGAGCTGAAGGTTGGGGGGGGGCAAACAGTTGCTTCTTTACTTCACGCTGAAGTACAGGAACAAATAAGCCATAAACAGCGACATGAATCCACCAAGCGGTGTCCTCTGCACGTCTGCGCCATTCTCAGTGGCGCACCATATGCTCCTGTACCTCCGAGGGGAGGGGGGGGGGGGCATTGTGATCTGCTACATGGCGAGTTGGCAGCCAGGCCCATCCTGCCAACGAGAAGCCGGCACATTCCGCTGTGCCATAAATTCTATTCCATTTATGAACAGATTTCACTGGTCAACATGACTGGTAATCAACAATCAGTAAACATCTGTTACTATCTATTAATAATGTGCCGCCGCAAATTTACGGCACTGGACTGCTGGCATATTTGGACGAAAATACATTTATGCAGCTGACGGGGGGCAGCTTGGTGCTGCGGTCGACACCATTTGTAAATGTGAGACAAATTAGAGAGCAGCAGACAACTAAATTAAAAAGGCAAACGACCCTGGCCAGATGGAGCTCGGGCGTAACAAATGTAATAAGTTGTTGAGTTGCCAGTTGCACAGCCGCTGATGGCCAATTGATTTTGGGGAGCGGTGGCAGGCCACAGGAAAGGTTATGTGCTGACAAACTTTGAATAATCCAGTGCTCAGTGCCCATTTCCCACAAGCATTTGGTGGCCACTTTATTAGAGACACCACTCTAGTTAATCCTTATATTTGGAGCATTAGAGGCTATAGGTTGAGTTTCACAACTCCTCTATTTGCTGTTGGTTCCAGACTGTTGCTGGGTGAATACTTTAGTGGTATAGGCAGGAGAGCTGTGATGCAGATGTGTGTGTGGGGGTCTGTTAAAGTCCTGATACACTAATACGGATGCAACATCAACATGCCACTATCACATCTGTGTTGCTGATGTGTTGTTACTGGTCCCACACCTAAATAATATCTGATTTGCAGTGGCCCTGGTTCAAATAATGACCGTTGATGAATGGAGTGGGTGATGTAATGACCTCTACCTGTACTGTAACCATAACATTTCTTTTAATGAAATACACAGTAATATATATGAATTAACAGAAAATTATGACAAATATCTTAAGACCCAAAAGAATGTCAGTTGAGAGTGTATGGGGTGTCTGCTCTCCTGTCCTTTGCTGACCTCCAGGCCTTTCCTTGATGCACCAGGAATGCACCATGTATGGTAATGAATACACTGCAAAGGTATTTACATCTGTCTGTTGCAGCCACAAAGAACACTACTTGTCGTCTGGTTGTAAAATTAAGCAACAACAGAGGTCCTCTGGTGCACTTCGTTTGATGTTGATGCATCATACATACACTATAGGTTAACAGAGTATTAACATTTATCCTGTGTTGCAAATAGATTTGCTCTCATAGGGCAAGGAATAAATTTATTTGGGCAGAGAAGGCTGCATGATAATTAAATAGTCCATGAATGATCCCATTATGATAATGGATTACCGCACTGTGCAATATTTTATTTATGACACTTTGAAAAAACTTTGATAAAGATGTGTAGCTGCAGCTTCATACTTAATTTTAGTTTAGATTGCCAAATGTTATTTTCTTTTGTTTGTGAGTGATGCAGCTTTGTATGTAGTTTAATCGTTATTGTTTCACGGTTTAAGAGAAGACCGATAAAGTGCATAATACCCTCCTAGTAATTACTCAGTGTTCCCTGTAAAGGTCATATGTCATATGCAACCACATTAGTATGAATTGGTATCATTGAGGGCTGGGAATTGTGGCACATTAATATGCTGCTGCCTTAGACTCAGACTAGAGCTGATGTTCTATTGACCCCAGTGTGTTTATCTCTGTCCTCGTGGTTGGTGAACTGTTAGGATTGATTCAAGCTTCCCTATGACCCCATTATATTTATATATCATTTTCTTAGTACACCACCAGGCTGATTATTCAGATTTGAATTAAAGAACAAACTAATATTGAATGAACTGAATTAATGATAGTTGTTTATTGATGTCTCTTGTATTAAATAACAGATTATATTTGAGCCCATAGTTGTAAAAATAATCACTGTAAATCTTATCTCTCAAATAATTTTTCTATATAATAGAGGGATATTTAATCTGTATGATCAAAAACATCCCCTGAAGGTGGGGGCAACATGAGCAAATTTTTGATGATGTGGGGACGACATGATTAAACCATGCAGATGAGCAGAGGTCAGAAAAACAGATTTGCCCCCAAACTTGGCTACCCATAATGCTCCATGCCATGAGTGCAAGGGTGAGGAAGGGGGCTGAAGAAGCACAATAGAATTGCGAGAAAGCCCACGGCAGTCAGGTTTGCATTTTTTCTTTCTATCTTTCTGTCTTTCTTTCTCTGGGTTAATTCACTGGATGAAAAGCCGCACTGTGCGATGTGTCATATATCAAAGGCAGGGCATCAGTAATCTTTGCTCAAGGGCATGGATAACAGACAGATAGACATGTGAATGAGATGGAGGGAAAAAAAAGCAACTCATCCTTTTCTGCTAACACCACCGAGGAGATAAAGGAAGATTTATGAGTCATCTTGGACCACATAGCAGCACACAGACCCATTTTTCACATGCTCCAAAAATTGGTGCTGGAAAGCAATCTGCTTGTCACCGTGTCCATCAGGTGCTTCAGGAGGAAATTGGGTCCTTTGGGCTTCTTTTTTTTTTAAATTCTGCAGTCTGCTATTTTTCTTTATAGCAGTTTTGTTTTTGATGATATTTATAAATACATGTAAGGTTATAAGTATCCTTACCACCCAAGGTGGGCCTACGTTCGAGGTGCAATTCGTCCCGGCACCTGCCTTTGAGCTGAAAGCCTGCCAATATCACCCATGAAAGGAATTATCATGGCTGCCTGCTGCTCAATGCGCTGATTGACACTGATAAGATGGTATGACTCCCCTCTTGTTCAAAATGACTGGCAGGCTTTTTCCCCCCATGGCACGAAGAGAAGAAAGCGCTGCATGTGTGTGTCTGTGCGTGTCATTTAGTCAGAGAGAACAATAAAATTTTTGGCAAAACTGCAGCGTTCATCACTTGGAGTGTCTCTGCTGCCCAGTCGCCTGTGGCTTTTAGCAAAATGCGCCCCTGCGAGATTTGAAGATGTGAGCAACTGGACAACGCCCACCCATCCGCTTTCTGCCACTGGCTGAGGACTGCTGCTGTTTGGCATGGAGAGATGTTTCCTATAACCTCTGTGGCACCCTCAGCCCCCGGGCAGGGAGTGTTTACAAGACAAAAATGCATCGGAGGTACTTTGGTTTATGCCCCCTCACCTTCTCCTTCCTAATGGCTTTCTATGACACTGAATTTAAGGCGTGCCTTGTGCAGAGGGGTATGACTAGTTTCACATGGAGATGTGTCAGTTTAACAAGGCTAATTGTTGTGAGAGGCTTCAAGTCATGATGCACCAAAACTCTCACAAGGTGTGTTTCAAATATGTGGACATTGATTTTTCTACATATTTAAACACAGCAGAGCATGAACAAAACCCCAGGCCTGTTTTATTCATCGCAGATGTTGGCTGCACCACAGCTTGCAGTCCTGTGCCTAATGCCCTCAGGCAGCCACGGGTTATTGATGAGTCTCTCGGAATTTGTGCTGCACCTCCAGCCCGGCTATATCTCCAGCTGTGTTGGAGACTGTGGGCCAATGGGAGATGGGATCCACCCGTTTGATTGATATGAGCAGTCATTTTGTTTTGTGTTGCAAGATGAAGTAATACGAATGGGACGACTTTTCTAAACAGAAATCATAACAGGTGCTTCTCCAAGTCAATGAAGGATGCAATTCAAGGATGCCATGTAATCACATTCTAAGGACTTCTGCAGTGTCTTTTCAGATCCTATACAGGACCAGGGTTGGGCAAAATACTTTGAACTACATGTATAAAGCAGCTGTTTGTTTTGTATTAATACTTGGTGCTGAATTAGACAGTTTATATCAGCATAAAAATCAAATGCCTACCTCAAGACTATCCACATAGTCTTGAGTCTCATCCACATTGTGCTAATCAGATTTATATAATAAATACTCTCTTCTGCATTTACATTTGTGGCATGCGTTACCCACTAGGCTTCTGTCACCCCCATGGAGATGTGTAGTGGTGTGAAGCGGCACTGTAATCAGAAGGTTGCCGGTTCGAATCCCAAGCTGCCAAACGTGCCACTGAGGTGCCACTGAGCAAGGCACCGTCCCCACACACTGATCCCCAGGCGCCTGTCGTGGCTGCCCACTGCTCACTCAGGGTGATTGTTAAAAGCAGAGGACACACTTCGTTGTGTCACCGTGTGCTGTGTTGCAGAGTTTCACAATGACAATCACTACACTTTTTTTATGTGTAAAATGCAATGTGGACTACTTAATTTTTCTACTGTGAATATGTGTCACTGTCACCATAGTCCCAGACTAATTGACTGTTCCGACCTACACATGCTACTTCAGAGCCCCATGCGTCACCGAAATGTGCTGGAACTTTTCACTACACTGGGCAACTGTCCACTGGCGAGAATTGTGACACCCTGCGCGGTCCCTGCAGCTGCTCCAGCATGCAGCCGGTCACCTTCACCTGAGTACTAATCATTTGATCCTCGCTAGCCACACCCACTTACCACCGAGTGCCTGTGCACTACCCGATCATCCACAAATTAATTACCCATGCCCTCAGTCTTTGTCTGGTCTTACTGTTCACAGGGTGTTCCATATCTGCGGGACTTTGAGTGTCTCTGCCAAACTCTTCCATGCTTACTGATGACTTGTTAGGGAGAAGGTTTGAGTATTTGCGGGCCACATCCTGGATTTCTTTTGTTTATTTATTCTTTGAATAAACTATTTCTGTTCTGCATTTGAGTCCTCTCGTTTCCCTCATTTCCCTCTGGCACCACAAGAATAAAGTCCAAAAATTATGATAGTACAATTATACATTACAGCTTTGTTCTTTTACTCAACTTCAGTGCTGCATTTGATACTGCTGACTAGTTTTGTTGCCGTCAACTTATCTTTGTAAACGAACCTTTTTGATGTGATGAAGACAAGACGAGACATAAATGCTGGTCATGTGACGATAACTATACCAAAACATATCATGCAATATTGTTGATGAATTAAAACAAGACTAAAATGGTTTACAATATAAAAATAACACTAACATTTCCTTTCATTTTTGTTGAAAACAAGACAAGATGTTATTTGGTTGTGTTTAATCACGTTATTGTTTCACAGTTTCTGTTTCCTGTATTTCCCATCATTTTGCACAGATGAAGTGTCACATACCCAATAACTAGATTTCAGGATACTTCTGATGGGTGAATAGATGGCTAGGAGAAGATGACAACGTGATCTTTGGATACACTTTCTTTACAATGAAGTGGAAAAGAAGACAGAATGTGAGCTCTATAAACATCAGAGTGTCTTCCATGCCTGGAATAAATGTATTCTTGAGTCTATAATAATAAGATAACCTTGTTTTAATTATGAAATGGGTTTGACTGTTTACTGGGTACTTGTGCTATATTGACTATCACCCCAACTATATAGAGTAAAATAGAATTGCATTCATATAATATACAATTATTCATATAATATACTAATATACAATTTTCATTGACTAATATTACACAAAAATGTCATTAGTTATGTCATTAAATATGACAGTCATTAAGTATGACTAAAATGCTCAGATCTTTAGTTGACTGAAACTTGACTAGTCTAAAATGAGTCTGGATGTGATTAAGACTAATAGAGTCTAAAATGACAGCTTGACGCAAAGACTAGACTAAAACTAAAATTTAGACAGACCACCAAAAACCACTATACAGTTGACCATCGCAACGCTCTACCTACTGGAAGCCACATCTCCCAGTAAACTCCAAAAAATCTAGGCTGTTGTATATAGTCCACCGGTGGCCCTTGTTGCACTGTACACAGGCATCCATTGCCAATGTGGCCACTCAGTCCCGACCACCGAATATAATTCAATCAAGTTACTCTAGATCCTGGTTCCTGGCATTGAGCTGCTGACAAGACATACAAGCATGAAATGTACCAGAGGGTCACCACAGCCACCAACAACATGACAGCTGAAGCTACCTGGATCTTCAAATAGACAGGTAGCATTATAATGGACATGCAGCCTAAAGGCTACTCTGCAATGTCCATTGCCAGATCCTCTATAATGCACTTTCCAACCACAGCACCTGTTGGACTATTTTTTCTTTGACAAATCATTACCGACCCTGCACTGACACCTATTGCACACTCACTCTACCATAGAAAGGGGTCCCTACAGTTAACTGTAGGGTCTGTCAAAGCCCATTGAGACATACTTGTATGTGTAATTTTTGGCTATATAAAAAATAAATGTTGTTGTATTCCTTTATTCTCATAATGTTAAACCTTAATTTTTATATTAGTGGCCCTGAAACTATATTTCAGGCACATAATTGCACATGAATACATTCTGAGTGCTAGAGTGGATCTTTTTGGCATTTCCCATGTGAAATTTATAATCCCATTCATCCCACTAAAGTTATTATGTGCATTTATTTCAACGATTATCCCATTCAGCATATTAAACTATAATATGAACATGACACTGGATTTCTGCACATTTGGTTTTCATTTTAGAGCATCACATTCATTTTGAGACATTCATTTGAGTGCACAGAGTGCACAAAGCCAGAAGAAATGTTTGTGGAAGACTCCAGTAACATCAGCATCAGTGAAACTCTTCAGCAAACTGTTGTGTTTTTGCGGCGATTGAAGGGAACAACGCTCCCTTCGTGCTGTAGGTAAACAGCGTAGCCAAGGAAAATGTTGAGTTTTTGTCTCTGGAGTGAGTCCGCAGCCGAGGTGTCTGGGCTCTGAGTTGGCTTTTTGTCAAGGAGGTGTTATTTTTGCTGTGAATGTGTTAATTGACTGTCAGTATTACTGAGAACCAAGTCTCATGCGTTGCTTCTACTGAGGGCTTTGTAATCACAGTTTCCTCTGTCCAGTATGATTTACACTGCTCTAAACTTAAATAAAAAAGACAAATCCCTAACAGGGTTACCAGTATATACCCAATGACACAGCAACTGCTATTCATAGTAAAAGTAAAAATGTTCACATTTGGCCCCCGTTCCAGGGGTTGTTCCCGTCTAATGCATTATGACCGGTGGGTCTGGTTCCTCCTTACATTTAGCTGTATCCAGGATGTAGAAAATGAATGGATGAACGGATGGATAAGCTTTTAGTATTTGAACAGAACTCCAGGAAATTTGCCTGTATTATGGATGTGTGGGACTGTAATCATATGTAAACAATCAATGGCCTTAATAGCAGACAGACATATTCAAATGGGCAACCAAAGGACAGAAAGGACCAATGTTGGGGTTACACAGAGTTGGGCATTAGAGGGCATGCAGATCTTTAACTGGCATTTTAGCTAAAAACAATATTTTATGATCTGCTGACATGGCATGGCAGCAGATCTGGAACGATGGCTGGACATGGCGAGGAAGAAGGACGAATACGCATGACGTCACAAGACAGGTGTTTAATACATGGTGAACAGGACAGGGGAGACATCAAGTAACAATGACCCAACAGCGAACAGACACGATCTGAGCAGCTTTATACAATCATACACAGGTGAAAACCATCAGGAAACATAATAGCACAGGACAAACATGAAACTCCGGTCCGAACTATGGATCCGGAGTAGCCCCTGCCGGACTGGATCCTGACTAGTGTTTTTTTTTTTTTTAATGAAATGACAAATATAAAGCAAGAAACAATCATTTTAATTACAGTTTTTATAAGACAAAATGTGCTGTATTAGGGATGGTGTTGAATTTGCCATATTATTAACCCACAGGGATCATACATTAATGATATATCCTGACTTATTTTAAGGGAGTGCTGCTGTGATGCAGACATTTTATCACTCCTAGGAATATGACTGATTAACAGTTGCGGCTTTCCGTCTCATTGGAGCCATTGAGCTTCTCCATCAGAAACCCTTGCTGCAGTAACGTTGGTTGCTGCAACGCCTGAATGTGGTGCAGTGACCTTGCCGGTAGTATCCCTGACCATGCCTTAATGCATATCTTACTAAAGACGGTCTCCCTTTGTCCTTCTCATCCTCCTGTCCCTTGACCTCACTGCTTGTTTTTGCCAACAGCAGCAAACCACAGGCGGGTCAACATGACAGGGTGGGGAGTTGCACGAGGAGCCACAACAAACAGATGTTGTGTGATGGTAATTGCAAGGCGGGCAGCGGAGCGGCCGTGAGATGTAAAACATACACTTGTTGTGAGCTTGTCACTGCTGGGCCCCACCGGCGCTTGTCTCTTGGTGCCTCCAGCGCCGCTGTACCTGCTGTTCCTGTCAAGCCTCCTTGGCAGCGGTGACATCTGTTCAGAGTGAACGTTTGCCCAATCTGAATGTCAATATCCTCGCCTTGAACCGCGCAGTACAAGTATTTGTCGCTCAGTGACAATCATCCCTCAAATGAAAGGTTAGCGAGCTGCCGGGCCCTTTAATCAAGAATCAGGGCGGCATCTGTCAGCGGCGCACTTTTAAAAAATGTGGCAGCGACGACCAGCCGCCAATGAGTCAAGTGATTGATCTGTGCAAATCATTTTTCTTTTTGTGCTGTCAGTAATGTGAAAAAAAGGAAAAACAGATGGCGTGGATGCTGTCATGGGATTAAATATGGTTCCTACGGGGAGGGCGTGCTGATGGATCCTTTCGCCCATTACCCATAGGTCCAGGGTTCAGACCCAGTCTAGACTGAGGTAATAAAAACATGTCTGCTCATCACAGTGTTTCAAAGCCCTTCTTGCTAATGATAGCTTTCTGTTTTACCATTTGCTGTGTCTTCTCCAGTCTTACTCAGCATTTGGGTTGTTCTCTGCGTCTCTGGGTGGACGATTTCAGAAAACACTCCCGAGTGGACAACCCATTTTAGAGAAAAAGCCTTCTCATGTGGACGGAGCCTTGTAGTCTATATGAATTCATAAAACTGGTTCAAATGCTGAAACTTCAGACATGTGTGTCTGTAGATATGCTGGATGTTGTAATCTCATTCTGCTTAATGGGCGATCTGTTCCACATTATTATTTTTTTGAGTGCACATTAACACGCTTGTGCAGAATGTATATGGCAAAGGGTAAAATACTGGGTACTGGCATCAGGCTGGGTCTATGGAGGCATCTTGTGGAGTGTGGTAAGAATGTAATCAAGCCTTTTTTATTTCCAATTTTGCCGATCCTGTCTACATGGATGTCATTAGTCTAACTTGTTGTGCCAAAACAATGGGCATTGGGCCACGTTGGAGACAGATAAACTCTCCTTCTAATAATTCTGTATTTCAGCCCTTTGGGGCTTAGTAATTGTGCAAGTCCAGGCTGTGAGCGGGATCCAGATCCAGGGTCCTAACCTTTCGATTGCATCTTGAGAGGTTTGAAAATGTTTGTAACTGGAAAAGTAATTGCAAAGCTACGGTTTGTAATTTTGTGGTATTAAATTGCCTGTCAGAGTGAAATAAAGTAGTGCCTCTCTACTGCCAAAACCCATACACACCCCTCATCCCTATAAAATGCTTACGCTTGAGACAGTATATATACATTTTTTCCTCATTTTATCATTGGGCCACGTTATTATGTTATTTTTACAGATTTAAGTCTCATTACATTAACCTGGACTTGGCTGATTTATGCACTCATTCCAGAGTGCACATTCACAATCGAAATGATACATGAATCACTGCTTTTACTGTAAGACAAATGTTTTTCCAATTGGAAAGGAAGACATTGCAGTTAAAAGAGACCCTCATTAGGTTCTCGTTACCGGGTAAGTGCTTTTCATTTTCTTTTTTTACCTCCCTTCCCTGAAAGCTCGGGCCTCACTGATCTTTATTCGCCTCTGAAGATTACCTCCAGCGTTGGCCCCGACGTTAATTTGCTCATCGCGACGCGGCGGTTACATTTATTTTTAATGTCCGGACCACGTCGCTGACCTTCAATTCCTGCTGAGTCCGGCTCCCACTCATTCGGCCCTTAAATCTGCCAAGGCTGAGATATATACATGGGGCTGGCCGGGGCCTGCCCGTCATGTCCCACTGATGTTCTACATCTTGTTTGGGAGACACTCCGCCGTAATATCCTGTGACCTTTTCCACCCAGTGAGGCTGGGCGAGGGGGTAAAAGGTGAGAGGGATGGAATTGAGCTGTTTCATTCCTCCCTGAGGAGTTTCACGTTTCCTCCCATGGCCATTTATTTGAAAGCTATCATTTTCTTGAATTCATCGCCGAAATTGGCATTGATTTGAAGGATGATGGATGCCAAGGGCCTGTCTATTGACACGGCCCATTGACAGGTTTCAGTAAATTCTGCATCTGATTATCACTGCTGGCTAAATGATACACCTTTGTGACTGAGAGATGGAGTCGATTCCCGCCGTCACATTGTTCTAGGCAGCCGCCATCGAGCTGCTCGTCACGGGTGCACTGATGTGGCTGATGAGGGGGTAAAAAGTCTTTCTTTCAGCTCAGCTCCACAGCGTAATTAAACCAAATAATGACTGATTGCTTAAGATCTCAGTGTTGAAACTGATGGGATGAAACATTGTTACATTCTGAAAATTCAATATTTTTCTCGTTATTCTTCTCCTTCCTGCACCATTCAGTGGAAAAGGTTAATGTCTTTTACAATTTTCATATAGCTGTTGTATGTTTACACTTATACAATGGTTTGTAGTAGGGCTGTGCGAAATGGTGTAACATTCACATTGCAATATCAATGTAACTACTGACGATAGTATATATTGAGGTATATAATTTGATAAGTAAATTTAGATGTGACTGTTTTTGAAATGGTAACATGTGTCCATAGCAAAGGCACCTCAGCAGGAAGA
Organism: Denticeps clupeoides; assembly: GCF_900700375.1. Classification (NCBI taxonomy): domain Eukaryota; kingdom Metazoa; phylum Chordata; class Actinopteri; order Clupeiformes; family Denticipitidae; genus Denticeps; species Denticeps clupeoides. The sequence continues at coordinate 9,722,186 of NC_041714.1, forward strand.
TGTATAACTGTATACCAGATAAAACAAAATCTGGCCAATTCTACTGTCTGTCCAAGTCCAAAGTGGACTTTCTGTCACACTCATAAGACCAGTGAAATACCAGGTATTGTATGATGTGAGTGATTATATCAATTTTAAGGATTTTCTGTATTAAGGTGTAAAGTTTACATTCATATTGAACACTCATTTTATCTCATGGTGGGTCTAGTGGATTAATAATCATTTTAATGATATTTTAGGTCTTATTTTTTTTTAAACTTGATTTTCTGACTTTTTAAAGATCTGTGCGATCTGAGCTCTCGCTCAAAACTTAATGGCTCGTGCTGCAAGTACGCATTTTTGCGAGGAGCGGATAATTGTGCGGTAGGCCGGTATAATCAAAGTCTCTCCCGTCGGCCAAACGTACGCACCGTTTATACCATTTATACCGCGGAGCACTATGTTGTAGGATAGTTTTGATTGGAGGTGTACGTGGGAGTCGTTACCTTCCTGAACTGGCCTTGACTATCGACCAAAAAGAAGTTACCATTTTATTCTTATGATTATGTTAAGACTTAATCATTTGGTATTTTTATGTTTGTGGTTTTATACATTTGCTTGCTATTTTGCTAGAAATCCAAAGTAGTAATGGTGGCCAGTAACAGTTCTAAGATTTGTATGGTATGAAAAGGCCTCCTAGTTCAGCAGAGTTGGAGTGATGAGCTACGTAATCGGACCCAAACCAGACGGCCTTTTCCCACAGCCGCCACGAAGCGCTGCACTTTAAGGGCTAACGGCTCACTTGACAATATTTTTTTACAGGCGACCCATTGTGCGCTAGACAAGAGTTGGAGGGGGAACGTGGTGTAATCCTGATTGTGCCCTGGATCAGTCAGTTTGGATTTCACACTCTGTGCCGCGATCACGCCCGCCACATTGAAGGCCCTCTGTTTGCGCGGTTCCCAAGGAGACACCTTACAGGATCATAAAACCCATCCCTGTTCCCACCCCTCCCTGCTGCTCAAAACATCACCTTCAGTGCCAGCGCATAACTTCAGCAGACACTTGTGCCTCCCTGCAGCTGTTTAAATGCTCCTCTGTACGTCCTCATCGATCTCAAAGCGAGATGAAGAAGCTGTGCAGATTGCGTTCCCACTTGAAACGTACGTGAAATGTAGGAGAGGCTCGGCCTGAGGGGCGTAGCCGTCAAGTGTAGGTGGCTGTTGGTGGCACCTGGGTGAAGCACCAATGAAGGCGCCGTACAGCAGCGAACCCCGCACTGCTTCGTACCCCGTCTCCCCTGTGGGATTGTCACGAAAAGGTATAGCCCTCCAGACGAAAATGGAAAACTACAGCAGATCAAACTGTATTTGTGAGTTCGGCGCCTAGGGCAGCTTGTGCCTTGCAAGGTGAAGCTCAGCAGAATCACCCCCCTGCCCCACTCAAAAGAACCAAAAAATAGATATCAAGGTGCCACTGTTTTCCCAGGCTCCCCGTGAGCACTATTCCATTTCATAAAGGACGAATTATTGTTTGCCTGCGTTGTCGCTGTGTTTCGTTTTCTTTTGTGTTACTTCTTTCCAATCATCTGTGAAGACAGGTTCTGCTTGTCCAATCACTCCTCCTTCAGCACGGGGGCCAGGTAAGACAACGCAGTCAGATTCGACACGGGGCATTTTACTCCTCGCCAAATTAGACCAACCGGAGCGGCGTACGAATGACATCGACATAAATTGATATAATAACCAGAATTTTTCTCCACGGAGTATTCGGAGGTGAAAATCCTGCGCTTTCGGCCTTTGCGCTTGGCATGGAAGGTAACCTGACTCCAGACGTGTCAGAGGCAGATAGTTTTTTTTTTCCTCTGTTTCTGTGAGTCTAGGGTCCTCACGCTGCCTGTGGTTATTTAGGAAGACCGGGCGGGCGGGGTCACTCGGGTTCTTAGCTCGCGCTCCACCTATGCTACAGCGCAGGGATAATTGCTCAATGGCCAGAAGGCTTTGATTGTTAGTGCTGAGTGGAGTGGGCGGGTAGCTTCTTACAGTGAGTTGATCCTGCGTCTCTTTTTGACCTCTGACCTTTTGCTGAGGTCACACAAGCGTAAGCCATTTATTTTTTTCTCTTTTAACCAAAACTCTTAATATGTCAAACAATCAGAAAGATTTAAAAGACCGTCCAGACGGAAACACTTTCAGCCTTTATACTTTCATACGGAACCATTTACGGTCCAATATTTACAAACAAGCAGAAAGTAAATACGTTTTGGGTGTTGGTTTTCCATTCTGGATACGCTCCCCTCCTCCAGAGCAGTTTTTACGTTGCCTTTTTCAGGGATAAGCCAACAAAACATTTCTTGCACAGAATTTGGCGGTCTTCTCTTTATCTCACTCTTGCATTCTCGCTCACATGGCTTGCGTGGTGACTAGTAGCCAAGGCCCGTTTGGCGGCGTGGTGGAGTTGAAAGGCCTGCAGTAATGGCTGTGTCCTCCGCCCTGACACTCCTTTCATGGCTGTGACTAAATCTTATCGGACACAGTGCCCCAAAAAAAAAAAAAAAAAACGCGGCACCTACAATCCACCTCATTTACCAGCGCTGGCAATTAGCCCGTTTCCTCTTCTTCCCCATTCATCCCTTTGAGAATGAGGGGCTTCCCTTCATACACCCCGGGGGTCCTGGGCTGTGCACCGGCCATGTGGCTGGATGGCGATAGCCCACTGTGTTGATGCCAGGTGGAAAGAACCAGAAGACAGACGTACCGCGCCTCAACCTTGAGGAGTATCAAACCGTGCACCGTTTCACAGATAGCTGCGTGCGTAACGTGGCGTGCGCGCGTGTAAACCCGAGCGATTGTGACAACCCAAAGACGCGCCCGGCTCATCTCGGTAACGGCAGTGGTGTATTGTCGTTACGAATCTGCTCCGGTGCGCTGAGCTGTGCAGAGATCCGGGCCTCCGATTCTGGCACAGCTGAATGGAGTGTCATGTCGAGAAAAAAGGGCCTTGCTTTCCCGCTCCTCTTCCTCTGTTCTGTCAGTAAAAGGAACAAGCGGAGGGTGGAGGGGGCAGAGGTGGATGGGGGCACAGAGGTGTTTGCGGTGCCAGCGATCTCTCTCGGCAAACACTGCCGAGGTTGAGGAGGTGATCGTGTCTCTCCCGCTCGTTTCTTCTCCCCTGAAGCTTTTTTTTTTCCTCTTTGCCATGCCTTCGAGTTTTCATGACCTCCTCTGCTTTCTTCCAAACGAGCGGCTGATTCCTGTTTAAGCAGGTCTCCCCTGGGTGTAGAAGGCAGCGCTGGTGGGATGCTGGGTTCACCAGGCCCGGCCACCTTTTGGCTGGCTGAAGCATCACGTGAGCATGGGAGACGTTGTGAATGCCTCTGCCACTCTGCTCTGGTCAGTCTGGCCGCTTTCACATGAAACATATATATATGTTTTTTTTAAAGAACTTGTAAGGACAGTGCTCTGCATTCACTTGCTAGCCCTTGAGTTACTTCTTGCTGTTTACTTTCTTTTAGTAAAAATATAAATTTCCTGCTTGTCCTGCTAACCTCTTCTGACAGTGGAAAGTTCACGGGGGAAGATCACTGTGGAGCTGGTCCATGTTGGCATTGGCTGTTGGAGGGAGCATGCTCGTCGTGGGGAAGGGATATGGGCGCAGTTTATCACTAGTAGAACCAGGCATTATGGTACAGGTTTGTGCTCGTTGTGGGTCAGAACTTTAGTTAGTTGCTAGTAAATCAAGAGGTGAGTGTGTGAGATTTTAGTCATCTTTACATAACTAACGTAATTTTTATTGCATATTTCTGGTTGTTTTTTTTACAAGGAGGGTTAGGGTTTTAGTCATTTTTTATGAGTTGGGTTAAAGTAAGAACCATTATTTACTCAAGGGGCAATGTTTTGTGAGTGCTAAATAAGAAATGGTGCATTTGATGTTTATAAATGTATAATTATAAATTACATTGTATAAATGATTGACAATCAGAATTCTGACTGACAATCTCTTTTTATATTCAGTGTTGCCAGATTGGGTGAATTTAAATTTGATATTTCAGTAAAAATATGCTTGTTGAGAATAATTATTGAGGAGTTCTTATTCTTAAGTAGGTTAAATACCCATGGTAGTTAAATACTTATCAGCTAAGAAATTCTGTGCTGGTTTTGGCACATTCAGCAAAAACAGTCAGGTGTTTGGCAGCAGTGCTTGTGCGACACTTGTGCATGCTGTGTCTTTACGGGTGTGGATTTGAAAATCCAAGAAATAATTAAGGTGTGTAAACTTTACACAGTGATGACCTAGTAGTTAAAGAAGCGGACTCGTAATCAGAAGGTTGCCGGTTCGAATCCCGATCCATCTAGGTGCCACTGAGGTGCCACTGAGCAAAGCACCGTCCCCACACACTGCTCCCCGGGCGCCGGTCATGGCTGCCCACTGCTCACTCAGGGTGATGGGTTAAACTTGCTGAGACTACTACCACCTTTAAGAAGCAGTTGAAAACCCACTTGTTCAAAAAGTATTTCAGACGAGTCTAACACTAACACACTGCACAAAATAAAAAAAAAATTCTTCGTCTGGCACTTAACAATTTCCGAGCATGTTCTTTTTCTGACAAGTTAGGCATTATCAGGGCTCTTAGTTTTGTAAACTCAAAATCTATAGAAACCGAACAAGAATTGCTGGTGTCTTCCTCACTTTGGATAAAAGCGTCTGCTTAGTAAAGTAAAGTAAATTAAACCCTGTAAACTACCCAGTTCCTCTACTCCAAGATTTTGATTAGTAGCAAGCGGTTCAGGCTCGTTGTTTCTGCTTACCATAAATTCTGGACTATAGAGCACACAGTGTAGGCCGCCACCTACTTATTTTAAAAAGAAAAAAGAAATTTTACACAAATATGCCACACTTGTCTACAAGCTGCAGGCGTCCCGTTTGAATTGGAATTTAACAGCCTGTAGGTATGCGATTTCTTCGTCACACACGAAAATACAGAAAAAGCCAAAGACACTGCTGGTGTCTTCCTCCTGCAAGTCGCTTTGGATAAAAGCGTCTGCAAAATAAAGTAAAGTAAAGTCATTGATCACTATCGCCATCGCTCTCCTGTGCACTCGAGCTAACGTGCAGCAGCTCTATTATCTTCTTCAACAGCCAGACTGATTGCTTTCAACTTCAAAGTCGCATCATATGCATTTCTTCCTGTCTTTTCCATGATCAGGGTCTGTGAACGAAGTGCCAAATGGCTGATCTAAAGAAGTAAGTGCAAGTGAGTTTGCCAAAACAGATTTATTGGCCCACTGTGACCTGTAATTTCATAGGTCTGACATGATGAGGTTAAATGTGTCGGTGGCAGGAAGCTAGTTAGCCAATAAAAATCCATAAATTAGTTACATCTAGTGGTGGCCTAGCGGTTAAGGAAGCGGCCCCGTAATCAGAAGGTTATTCGGTTCGAATCCCAAACCACCAAGGTGCCACTGAGTAAAGCCCCCCTGTCCCCACAACCTGCTCCCCAGGTGCCTTTCATGGCTGCCCACTGCTCACTGTGTATCACAATGACAACCCCTTCACTTTCACTTAAAAGCTGCAGTTCTCAAAATATGTGAAAAACACCAACATTTATGGTACTTCTGTAAAATCTGAAGATATATTTGATAATGAGCATATCTATACCATAATATTTATAATCACACTTCAAAATGTGGGCCAATTATCTACTGTATTAAGAAATCAATACAGGGAGTGCAGAATTATTAGGCAAATGAGTATTTTGTCCACATCATCCTCTTCATGCATGTTGTCTTACTCCAAGCTGTATAGGCTCGAAAGCCTACTACCAATTAAGCATATTAGGTGATGTGCATCTCTGTAATGAGAAGGGGTGTGGTCTAATGACATCAACACCCTATATCAGGTGTGCATAATTATTAGGCAACTTCCTTTCCTTTGGCAAAATGGGTCAAAAGAAGGACTTGACAGGCTCAGAAAAGTCAAAAATAGTGAGATATCTTGCAGAGGGATGCAGCACTCTTAAAATTGCAAAGCTTCTGAAGCGTGATCATCGAACAATCAAGCGTTTCATTCAAAATAGTCAACAGGGTCGCAAGAAGCGTGTGGAAAAACCAAGGCGCAAAATAACTGCCCATGAACTGAGAAAAGTCAAGCGTGCAGCTGCCAAGATGCCACTTGCCACCAGTTTGGCCATATTTCAGAGCTGCAACATCACTGGAGTGCCCAAAAGCACAAGGTGTGCAATACTCAGAGACATGGCCAAGGTAAGAAAGGCTGAAAGACGACCACCACTGAACAAGACACACAAGCTGAAACGTCAAGACTGGGCCAAGAAATATCTCAAGACTGATTTTTCTAAGGTTTTATGGACTGATGAAATGAGAATGAGTCTTGATGGGCCAGAAGGATGGGCCCGTGGCTGGGTGGGTAAAGGGCAGAGAGCTCCAGTCCGACTCAGACGCCAGCAAGGTAGAGGTGGAGTACTGGTTTGGGCTGGTATCATCAAAGATGAGCTTGTGGGGCCTTTTCGGGTTGAGGATGGAGTCAAGCTCAACTCCCAGTCCTACTGCCAGTTTCTGGAAGACACCTTCTTCAAGCAGTGGTACAGGAAGAAGTCTGCATCCTTCAAGAAAATCATGATTTTCATGCAGGACAATGCTCCATCACACGCGTCCAAGTACTCCACAGCGTGGCTGGCAAGAAAGGGTATAAAAGAAGAAAAACTAATGACATGGCCTCCTTGTTCACCTGATCTGAACCCCATTGAGAACCTGTGGTCCATCATCAAATGTGAGATTTACAAGGAGGGAAAACAGTACACCTCTCTGAACAGTGTCTGGGAGGCTGTGGTTGCTGCTGCACGCAATGTTGATGGTGAACAGATCAAAACACTGACAGAATCCATGGATGGCAGGCTTTTGAGTGTCCTTGCAAAGAAAGGTGGCTATACTGGTCGCTGATTTGTTTTTGTTTTGATTTTTAATGTCAGAAATGTATATTTGTGAATGTGGAGATGTTATATTGGTTTCACTGGTAAAAATAAATAATTGAAATGGGTATATATTTGTTTTTTTGTTAAGTTGCCTAATAATTATGCACAGTAATATTTACCTGCACACACAGATATCCCCCTAAAATAGCTAAAAATAAAAACAAACTAAAAACTACTTCCAAAAACATTCAGCTTTGATATTAATGAGTTTTTTGGGTTCATTGAGAACATGGTTGTTGTTCAATAATAAAATAATTCCTCAAAAAAACAACTTGCCTAATAATTCTGCATTCCCTTAATGAAGGGAGTTAAATGTGACTCTTAATAATTATGAAACCAGTGACAGTCATTGAATATATTTGTGAATATATTTGTTTTTGTTGGCTGCATCATAAGTGCATTATAAATACTTTTCGATAAGTTGCCCAGTGAGAGCAATCTTTAGAATGTTTAAGGAAGTACAGGATATGTCTGAGTTAGACACAGTGCTTGGCTGTAACATGGATGTAAAAGCTGCAAAAGTGTAGTCAGCCTTTCAGGGCCTCCCCTGTCGGCTCTGCCTGTCGGTCAGGAGTGATTGACAGGAAATCATAACAGCGCTCTGTCATCGAGAGACTCCAGAAAATAGGTGAGAGAGTGGGAGAGGCGATAATCGATAGGACTGTACTATATGAAGCTGTCTGTGCACGCGTGTGTGTGTGAGTGTGTGAGTGTGTGTGATTCCGTGCATCCAGATAGTGAGAAGGATGAGGGAAATATTGACCTGATAGGATCACTGATATCACCGATAGGAAATCAGAATGCGCCCAGCTCCAGACTCTATTCTGTTTTGATCTCTGTGATGAGTCTCCTGGGTCAGACCCTCCTGGAGGAGGGCAGCGGTGTGTGTTCATCTTGATCCCGTGTGACCAAGCAAGGTGAGCAGGTTGTGAGGTCTTTTAGGGGCGAAAGCCAGTTTAATGCCTTATAAGCTAAGAGCAATTCACAGAGGCCAGTAGCGTATCCCTCAAAAAGGCATCACAGCGGGACAGTGCGCAGGCTTAATATGGTCACATTTCAAAGGTTTCGTCATCAGGAACCCAGGATCAGTTGTTTTTTTGCATTCTGCCTATGAGCTGGTGGGTTGGACCTGTCTGACCTTCTTATCAGCACAAGTCACCACTCCGTGGCCAGTTCCTGACTCCTGAGTCTCTCCGGTCATTCCGGGATGTCTGATTAGACGTGACAGAGGGCTGATTCAAATAAGCGTGGAACCAGAGCTAAATTAATTTGCAAAGTGGCAGAGATTCTTTTTTTCTAATTGGCAAACAAACTAAAGGCTTAGCCCCCTTGTTTCTCAGCATAATTATTTCTAGTACATGCAGTTTTTCAAATTTCACTTTTTCTTTCGTTCCTGACCTAAAGGGAAAAGCAATAATAAAGTCCTACTGCTGATCAATAGCTTATACAAACAGAGCCCTTCGGTGAGTGTAATATATTATGGCCACATGGAGAGTGAAAAGAAACTGTAGTTTTTTTTTTTTTTTTTTTTTTTTTTGAAGGGGCACCTCAAAAGGGTTGTCAAATGCAAATGTCCCATTTCCAGTTAACGCTAATTGGTGTTGAAGTGTATTATCAATCTCTATATGTGAACCGTGGAAGGACGCTGATCAATGCCAATTGTTTTCCTTTGTTGCCACTATTGGACCTTGTGTCGCACCCGGGACTGTGGCAGTGTAATAGTCTTTATAAGATCCCAGCAGCCGGATCAATAAGGCATTGAAATAAAAAGATGAAATTACTTCCCCCTCCACCCAACCCCACCTCCTTTTCCCAATGATTAGAAGTTCCCATGCTGAACTTTTTTTTTTTTGTTCCAAACAGATTTCAAAACTTACTTTTGGCTTTAGAAATAATTCCATAAAAAGGAAAAACAACCATCTCACCCCCCCGCCCCTGTTTCAGCCCCATTAAAATTCCTCAGAAGTTTTTTTCATATCACCACATCAAATGTACATAAATTATGAATGCTTTACATAGCCGTCTTGCATTTGTAGCCCCCGGGTTCCCCTTATGACTGATTTTGGTGTCTGTGAACTTTGCCGGTCTACAGGCCGGGGAAAATTGGAGTAATGCGCCTCGCTGCGATTTATCACTCACATTCCATTGTCCCGAACGCGAGTTAATAAACATCTTTACCTTCGCGTGCTCCTTTCAAATTGTGTTTGTTGTTCACTTAATGAATTTAGTGCTGCGTGTGTTGTAATATTCATGCGGAGAAGTTGCGTTGTCACAATGCATGGACCGCGTGCAGCTTTGCCATAATATTGTTTGATATGGTATTTTGTTTGAGGTCGTGATCAATTTGGTCTGAAGGATTTAACATGTACAAACTGCATCGCAGAAAATGAACCAAATATGCCCGATCACCATAGAATCTGAACTGCAATCCAGGGTTTGTCTAGCGGGGACTACGCTGAAACTGGTGCCTACCATAAATAATCATGAAATTAGACAACGAAATCAGATGTTCAAGCCCTACCTACGTCCACTGAAGCCCTACCTACGTCCTCATCAAGACACTTAACCCTGAGTTGCTCCAGGGGGATTTTTAGTTTCTCTTACTCCATTTCCTTTTCTGTACTTTAAAGCAGTTATAAAAAGGCTGTAGATCTCTGTAACCAGAGTCCATTCATCTGTTCACCCATCCGTACATTGATCTATAGTCAGTTATCTTGCCAAATAGAACAGTTCGTTCATTTGTTTGTGGTTTTGTGTGTTGAATTGTGCAGTGAGGTCCCAGTTGGACAAATAAGTGCAGAGCTGTGTCTTGTTTCCAACAGGAATTGTCATATGTGGTGTAAAAGCCCAGCATCTCTCATGTCATCTGACCTGTGTGTGTGTATATGTGTGTGGTGTTTTTGTGTGTTTTGGGAAGTATGAATAAATAGCGGCTCACACGTTTATTCTTGTCAAGAGTTGTAGCTGGAGGCTGGGACTTCACGCTGCGTCTGTTTTGCCTTCCAAGTTCTGATTTATTCCCCCGTGGTCCAGCCGAGGTGCCACAGCTGTTTGCTGGATGAATAGTTATACACTGGCTCACGTTAAATAAGCTTAGCCTGGTGACACTATCCATCTCCACACTCCACACACAAAGCTGCAAGTCGCCAGTCTGATCCCTGAGCACGGGCGCTCTGATACAATCCTTAATTCTCCTTTTCCTGTGGTTAAAAACATGGAACTGACTGATAGGGGGTCAGTGGGGAATAGGAAGGTGTATGAGTGAATTATAGACTGTCAAATAGGTTAGAAGTGGTGCTTTTTAGGAATTCAGCAAACCAAATTTAGAATCTATGGTTATGTTTTAGTGGCATGGGGAGTGTTTCTTTTTTAATTCAGAATTTTTTAATAAAAGCAGTTATAGTCTGTCTGCATGTTCGTGATTTATTCTAATCGGTCTTGAACATGGAAAATATAGAGGAACAGTGGTAAAATGGAAGATTGCACAAATTGACTGGAGTGTGTATAATTGCCCAAAATGAGGACGTAAAGTGTGTGAGAGCTGTCGGTCATCTGCACTCTCGTTTTAAACTTTTATCAAAGCCCTTAGTTTGTCGTCTGGGTTTAAAAATGGCTACAGATACAGATAACTAGCACACAGTCCTTTATTTCAGTGAATCTTTAAAACCGTTTTGTTGTGACTCTAGTGAACACACCCCGTGCATTACGTCTATTAAAGCACCAAGAAAATAGGGCCACCCCAGGTCATGTTAAATAATGTGGCACTGAGGAGGCTTGTAATTTTCAAAGCACAGCACTTGTGTTATGTAATTGCTGTTTGTCCCATAGAGTTACATAGACCATACAATCTGATGACAAATTAGTGAATTGTGTACAGCCTAACGCTGTATCTGGGAGTTTTTCACTATTTTCCCTGGGGTTGGAGGGGAGGATGGGGGGTTAAACTTGCATCTGTTTGAGTAATTCAGACTCTAAATTCACAACCAGATGCACATCAAAAGGAGCCTGATTTATGACACACATGACTCCTTGCGATTCTGTGCATCTGGTGGGTTTGTTTGCGCATGTCAACTCATCCCTGGTCCATTCAAACCCATATTGCTGTTTCATGTTGGTCCACAGGGGCGAGCTTGCGGAGCTGCAAGGCCTAGCATGACTTTAAAGACAGTTTGTAGATAACATCTCCCCAGGCTTTGGATTTCTGCCACCAGAGTGACATGCCTGGGGATAGCTTCTCCTAAATGTAGTAGATAATTGATGTTTTATCAGTGCTGCGGTTCTACGGTGACTTTTGATAAAGATTCAGGGTCTGGCCTCGTTGTCTGTTTCCCATCCCTCTTCCCATTTTTCCCCCATATATATCTAACAAATGAAAACCATGTGGACCTGGTTGTCATTTGTTAAAGTGTAGTAGAAAGAGCGAAACAGGCCAGCGGACGCCTCATCAAGAGCACTCATTCAGGATGATGAATGTGGCTAAACACACATTTGTCCGTAAAACTTGCAGAGTGGATAGGCATCATTAGGCATGAGGAATAGGTGCAGCCCGCTGAGAAGAGAGCGCAGCAAACAGATGTTGGGAATTTTTGCCGACATCTTTCATCCAGAGGAGCATCATTAATAAAGCTGAAGGTGATCCTCGCGCTTCCGATTTAATAAGACCAAATAAAGTAGGTGAGCTTCAGGAAATTGCTGAACAAACAGTTTTGCAGGGAGGTTTTTAGGAACATGTTTTCGGCAACAGAAACCAGACAGAGTGTCACAGGGGTGACGTCCTTTTGTGAGGAGCTCAGTAGGTCCTTGATGTTATCTTGATGTGTGTTTTTTTACAAGAATGAAGCGTGTGCTTTTAGCACTCACTGCCTTGCGGCTGAATATATCTGACTGAATGTGTAATATCGCCCGCTAGCCTCCACAATCCCATCTGTCTTGTAGGCTAACTGGAATAAAAAAAAAAACTCCCTTTATACTTCTCTGTGGACAAAAGGGTCATTTATAATAGAGTGACGGCGTTGAGATCGGAGAAAGTTCCAGCAGAAACTGATGGGGTGGCGTGAGTGAGGACTGCTTGTCGTGGATATTCATCCAGGATTTGTCAAATGGCTCCAAATCACAGTGGCGGGCATTGCTAGGTGAGCCGGGCCCTGTGCTAAAGCGCAGAGGCCTTGTTGTTGGGGACGCTGTCACAGCCGAGGCTGTCTCATTTTATAAACACTCCCAGACAGAGAGGGTATACTATGAATAATGCTTAAGCCCTGAAGAATCCTGCTACCAATAAATCTTAATAGAAGTTCTGAGATTCAAGGGGCCTGCCCGCGTCTGTTTTTCACCCGGGCCCACTCCATTTCACCTCCCATGCGGTACCTGCAATTTTCTCCCCGAAAAGCCACTGCGATGGCGAATTTGCCTAGGCGACAATTTACCTACAAACAGGATTACATGCATATATCCCATGCAAATCAATAAAAACATGTCAGGACTGTTTAGCCTCCTGTGCTCGGGTAAATGCGATTTATCACACCGAAAATCAGCACGAGGGACTCGGGGAACAAATGGAGTCTGATCATCAGCGTTGGGCCTGTTGTCAAAAGATTGCAGACTACATTTTTATTTGCTTTACAGTAAATTGTGCTTGGGCTGCGTGTGGAATCTGAAGAAACCTAGAAGCTATCACAGATTTTTTTTTTCTACTACTTGAGCATATACGCTGTTATGACAGTCTATTTCCAGATCAGGTATTTGTTGTTTTTTTCACATCGCGCCTGTGCGCTTTGAAAGTTGTACATATAGTGTTTTTTCCCCCAGTAGCGTGCTATATGCTTGATGCAGTTATTACTTCGGTACTTGTGAAAATCCATCCTGGAAACATACTTTTACACCCTCCAGTGATAAAAACCATTGGGTTTTTACCAGGGGAAATATTAAATCTATTGCAAGCTGAAAATACACACAACACATGGATGCCAGTTTGACTTATAAGATTAATGTGACTGTCAAGGAACATTGAGCGACTGGTCGCAATGTTAGCATTTAGAACATTTACTTACTTTCATCAGTCATCATCATCATACAACATGTGGATGTGATTGGGAGACGAATTATGAAATATTATGAATGATAGCGGTAGCTTTCTGGGGTGCTTATAATGCTTTTTGACAACTTACTAAAGTAAAATGAACTTACGTGTACATGCAAAGGAAGGTTATTTACATAATGCCCTTTAAGGCTATAGAATTTATACCAATGGTAATTCCATCATGGCATTTGATTGGTTGAGAAACCTACAGGTGGTTACAATATTTCCTCCGGTATTTTTGGTTATGGTCATTGGTAAACACTCCACTGTACCCAACCTTTAACTTTTTTCTCATTGACCACAGCATTTAAATACCAATGCTATTAGATGCTTAATGTTGAGGTTAAAGTTACCATTTTAATAACAAAGTGCAGCTGTTCTCCTCACATTCCTATTTTTTATGCCAGAAGTCAACGGCAGATTCCAAGTGGGCCTGCAACTGTTCTTTTGCCTCATTCTTAAGATAAATGAGTTGCTTTTAAATAATGCAGTGAACCCTAATTCTCTTTGATTAGTAGCAAGTTAGATGATAGCGACCCATTGAAATTGGTCATCAGCATAAATAATGACTGAATGAACTGATAAAATGCAAAGTCTCTGGCCATCATAAATCAAATGAAATCCACATGCTGTGGAAGTCATTGAAATTAGAAGTCCATGCTCCTATTAATTATGTTGCCTTCTGAAGTCGACAGTGATAAATCAGCTCTGAAAGCTACTCCAGTTAGGGAGCTAGGGAGGCCAGACTGCCTGCAAATGGGCTTTGTATACTCCCCTAATTGTTTCTTAAACAAGCCCCCTCTGGAGGCTATTCTGATGGGTACGCCATGTGGATGGGACACTAATTTAGAAATGTACCTTCAACCTTTCCTTCCTTCCTTGGCCCTTTTCTTTTGTCCATTTCTTTTGTAAAAATAGCATTTGATCACTTTCAGAAATCATATCTGTCATGATAGTGTCATTACAATTAATATAGCTGAAAAGCTATATATAAATTATTGCGCTTAATGTAAATACTTCTTTGGAGTAAGCAATATAGTGTCAATGAACTGAAAATTCTGTACAATTTTAAATAATAAAATCGTATTAGTCTCTTTATTAAGAAAATTGAATTGAAATTTTGTAGTTTTGAAGTTTTGTAGAGTTTGTAATTTTTTTAAAAACTGAAGACTGGGTGTATTCTTATATTTAAAGGAACATTTGGTTGCTGCAGTGTCGACAGGTTAAAGCTTTTATTTTGCATCCTTTAGGAAGTGTGAGCAGTCTTTCACTGGCCAGACATAATTTTCTGGCTCTGCAATTTTTATCCTTTAGTCTAAGCTGTTGGGAATTATGTGCTGTAAAGAACTAATCACCTCCGCGCCTTTTGTCATGGGGAAGTGCTGTAGACTAAACCATCATATTAAACATAATTCTTGAGGACTCACTTTCTCCCTGGCTGGACAGTGAATTACTTCAGAGGCAGCCTCCTCCCCAGCGTCCACCTCTATCTTCAGCGGTCCCAGAGAAACCATTTAGGGGGAATGAAACGGAGCCGGCCCTGGCCTCAGGTGTCAGTGTCGTAGTGATGAATCACTACGGAAAACACATTAAACTCTCCATGTGTGCCACCTGTGTTTTGTTGCGCCCGTCTCCATCCGCCCAGCTGCCAAAAATGAGGTCTTCAGAAAGAGGCCCTGTAAATACTGCTGCATGCGCGGTTCAGGCCAGCAGCGCTGTCCGAACAACATGGATTTATTTGGTTCTGTGGCATTTTAGTTGTGGTCGTTATGTTGTATTTATGGGGGAATAGATGGAGTCTCTCATTATGCCCTCCTAATTTATTTTACATACTTTTATGGCTGCTTGTGCTCCGCAAGGCTTTATTGCAGCCGTTAATAGAAAAAAAAGAGGAGGGGAAAGAACTAGCAGGTATCGATTGAAATTTACATGTTTATTGCTGTGATCAGGATTTATTTGAACTTAGTCCTGCAGCGGAATATGGTCTGCTAGAGTCTGGCCAAAATCATCAATGCACAGAGGCAAATGCCCTGCTGTAACATTCCCAAAGTCAAAGTAATGGGCTTGCATTTTTCCTGATATTCCATGGTTTAATTCACACAAGTAAGTCCTCAGTCAGAATACTAATGCAAGACTGAACAATCACTAATGTGGTTTGTTGAGCATTTAGAGTTTTTGAACTTGGCTAAGCACTTATTGTAGGCTTTGTTTGCTTGTGCTGTCCCTAGTACTTTAGTTAGACTGTATAAATAGATTTTTTTTGGTTGATGTTGAGCTTGTGGGTCATTTTTTACATTCTGTCAAAAGACACTATTATACATTAATTTCTCTTTGTGTACATACAGGCCTTTCTAAATGTACCCATAAAGCTATCGGCACATTGTGCCAGAAGGCAATTTCTAATAGGAATAATATTGTCATCCACTGCACATACTGCATTCGGAAATACAGTGAGTGAGTATATTAAATCAACTACATTGAGGATACAAAGAATGGTATTAACACTCTGATTAAATACATACCAACTGTGAATATCAATAATAATCTCAGAACCTCTTGACGTACCACTAAACCGTGTACCACAGTTTGAGAACCTAGGCCCTAGTGCTTTGATCCATGTTTACTTTGAGACTTGCCATTACCACTGATATAAACATGACAAAGGACTTCATAGAACTGGCTACTATCCTGTACAACTGTGATACTGACCCATATAGACTGGTGACAACCTGGTAACATCACCCTGATTTAGTTTTTTGAACGCTATGCTAATATCAGGCGTGTACAAAAGCAGTGTGGGTTTCAATGAGTTCAGTCCAATTTCTGTACCACCTGCACCCCTGACCTGCACTTAAGTTTAACTAACGTTTTCAGATTTATCCGTGTGAGTGTCTGTCCTTTACAAGACTTCCTTTTTGTACAATCATTAAGTAATAAAAACAATGAAATTAAATTACTTAAACTTTTGATGCATTAAATAATGTTCGGATCTCATTCCTCAGCACAAAGGAGCTTTAATTAATGTCTGAGATGAAGCATTTATGAGCTGCTTCTTATTAAATTACATCCTCACACCATTAAAAAAAAATCTGAATTCAGCCCAAGATCGTGATATATGCGTGTGTGAGGCTGTGAGCATCACCTACCATGAAATTTAGTGTTTCCAGGATATTTAACATTAGGGCGCAGTTAAAATTAATTCTATGTGCACTTTCATCAAAGAGAAAGCTGACAACTAATGTCGATAAATTGTGTTTGCGGCTGAGAGTGGGTGACAGTAAATCTGGCACTGGAGGGTGGGGGGTGTCTGCCGGGGAGGTGTCTTGACGCCGTTGTCAGAGAGGGGGCGGACGGGGGTGAAGATGGATTCCAGAGGGGAGGGCAGAAGAGAGGGTGATTTTAAACCTGGACACTGATTAGTTGAGATGAGAGGCAGGCTTGGTGTCCTTGCGCTGACATTCAGGAGCCTGATATTTGTTTGGCTTTAAATAATACCCAGGACAGTCCAGAGTGATGGCCAGGGGCCTGGTTGACATTGTGCCTGTGCCAAGGTGACTGACTCTGGGACACTCACTCTCCCTCTTGCCCTGTCAATAACCATCCACTTGCCTGATGGGCTCCTTTTTCTCCTCCATTCCTCTCTCTCTCTCTCGCTCGCTCTCCGAAGATCTCACAGCTGACAATACAGTGTCTTTATTTCCACCAGCAATCCTTTTAGAGCTCACCTATGATTAATATGGTGACAGGGCTCAAACGGTGCTGCACCGCAGTGATCCTGTGACGCCGTATCAGGTATGGCTGTCTGGGAGTGGAAAAAGGCCAAACGTAACAAATTAAATACAGCATTAAACCAGCAAATTTCCACAGAATCAGTATATTATATAGCGCCAAATAGGACTGCAGTGCTAGAGTTAAAGTACATTGTAAATATCTGTTACTGTAAATCCTCAGGCAATGGTTCATAAGAGGCTATAAAATTCATTTGCTGGCCCTTAGTCATTTTTTCGCAGTAATCACTTACCGCTCAGAGTGCTGGGTTTTGACCGGCCAGAGTTGTTTCTCCCGTGGCGCCGTTGTTGGGCGAGACTAAATGAGCACTTTCCCAGCTATGAGAACATAATATGGTGTTGATTAAGCTGGGGTACCGTAACCCCGGACGAGGTGCTGAATATGGATTATGGTCCCTTTAATTATCACTTCAGCGGGAAATGATTTACTTTCATGCTTGGGTTGATGCCTCGTCTCAAGGAAATTACTGACTGTACACGAAGCACCCAATTTTCAGTGGTGACCCCTTCTAATTGGACCCATTTTGGTGACACAGGGATTTACGGCCCGAGTCTCCACAGGGAATTACAAATCCAACACTACCCGGACACTACTCCATAGCAGTGCAGGGGCCATGGACCCAGGAGCATGAGGTTGTAGTTTCACTCATTTACACTGAGTCACTTAGCCAGGCCTCTTATTCAGACTGACATGCGAGTCAAAGTGCATTTGCTATGTTGGGTATGGACTGAAGAACTGTAGAAGAGCACCGTATCGGCCCCACATGTATATGTTGGGAGGATCACCTTTGGCATATTATACCTGTCAAACCATCAGTATGCTTCATTAACAGGCTGATGGTTAAAATACACATCTGAATACTCTTACTGTTAAAATTAATTAACAACCAGCATAAACAAAGTATACATTTGTGTTAATGATTAAAGGAAAACATTACTCCTGGATTAATCAATTCCTTTTAGGTGAAATTTGGAATTATGGAATTTCTGAGACCTTTGTTTACTAAAAATTTTGGTTGCTAACAGAATTTCAGTTTAAGAATGATTTTTTGTGAGTTTAAGATTTATAAACAACTATAGATTTTTGGATCACAGGTTTTACATCTGCTACATGTTTACATCTGTACAGCCAAATCATATTAATTTGGTTCAGATGAAAGACAAGGAACATGCCAGATGCCAGTAAAATTCCACACTTCCTAATTTTGACCTGTCATGTTTGTATCCAGTTGTAACTAAAAAATATGTACTTTCGTAACAGAGAGAGGCACTTGAGTACAATAACCAATTACATAGCACTGACAACCAGTCACCAAAAAAAACACTAATATGAACAAGTTCATTACCAGCCATGAGAAGGAACACATTGCATTGCATCACAGGAACCAGTAACGGGTGGGTATTTGGGGTAGGAGTAATATCCGTGACAGGCAGGTTGCAAGTTGAAACGCAGATTTTTCTAATTTGCCCTATCTCCCCCCGTGATATGGACTCCCGGGATGACACGCGGTGCGAGAACGCACATCACTCTTATATTAGCCCCAGGGGGAAATGCAATTATTTCAGAATTTGATGAGCAGGCGAAAAAAAAGCATGTTCCTTTATCTGGCAAATAATAACAGAAATGTCAGATCCTGTCGGTGCCGACATTCTTATCTGATATTGCATTACATTGCACTGTCCCATAGTATCGCAGCACGCCATGTCTTGGAGTGTTTCATTTTGGAAGAGTTTGAATACAATGACTATTGATGTTCTTTTTTGCACCCATTATAATGAATCTGCCAGTCTCGTGCAAACCCGCTGCTCCAGTCCACAAGCCATTCAGTACTGTTCTTGTAGTCTTTCCCCTTGCTCAGTGTTATGTACAAACAGAAAGAAGCCACAACGTATGTGTAATTTGTGCAAGAAAGCACACTGCATGCTCAGTTTTCTGGTGTTAATCTCATATTAAGACACAAGATTCAGGTGTTTAGCTCAAATGCTGCTTGAAAGCATAAGAAAAAACACAAATTACCCTGACAGAACCACTTTTTTCTCTTTCTCTCTTGTATGTTGCTCCTGTTGCCGCCATTGCTGTTTAAAAAGGTAAGTGCAACCCCCCCAACACAAACCCACCCACCCACTTAAACTTCTTAAAGTCATTTGTAATCATTGACTGCAAGCAAACCTATTCAAATGTCTGGAGTGTCAAGGTTTCCGTATGTTCTTAACTTTTTTTTATTTTTCTTAGCTTCTTGGTGATGTAAGGAGCAGCGCATGAACACTTGGTTGTCCTCCTATTTCTTGTGCTCCTTTGTGAGCTTACACTGTGTGTATTCACAAGGAATTTTGAGTGAATTTACGGGTTTAATTTTCCCTGAAACATGCCAAGCTTCCAGGTGCTGCCGTGCTTTTGGCTGTAGGCAGGGGTCACTCTGATTAATAGCAGTCCTTTCACAGGGATGACAAACACTGAAATGTTGTCATCGGGAGTCCAGCTTCCTCTTTGTTCAGCCCCCAGCAGCTGTGACAGTTTGGCAAATCAGGAGTTTCCAGGCTTAAATCTGCCAAAATGTAGACAAAACAAAGCCATCAGTCGAACAAATATGCCAGGCCCTGCTCTGCCGGGTCGGCCGCAGTACGAGATTACCCAGCATGCTTAGTGCTCGTAATTACAAGTAAGTGGCAAATAGTAGGCCTGAAGTGAGTAGGAATTGTTTCATTATGCTTAATTAACACCTACTTGATTGTGGTTAATTACCAGGGGGTTGAAAATAGAGCAGCAAAGTTGTCAATCTCCAGACATGCAGGAACCATCTGGATCAGTGGTAAGCATATGCTGGCAGCTCGGCTGATGCTGGAGCTGTCAGAGTCCTACAGACAGGCAGGTGTCTCCACCGCATGATCCCAGCACTCGGCCATGAGCGAACGCTCCCCGGCGTCCCGCAGCAGAGAGCGTTCACTCACTTTGCGCTCTTTATTAAAACCACTTAAAGATAACAATTCCGTATAGCAGAGGAGATTTGTGCACTGTTGCTTCACCTCCACACCCGGAATTTCCATTACGCGGATTATTGTGCTGCTTTGGAAATTTACTGGGCTGCAGAGCGCATGTAGCGGGAATTTTTGAAAAAGAAAAATTCCCCCATTATCTGTGCACAATTATCAGCTCCCTGCTCCAACTTTGTTGTGGTAGAGAGGTTGAATGGGAAGTCATTAAGAAGCAACCAGTGCGCCACAGAGCCTGAAAAATAATTTTAAACAGAAGGCGCTGTGCTGTAAACAAAAGAAATGATCCCCGGTCTATACTGCCGGCGCGTCCTTGTTAATTAGCAGTACACACAATGTGAAATTAGCTATGAAACAGTAAGCACAAGACAAATAGTTTCTTATTCAAAAAACATAAAGTAAAGATTTTTGTGTATATAACATTTGTCATGTTTAATTGTGGGATCAATTAGAATTCAGGATAATGATGATTTATAAATGTTTTGGTGCAATTTGACATTCATTAAGTTCACCAGGCACATGGTGACATCAGCTTGTTAATTACGTTTTGTTTTGTGTGTGTGTGTGTGTGTGTGTGTGTGTGTGTGTGAGTGAGTGAAGGGAGGCCGTGTTACTGCACAATATTTCCCTGCTGCATGCTGCCGTATGTGAAATTATTCATCTGTCTTCCAACTGTAAAAATGTGTAATTTACTATTCCTGTGATACTGGTACCTTTTATTAATTAGTATTCATTGTCCCAGGCTACTTTCACATACTTTTTATAAAAAATTCTATTCGATTTTGTAACACAACAACAATCAAACAAGTTAACATATTTAATGTGTAGCATAGCATTAACCTAAAATCATGATAAACCTTGAGCTGCATTGTTAGCATCACAGTGTTGGAACCATAATCAGTATTTTTAACGCTGCCACATTCGTGTGGCTGGGGCTTACCTTATTTCTCAGTATAAACCATTCCACACAATACTAAAAAGAATGAAAAAATCGTCAGACTGACAATCAAGTTTGGTTAGCAGGTTAGCATGCTGCTGTAATAGTGAGTTATTTATGGTTTATGGTTATATTAAACATCATAGTGCACATTTTTGTGCGCGCAACATGCGTTTAAACTTGTTATGGTGAAAATTTTTGATAGTGAAGTTTATCTGTGATTACCATGCGTAGTCTTAGAAAACAAGAAATATCACAAAAACATCAATGTAGCCTAATATATCTCGCAGATCAGTGTCACTAGTAAGCAGAGAATACATCGGGGGGAATTACTCGATCTCTGGTCGAGCTTATTTGTTACAGTTCAGCAGCTTTTTGCATTTTTCAGTTTTTATTTCTTTAATCGGGACGTCCGTGGCGTGAATTAACAGCCCTCTCCGCCTATTCTGTTCAATTCTACTGCATATTTTTACCGGGGGATTCCGCGGTCAGATTGAGAAACTGAGACATTTGGACGTAAACACTTCATTATGCACATGTAATTCGTGTAATTTGGGCGCACCAGACAGGAGTGATTGGAGGATGTGTCGTTGATGTGGCCTCATTTTCTGTGCAGGACTAAGATGTCGGCCAAGTGGAAGTGCGCCAAACGATTCAATATCAGAGGAACGGAAATCCCTTTCAAATGGGCGAAGGCTCCTTATTCATTTCCTTAGATTATCATCAAATTTATGTCACCAGCAAAGTAGTTTATTGACGCACAGCGATGCATCCCCTTCTGCCTGCATTGTCATTAGTTGGCATGGTGACATTTTCATATGTGTCTCCCACTAATGCCTCCAAATTGCACTCGTCCAGAAACGTAACACTCAAACAGATCATTGTAATAAGATTCAGCCTGACTTTGGCCTGTGCTTTTTGTTGTTGGGTTTTTTTTTCTTTACTTCCTGTAGAGAATTCAAATTGTAACCTGTTTTTTAAACCCATGTGAGGTAGTGAAGTTTAATGGGATTTGACAACATCATATTAGGCACAACAACTACGCATAATGTACCGAAAAATTGGACGTGAAATTGGAAACATAGCCGAGAACAAAGAAAATTTACATGGTTTGCTAGTTTGGATGTCTGATATCATATTCTATCATGCAAGCTCAATGTGGGGAAAAGCAAGGGGTGGAGGAGGCTTTAACAATGGATATCAGTGGAAAGTGCTTTTAAAGTTAAGGCTGATGGATGGCTTGTCAAAAAAAATAATTGCACTGGTTGGGAAAGTGGAGCTGCGTGCTGAGGGGGAGAGAGCGGGATATAGAGAGAGGATGATGGGAAGTGACAGTGGTCTGTCAAGAGGCAGTGGCTGCCCAGAGAAGTGTGAAGCCCAGGCTATAAGGTGGCAGAATAGAACAGGCTGTCAGAGCGGGAGAGTGGCTTTAATACGGCGAAAAGCAAAGGAATCCGCCTGTCAGCCCTGCTCAGCCAAGCCGAAAGAGGGGAAAGGAGGAATACGGCGGAAAAGGTAGAGACAGGAAAACAAGGAAACGCAGTGGCGGTGGGGTGTGTGGATGTGTGTGTGTCAGGGAGAAAGGCATGGAGGGAAATTGTGTAGGACAGAGGAACAGCCAATCCCTTTTATTAGGAGGGCCTTTCTGCTAGGTGAGGTGCTGAAAGTCATCAGCTTGCCAGTGCTCTCTGTGTGCTGGCACTGGGGTTTAGTGGGTGATGATGACGACACGGACAGCTCGGCGTCCCCCCAGCCCCCCGTCTGTGGAATCTTGATGTCAATGCTCAGTAATGAAATAGCAGAGTAATGTGCAGACATGTACAAATGTCATTTTGCATTTCCCAGGCCCATAGGATGCCTCATTATTGGGACAGGGCAGGTTTACAATTACACAGTCCAGCTTCCTTAGGCATTTACATGCACTGGCGGAATAAATTCAGCTGTGTCTGTCTGCCAGGGTTTGACCTTGCATGAAACACACTCGTTTAATTCATCTGCCGGGAGTAGCTGAAGGGGCGTATTTGCTGATTGCGCCTACGGAACATGCTGCGTGTCGATTGGTGGAACAGAGTGAGGCTTAAATAACTGTGTTCATATTCGTCATTGGTCACCAAATCAAGTGGACTCACTTTAGTCAAGTGCTTGACCTTAACTATATCCACTGAACATGGGGAACATATATTTTGTTTTAATGTTACAGATCCATTCTAAATATTTTAATCTATTCATGTGACTACATTTATATTTATTTACATGAATATTTCTATTGTGTTATTTTTTTACACCAAACTTCTCCTTCCATACCACTCAGAACAATGTGTTTAATTATGTTTGTGGACATTATGATATACAGTAAATCCAATTAAATGGCGTCTATAGAAATATCCATGAGATTTTTTTTTTTTTTTTTCTGTGTCAGATGTATGACAGATCAAAACCCATGATCTGTGTCTTCACATTCATAAGCAATTAGTCTAGCCCGTAATTTATTCTCCATTAGAAAGATAATTAAAGTCCTCTGGAGTGTCTTTGAAAGTTAAATTACAGTCTCATTTTCAACAAATGTAAACCGCAAGCTTTTTAAGGACCACTAAACATTGCCATCATTGGGAAAAGGGCTATTCTTATCATGGCAGATCATAATGCATAAAGTAATGGTCAGTGGATGTCCTAACAGTAGCTGAAATGTAAAATATTATTAGAACAGTTTATTTTCTGTTTCACTACCCTTCTAGTAGACTGTCCAGAACATCTGGTTGTTTGATGATGGAAAAACTGTGATTATTTATTGTATATTGTATCATTACGCCATATAATACATTTTAATAGATTGATATATGTCTTCAGCTTTATTACAGTGAACCATTTATCA
Source organism: Denticeps clupeoides (assembly GCF_900700375.1). NCBI lineage: Eukaryota > Metazoa > Chordata > Actinopteri > Clupeiformes > Denticipitidae > Denticeps > Denticeps clupeoides. The sequence continues at coordinate 9,745,817 of NC_041714.1, forward strand.
GTTACACAATCATACACTCACAGTGTGTTTTCACGGTCAACTCATACACCAGAGTGCAGTGCTCATACCTCAATATTGTTAAAAAGGTATTATAACAAATTTGTAAGGTGAAATTGTGCATGGATCAGAGATCACTTCACCCCTTGCGGTCACCCCACATGGATAAAATAATAATAGAAAGGCCGAGTGTGTGACACGCGGCTGAGTGCATGGAGACCTGGCAGAGAAAGTGAACCCACTTCTGATTGCTGGAGTGATCTATGGACTGACCTAACAAAGAGCCGAGTGCTTGGAAAAGCAGGGCACTTTAATGGATGGAGAGAGAGAAGGCCTCATTTAGAAAAGGAAGGCTGTTTGCCCTGCCGATACGACACAGCCAGAGTGGACGGCCATTGATCTACACCCCAGCAAATGACAGCTGAGAATTCAGCAATAATCATGACAAATGAGGGGAGGGTCTGTGGAATGGAGGGGAGGGGAATGTCAATAAGCGGGACCCAAAAAGAAAAGAATCCGCAAAATCTCTGGGATGAGGCTCTGAAAGAGGCGGAGTGGGATGAAAGAACGGAACATTTACCCTGAACTCTACTATTTAGACTCACTTTATATAAGCATTTTTACTTGCTGAAAGTAAATAAATTATTTTTCTATTTATAACGCGTGAGTGTTTTTAATGCCGTTAGTACATGTGTATTGGAATCCTTACATTGCATGTATTGAACCCCCACGGCAAATATTAATGGAGCATGCATTGTAGAAGCTGTGTCACTTTAGTGGTGCTCAGAAGAGAAATATTTTCAGAATAAACTTTGTCTATAGTGATTAGATGACATGTCTGTTGGTAATAAATTGTTTCATTTTTATTTATACTTAATTTACTTAGTTCTGAGTTAGTTGATGTGGATTTGCTCTGAGTTGATTCAAGCATGAACTTCAGCACATGACTTAGACATGAGGCAATGTGACTTGAAACTAAAACTGCTATATGCATACATTACGTTCTATATACTGTACATCTATACATACTGACAGAGTTGTACTGTTGCAAGCCATGTTAAGTTTTTTGTATTGGGATACATATTTCGACGTAGCTACCAATAGGCAGCCCTGATATATATATTATAGGCATGAACTTTGGATCCTAGGATCTTCTAAAGACAAAGTAAACAATATTTCAATATTTTTATTATAACTGTTATTTATATTTTTATTATGTGGGACACACAAATTCTGGCCTATAGTGTATATGCTATATATTTTAAATTGGCATTGATGGAATGTGATAATAATTATCGTTCATCTCAGTCTGTATGTTTCTTAGCGGGATAGATTTCTTCTCATCATTTTAGTAAAATTAATGATTGCACATTTGAAGCTGATTGATATGTGGCGCAGCTGTTACTCTCAGGATGCTTGAGAAATGCATAGCCTCAGTCTGAAATCGTAAACACACCATTTAAAAAAAAAAAGGTGAAAAACGAATGTCTTGACGCATGATAATTTCCTCTCAGTGCAGTCATTTAAGGGGAAACACTTCTTTCATAGATTAGGGTAAAACAATAATGATTAAATTGCCTGTGCAAATCAATCTCGATGCTGATAAGGTATGATGCATAATGGGCTCTGCGGCAGAGCGGGCTGGCTGGCTGCGGCGGTGAATGCTCTCTCTTGTCCTCTTGTCATCCGTGGATGAAGCATTTTCTAATCAGCTTTATCACTCATATCTGAATTTATCTTATTCCAGGCAAATGCCAATACATTAGCCCGGCTTGTATGATACACAAGGTGACCCTGCTGACTTAATGACATAATACATTATCCTTAATGAAGTCAATATCTTGTCTTTTAGCTGTCTGTGTATTGGGGCGATTAATTGCAGTGTCATTAAAGTTAGCTCTCTTTTCATTTGAGCTTGGCAAGTGGCATAAAACTAATGTTCTTAGTTATCAGCCACTGAAATAGAATGGAGGTTGGGGGGCTGGAAGAGGATCACGGACGGCCCACCACAGGGGCGTTTTCAGTGACAGCGCCCTGAGTCTGCAGACACAGGCTGTAGGACAGCATTCGATTATGGATGATGCCCAGGTGGTATGAAATCGCATGTTTAAGCGTGTTTTGTGAAATGTGTGCACCGTCAGAGCGCCGATGCTCCATCATGTGGATCTGATTGACAGGCTTTCAGAGCTCTGTTGCTATGAAATGTGGCACTTGGCTGCGACTGTGCATGTCTGAAGAGGATGCGGGGTTGGTTGCATTTCCCTCCTAAGCTCACACGCCTTGTCAGCCTTGGCTGGAGCAGTCATCTGGAGACACTGACAACAGCCCCGGGCCTGAGAGTGGCGCTGGTCGATCAAAACAAATGAAGATCCGCGTGTCACATTGTCATTACATTAAGTGCTCTGCATGAGTGTCACTAATGACACAGGGCGATGATTCATGGCCCCTGAGAATATTCAGCCTGACACCCCCTCGTACAGAGACAGGATTACTATTGATCTAGCGATCTATCACAGTGAATACGTTCAGCTTGCATGTGATGTGGTATGATGGGAAGATAACGCCACACAGACAGAGCAGATTGATATGAGAGAGTAGGTCAGGACGGGGTGCATTTTTTGGGTAACGTGGGGTTATTCTGGGGAGCCTAAACCCTATAGGTAGTGGAGGCCATGATGAAATAGTTGCCAGAGGGTTGAAAATTTGGCCTTTTCCCAATTGTGAAACAGCTATGGCTTGTACACTAGGAGAGAAAGACTTGGTTTATACAACAAGATGCTACATCCCAGGTACAGACTCATGCAGTGAAGGAGACAGTGGTGGTTTGTGCTACTCCATACCGCCCTCGCTGTCCCCCCTTCCTTTCCCCATCCACCCTGAAACAAGCCGACAGGATGGAGGTAATTTACAATGTGTTATCTTTGTCTGTAGCACCAAGATGATATGAAGTAAATCAAGGTGGGAGTAATGAAAGAGCGAGAATTTATTCCTGCGAGCTTATTTTAAGTGTAGTATCCTTTATGGTGGCAGAGCTTGAAGGGGCTGAAATGAGACATGGATGAAGGGCAATAAAGCAGATCTGGGGCCTCATGTTAATGCCGTCTGTCTGAGGGTTAGTAATTGGGTTGCCGCTGATGAGTTGCTCCAAAGACAAAGTGTAAATCCAAATGCCCATTGTAAATCTTACATTGTTGGAACAAGGTGCAATCCCAACAAATATTGATTCTGCCTGGGGCCTGCAGGAGAGTTAAGGGGAAAAAGCCGCCTGTCAGTGGCTGTGCAGCTCCAATTACTTACTCCAAACTTGCGGTCTCTGTGTGAGGCCTCTGCCATCATTGCATCCTGTGAATCATCCTACAGCCCTGTCCCCCTCTCAGAGTGGTCAGCTCGATCTGCTTGTACCTTTTTTGGAATAACTGGCTGAAGGTCACCGGTACTATATTTAGATTCTGAGTGTCAATGCTACTGGTGCATGTACAGAAGACCAACATGAATTTGAAAACTTCATGAATTTGAAATATTGAACTTTAATGTCACCTCAGATATACTAAGAGACAAAATTGTGAAGCTCATATTATGCATTTTGCATATGCACATAAATATGACTAAACATTGTGCAACTTGTGTGCATGGGATAAGTATATACAATATATGAATATTTGATAAAAAAAAGACTCCTTTTTATGCCATGCATAGCATTACTATGTGATGCAACATGGTGCTGGACATATAGCTTAGGACCATTCTGACTCAATCGCATGACATGTTACCTGCACATCTGTAGGCAACATATTCAGGTCTCTGAGTCTCTTTTTCCACCAAACCTCAAATATGTTCTTTTTGTATTGTCTATTGTTATCTGGGGACTATAAAACCAATAGCATCACTGTACTATAATATATATCACCCATCTTCAGTATTGTGATTTTAGTCTACATAACAGTGGAAACTCTTAAGCAACTGGATTTACTCCTAATAAAGTGTCCACCTGACTCAACTCAAACATGTGCATATATTATCATGTGATTAAGGTGTCTAGCAAAAGGCATGCCATTGAATGCTCTTAGTATGCATAACATATGTGAACGATATCATTTTAATATTAACACACCGTTATTATGCAGAATGTACGAAGTACTTAATGCCACTCAAATGTACACGCAGCATGATATTTTCATGGTGTAATGGTGTCGGGGTTATCCAAGGTCACAGTTTGATAGTTGTGTTTATGTGCATGGGAGTGTCAAGGTTAATTTGTTGCCAATGACACAGTCATTTCAGCTTGATGGCGTACTAATTAATGTGAGTCTTGGCGAGAAGAAGACTGAAGGCCTGACTCCGTGGGATCACATTAAGCAGCTAGCATAAGCAGCGGTGAAAACGGCATGCTCACATATCCGCCTGAACTCCATAAATTTAACCTTTTGCTTTTAAAATGCCTCTCAGCTCACGTTAAGCTCCCAGTCGGGCCCAGACGCCTGTGATCCGGGCAGACAGCTTATCGTTAGATATTTCCTATTTGGCTTGACATGCCTGTGGCAGGTAGTGCTCCCTGCTTTCACCGAGCCCACTGGTGTTGGGTGTCTGTGACAGCACACGTCCTGCTCTGAAATGAGCATGTTAATGTGAATGGATGTAGATTTTCATTAAATGGAAACTTCTCCTCGTATGAGGTCTCTGCAAGGCAGTTTCGTGGGGGTGGACGGGTGGCTAGAATCATTTGAAAAGTAATTTGGAAAAAGCAGCAGTGACATGCTCTAGAAATGTATACTGAACATGTTTGACAAATGGAAAAGGTCATGTCATTTTAAGTCACAATCACCTAGTCCCCTTTCTCCAACCTGTCTGTCTCAGACATTAATCATTGTGAGCTTTAGACACAGGTTATGCAGGTTAACTATGTGTAACACTTACAAAAAATTACATTTCAAAAACTCTGCGGTTCAGCCACTGGCCAACAGGAATTTGATTTGACTGCAAAATGACTCAAAATGTGTCAGAACCATAATGAGGTTTCCTACACCAGTGCTGTTCAAACCAAGGCAATGGCAACAGCCAGATTCCAATTTACAATTTCTAGCCAGTGAGTGAAAAAAAGTCAGTGTTTCAGGCCATAGAGTTTTACACTTTAGACGAAATTTGCCTAAAAAATCTTTTTTTTAAATGCCAATTAAAGAACAGATTTGAACAGAAAGAATTGCGAACACATGTAGTTTCCATTTACAGCATACACACAATGATACCGATTATAACTGGTGCTCTTTGTCTTAATTTGTCCAAAACAAAGTGGGAGTTCACATGCATTATTTTCACAGCCCCCTTTAATCACAGTTACGCAGGGGATTCTGGGAGATGATGTTGTGTCTGGAGCTAAAAAGCAACAAAAAGTAATATAATCAGTCTGTAAAGTGTCACATTCTGTTTACAGCAGTGAATAGGATCGTCCAAGGTTGTGAGTTTGATTCCAGGCTCCAGTGTGTAGAACTATATCCTCACCCCGAGTTTGCTTCTTGTTCTCCGGTTTTCTCTCGCTGCACAAAGACATGCACAGTAGGTGAATTGGTGGATCTATATTGGCCAATTTGTGTGAGTGAATGGTGTGTGCGCCCTGCTGCCAGTGTCCCTGGGTTTTCAAATTATGAATAAGTGAGTGTTGTCTAAATGATTATTCCCCTTCATGCCAAAGTTACTCTATGGCCTGATGGGAGATGTAGTCCACAACAAGTCATTATTTAACCAAAACCCATTTCCCAAATGTCTTGAGCATAATAACATTATGAAAATTGCATAACCCTCAAATACATATTTTCATAGTGCTCGCAAATGCTGTGTTGCCATTTCCCTGTGACCTGATGTCAGCCCAGTGTTATTGGCAGTGGTTCTCGTAGCGCGTTGTCTGCTGGCTGTGGTAGGAGTAAAGCATAGCCCCTGTTTCCTGTGTCCATCCGTAATGGAAAACTGAAGTCAGGATGATGGCCGAGGTCTTGGCAGAAGATGAAACATCCTTCTGTAAAGTCCATTAATAATGCTCATATTTTGGAATTGCACTGTGCTTACAGAATCCGGGGCATTTAATCTCTTTTTTGGGGGGGGTATGGGGGTAGTAAGGTCAACAGGGAGAAGCTCATCCTCCCCCCCTGCCGTTCAGAGTGATAGGCCAGGGTTTTCCAAGGTAGTGCATTTGTCTGTCAGAACTCTTGGCTGGCGCAGTGATTTAGCTTCTGTCAGATGATGCTTGTGTCCAGCTGATGATACTGGCTGGCTGGATATGGGGAAATTTGTTACCTTTAGCTCTGACAGGGAGATAATTGCTGATGGTTAACAGAGCTGTGTGGATTCCAGGGGTCTGGAGCGGTGCAAGTAATAGGATATACACACAGTGGAATTAAAACCCCCTTTTTATTTTCCTCCTGAACGAAAAATAGAAAAAAGTGGGGATGAAGGCTCTTGAAACGCAGCCTGACTATTTGAGTTAAAGGAATAAACACTAAGCAGGGTGGGGATTAAATGCTAAAAGACTGGCTTTAGAGGATTGGGGGAGGGTTCACGTTCCTTCCATATTGTCACCTGATGATTCCATCAGGCCAGCGCCACTTCCAAATGACTGACCCCCTTCCTACAAGCTCCACTCAATGCCACTTCATCCCCATCCATCATGTGGATGTCCCCAATGTTTCATTTGGGTGGAAAATGCCCAGATCAGGTCTGGTGTCAATCACCCATCCTGCATGTCGGAGGCATATCAGGGAGGAGGCGGAACAGAGCTGTGTGGCGATGTTCTGAAAGGCTTTGAGTGACAAGTTAAGCCCTTAGTTAATTGTCTGCTGCTCCTCACATTTCACTGAATTCTAAATGGTGTTGCAGACAGCAACAAGCAGAATGCAGCCACCACCTCATGCCGCAAACAGACCAATGAACCCAGCTCAATAATCAGTTTTGGAAAATGTTGCATTTCTGTATGCAATGTTCAGGCACTGTTCAGTACCAACATTTAAAACAAGTGATCCTTGATCAAATTGTTTTCCACTTTACTAAAAATCTAAATATCATTATTTGCCCGTGTTTTGTGTGTAATTATTTGTGTTTCTCAACATGTAATGCACAATTTTAAATGTATCATGTTTTCAGTATATAACCTGAAATAAGAGCTTAAAAGATAGCCGTATGTCTGAATCACACTTCAAACCTACATTTACCAATACATTACATTTACCACCAAGAAATGAATTTATTTGAATATTTCAGTTGTCAAATTGACCTTTAACAACAAAAAAGGTTTTTTTATGCTTGCCTGTTTAAGAGGGGTATTCAGGCGGAGTTGCCATCCCTGGTTGGTCCTGCATCACGTCTTTATTTTCTCGCTGACAATGATAGTAATGGGAAATATTGACTGGCAGTGCAGTTAAGTTGTCAGAGCAGTCATTTAATATATCAGGAGAACCAGTTAAATTGTCAAAAAATCACTGGAGATCTCTGAAGTGGCTGATGCAGTACTATAAAACTCTTCCTCGTTCAGTCTGGTGGCGATTCTGTGCATGATGGGTTTTTTTTATTTGTAAGAAAAAAAAAAAAAAGTAACATATGAAAAAAGTCAAGATTGACTTCTGCAATCATTTATTGATGTATGACTCCTCTTTTGAGGTAATGTTCTGTCTGTCACTGGGCTTGTTTCCTGGGGGAACTGTGAACAGTCAGCACCTTTGGGGGGTTGTGTAAGTCGCTGTGCTTTGTGGCCTGGCTACAAAACTCTTCACTTGGGTTCATTCGGTTGGTGTTCTGCCGTGGCGGTCGGTGCACTGTGCTGGAGTGTGGGTGGTAAGGAGCCCTCAGCACACGGGCAAACCTTCCGCTGCCTACAGCTTATACAAATCACTATCTGATGCCAATGAAGCTACTCCTGTGGATATACTTATTAGGCAAAGTCGGGGCCAATGTGAGTCAACACCAGAGAATTTGAGCCAAGGCCACACTATACTAACCTTTTCCTTTTTGAGGGAAGTGATTCTTGGGCTCTTCTTATCTACTGGCTGTTTGCTCAGACCTTTCCTCTGTGTCTGCATCTTCAGTGGATCAGCTACATGATGCAATAATCAATACTTGTTTGAAATTCTGGTGTAAGGAAACTAGTGCAAAATGGTATCAAGTAATCCTGAAAAACTGTGATTTCTTTTTTTCTTAGTAGGTGCCTAAACTGGTTCTTATGTTACATTTGACATACTTGGGCATAATTAAATAATTAAATTAATAGTGATTAAATAATATTTTTATTTAAACATTTAATCCATCATCAAGTATTTACTGTATAAATGAAGATGCATTCTGGATATATTGTGATTTATTTTTATTGACGGTAAGTAATATGTTAATTTTTTTTACATGTAATTAATATAGCAGTTACCTTTTAGTAATTTTCTCACAGCATTTTTCTACATTAATTATTTTTGCAGTCCACAAATAATGCATGCTATCCACATACACTCCACAGCTTAATCCACTGACAGCACACAGTAAAAAAAAACTGCATTTCCATGTTTGCCTACAGAGACCGAGTGGAAAGACAGGTCACATTAGGCAGCCAGAACAGATGCAGAGACAGGACAGTTAGAGAGAGGGGAGGCCTGGCAGCAGACCCAGTGCAGGGGGTTTGGGAATGCGGCTCTATAATAGCCGGTCCTGGGTCAGAGAGCACTCCCCGCCTCTGTCCTCCTGTGTGTTAACTAACACTTACCAGCCCATCCAGGTCCAGCCAGAGAGAGAGAGAGAAAGAGAGAGAGACGAAACTCAATGACAACCTTTGACCTTTCACCTCGGAAAGAGTCACATGGAAACAAAGCAGCAGCAGAGAACCGGCATCTTATCATTTTTATTTATTTATTTCCCCCCCGAACCTGCACTGCACATATTTTACCTTTTAAATGTGCCTGCCAGAGCTTTATGACTTCAGCAAAGTACACCATGCATCATTTATTCGCCTATTTATGTTAATTATACTTTTATTTTGGGGGAGGGTTATAGTTATAAAGTCATACGTCTCATTACTGAAATGCAGAAAAGTCAGTAAAATGCATTAGCGTGTCTTCAGCGTTTTACTTCAGTAATGACTCTTATGAATCACCGTGCAGCGGGAGGTGACTCAGAGGGAAAAGCCTACAGTTTGCTCCCAGTTTGCAGCCTTGTTTTAAGATGTGGGCCATCTTTTTTTCCTGTCCTCACAGCCCTTCTACTCCTCTGCCCGGGCGGGGCTTTAAGGTGTGTTGCTTGAACATTGGTCCATGAGGATAAACCGCATGCAGGCCTTGATCCTTGGGGTGAGAGTCGCTTTGTATTACACCCCGACAGCGAGCTGTCCCTGCGCCTTGCCAGTGGGGTCTTGCGTCTGGGTTCTCGGCGTTAATGAAGGGTGCCTGTAAGAAGTCTCCAGTGCGCAGCGAGGCATTACAGATTAGGTCAGTGGAACGGCTAGCGGCTTGAGCATGATGGATGAGAGGGGGAATGAGTTTCTGCCGCGCAGTATTGTGAAATCTTTTCATTGTCACCGACGGGCCAGGCGAGAGGCACTGATGAATGAGGGAGCAAGTGTCAGAAACGCCCTTCTCCCCGCTCCCCGCTCTGGCTTTAATACCTCCCCGAGCTGCCGCCAAAAAGTATTGATAAAAGTAAAGTTTAAAAATAGACCCCCGGCCGGAGAGCGGGGGAGATGATTTAACAAGGGCTCTGTTGTTGCATCTGACGGAGGGGGGAGATGGGGGTAGGAAGTGGACGGTTTTCCGGTAAACATGCGCAGTAGCCGGATGGACTTCCTGGGCCTGAGCGGGAGAGGGAGGGGGGGAGAGAGCGAGCCTCTTTATGGGAAACGTTTGTGACCGAGGTGACAGCTTCACTTGATGGATGAGCTGCCTCCATCTGGTAGCAGTGCGTGTAATAAATATCCATGCTCATGTTTGACCTCTCTCACTTACCAGACACATCTTTCACTTTTGGGACGTCCAAGAGGGACTCACAATTACGAGCTGCAGTGCTGCGAGGGCGTGGGGATAGTGGTGTTTATGGGCCCCAGCCCAAGGGCAAAGAGTCAGAAAAAACGGATAGCTGTAAACAATGCATTTGCCACCAGGAGAATTCTTCTGCATTCAATAACCTTTCACACTTCCTGAGATCCCCTGTATCTGCTCCCAGAATGCACTGCTCAGACACAAGGGCCAAGGCAGCATTTTCTCTTGGCTCAAGAGGTTTTTTTTTTATGTTTCACCAGCTGTAATGCTGCCGGAGTATAGGGAGAATATAACTGTAATTTCCCGAAAAATGAATATATTTGCTTTATGTTTTGTTTGTTCCATGGACAGGGGCGAGATTTAGTATAGATTTCAGAACTATGGATTTAATTATGCTAGTGAGTATAAATATGCCTGGCATGGGTGTGTTAATATAAAGACTTCATATGAAGATAGACCACACTTGGTTTATGGCATGCATTACAATATTAGAAATCATACATTAGACAGCTTTGTGCATGCTACAAAGACCACAATAGCTAGAGCTAGCAAGCTAACACTGCTAGCTAGCTAGTCAACAATAATGTATGTAATATGTAGGTATTTTTTATTCATTCCGAATTCTGCACACATTATGGTTCACATTTATGTATGGTGTATGAGAATGAGGATTTAAGAGTATAACAGTCAACATAAGTGTTATTGTTCTTTAGGCCCACATCATGCAAACCAAGCTATGGGTGTAGCAAATTAATGTACAGTTTTGTATGTGTCAGGCTTCAACTCACATACTATATGAATAATGCATCTATAATTTTAGAGTTTTTGCATCAATTAATTACAATTTCTTTTTTGATCATTGCCTCCTTTTGCAGTAACATAGCAATATTAATACTTCTCTTTGCACCAGCATACTTTGAACCCTCTTAACTAATTGTGAAACATATAGTCCTTTGTTCATTAGTGAAAGCACCTCTTTTATTATTTCACTAGTTTAAATCGACATGGACAGCATTGCACCTGTAACCATGTGTACCCTCATGGGTCGGTGGCTTACCCTTAAAAAGTAACCTGATGCATTGAGGCAGCTGAGGCTTCTGGAATAGAAACAGATAGCTGACCATTGGATTTTAATAAGGCAGGATAATAATGAGGAGGAAGGCGGAGAGAATTGTAAAGCAGCAGGCTAATGAAGTGCCCGTGTGGGCAGTATGTGCGAAATAACCTGTAACCTATTAAGAAGCAGCCTAACTCACTGCGGCTTGAGTCTCAGACCTTGATTGAATTAGTGAGCACTTTAATTACTGTGCATCTTAGATGGGAGCCTTGAATTTAATTGAACTTTTTCATGCACCCTGCACCCCGGCCAAACAATTTGTTCAGAATAGGGGAGGAAAAAATTGAATTAACAACCAGACTTTTTTGCATTGATTATTATAACCTCAGTAAAGTCCCAAGAGTTTCTAGGCTGTAAAAATCGAAATCGCATGACATTACTCACAATAACGCATATGTTATAATCGCAAAGAACTTACTTAAAATTCAATCCACTTTGGCATCATTATCATGTATCAACATAATAAATGAGCCCTTCAGAGCATGGTAATTATAATTTGATAAATCATCAGCAGAAAATTAACTGGATGTCAAAACATTCATTGGAAAGGGTGATGAATCGAGGATGATTGTGGTGATGAATTGTGTTAATCTGCGCAGTATGAAGTCAGCGAAATGGCTAAGCAGCCCAAGATGGATGGGGCATGGAAGCAGCAAGGTCAGGACACAGCTCTGCAGAACGGTGGGAGGAAAAAAGAGAAGGGAATAAGAGGATGAGGGAGGGAGGGGAGCCACGGAGAGACTGCGCCCAGAGCCTGAGTCACTTTCACTTTTTTTTTTTTCCCCCATGCTTTTCTAACATCACTAATGTTGGTTTTTGCCTTTAATCTTGTGCCAATGCACAAGCAGTTTTACTCTGTTGTACTGCACATTAGTGGCTGGGTTTAGGATGTTGGGAGGTTGTGGACCTTCACACTATGTCCCATAGTATCCCCAGCAACTGTATGCTGGTGACATTTACACAGCTGTTCTTTGTTGCGTAGGACGTTGAACTGGTTAACATCAAGGTGACTTTTCTGTTACACCATATACATGAGATGTTGTAGATGGACTGAGAAGATCGTTCGTTATCATTTTCATGCCAATATGTATACACTTCCCCTTCTATTAGGCTAGTCAGCCATCACTGTTGACTTTTTGAATCAGCAAATGCACAAAGTTTATATAAAATCCATCTGCAGTTCAGGGGGAAATTAAACTTTCCCCAAGAGACATGTTTTCTTTCTATAAAGAATAATCATTCTGACACTAAACACTTGTGTGTGTTCCCTTGTGATTTATTTTTGGGGTGAAAAAAAAAAACCAAATCTGCTGCATGCTACCACCAGTGTAATTATTCAGCAACTCAAGTGTGTAGAAAGCATGTGGAGCATTTACCAAGCAATTCTTGCAGTGCTGAAGAACAAAATAGTTACGTACAACATAATATAATTGACTAATATAAATTCACGTTGTGGTCAGAGTGATCAGATGAATTGCAAAGCCTCTCTTCCCCAAAAATACATGTCCACTGCATTTCAGCCCTGCCACAAAAGGACCTGCTGAGATCATTTAAGTGATCCTCTCATTAACGCAGGTCAGAGTGTTGACGAGCACTGGCTGGAGATGGCCTTAAGGTGCAGAAGCTGGACATTGAGGTGAAATCAAGGATTTATTAAACACAAAGACTACTGACTCAAGAGCCGAAAAAGGAACATAAACAAACTCAAAACATCTCGAAGCTGTGTGTGAAATGGATAGGAACTGAAAGCAAGACAAAGGGTAAGTATCGATCAGTCCCTGCCATCGCAGCGTCCCTCCCTGATGCCCCCAGGGAGGCGGTCCCGGACCCTCAGGCTTGTCTCTGGAAGTGAGGGGCATTGCAGGACTCCTACCATCTCAGCCCCTTTTGCGTCCGTTGGGACGAGCAGGCAGTGAACTGTGGAACTCAGCCACATCCCTGGAGGCAGACCCAGGCCTGCACCTGGCCCGCCCTCCTCACTGGCTACCTGAGGATCCTGCCCATGCACGCTTCAGGAGGAGCCCCTAACCTGCATAGTGCCGCCCCCCAAAAAAACTAACGGGCAGTGCCCTCGCTGGCTGGACACAAGGGCTTCTTGTGGACAGGCCACCATGCCCTGGAATGGCTTCAATGGATCAGGGACATCTTCTCTGGCTGTGACATTGCCACCTGATGGAAGAGAAGAGGTTAGCAGGGTTGACATACTACAACAATAACAACATTTATTTCTTATATGGCCCAAAGTCACATACAGTACGTCTCAATGGGCTTTGACAGGCCCTACAGTTGACACCCCCAACACTAGACCCTTCAGCACATACTGACACATAATAAACAGATATGTGCACACAGACAGACAGAATAGAGGGTCATCGGGATTCATCTCTGGGCTCTCCTGGAGGCAGGGTCAGGAGAGTGGGAGTCAGGACCCTCAAGCCGCCACCCAGCACTGATGTCACAGGAGGCCGGCTTCTGGGTGCTGGAACAGGTGGCCGGCTGCTGCCGATCATGCCTGTATCTGCTTGCAGTGGGTTGGGTGCGGTGCATCAGGCGGTGGTAGGTAGTGTTGGGGGGGGCATGTGCGGGGGGCTGGTACCGGTGGATGAAACGGGCACTCTCGGCAGTGGGCGGGGATGCTGGTGCAAGCGCTGCTGTCCTGCTAGGGGGTGTGGAGTTCACGACTGAAGCTGGATAGAAGAGTTCCCTGCGGGACAGGCCTGGCGGTGCAATTGCTGGCTGGCGACTGTTGAGCAGCCGTATGTGGGCGTCCCCTGGGCATCACGCGAGATCATTCTGTCCTGCTGAGTTAGAATAGCAGACTGGACACTTTAAAAGGAGGGTGATGCTTGAAATCATTGTTGTTCCTCTGTTAACCATGGTTACCTGCAAGTAGACACGTGCAGTCATCATTGTGTTGCATAAAAAGGGCTTCACAGGCAAGAATATTGCTGCTACTATGATTGCACCTAAATCAACCATTTATCAGATCATTAAAAACTTCAAAAAGAGAGGTTTATGTGTTGTGAAGAAAAAGTCCTGCAAGTGCCAGGACCATATCCTAAAGATGATTCAGCTCTCGGATCAGAGTGCCACCAGTGCAGAACTTGATCAGGAATGGCAACAGGCAAGTGTGAGGGCATCTGCACACACAGTGAGGCGAAGACTTTTGGAGGATGGCCTGGTGTCAAGAAAGGCAGCAAAGAAGCCACTTCTCTTCAAGAAAAACATCAAGGACAGATATTCTGCAAAAAGTACAGGGATTGACTGCTGAGGTAAAGTCTTTTTCTCTGATTAAGTCAATTTAAAATTGTTTGGGGCATCTGGGGAAATTATTATCTATTCATGTGTGGGGCTGCTTCTCATCCAAGGGAGTGGGCTCACAATTTTGCCTAAGAACACAGCAATGAACAAAAAATGGTTCAAAACATCCTCATCCCAACCATCCAAGAACAGTTTGTTGAAGAACAATGCCTTTCCCAGCATGATAGAGCACCACGACATAAGGCCAAAGTGAGAACTAAGTGGCTCAGGGAACAAAACATTGAAATTTTGGGTTCATGGCCAGGAAACTCCCTCAACCTTAATCCATTTGAGAACCTGTGGTCAATCCTCAAGAGGCGTGTGTTACCTAGTCGTGTGTGTAAACCTGTATTGTTTTCTTTTTTAGCCGTGGATAGCCGGTTAGCCAATTACTCACCACGGACTTCCGATGTTGTTTCCTTAGCAGTGTTGTAACGTAGTTACACTTGTGAGATGGGGACGAAATGTACCCGGACGAACATCTGTTGTCCTCCTCGGCTACATTATTGTTTGATTCTCCTTGGTTTTGCGAGATGACACGGCAGTAAGACCTGATTAAACCCCAACAAAAACCCACAAATTCTGACAAACTCCAAGTACTGATTATGTAGGAATGGATTGGCATCAGTCAGGATTTGGCCCAGAATGTCAATTGCATAGGTTTGGGAAAAAAGGGCCAACACTGCAAATATTGACACTTTGCATAAACTTGATGTCATTGTCAAAAAAAAAATCTTTGCCTTTGAAATTTATAAAACACTTGGAATTTTTTTTTAATACACCACAGACACAACTGAGAAAAAGATATACAAATACCGAAGCAGCAATCTTTGTGAAAACCAGTATTTGTGTCTTTCAGGCTCTGGTCCGGAAGGGGCTGATCTGGGTCCGGTGTTTGGACCAGAGTTTCATTTAGCTTTTCAGAGACTGGCTGGAGTGGCGGGGGTGTCTGGGGATAGTGGACAAGGTGCTAGTCCCCCACGGATGGTGCATGCTTTGGCCACCACTCCTCCATATGGATTTCCTGCCCTCTTCATGGACTGCTTTGGGTGTACCCTCCTAGGGAGGAGGGTACTGTCAGGATCTGGTCTGGAAGGTGCTACTCTGGGTCTGGTGTTTGGACCAGAGTTTCACGTTTGTTTTGTGTTGCTAAGTTTTCTGATTGTTTTCACCTATGTATGATTGTATAAAGCTGCCCTGTTTGTGACTGTTCTACGTCGGGTCATTGTTTGGTGATGTTTGGATGACGAACAAAAGGGATAAATTTACACATAGAGGCATGACATTAAATGGAGGAATTCACTCCAAACCATGTTAGAAGGAGCACAGATATGCACATTGCAGTCCAGCACTGGTTCCAGCCAAGCACTGTGACATATTATTTAAACTTGCATCAGTCAGTGGTGATCTGCAGTGATGTTCTCCTTTTTAGGGGTATCTGACGGTTTCATGGAAATATGCTCTTTGACAACAGTATTCATTGGTGAAAATCCGGAGTGCCTCATATCTGCCAGTCACTCATGCTGTTATTTTCATTGGATTTCATGATTGGTGAAAGTGGAAAGCATCCTTTGTCCTTTCATGTGAGAGTGAGGTGTCAGGTATTGATAGTTCTTGTACATTGTCCTTATCTGTGTAAATAACAGCTGCATGACAACAAAATGTTTAATGCACATTACATTTGTATTATTCTAATAATATTAAGATATTCATTCATTGGACATTTAAGATAAACAAAAGCAGAGGACAGCACAAGAATAAGTCGCACATTTAAAAAAGCAAAGTCTACACACCTTTTATTGAGATTACCCTCTACCTCTCTCTCTAATTCATGGCAAGTGCTCTACCTCCTGGAAATGATGAGCGTCCATGTCAGAGCTGATGGTGGGAGTGCTGGGGGGAGAGGGGGGTTATGTCGCTTTGCCTCTTAAGTTTGTCTAAATAACACAGTATCTCATCATGCAGCTGTCTTGCATTTTGACAGTACAATAACCCGCAATTCTCTCTGCCACTCAGTATTTCAGGGTTAGTATTTTACGCCTCAAATGGTGGCACATTTACATTTTCGAGGATGTGTAGGAAAATAAAGGAGGGGAGGGTGAAATAGATTTTGTGTTTTTTGTCACTCTGCATTTCACCCCCACTCTTTCACATTGTCTGCTGTATACATAATAATATTTTTTTAAGACCTGAATGAGATCTATCTGTTTTTATTTTTATAAGGATTTTTAGCAATAACAAGGGGAGAATTATCAGAGCAATGAAAATAATTCCTAAATTTGGGTGATAGACACCAAACACTTTATCCCATAGGCTGATATGACTATGATGTATCATTACAAATCAATGTATTTATTCATTTAAAATAAATACTTAAGGACTTATTTATAGTATAGAACACAATGTATGTATGTCATGATTTGCCATATAAACATTTGAAAATACTGCTAAACAAGAAGATGTATTTCTAGTACTTTACATATTCTGCACATGTGAAAGAGAACACATCATGGCAATATGATCAGCATGTTAGGTCACATCCTTTAATACCTTGTCAAATGTGTGTCAGCACACCTTGCCTGTATTCCCAGACAAAAGAAACACGGCAGCATTATCATCCAGTTTGAAGTTTGCCAATACCTTGTCAACGGCAAAGAATTCGGCACCCCATTAGGGTGTAATGCTAGTGAGGTCAAACACATTATGATAGACTTCTTTCTTCCACATGAAACATGATGGTTTGCACAAATGACAGCCTTCAAATGTCCTTTATATTACTTTACCACTTACAGTTAGCAGGGGCAGCAGGCTAATAGGGCCCTTCAGTAAGTAATATTTCACTACGGTGCTTCAGCATATATCTATACCATGAGCTTATTGCCTCTCCAATAAGCATTATGTCGTATATGTATGACAGAAATATCCTCTATTGTGTAGAGTAAAAAAGTAAAGTGATTGTCATTGTGAAACACTGCAGCACGGCACACGTTGCACACAACGAAATGTGTTCTCTGCCTTTAACCATCATCCTTTCATTGTAGAGAAAACCCAAAAGAAAAAGTTTGGCAAATGTGTCACCTTGTTTGCGACGTTCTTAGCAGCTTTAATCTTTAAATGTTATTGATAAAGCACAGTATTAGTCATTTACAATAATTAGTCACTCTAAATATGTTACTCTCCTGTTTTCCTGTGCATGTTTTGGTTGGGGTCAAGTTTACAGAAGGCCATAAATGGACATTTGGGTAGTTGGCATGTTTTTCGTCTGCGTTTGCTTGCGTTGCTCCTTGCATTTCCCCTTCAAAGGGACAATAATAAAAGGGACAAAGAGTTGAACAAATATGGGCTGCATGTTTATTTTGCCATTGTCTGTGTACAAAGTGAAGGAGATGCGTTTGGCTGAGTGAAAGGGTTTCTGGGGGGGGCGGGGTTGCCTCCTCTCCAGAGAAGGTCCAAGCTGAAACAAGCCTTAGAGAGGACCCAGTCCCGCAATGGGGTTCAGCATTAAGCCTGTTGGACATCCGGCTTTGTTCGCCCTTATAGTCTACTTATCAGAGGACTGATGCGCTTGTCCCCTCGCATGTTCCTCTTGTACCTCAGGGCGGCCAATTTTCAAGTGCTCAAATTGAGCCATTTTGTCTCACTTTAAAATAAACCAGGATCTATTATGCGTGATTTTTTTTCCCCCCACTTCATAGTCTGCTCAGCCCCCATCACACTGCCTCTCTCTATCTCGCTCTCTATCCCTCCCTCACTTTCTCCATCCCTCGCTGCCTCATCTCCCTCTCCACTCGACTCCTCCATCCAAACACAGAGGGCGAACCTTGTGAGGGCCAGTGTTCTCGCTCCAGGCGTGTCAGCTCTAATCTGCCGCCATTGGCTGTGAAATGTGGGCCGTGGTGTGGGGGCCTTGCAGGTCAACCCCCCCAGTAATTGATGTTGCTTATTCATCTGCTTTTCCGTGTCTTTCCTCTCCTCTCGCGCCGTGGCCTTTTGTTTGCCTAAATTGTTTGAAGATTTACTGTAGTTGTGGGGACCCTGAGAAGCATCCTCCCCTGCTGACCCAGCTCAATGTCCCAGCCAGGCAGGAGGCTATACACACACATGACACATAATGGCGCGCACACAAAAGGGGGTCTTCCCACCCCCAGCCCCAACACAAGATGGAGGGAACATCTTTAAGCGGCAAAGTTCTTGGCATGGCTGTCTGAACTGTAGACGTGGCAACAGCATCTCAGAGCTAACTGTTAAACTTGTTTATACCTGGTTATTATAGGTTAATCTGCCAATAAACATCTTTAATGGGTTGAATATAATTTCTATACACAAAACTAACATGAATAAATCAATTACAAAGTGCACTTTTTAAAATCTCTTTTACATTAATATATATTGAAAAAAATATTAGGTTTTATACTTTACAGTACAGCCCAAAAAATTGACAAAATTTGATCATTTCTATCAATGACAAAGAAAAAATTTTGGGGAATAAACGATGCCATATGCGAGTTATTGGTGTTAATTTGGTGAGCATTGTCAGGTGTTAATGAATCTCTTATTTTTCCTCTTAAACACATAGTGAATCATTTTGCATTGCACATTTATATGATGATTTCATTGCAGCATTTATATGATATAGCTCTAAGTGAACATGGCAAAAAGTTATTTCCAAATATGTATGTATGTTATTAGGTTGCACTTCAGACTATTCACTTGCATTTGTTTTTGGTTATTTCTAATGGTTTCTTGTTATAACAAAAGTTATTTCCAAAGGCATGCAGTGTATGTATGTTGTTACAATCTACTTCAAAACTCTTTGCTTGCGTTTGTTTTTGGTAATTTCTAATGTTTTCTTGTTATAACCTTGGTGGAAAAGGGCCCCACATTTTGGCCTTTGGTGTAGATTTAATGAAA
Organism: Denticeps clupeoides; assembly: GCF_900700375.1. Taxonomy (NCBI): domain Eukaryota; kingdom Metazoa; phylum Chordata; class Actinopteri; order Clupeiformes; family Denticipitidae; genus Denticeps; species Denticeps clupeoides. The sequence continues at coordinate 9,765,134 of NC_041714.1, forward strand.
GACACTATTCACCCTAAATAAGTCGTAAATGAGAACAACTGGCCATACAAGTGAAGAACATGCTGTACTTATGCACTGGTGAGTCACACAGGCCTGTAGCAGCTCCGATAGTGCTGCTGTTCAATGGCTGCGACTGGCACAGCATGAGGAAAACAGCGGAAAACAGAGGAATCAGGACCTGGGCAGAGCATTGATGAGCCCAAAACGGGGCTTCTTGGGTCCAACTCGGCACTGTGTCTGGCACAGGCCAAACACCACGCATCATCCTCCCGGCACTGCGCCTGTTATGAAGGGTGTTACAGGGGATGCTTTTTTGGTAAATCAGGCTTGGATTCTAAAAATCTTTTACTGACATATTGCATGGAAAAAAGTGAATAATCCCCCCCCCCCCCCCCCCCTCCCATTTAACTAGCTACTTGTGCATATTTAATTCTCTCTTCAGATTTAGCTTTTTCCATGTTTCCAGCATCACTGTCACCTGCAAGGGGAGAGTAAACAAGAGGCCTGTTTAAAAGGGAAAGGGGCAAACACACACACACACACCGCCACAGTCTGTAATTATGAGCTCCATTTGATCTTTGCCTCTGACATGTCGACTGACTGCATGGGTGGTGCGTCCCACAGGGCCTTTGAAGTGGGCGATTTTGTAAGAGATTTGGATCATTACACAATAAAGAACACTTCATAAGTAAGTGAACAGAGTTGGGCAAATGACGCTTAATGATGTTGACAGCAATTCACCTCTATAGAATTACGGAGATCTGACTAGACTTGCCTGCTCTAATGAGGCTTGCTTTACCAAAGTAATGGAGCAGTGAGGTGTGCATGTGTGTGTGTGTGTGTGTATATGAGAGAGAGCAGAATCAAGAAGCTTTAGTGGTCAGCATTGTACAGACAGTGCTTTTTAACTGTCATGTCAATGTGCTGCCAAGGGTCTCTTCAAAAGACCCAAAAGACAGTAAGCAGCCATGCCATGTCTTGTGCTGTTTGATGATTGGACGTTCATTTTCTTGTGGGCAGACCTAGATGTGTGCCTCTGCCTTTAATATCACAGGGTACGAGGGCCACATTACCAGCCTGGAAGTGGCCTAAAGTCATTTTCCACACTCAACACAAGTATCGTTTGTTAACATGCTGTCACCGGCGCTGATGTGCTTACACGCCAGCTCTAGACAGACCCCACCATAATAAGGGATTGGATTTCATCAAAACCCAAGCCTTTTCGGGGCTCGGCTCGCCATTTCTTCAGCAGCCGAGCTCAGGGCTTTGGGTTTCCATATAAAAACTCAGCGTGGCTTTCTGTTCTCACTCTGTTAACAGGATGAGGCCAGTATCAGAATAAGCCTCTTCCCAGAGAGCCACTTCAGCAACATGGCATTATACTCACCCACATGCATTTATTTTGTTGCCTTTATCTCTGCCTGTACTTCCTGATTGGCTGTGAGGCATTTGATTCTGCATTATTTGACTAGCATCAGCTACCTAACTGACCACTAGTAGAACCGTTTTGCTACAGGCGGATTGTAGATTAAATAATTTTTCATTGTGGTTTATATCATCGCACTTTAGCTGTTTTGAACATGTATCTATGTATTAAATACTAAATATGTGTACTCCTGTTCAAAACACTGCTGAGTAAATAAATTCTCATGTGTTTCCTACTGTTTTATCGGTACAGATGATAAAGCTTCAGGAGGTGCGAGATGTGTAGTAACGTCACCCCCACCGGCATCTGAAATCCCTAACAGGACACAGGATGAGCCTCTTCAGGCCGCCTTTATCTCTGCACCTGCAGAAGCGAGTTGCAGGAGTGCAACCCCAGCAGTGCCTTGAGTCACACTGCAACGTAGTGTCCCTGGAAATACAATTTTCATATTGAGGTTTTATAAACACAAAATAGCACATTAGAAAGGAATTTTGGATGCATTCATGTTGGTGGCTTATATTTTATCTGGCTTAAAGGAAGCTACCTGACTGAGGTCACTTTAGTGAACTTCTCTTAGTGTACACACAAAATAATATCTCCTACTCAGTCTCGGAAGAATTCTATAGGGATTTTTTTATGTCATCATTGTCATTTTGGCCATCTTGGACTGTCAGAGACCACTTCACACTCACTCTGAACGTCATCCCCTGAGTGTACAGACGTTCCTCGCAGCAAGTACTTTACATTAGCAGCCCCTGCCCCGTGATAGCACCGCCTGGAGAGTTGGCCTGAAAGCAGCTTTAATTGGTTTGAATATGTGTCTAATTATCACATGTGTGACAGATTTTGATGTGGAGATTATGTAATTATCATTTTGGTAATGCTGCGTAATGATATTGCTTTTTTGGGGGGTGGCATGACATGGAGAGACATCTCAATACCTGACATTTAAATTTCCTTAACGATACGCTGCAAAGGCGGCTAATTCTGTTATAATAACAGCCCAATGAGGGTCTGGGTGGATCTACCTCATATATTTATGTAGTTTTCAAAGCCCGTGCCTGTGTTGAATGCATGGCTGTTAAACCAGAGCACTCTGCTGAATTACGGACATATTCATTTGTTTTGTTTCGTGTGTATGCTTTATGGCTAATGAATTTTTTTGGCCTTCTAGTGGTTTGTTCTCCTTACTCAGGCAAAAGTGAGGCAGATCAGTGAAGTTGGGGTTTGCGGTTTGTTTCAAAACATTTTGAGTCATTGAGTTTAATTACGCTTGTTTACAGCGATTCTTTGTCAGGTACGAAGACTATTTAAATGACTTTTGCATTAAAGTTGTCTTTGTGATCTTCCTGGGATGCCTTTAAACAACGTGCACATCCGCAAGATGCAGGGAGCTCGGAAGAGCGGCACGCCGACTGCTTGAAACCTTTTAATTAGCACTAATTACCTACTAGAAAAATGTTGGGGCTTGAAAGGATTTGTGTCAGCGAGTGAGAGATCAAAGATTGCTGCTCTCGCATTTTAATCTGCAGAGTAAAAACTAATAAGGAGCTTGTAATGGTGCCCAGGAGAATGACAGCCCAGGTGGTGCCCACTAATCCTTTCTCTGCCGCTCACGCCCGAGGTTGGCTTCCAATTAAATAATCAGATGATTGCATTTTACACTAATAGTAAAGAAATTAAGATTTTCTTTCTTTCTTTCTTTTTAGTACCATAGTGGGGATAAAGACCGGATTCTTTCAAGCTTTCGTTCGGGGATTTAGTAATTGCAAATGAGGCATCCGCCTGCCTCTCTGTCTCAGATGGCTTTCATGTGGCTTTTTGGGATTAGATGGGAATGGTTGTGGCCTGTGGGCAGTGGGGCTGCCTGGCAGCAGCGTCATCAATCATCCTCCGCACTGACAGGCTTCCTGTGATTATTTGATATTGCACAGCCCGGGCGTACGTGGACGCGACCCGACAGTTGGCCGTCCCCGACCTTATGGTGCATCCTGCGGAGATGCACGAGGAAGTTTACGCCGGCTTGGCTCTCTTTAATCAGGGGAGCGCACTCGTTCCTGTTTTCGCGGATGGAAGGAATGCTGAAGTTCTGCTCTCCTGCCTCAGATTTATGGAGACTTTTATGACGTGGAATGCCCCACACTGTATTTCTGTTTGTAGTGTTTTATAGTCATTGCTGTTACTTATTAGCATTTATCTGCACTCTAAGTGGATCAAGATATATTTCCCCCATGAAGAAGCAGGAAAATGATGACTATGAGGCCATCTGCACAGAACAAAAATTGATTTTCAGAGCTGGTGCACAGAATCAGGAGTGCATTTGTTATGCAGGGATGGGCATAGTCATGATTAATAATAATATTTAAAAAAAGAAGACATGAGGCACGTTTTTTAAGTGTGCTATTACACCATCATGTCCAAAAATGGTGCGTTCATTTGGAACGATGGAAGAAGAAATTATTGTAAGAAGTGTATGTATACCGCTTATACATATGTGTGATATGGTTTGACATAACAATATTTGGTACCGCTCTAGTTATTGTGTCGGTAATGTGCCTTTAATTGATCTGCATGGACTAAAAGATTGTTTACTATTTTTAACATAATGTAACCTCTAATATCACATGGATATCAAACATTTATTTTATCTGTGCAGAACGTTTTTGTCATGTTTTACCGGGCTGGCTGGGATCTGGGAAGCCACCGGTTGGGTCTGTCCCCCGATAGCACACAGCCCCTGCTCGGAATGAGGTGGCCTTTGGAAGAGATAGACATCGAGCGACTGAGACAGCCCAGGCGCTGGCTAACACACAGCCCACAAGGTCCACGACTTCCCTGACAGGGCCCATCAGGTCAGTCAGAGGCAGCGGTTGGAAACAAAGTTTGCTAGGGCCGGGGTCAAATCCAGCTTAAAAAGTCAGGCCTGTCAAAAGCCTCAGTCACATTCCTACCTTACGGGCAACCTCGGCTGATCCCAGTCATTAATCAAAGCGGAGAGCCGTCCTGACCCCAGCCTCCCGTTCCCTTTGAAGTGCGCTGTCCTCTGCAGCATGAGGAAATAATTTGCTGCCTGATTCAATGAGCCATCAGCGGAGCCAGCAGACCTAATGACATGTGAGAATATTAACCTCCTACCACCAAGAGCTGTGAATCTTGAGAGGCAGTCTATAATTCAAACCCCCCTCCGTTAGCGGGGCCGAGCCTCCACCCCACTCCCACCCTCCGGAACACACTCACACACACACACTGACACACACTCACTCACATACACACGGCCCCACCCCAACAACTGAGCCGCAGCCTTGCCCTGGTTTATGATTATCCAGCACCACCCCACTTCACTGTGCTGTGGAGCTAAGTTTTCCAACATTGTGCACCGTGCCGCTTCTTTCTGTGATATTAATATATTTTATTTTTTGTCATGTTGTATCTGCAGCAGCGTCAACAGCAACAACAAAAGAAGATTTCTTGAGTGTTTGCTCGGCTCCATTAAGCAGCAGGATTTATCTGTAAGACCTTTAACACATGTAAATTGACATGCATCCTGGGACAGCTTCCCCCTACATGTGTGATCTTTAAATTGCTGCCACCTGAGGGTAGGTGACATATTGCGAGCTGCAGCAGTGAAGGGTCTGAGAGATTAAGGCCAGATAATGGCCGGCCCTAATGCAGCAGCATGCGAGATTTACAGCTCCCTGGCAGCCCAGAGCCATTGTGATTTTTTTTTTTTTTAAGATTGAAAACAGAATTGTATGTGGGCTGATGGTGGGAGGGAATACAGATCTGTCTGTAATTTGTCTTTTGCAGGGTCATTTTCAGACCTGCTCTGGTGTTGTGGTGTCTTCACAGAGTATGAAATTTAATGAATTTTTTGTAGACTGTCCACTTTACCACTTCAACATTCAAAGACGCACCCCCAGAATACACACTGTAATGTTGCCTAAACAATGACCATTACATCTGAACCAGACAGTCTGGTATTCTGGACGTTGTGTGATGGTCTTTTTGCGTTGTGTGATGGTGTTTTTGTCACTTCCTTTTAATGCAAACATATTCAGTTTTTTACCTTAGAAATGTGTCACCACATCTAATATGTCTCAATTATAATATTTAACCTAATATAAATAGTTTTTTAATTTCCTCCCTAATTAAACTTGAAAAAGGCTGTTATGTTCAGTGTCGTCTTATATCAGAATAACGTTTATTGGCCAAGTAAAAGAGGGAACACATACAAGATTTTTGATTCTGGTCATTGATGTCTATCGAGCACAACAGTATAAACAACAAAATAAAATATAGTCTAATATCTAATTTACCGAAAAATATTACAGAAATAATACCACAAGTGTTTCGATTCAGAACAATATGGTAATATGTTTTAATTGAGTTTCCAAATTAACCAACCATTATTGGGTTCATTGTCATGTTTGATGATAGCTCAGCTTACCCAGGTTCAAAGCCCACTTACTAGCATTGTGTCCCTGAGCATGACACTTAACCCTGAGTCTCTCCAGGGGGGGGGACTGTCCCTGTAACTACTGTAAGTCATTCTGAATAAGGGCGTCTGATGAATGATTGAATTACATCATTTATTTAATTTCATCCTAGGAAACACACTGGATTTGGTGTTTTCATATGTATTTCTTTCATTCATATTCTTCAATGCCTCATACCTAATGAGTCCCTAATCCCACTGCCATACAAGACGTTTATTAAATCTGGTCAGAATACATGCTTTGCTACGTTTCCCCTCTCTCCTGTTCATTACATGCTCTTATCTTGGCAGACAGTCTCTACTGCGAGGCAGCCGGTCTGTTACACGCATCTGAGACCTGCTGCTCCTCCAGCATTGGACAATTCATCACACATTTATCATTTATCTTCTGCCCCCTGAACAGTGTGTCAGTTTGCCTGTCATTCCCAAGCCTCCTCTGTCTCCCAGAGATGAAAACTTTCTCTCCACCCTGGGGACGCCTTTGATATGACACTTCCTGCTAAGACTTCATAGTCGGGCCTTGGGGTGGGGGTATTAGTTTTTTTTTTTGGGTGGTGAAACACAATACCACCTTATTTTATGTATACATGAAATATTGTGTGGGTGCAGAGGGGAAATGTCTCATCTTCTTCATACGCTGAGTGTGAGATGTTTGTGTTAACCCTCTCCAGTGCCATGCTGCTTAATGACGGCCCTGAGTCATGTTTTGACTTGAAGTTTAAATGAGTTGGCGGCCCAGTCATGTGCTTTCACATGGGCCCAGAACCGTGGCCTGATATGGCTGCACTTGGACCTCTGTTCCCACAATTGGTCACAGACACACAGGCGGGCCGCTGGGGCGGAGGATATGAAAAAGAGGAATATCAAAGGCCCATCTGAAACATGACTGTCAGCTCCGACACAGTGGGGATTCAAAGAGCTGCTGGAGAAATTAGGGATCGGCGGGGAGAGCGTGAGAGGGGCCTTGTAGCGCCGGAGCGAGCGAAGAGGAGTTGAATGGCACCGGCAGAGGTGAAACGTATCAAAGCCATGCAGCTAATGAATAGGAAGGGCCCCGCTGAATGGGAGAAATGTAAGGATGCTGATAATGCACACGCAGATAGTCAGTAATTGCACATGAGCAGGATCTAAAGTTTCAGATTCTCTCGAATGCGTCCCCTCTACATGGGAACCTCTTGTTTTGCGATTTGGTGCTATTGGATAATAAAAGAGGCCTTTCAGGGCCTAAGTAAGAGCATGTGATGCCCTTTCGTACATAAAGGACCTACTCAAAAAAATGAAGAGCACAGATCCTGTCTTCTAGCCTTTGTGCCATCTCTCTCTCTCTCTCTCTCTCTCTCTGTCTGTATGCATTCCTACCACTCAGCCGCAGCGGGCATGTGACCCAGAGAGTCAGCCGCAGAAACCACCCATTGCTGACATTTCGACCAATAATCACAGACCCCCCCCCCCCATCCGCTCCTTGATGTCAGCAGCAGTTTATCAATCAGCGCATCCGCATTATTATTTGTCCATCGATCCATCCGTCTCTGTCAGCCCGCCTCCGTGTCAGTGTCAGTGCTCCTGCTCTCCTGGTTACGTTTCTTTTGAGGACGCCTGCATAGTGATTTGTTTTTACAGGCCTACGCGCTGGGGCAGAAGACCTGACAGAATTGAGCCGGTGATTAATGTAGCGTTTACGGTGTTGGCGGTGGCTGTAAGTGCAGAAGGTGACCATTGTTTGAAGGCACCTCAATTTGCTGACCCCCAGGCTTTTTGTCTCGCGCTAATTACAGATGCCTTTCTTCAATATTGCTATACAGACAGTATTGAAAATGGATGAGCTTTGTGTTTAATTGCACATGTGTTATTCTGCTTGGTGAATGAGTAAGTGATGGTATTGGCTGGAGAACTAAAGGACCACCTGACATGAAGTGGAGTGTTTAAAAAAAAAAGTCATTTGCCGGTATATCAGAATCAATCACAAATATCCAAGCTCATACCAAACTATAAATTAATGGAAATCTAGCTAATCTGAAGTACACGATGATATAGTTACTGTTATAAAAGTATGTGATCACCACTGGTTAAACCATAAAAATATCAGTTTCTTAATTGTTTGGATAGCAAACTGACTGGTAATATAGAGGAGTGAATGCCTGTTCCATTCTGTCAATGCAGCTTTTGTGAATTTGTCACAAAAAACTTCGTAAAAACACTTTTCTACTTGCACTACTTGATACAAAAGTAAGTTGTTTGTACTGTCGGATATCTCTAGTGATTAGTAAGCGATTGGCGCTTTATGAAAATGGTGTAAAAATTAATTGTACTGGACAAACTGTAGGGGGAGCTAGGGAGCAAACAATTAAATTGCTACATAAGTACAATAAATTGACCACAAATACTGTGTCCAGTTTGTTTACGTAGAATAACATTATAGACATAGTCTCCACTTAATATTAGAATAACGGGACGAGTGAACACTGTTCTTTCATGGTTCTCTTGGCACGCTGACATAACTGAATGGAGTGCAATTCTCTGCAAGCAAGGATCATGAAATATGATATCTGTGCCAGTGAGTTTTGATGATAATTATCTTAACAAGAAGTGGGTTTATTGGTCTGGCTTATTAAATCTACCCCCGCCCCCCTAGCCCCCTCCTTCGTCTCACCATGGATCAGACAGACCTCAACGCATTGTGATGTTCTGTCATTGTGGTGCGAGCTTGAAGACTTCTCTTGAAAATTTGCAGGTTGCTCCAGGTCCCCCGTGGGGAGAACAGTGTTGGTCAGGTGGTTTGGAACCTCTACAAGCTTCTAAATGTGCTGATGTTTTTTTTTTGTTGTTTTGTGTGCTGCCTGAGGTGCAAAGACACACGCACAGAGCTTAATTTTGCCCATTGGCATTTCTGCAGGAAGTATTTTTTGACACTCATTACAGCGCAGCGTATGAGAATAACGGGCCCAGATTCTGCCGTTGAACTCGAGCGGCGCCAGGCTGTTATCGCTCGCCTTCCGTACGCCGCGCCGAGTGCGCCTCGGTCTCTCTCGCTTGGCTGTGAATTTAGCTGATTAAATCACAGAGTGCACGCAGCGGCGGCGACACGAAAACAACAATTAATAAGCCCCCCCTCCGAGCAGCGCAGGCCGCTTTTAGCTAAGCAGCTAATAAATGGCCACGGCAGACAGGTGGAATGCAGCAGCGATGCTGTTGTATGTGGCGCCGGTGGTGTTGGGCGGGGTGTGCAAGGTGAAATTTTTAAGCCGGGGCCAGGGGGTGTTTTGAAAAGGCGTGTCGCTCTCTCCGAGCCTCTTCACGCTCTGCCATTTCACTTCACGTCCTGCCCGTTCGGCCTGTGGCCTCGGTTGCTGGTTCTTTGTGGAGCACGCGCAGATTGTCCTGATGAGAGTGCTGGATTTACGTGACACAGCCCGAGATTCTCTGTGCAGAATTACATTTACAGCATTTAGCAGACGCCCTTATCTAGAGCAACTTACAATCAGTAGTTACAGGGACAGTCCCCCCCTGGAGCAACTTAGGGTTAAGTGTCTTGCTCAGGGACACAATGGCAGTAAGTGGGATTTCTGGTTCGTAGGCGAGTGTGTTACCAACTAGGTTACTACCACCCTATTATGAATAATGACGTTCCAGGCCTGCCTGGAAATGTGTTGAATCCACTCGAATTTCAACTAAGAAGGCAAAGTCCAAATCATTTATATATTCATTTATTCGTTAATGTATTCATTTATTTCTTCATTACATATTTGTCCGTCTATCTGTCTGTCTGTCTCCCTAAAATCGGTTTTCACATATTATTTTATGTATTTTTTATATAAATATATGTTGTAATTTCAGGCCATTTCTCTGCCATTGTCTTTTTAATTTATTTATATAATATTATTTTTATTAGATTTAGTTTTTACTTTGTATGTCTGTTTTGCTACATGATATAAAAATGAGGTTTAGGTCATTCCTATTATTTTTTTTTTTTTATCAATACAGACCTAAATGTCAATTAACTCACGGCGGACACATGAATGTTGTAGGTTGGCGGCCTCTGCCATTTGTGAGGATTAGGAGCCACGCACCCCGGCTTTGTGCGCGTCCTACAGCTTGAACTTTGGAAGGCCCCCGACATTATACCGAACACCACCCTCAATCATGTTCAGTGGGGGAGGGGTCACAGCATCTGAAAGCTTCACAGAGGGAGGGAGGAAGCGGGAGGGGTCAGGGAAGCAGAATAAATAAATAATCCTGACCCCTTTACACTTTGGTTAAAAAGTGCTGTTTTTATCACATCATAAAGTAACAGCTTAGAAAAGTTCATATCCATTGCATTTGTAAAGCGCGTTACACTTCCTGCCCTGAAAATGATGGATGACAAGTTAAATTTGTGTCCAGGGAGTGAAGGTGAGCTGTGACAGAGTTATTTATCTTGGGAATGGAGGGTTAGGGTCAGGCAAAGCTGGGTGCCTGAAGGCACAAGACATTGACAGATTCATCCCGCGCTCCTGCATTTCTGAAGCCTTTTGTTTTGAATCCTGGCTACTCACAAGTGACCCTCATCCTTCATCCTGCCAGGTTGGGAAGGATGCCGCGCCATGCCAGGGGATCTCACAGACTCTAATTCTTGTCATTCACCCAGGCCTGACAGCGCCGAACCCCAAACCATTCCAGCCGCTGAATAGAAGCAGGCTGAAATATTTATTTCTCCACATAATGGCCTCCCCCAGATTTAGTGCTATATCATTTTTCCTGTTGCCTTATCATTGTAGGTCACTGGCGGGGCTGAAAGACTTCAGTGAGCTGGAAGAGTTGATTGTGGACAACAATCTCCTCGGAAATGACCTCGGGTTGCCCAGGTTACCACACCTCCATACCCTAACACTCAATAAGAACCAAATATCCTTTCAGACAGAGCCTACTGGTGCCTTTTATATTCCAAGTGCAGTGGCAATGAATGAAGAAAAATAGCCAAATAGAAAGGAGGGTAAGTACTGCACCACACCACCTCACATCCCTCACTGCCATGATGCTGTTTAGGGTCCTGTTTAAACCAAATGTACTTATTTAATATCTATAACAGCCTAAACATATCTGTACGGATCCCTGTGTTGACGTGGATGGTTTTTGTGCCGTGGTGACCTCTAGTGGGGGAGATTCTAACACCCAGTCTGCTGCAGTCCCAGAGTCCACTATGAGGCTTGTTTCAGATTGTATGAAATGTCTGTCCACATAAATAAAAAATATATATAATCTAACAACATTTAGCATACATCTCACTGTAAGAATGACAGTGTTTTCCTTGTAGGAATATGTGTCTGTCTTGATCTGGGTGTGTTGCTGGTGACTAGCGATCCAGTGAGAATTGCAGGATCGGGGAGTAACGGAGTTGCTGCCCGCCATGGTGCTTTGATCAGTAAGGTGGGGGAGACCAGAGTTTAAGAGCGAGTTTAACATTGTCTCACACTTCCCTGCTCCCCCCCCCATCCATTCTTCTGCATGGTAATGGTGCATTAAACAACGGGCCTCCTTCAAGAGCGCGTCAGACTCCCAAAAAGCCCGGTTTCTGTCGAGGAGTGGTCGGCACATGCTAATGGGCCAATTATTTACACCCAGTAGTGGTGTGGTGCCATTTTCAAATCGAGTGCGGTTGTATTTTGACACGCCGGGGCTCGATTTTCCAATGAAGCGAATGTATCGGTGATGTGCACGCTCGAGAAAGTGCCTGTTTTGTTTCTTGAAAAAAAAAAGACAAAAAAAAAGGAAAAAGTTTCCGTGGTTCTGGGAATTGCTGACTGTTTTCACCACAGGGCATCCATCATTATGTCAATGTTTTTAATGCGCTGCACCAAGACACCTAGGCAATGAAGGAAAGAAACAAGGGCTAAGAAAGCAGCCAAATTCTCTGTGCATATGCCAGATTCCCTGCCTTAGATTTAGCCCCTAGTGTACCCGGCACACAATAGCTCCTGGCTTGCCTGTGAGGCCGGTGGTAAATTTGAGGATGTCGTGTGGGTTTTTTTTTTTTTTTTTTTTTTTTTGTCGGAGGCACAGGAAGAAGCTAGGTGATAAATGCTAATGTCATTAACAATTTTTTTGGGTCCTTAACCCTCGACCTTTTGACACATCACTGATATCGAGGCTCTGCTGGAACATCTGAGGGAAGTGACGCCCTCGCTGCAGTACCTGAGCTTGCTGGGAAATGAGGCCTGCCCCAACCAGCTGGTGAGCCTGGACAAAGATGACGATGACTACCAAAGATACAGGCGAGTGTCACATTCCCCCGTAATCAGTAAATATAGCCTCTAAACTCTTTTATTTATTGTGAGTATTATGAGTAATGATGCTTTGGGAAACGAAGTATGAAGCTACAGAATCGTGCGTTTGATTCCCTTTCCAAACCCTTGTGTCATTGAGCAGAGAGTTAATCTTGTGTGAAGCCTAATACTGAATGTACAGTGATCAGAAACCAACAAAACCACCAGCCTAATCATTTCAGCCACAACTTTAACTCCATTTTGGGGGTCCATCCATGTTTACTAGACTGTATGTGCGACCTATCCTTTCATTCCTTCTACAGCTTTGTGCATCATCATGAATCACACGTATTTAAAAATATTTATAGCTGCGCTCCATTTAAAAGGTGTGTCTGTGCGCGTCTCTCTGACTTGCGAAGAGCAGAAATCGATTTCATGAGTGACTTGTGATCACCACAGAGGAATGTAGCTCGCTGCCGCAGTCCAAGAGGAAACGATGCATAAACGATCAGGGCCGCCGCTTACCGGCGAGTTTTTCAACACGCTACGCGGCCGAGTGCGGGAAAGAAAACCTCCTTTTGTCTTTCTCGGCCGTAAGTGCAGGGCTCTCTGGCCATGTGTGCGGTATTAATCATTTACTCTACAGACGACTCCCCGACTCGCAGCACCTCCCACGCTTCACTTAGTCCTGAGAAAGGGCATTCTCCTCCTGATTGACAGCGTCTGTGGATTTGTGATGTAATATTCATAATGTGTCACGCGGTAATACATCAACTGGAGCACGATGCAGATTTCATGTCTGACAAGGTTAGGCAGCGTGTAGGTCACGGCAGGACCAGCCTTGGGCAACGAAGAGCCCAGAGTGCCGGCCTTGCGCCCGGGGGCGGCCCGTGAAATATCACCCACCTCCCTCCTCCTCTCTCCTCCGTTTTCAATTAGCCAAATGAAATGGAAAAGCATAAATGCGCATGGCCGTATTTCAGCACGGCTCCCGGCGCCCATTCATCATTGTTTACTTGTGTGGGCTCGAGTTACAGAAATACGGCCCGAGCCGGGGAGGCGCTGTCACCTGTCTCCAGTGAAGGATGGACGTCCTCCCTGCGCCGAATGCAACCCGGCACTCCACCCGCTGCTTCTCAGTGCTCGTGTTGTTCAGACACTCCACTCCGCCGCCGTTATCTGGCCTGAAATCTGTGTCTGTGGAGGGGGAAGAAAAAGTGCACAGTTTGACAGGCACTTTCCAGCCCCTACTGGAACAGCAGTAACAAAAGTGCGCTCACGCTTAGCATAAAAGACAGAATAACCATATTAGAACATCCTCAGATGATAGTTTTAATGCTTAGTAAAATGCCTTATCATAACTGACCTTATGGGTGATTAAAGATCTTTATTAGTGTATATTTTGGACTGTGAATTGTTTGAAAGGTTATTATAATTTTTTTAATGCACTTTCAATAACTTCTGGACTCGATCCCCCCAGAATCTGGCACAATTTTTTTTACTTTACTTTCACTTTACACATTTGCACACCTTCACCCTACCTGTTACCCATATTTTATGTTAAAAACATAAAAGTGTAATATTTGGTTATGTTTGCAAAATTTGTAATATTGAGGTATATAGCAGTCGCAGTATGACTGTGTATGTGACAAATAAAATTTTAATTTTGAATTTTGAATCAACCTCCACCGCAACAGAAGAAACAAATTGTGTGCAAAGTGTGCATATGCATAAAATAGATGACAATAATGGAACATCTTTGGATAGTATTTTGTAAATGTATTCATTTATCTTGTTGATTGTAGGTTAATGTGTCGGATAATGTGTTACTATGCCCAGTTTGACAGGTGGTTTCCAACCTCTTCTGGAACAGCTGTAACAAAAATTCCCATATGCATAAAACAGAAGGAAATACAATAATAATGGAATGTCTGTATTTATTATTTATTTTATGTATTATAACTATTGTTTTATATTATTAATATTCTATTACAATGACAAAGTAGGATACATTGTCCATTTAAATGCCAAAAACTTTATTGGTCTAGTGTTGAATGTTTAGTGTGTTTGTGCTGTTCGGGCATTTCCTAAAAGGCACCAGTTCACCACCCCATCATTTGTGATGCGCTGGCGATGAAAGGCGCGGCTTCGTAACTTCACCATCCTTGTCACCCTCCCCGGTTTGTCACCTTGCCCGCGTGAGAGCAGCGCACGGATCCGTGAGGCCGCCCGTCTCTTCGCACTCACCGCCCATCCGTGGTCTGAAGTTCGGCCCGGCGCGCTGCCTCCTCTGTTCCAGCCCGGGCCCGCGAACACAATCTGTTGTCGTCTCCTCATTCCCACTATTATCTACTGTCATTTGTAACCCCCTCTGAATGAAAGATAGCAGCTCACTGAAAGCCTGGGGGTAAAAAAGTAAGAAAGATGGCTGTGATGTTGCCAAAATGACAAGCCTGTCAAATAAGGTCTGTTTTGTCTGCTTGCATGTTGGACTTATTTTTATCTTCTTTGAAGGTGATTACCTATGAGCAGATATTTTACGTTGTTAATGTTTTTTGTGCCGTAAACAAGTTTTCACTTTTAATATCCGTTCATAAGCTTCTTTGTGACAAATTGTGTGACAAATTGAAATCACTGTTATTTGAATAAAATAGCTGCATTTTTATTCAAGTTTCAAATAAATAGTGTAACACGTAGTGTAATATTTAATATTGTGGCTTTGATCATTGCTGCGACTTTATTGTCACCCAATAAGCTGCTTGTCTCCATCATTGAATTTTTTTTTTTGCTTCTCATGATTTCTTCAGGTACTTTGTGCTGCACAAGATGCCGCACCTGAAGTTCCTGGACTCCAGGAAAGTCACCAGAATAGAACAGGCGGAAGCTGACGCTCGGGGGGCATTTATGAAGGTGGTCAAGCCCAAGGTTGATGCGGTAAGTTTTCATTTACATTTGAACCAAAAAAATGTGCTCGTTCCATTTAGTTCCTAATACTGAGGCAAATTAGATGTGAGTGAGGTACACAGCAACCTGGTTAGTTTACACTGCGGTTTTAGTCTGTTTTAAATGGGATTGCAAGACTTCATGTAGACAGCACCATCATTGAGTAAAATGAATATAAGACCACTGCATGTGTGTCGAAATTAGATGTTCAGTTTTTTGGTTAATGACTGATGCCTGTCATTACATTTTTTTTTTGCCCCCTCAGGGAAACGCACGTATGAGAAAGATGTATGCGCTTTCTTAACCACTATATAGGTCAGCTAGTCATGCTACCCCCTTTTCTTTAGTAAGTAAATGATTTGTGTGACCCTCACGTCGTTTGTGTATCTGCAAATGTCGAATTGTCAGAAGTGGCGGCCGCCTCCCTTTTTTGCCTTTACTGTGCTCCATGGCCCGGCAGGGGCGGGTTTCTTTAATGACCACGTCCTGACCTCATTCCGTATGCATGAGCCCAGATCAAAGTCGACGGCGCCTGTCCGCGTGGGCTTGTGTCGCCGAGCGTG
Source organism: Denticeps clupeoides (assembly GCF_900700375.1). Classification (NCBI taxonomy): domain Eukaryota; kingdom Metazoa; phylum Chordata; class Actinopteri; order Clupeiformes; family Denticipitidae; genus Denticeps; species Denticeps clupeoides. The sequence goes on from NC_041714.1 coordinate 9,780,800, forward strand.
ACAGCTGTCCGGATCGGGGCGACAGCTCACGTACACGGCGGTCACAATCGCTTAATTATCCCTCGCTGTCGCAATTATCCCTCTCTCCTCTGTTTTCTTCAAAACACGCCGAGTCTTAAGAAGGGGGATGGTGGCCATTTAAATTGGCTCCACTCATTCCACTCCAGGGTATTTACATGGACTGCAAAGATTTTATTTCATGTAATTGTGGAGTCATAAAATATTTACTGTGTGGATCGTTTGGGTGCTCTGCCCCAAGCCCTTGGACTGGGTTTGAGGATGTAAATATGGATGTGGGGAACAAAAAGCTTGTGTGACAGGGCCTGTAGATTTTTGTGGGCTCTAACCCTAGTAAATCCGGTGAATTGGTAAGATTTGACACCTACATAATGCCCAGTTGACAGGAGAATTACGGAAAAAATTAAGCTCATCGGCGTTGACTTACCACTGCGTCGTTATATGTGAACACTGTGGTTCTGGATAGGATGTGATACGCACACAAACGCACAAGTAGATTAAAACAATTGTCCTTTTGAGCTGTCACTATTCACACCCTCACCTCTGTAGGCAGGAAGTCAGCCTCACTCCTGTGTCCCGCACCCATGCCCGTCCGCGCAGCTGTCATGCCAACGTTTCCGTAATGTTTGTTTTGAGTCAGATGAGACGTGATGTGGCAGCCATAACAAGCTCTGCGGGGCATGCGTTCTCTCTCTCACTAATTGCCTTCATCATCGTCGCCGATTGTCTGCTGACCAATAGTGCAGGTCACCAATTAACAAGCTCCGCCGACGGACCCCATGCCGAACGAGAACGGCGGGAGGACGCCGGCGTAATTAATTCTATGTGTTTGCTTTTATGTTCTGTCCAGTGGGGACTCTCACTTAGACAACAGTCGATAATTAGCGATGTCGCTTTTCTAGAGTAATCCTGCCATTGAATGATTGTGGAAATAAAATTATAAAAGTTTATAAAAGAAGAAACATTAAATTAGACATTTTTATAGAGTAACCAGCACTAAGGAACTTACTTTTTTTTTATCATTCCATAATAATAAAGGTCTTGATAAACATTTAAAGGTCCCCTAACATGAACATTTTCCGATTTTATATCGGTCTTAGTGTCCCCTATTACTGTATCTGATGTCATCACACAATGTGGCTAGATTTGTGTAGCTTTAAATGCAAATGAAGATGAGAGAGGCGGGACGAGGAGGAGAGCAGCTTATAGAAGGGAGGGGGCTTTCGCGGAAATGACATAATCAACACCATTCACCAACCACAATGTTTGCCGCTGACCGGAAGTTTTTTCCAGAGTCTCGTGTGACGGAACTAAAATTATAACATCTTTGCTCATTTTTTTATCCAATCACCAAGCAACTGCAATGCTTCACACGTTTGGAAGCCATGGCGGTCGGTGGAGCTACTTTTTTAGGGGAGGGGTGCGAAAAGCTTAGGAGGTACCCTTTTACCCATCTTATGCTGCTTTATGACGACATAAGGGGACAAATTCAAGATCCGACCATCTGAGCTGCCGCTCTCTGAATGGCTAAAGCACATTTTATACATATCGCCATTTCTAGCCACTGCAGGACCATAGACAGGCTAGGGGAACTAGTATTAATGTGAAATAATCTCACAAAGTTCAACTTTCATTATTGGGGACCTTTAAATTCTAACGTTATAGAACTAAATACAGTATGTTTAGGAGAATGTTAACATCTTTTATGTGTTTCAAATCTTCACAATTTACAAAAAAAGTACTACAAAGCAAGCTATACTTGCTTTATTGTAGATTATTGTAGATATTGTATATTAGGCTATACTACAGTATGTGCCCTATATAGCGCAATATTGATATTTTTTTACTGTATTTCCCAGCTTTACTTAGTGATTTAAGAACAATTAAAACTTTGTGGAATCTGTTGCAGGATTAATATTAAGCATATATTAGTAGTATAAGCACACATCTCTTTTGTCATACAGAATAACATTTATGTTTATAACTTTTGCTTCACTATGACTGATCTTGGCCCAGTAATGCTTGTCTTGTGGATTATTTATCATCATTCGGTGCAGGTCACGGGGTGGCCTTCCTGTCCTGTATTCAGCAGGGTCATTTAGGAGGAGGGCACTTTCCATCGCATCCCCGGCTGAACCTCTGAAACCTCTTCCCGTCACACAAAAAACACTGTGTGGCCACAGTTCAAGCTGCTCTCCGAATGTGATTTTACAGCATTGCATTGGATTTTTTTTGTGGTCCATATGGTTTTGATGAAACTGCCATGTGCTTTAATGCTGTGTAAATACCATAACATCTTTCAGCTCTTCCAAGCCTGTTAAATTGCATCCAGTCCTCCTGAATTAAAATTTCAAAAATGAAGATCTGAACGCATGCCCTTCTGTTTCTATGTCCTTTCGGAATTTATAATTGCTGTCCTTAGTCAGGAACGATATTTGTCAGGAAAATATTTTAAGAGACAAATCTGCTAACAACCAATGGCATACTCGCATTTGAAACTGTTCTCAAAGTCATTAAGACCCGAATTCTTTGGCCAATTTCCGCTTTAAGACTCAGATGGTGACTTGCGAAACCTCTGAGTTTGACCATCTGAAAACCCTCCTCCGGTGCTTCATTGATTTTCCTCCCTGCATGCACCAGCAGGCCTGGAACTATATATTAATGTAAGTGGTGCAAAATGAGCTGTCTGCCGGCCGCTGTTTTTTCGGCTGCGGCGAGGGCTGATGTGACGCTGAGGAAGGTCGTTTCCCAGGCTGTTGTTAAGAGGACAGCGTAATTGGGCCTTGTTTTTATTGGATTTCTTGAGTGGCGAAGGAAAGCGATTTGACCATCGGACAAAAAAGAGGGATATAAACAGGTATCTGCAGTAAACAAGGGAATTTTAAAACAGAAAAAGAAAATGGGTTTAATTTTTTTCGCCCCCCCCCCTACAAACCCCTTTCGCCCCAAGGAAAATGGAAGAGCCTTAAGTGGTATTTTGGGGGAAATTGGGTGTGCAGGAATGCCATAATGCGATAATTCTTTTCGTGGACTCAGAGGTCATGGAACGTGATGGCGTTAAACCACAGAGTAGGCAGGCAGCATTCTTGGAAAAATGCATGCGATGTGGAGTGGGCTAGTTACTTAACTCCCCCTGGGGGGACAGGGTACGAGGGGGTGCCAGAACCCATCTTAACGTTGTTAAAAACCTTTAGTCTGTCCGACCGTGTCTATCCAAACAGTCCGACAGCGCTTTGGCAACTTGTACAAACGCGTTTTGTCACGCATCAACCACTCAGAAAGGGCTGGGGGTTCTGACCGCATGAATCTTATCCTGGCATCGGCATCTTAGCAGCACTTCTGTTTTTATAATAGCGAGGTGAGGTAACCCCATCAGCGCCCTCGCTGGAGAACGTTTGGTAGCAGCAGCGCGGGGTATAATCGTTGGCGAAACGTCGCTTGGATTATCCTTGGACGCCGGGCGGAGTGCGTTGATTCTTCTGGTTGTGATACACGGTTTCTCCCACATCCTCCCGCGCGTAATGAGAAGCAGGCGGCGCCGGCCCGCGTGGCCTCAGCCAACCCCGAGGGCCAATCGGCTTCAGTCGCGCACAGAGGCCCCGCTGCTGTAATTGATGGTGGCAGAGCCAGGAAAGTTATGAAGCGGAGTTACTCTGCTCTTTTCGTAACGTTAATCTGCTTTTCAGCAGGCCTGTCTGCATCCAGGGTCAGATGAGTTTTCTTTTTCTCCTGTTATAATGTCGTTTCGTTTTTTTTTTTTTTCACATTTCCTCAGGTCCAGTAGAAGTGACACTGACAACAGTTTGGACAGTCCCCCTCCTGTCTACTGCTTCTAGTGCTCGTTGCTGCATTCATCTCTTTGCTGGAGAATTATGAGTTCCCCAAAGCATTGGAAATAATAAACAGCAAGCAGTATCGCTCTCCGCAAAAGTGCCTTCAGTATGTTTGCTGAATCATTTCACAGGATAAATCTTTCCTCAGAGACATAAAAATACCACTCTTGACGGGAAATTCCACTGAACCAGATTGGTTGGAATAAAAAAAAAAAAAGTTTAAAAATGTTTATCCTAGATTTGCTGTATTGTCTCTGCTGCATGACAAAAGCAATATTTCAAACAAGGCCCATGTCAGTGTGGATTAATTGAGGGCAGAATTATGAATCTGACTGATTGGATCTGATTGTCATTAACTTTTGGCAACTTTTGGTAAGAGGGTTGTTGCACGTGGGTGGCTTCAGTTCCCGAGTTGTCCTTGTACATAAAGAAGAGCAAAAGTAAGGCAGTCAATCAAAATGAAAAATATCAGTAAGTTCTGCGCCAACCGCAGTGAAATATTAAGGTCCAAAGTTCCTCACATGCTGATAAAACTGCAGGAACACGCTTCTCCCTCACACAGATGTTTGCCCGAGGCACACAATCCTTTGTTATTCCCCCTGAACCTGGTTAAGGGCGTATCTCTGTCTCTTAAGCACTTAGTTGTCCAGTGCTTGGACTGAGGCTGGGAAGCGATGTTGTATGTGAGCAGGTCACAGCGAGGGCATTGTTGTAAAAAAAAATAGAAGAAAAAAACCTGCAATTACAGGGAGTGAGTCATTGCATCCACATAAATCACATGACATTGCACATCATAAACAGACTGTAAAACTTTAAAGCACATTTAATTGTAAGTAGTAGCTGGGGGATTGATTTATTAGCTTGTTCAAAGCGGGCAGATATGGGAGTTTGACCTCAGTGGCACGTCACTCTCGGTGCATATAATGCAGATGTTTGGGAATATTTTTAGATGGGGAGCCGGGCTCATGGTCATTGCTTTGCAGAAATGTTGAGATGTTTCTGGTTAAAATGCCTTTCCGATGTTAGGACTTTGCCTAAATATCCGATCGAAATCAAATCACTTTTTATTGTCACATCACGTGACACCAATATACCAGAACACAGAACAGTACACATTTTGTGCTAGACCTCTCAAAGCAGAGCCATTACACCTCTGCCACTCTGATTCATATTCAAATATTTTTTAGATTTACACAAACCCTATTCAGGGTTTATTTCAGCCCAAAATGTAAAATGTTTATGTATTAAAACGGCAGAGGTTCAGTTGGTTCTGTAGCCCCTTTCAGAATAATATTCATTAATTACTGTTATTTATAGAATGGGAGTACAATTTCTCATTATGATTTATTATTGTATTAAGAAAGTGTCACAGATTAAGTAAAAAAAAAATTTCATTTCATGATAGAAACCAAAACGTGAGTGGTGCTAGGTTGTCCCGGACAGGCGCCGGGTTGGTTGTCTCACCAATCACAGCCGCTTAACTTGTGTTAAAACACTTATTAAATTATGTTTTTACAATTACAGACCACATGCAAGCGGGTCCCAGGGCTTTTGGTCCTTACAGTTTAATTACGGTTTAACGTTACTGCTTCCCTCTGATGATTGGAAGATGTTGCCAGGCTAATGAAGCACAGATGGCTTGTTTGTGAAGTCCTCTGTGTCTGCATGCTGCTCGGGAGGATGCCAAAGTTTGGGTTCGCAAGGAGCCAGATCATTAAGCCTGTTTAAAGTAATCCTACATCAAGATTGATCAGATAATGTTAATCGCATTTCTTTAATTTATGCCCAGGCAAATCTGCCAGTACTTCTAATAACAAATTTGTGGCTCTCAATTAGCATTTCATCTCACAGAGGGAGAGAGTCTCCTGTGAGGACTGGTGAAATACTATTTAATTGCGCCTTGAATGATTATACATATTGTGTTGATAATTTGTTCCTGTTAATTTAACTATGTTAAGTGCCTTTAAGTGGCAGGAATCTCACCCAGATCTTATTTTGTCCAAAGTGCCCCAATTATACTGAAGTTCAAATAGAAGTTCACAAAAACATAGTGCTCTGTTTTCAACGCATGGGGAGTGTTCACTGAGGACAGAAATGTAGAAATGGGTCGCACGGTGGCGTGGCAGTCAGCGATGTGGCCTCACACCTCCAAGGTTATGAGTTTGAATCCCGACTCAGACCGTATTTTATATGCTATGTGTGTATTTTAGATGCTCTCCCCATGTTGTCCCGTGTTTTCCTCCGTGTTCTCCGGTTTCATCCTGCAGTCCAAAGGCATGTACACCCGGTAGATTTGTGAGTCTGTCAGTGAACAATGTGGGTTCTAGGATGGGCTCCGGCAGCCACAACCCAGAGGAAGAGGAAATAGTGGTTTGGGGCAGTGGTGGCCTAGCGGTTAAGGAAGCGGCCCTGTAGTCAGAGGGTTCGAATCCCGTGCCGCCAAGGTACCACTGAGGTGCCACTGAGCAAAGTACCGTCCCCACACACTGCTCCCCAGGCGCCTGTCATGGCTGCCCACTGCTCACTCAGGGTGATGGTTAAAAGCAGAAGACACATTTCATTGTGTCACCATGTGCTGTCCTGCAGTGTTTCAAAATGATAATCACTTCATTTTCACTTTCATAAGTGATTTAGGATAGTGAGTGAGAGAAATGCAGAGATAGGGAGGAATCTGAAAGAGGTAGTTATCTGTAATGATCTGGAGAACAGGAACTAACTGCCCACCCACCTTATTTGTTATTGTGTAATTATTTCTGACACCCAGAAGGATGAACTTTAATGATGTTTTCATGAATACATTTTAAAATGTGAGTAGCCTGTAGGCATCAGAGTTCTCACTCACTGTACTACCTCCTTCTGGACTGTTGCAACCCATTCCTGTTAATATGTCACATGCCCATCTTCTCCCTTCCTCCTTATGGGGTATATCAGCAGACATCACAAATGTGATTTACATTTACAGTTATACCATTTATCAGACGCCCTTATCCAGAGCGACTTATAATCAGTAGTTACAGGGACAGTCCCCCCCTGGAGCAGCTTAGGGTTAAGTGTCTTGCTCAGGGACATAGTGGTAGTAAGTGGGATTTGAACCTGGGTCTTCTGGTTCATAGGCGAGTGTGTTACCCACTAGGCTACTACCACCCTGATTTCTGTTACAGTCCTCTCAAGGTGTGACATCTGTCTTTATAGCACAGGGTAAGTACAGCCCTAAGTGTCACAGTAAGGAACTAGGTACTATGAGCCACCTCTGTTAAAATATCAGATGGTTTGAAATCTCTATATAGAAATACCTGCTCAGTCACTTTATATCGGAGCTATTAATGTGTCAGGAATGGGGAATGCTTGAGGTAACCATCTGTGTCTGAAAATGAGTTAAAATGGGAAGATGTTCACCGTAAAAAAACATTTAAATAACCATTAATCTGCATTTGTCTGCATCAGAATGCTACATAACACGCAGCCAGGAGCTAGCAGGCAGGATTACAGGGACAGTCTGCAGTAACAGGAACTCTATCAGCTCCAAAGAGCTGTTGACTCGTTGAAATCGAGCAGATTGCCAAATGAAAGTCGCCCCATTCAAGTTAGTGCTTACACAAGGCCTCTTTGTGTTTTTCAAAGCTTGTCAGACATGTCAAGCTCGGTAAGGAGGAGGGAAAAAAAGTATATTGTTTCCAGCACTTGGATTCCTTTCCTTGTGACATCTGCCACTCTGTAAAGATGATAAATTCCTGCCTCATTAGCCAGGGGTGTGGGATTACGGGCTGACAAGACATTAATCACTCGGCTCTGTGGCAGGCATTGCTCGCAATAGGCATTGTTAACAAAACTTTTCTAATATGTCACTCTCTCCCTGTGACGGCTTGTAATCAATCATCGTGATTGACAGGGCTGATAGATTACACTATTTATACTTTGTTTAATGAAAGATAGCGTTTCCACCTACTGTCATTCCTGAGACGATGATAGGCCGACGTCAGATGGGAGCACACGAACATGAAGGAAGGGGAAAGGGGGGGAGAGAAGGGAAGTCAAAAGACCTTGGAGAGCCATTGAGAACTTTACGCAGAAGACACTCTGCTACCTGGTGGGTGCCTATTGTTGGTGGGGGTGACATTGTTGAGGTATAAGGTAGCCTTGTGGCCGACATTTGCTTTTGTCATCTCTGTCACTGTCACCAACAGTTCATGTTCAGCAGTGAAAAGCTGGGCTTTGTCTCCATTTTTGTATTCTGTTTCTCTGACCTCATTGTCAGGTTTGAAGCTTTTGTGATGAAGTTTGCTCATGTGAAAAGAGCCAGCTGAGCCGAACATCATATACTGTACCTTTATTGTGCATGAGTTTACCCTATACCTACCCTTTTCTAATCAGCTGGGCAATACCCGATATCATTTACGTAGTTTTGTTGTCTGAAGAAATTTACTTGTACGGATTGACCCAAAGTAATGAGCAGGGATTAAAAATTAAACTTTTTTTTATTTCAGTTTGTCCAGAACAAAAACTGATAAAATTGATTTATATCGCAGTGACTTATTAACAAATAAATCATTTCCAGGTTGTTGTTTTGTTATTTATCATCAATATGATATTTGAAAATTTATTTATTGGAACACTAAGTAACCTTGTTTTTCCCCAAAACAAAATACGCTGTTCTGTTCACAGTAAACTTGTGAATATCAGAAAATGAGAAAAAAGTTCTGATCTGATAAATGAAGGCAATTTTCAGAAGATGGACATTTCAGAAGATGGTAGCATACATGAATGTTTTTCTCTGTTTTTTGAATATGGAATAAAGCGTATGACTGCCCGAACTGCACCATCTCTAGGTTCAGTAGAGCGCTGAGGAAATTAGAACGGCGAGGCCGTGTATATGAGAGACAGGTAATTCAGCCTTATTGGTGGCTGCACACATAGCAAGCAGGGCTCCAATCCCTGACCTGACACTGCTTTGTGTACAGTGCCGAAGTTAGTGACATGCTCAATAGATCCTGTCAGCCGCTGGATTGAATTCTCTGCCCACTGTCTCTCTGCCCGGGAACATGTTGGTCAATTATTTCTGAAGCTGTCAACACCGTAAGACACTGTTATTTAGCTGTGTGTTAACTTTTTGTCATTAAGACACCGTTTGGACAGTGAGCGTTGTGCCAGTGTGCCGTGCATTTCGATTCCTTCTAAAATAAGAACTGAAACGTTCGACCACGCACTTCCTTTCATGTCAACAGCCGTCAACAAGGGCACGCAAGTGTCCTAATCTTCAGCTGTTAATAAAGCATTATTGTCAGGGGTGTAAGTTGGTGAGTTGAGTACAGAAAGGATGCAATGAAAAATGAGTAACAAAGAGGATTTAATTTAAGTGTGTGGCTGGAAACTATGGAAGGTCCCTCTCACCAGCATGTTGTGTGTCACACTGTCTCTGCTGGTTTGTTTTCTTCACATTGTGCACCTTGTTTCATCTTTTCCCCAGGTAGAAGACCATGCATTTGACATTGCTCCATGGTCTATGTTTCTGATACTCATACACTCTTGTTTTTTTAGCGGCACACTATGGTCAGCATGGACACTCCGACAGGTCTCTTCTTACTCAGCTGTGATGCGCTGACAACTTTCTGCCATGTGTTTCAGTGTTTCCGCAGTTTGTACCCCATTAGATTTTTTTTGTGGGATCAGTTAAAAAAGCAATAGGTGATTGGACCCTATGACCCTGTTTGGTTTTTCTTTGACCACTTTAACCTCTGCTCATCAGGAAGACCCTGCTGCTTGGAGATGCTCTGACCCAGTCGAAGTCTTTCAGATCCTCAGCTGACTTTTCACTTGATGCTTAATTCCATCCACACCTTGCCAAGTGCCGTTGTAACCAGATGGTTTTAATGTTGTGGCTGTTCAGTTTATATTAATATGTTTATTCATATTCACCTTAACATTGCAATTAAGATAATTCTATGCCTTCAAAATGTGATATTTATGCTTATTGACCAATTTAAATACCCAAACTTTAGGTGTTTTATGGCACTTTTTTGTGGATTTGATCAAATTGAATCATGAATTTTGCTAACCGTTACCCCTACCCCCCATTTTCAAACATGATCTGAATCTCATCGAAATGGCTACTCCCTTGCCCTTTTATTGTACAACATAACCTAAACTTATGTTTACGTTATGTGCGAACAGGACGGCCTTACAACACACTATTAAAAAGTCAACAACACTTAGACAAAATATATATGTCTCCTTCTATTTTCATTACCCGGATCCATTAGTCAATTAATATTTCAACATTTATTTGACAGGGATTGACCGAGGCGCAGTGGCGGCGTGACAACTTTGACTTTTATTTGAGCCCAGTCGATTGGCCATTAACAGCGCTCGTAGTAAATAAATAGGCTGTGCGGCTCTCTGGGGAGAGGTGGCGATTGAGTCTGTCTGTGGGAGTAGTTACGAGTCCCGGGCAGGTGGAATGGACGAGGATGAGGGGTTTAAACTTTAATCTCCCCGGGAGAGAAAAAAAAAAAGAAGAGTTTAAGCTTTTTGCCCCGAATGATTAATGGGGAACCTGATCGAATGAAGCCGCATCAACGCGCAGGACATGATTAGCGTCTGACAGCAACTGTAACAACATCTCGCTGTTTCTGTTTTCCTTTTCTCCCTCTCGCTCCCTCGCTTTTTTTCTCCCGTTCAACAAGTCAGCCTGTTCCATAATTAATGTCCCCAAGGGCTGAGCGTAGGTCAGCTGGGGGGTGGAATGTGTCGACGCAGGTAGACCTGACACCTTTGGGCTCAGCGGGCGGGGCGCAGTGGGGCGGGGTTTCGTTCGGAGTGACTGAGCGAACCATTCCACGCTCTCTGTTTGACTTTTCCACCTGAGAGCCAAAATGCCCAGCTTCCACGGGGATTAACCACTCCAGAGTGCTGCATTAAAGGTTTATGTTGTCAGGGGCTTCATGCTGTGACTGACACCCTGGAAGCCATGTTTCTTTATGACCTTCCCTCACACTCGCGGCGCCGGCGCCTTGATCACGAATGTTCAGTGCTGTTGTGGTATTATGTTGTGCCATTTAAATTCAATTAGGGACATAATACTTTATGTGTGCTTTGTTGTGAAGGCTATAAAGCCCTCACTCCTGTCTTGGCAGTAGCATGATCCTTGAATCAGACGTGAAGCTTGCTCTCAGTTACAGATGAGAACCTTATTTTATTTTTTCTGCTCTTAAGAGCAGCTCTGGTTCTTGGCTCAGCTCGCTCTGTTTGAGACCAAACTCATTATTTGCATGGTGCTGCTCTCAGTTCTCAAAGGGCCAGCAGTACTCCACTTCTTGGGAGGACTGTTCTCCAGGGCTCTGTATGGAGGAGAAGGTTAGAACCTCCCGGGGCTCCACAGGATTCTGGCCTCATGCTGAACTCTGTGTCCTCAGGGGTCACACACAGGTCATGGGGTCAAACGCCGTGGCACATTCTTCCCACTGTCCACAGTGATGGAGCAAGCCGAGCCTCAGATCCCACAACCAGGCCCCAAAATAGGTGCTTCTGATGTACTGATATCAGAGGAGTGTCTGTCATTGTCACATTGGCCTAAATAGAAGATCTAATCATTTAACAGTCTAACAGTAAGTGCACCAAGCAAGTGCAGAAGCAACAAACTCTAAATTAGAGAATTGGACATTAAGTGCAGATTAAATGAATAGAAGTATGGAATGAGCTACATGCTGTATGAGGTTTGTATGTGACAAAATCATGACATATTCAGATTAGACTTTTTACGAGGCAGCATTTAGAATACAGTATAGTAGAATATATCTGCTGTGAAATTTCAAATGTGAATGACAGTAAATACAAATTAATACCGTGTCATTTTTTTTTGTGAATTAGACACACAGGATATGCCTTGCCATGTGTTGTAATTGGTTATGGATAGTGCAGATATGGATAAGTCAGCAATAAGTAATATTAATGTAGATATTTTATTCATGTAAAGTGTTACTGACAAATTCACCACCCAGATGTATTTTTTACAAAAATGTACTTTTTCTTAAAGTATTTGGAATACATTTCATTTTATGCTCTGTAATGGAATGCTCATTCTCTTATTATGCATAACCAACTGCTGAATTCAACCCCCTTTTTTGCCTTTTGGAACCCAACGTTAGACGAGCCATAAACACACACACACATACATACACATACACATACACAACACCTACAGGTAAGTCTGAGTCGCAAATCCAACTGGTGCACCTGACTTTGGGGCTACAGAAAGAAAGTATAGAACCCAGAGGAAACCCACACCAATACAGAGAGCATGCATTCTCCACACACACAAAGCCAAATTCTTAAAACTCATGACCTTGGAGTGTGTTACCAGCTATGCTACAACCACATAGGTTCACTGACTGAATCTAAAGGTTCCTTAACTCCTTAACTTTTGTCATATGACTTTGGTTGCATGGCAGCATGAATGCAGAACCGGGTGACACGTTTTCCATTTGCTGCTTTCCTCAACCCTGATTCCCTGTTTTAGTTATGTGAGCAGTGCTGGTAGCAGCCTAGTGGGTAACACGCTCGCCTATAAACCAGTAGACCCAGGATCAAACCCCACTTACTACCATTGTGTCCCTGAGCAAGACACTTAACCCTAAGTTGCTCCAGGGGGGGGACTGTCCATGTAACTACTGATTGTAAGTCGCCCTGGATAAGGGCGTCTGATAAATGCCGTAAATGTAAATCCATCAACCTCCGTGGGGCTTGCAGTGTACCCTGAACACGCTCGCAAAGAGGCTCACCCACCACTTTGCGTCATCTTGCGATTTGATTTCACGTCTCCTCCGACGTTCGCTCTTTCACCGCGTCACACCACAGCCCCATGACAGATTTTGTAAATGGTAAACCTGTGCTGCCCTGTGTTTTCAGTCTTTTATGGAATTTTCAGCCCATTAATAAATAAACAAAGCAATATGTTGTTTAGTTGATAGACAAACCTCCAGTTCACTTGGCTTTTGTGTGGCGTTTTCTATTCTCAATAGAGGCCAGATAACTTTTTTTCCCTACTTGGGTGGGGAAAACAGGGATTCTCTGGAGGGTGTGGAGAGAAAAAGACAGACAGAGTCTAGTTACTAAAACAGGTCAACTCAGGGCTGGATAATCCTCCCCCTCTTTTCACACATACACCCTCTCACTATCTACACAGGTGTTTGTGGAGGTTGGGTTCCTTTACTCACAGCATCCAGACATTTAGATCAGCTAGACGCAGCCTTTTTCCAAGATCTCCTGCCAGCCAGAGCTGAAATGCAAACTGACAAGTCTGACCTGGAACACAATAAGCCCTTTCTGGAACCTACTCTTTCTCTCACAGTGAATAAGAGTTACAAATGTAACCTAGAGCTCTGACATCTCATAAAATATTATACCCAGATCACCTGATATTTGGGCAAAGAACAGTAGGCAGATGGCAGCACAATGGACACCGCATCCACGGGTGTGTGTGCCAACTGGCAGGATCAATCAGCAGACTTGTTTAAGGTAATGGGAGAAGAGAGATGGCCAGCGACGGCTCAGACTTCCTTCACACCTCAGCCCCAAAGCGCCAGGCTTCGTCCATCCTTTCTGTGCTGTAAAGCAATACCTGGCAATAACTGGTACCAGCTACATTTTCATCCTGTCATAACTCATCTCATCTGAAGCATCTAGATGCCGGGGCCTGCCAGGGCGGGTCCTCTCGGTAGAAACTGTGCGGTTTTAGTCTAAATGCTTCAAAATTGTTTAACAAGACATTATGCAACAACAACAACAACAACAAATATCACAGCACAATACAGTAATAAGGTATGGTAATGCAGCCAGAAATGTTCTGGGTTCAAAATCCTTCAAATGGAAGGAAGCTCCTTCCATGAAAATGCTGGCTTCTTCATAACAGTCATTGGTATGGACTAGTCTGGTAGTTTTTTTATTTTATTTTAAATTCCACAATATTTGTTGTGAAACTAACCTTGTTAACTGCCATGTACAAATTAAACTCTTTGGACAATTCTCAGATCTTCTGGTTTATATTGACCAGCAGGTTTTTATTCAGATGTTTGTACTGATAAAATATTTTGTGTGTTTCAAATGTCAGTCTTTTCATTGGTGCTTTATGACCTCAAATCCACACATTATTAGTTTTTTTCTGTTTACACCAGCTTTTTGTAGGCCATTCCTGGGATTTCATGTCATTCCATGATGACACCTGTCTCTCATGTTGGGTTGCTGTGTGCTCTGAAGTGTTTTAATGCACACACTGTGTGTGAGTGTGTGTGTGTGTGTGTGTGTCAGTGCTGAGCAGGCTGTTTGTTTTGGGGGCTGTGTTTGGAAAGGAGCATCCTGCGGCTGCAGGCCCAAGACAGTCTTTGTGCTCATCACACAGAACATGACAGGCCTGCCTCTCTTTGGTGTTGAAATGAGTGCTTTCTGCATCCCTGTGGGGGAAGCTAAGTAAAAATGGCTGCCTCTCCCTCCGCCCTTTTCCCTTGAACTACACATCTGAGACCAAATCAATACTGTGTGGATTAATGCTTTATACAAGGTCCAGGCTTTTTTATACGAGCACAGCACATGAAATCTGAATTCTAGTATCAGATAACACCATTGCTACCATTGGACAGTCATAGAAAAGCAATTTTGTGCATGGCTTTTGTTGACATTGCAATGGTTTAATACTACGTTCCATGTCACATTTCTGGGGTACTTGTGGGGTACTTAGCCAGAGCATTAAAACCACCCAACTTATATGTAGGTTCTGTACGTGCCACTATAGAAGATCCAGTGTATGAACTCGTATTTCTGGAGTAAGGCCAGTAAGATATTTATTTCCACAATTAAGCATTGTCAAGATCATTAGACCCTACAGCATTTGTTCAGCCGATATAACCACTGTGTTCCTGGCATAAAGCTCTTCTAAACTGGATTCGATTTGGTAAATGTCTTATCGTCAACAGACAGTTTTATTCTCATACACTTCCAACTGAATACATCTGCTGTTGTTTAGGACGGCCAAGCTGCTTTGTTCACTCATCATTCATGTGTAACACAATAATAAAGATGCAGTCTACAACAATCTTCTTCATATTTTTTATGTCTCGTTACTGCTTTAATAGACTTTTCTCTGGAATATTGTGATTAATACAACATATTTAGGCTTTCAGGACTATGCTCTTTGAAAGGAATTGTATTATGCTATTATTCATTATGGTATACATTTGCTGAATTGCTGAAGTGTCACTGACATGAAATACTGATATATACCATATAAAATGAGTTTTATACACTGTATTGATTGTTTAGAAATATGCAAGTCTCTGTAGATATCTGGGAGATGCTGAAGTGTGTCATCAAATATGTAAAAAAAATCCGGAAAATCCTATAATACCCCACACAAATGAAGGCTCCTGAGGTGATAATTAACAATGGAATAATTTTAACAGTCTAAACATGTCTCACGATGAATTTTGATATCACCAAGTTGACGCTGATGATATTAGTTCAAATGGGATCTTATGGGCACCTTGTAATTATGTTGTTATTGAGAGAGGCATGTGGTAATTATGATAATTCTGTGGGTGGTGATGAGACTGACAGTGCAACTCATGCCACAGACTACATGCACTTTTAATGAGTGAACGTACAGCCATTTATTTCAGACTTACATGTTTGACACGAGGCCACGCGGTGTCTGACATGAAGACAATGAAAGAACACGTTCAAATTAAGAGCCATGTTGTTAAAATGACACATGATATCTTTTTTTACAGCTGTTTGACGTATGTGTTGTGCTCAGTGACCTTCTGATTTCACAGTTTGTCAGGGTGTCTTGTTTATCTTCAAATAAACATCTTCAGCTTCATTAAAGGCTTAGCATACTTTTGGATTCCGTGATGAGATTCTCACCTTTCCAAGACGTACAGTAGCTTGTTTGTGTTTTTCCTTTTGGAAAGGGATTAAATGCAAAATGTTTTTCGCTTCACTTCTGTTTACTGTGATCCTTGCCCCCTTTCTAGTCGTTCTAACTTGTTAGAATAAAATGGAAGAACTGTGTGTACTTGTAAAATACTTCATCATCCAGAACAAAGACTCTTCTCTTTCTGCCAGTAAAGCAGATCCAGTGTATGACTTCCACCATAAGATGTATCATGGTTCTGCCTCTGCTTCATAATGCAGTTCTGTTACTTGCATGTCAATTATAGGCGTAATGTAGGTGGTGGACACTGGTCAACCAGGGTACACTGACCGGTCTGCAGCTATACAGCATTAAGGTTTTTCAGAACCAGAGACTTCACTCTCATAGACCATGACTCTGTCACCAGATCACTGGGGTGACCTTCTCTCCGCCAATTTTGTTATGTACTAAGCAGAGTGTATAAAAACCCACGACAAGACTGAGATGACTCAGTCTTGCGATATGGTCCGTACTTCATCTTTTAGAACTGACTGCTGTCTTGCTGTCTGTTACATCCCTCGTCTTGACCGTTTTCAATGTCAGGTTTCAGACATTTATTTCATTAATGGAGGTATAATGCATGGTTTTGTGTGGGTCAGCAGATGGACAGAGAGTGGGTGGTGAGATGCCAGAGATGCAACACCCCTGGATCACTAACAGCTGAGTACACATAAATATGTGAAAACTACATGGCACTTCTCTAACAGCTACCCAATCAAAATGTTTATCATTTCATATTATACTCAGGCCACACGGTGGTGCAACAGTTAGCCTCACACTGCCAAGGTTGTGGATTCTTCAGTTTCATCCCACCAACCAAAAGCATGCACTAATCTATATTAGTATGAATCTATAGCTGTCCATAAGTGTGAGTTTGGGAGTGAATGGTCCAGCCCTGTGTGAGTCCCCGCCCTGTGCTTAATGTCCTGGGATGGGATATGGCAATGAGTGAGTAAGTACTTACGACATTATGTCACAGTTAAGTGCACAGTTTATGTCAATTCAGAGAACAGGTGTGACCCAAACGACACTTTGGAATGGATTGTTGAGCCCATTTTGCAATCAGAAAGATGAACAAAGAAATGACATCCAGTGTTGTGTTATCATAAGCAGTGTTGTGGTTAACCAGCTGGTTATTACATGAAATAAAGAAATAACCACACAAAGTAAAGTAGACCTGGATCATTCTGGCTCATCTCAACAAATATTTGGTATCAACCTCCATGTCTTCTGTTTATATGTGGGACACGTCCACGTCACCCTCTGTCAGTCACATCTTAACATAGTCTGATTTCCTGTAAATTTATGCATGTAAGAATGCAGTCAGAGAAAAGTAAAGACACTAGTCATGGATGGGCCATTTTTCCAGTACTATTAGCACTTAAAATGTACTGTGCTGAAATGCACATCATTGTTGGGATTTGAGATGATTCGTATTTTAAGAGTTTGGTTATTTGGCATTCCTGCCATCCAATATATTTAATCCACATTTGAAGTCAAGTTGGACTCTGGATAAAAAAACGTATACTCTAGTCACGTTTAGTAGCTGCTGTCGTGTCAGGCATGTGCTCGTACCTCGGCCAACGTCTGTAAATACCTGGCTTGTCTGTGGCCCTCACTAGCACCTGATGTTGGAGGCTGCAGCAGCTGATGTGTTGCAGCAGGCCCTGGATGCTCTATGCCAGAGACACGCAGAGATAAGCGAGGGAACGAGCCGCTCCGGCTCACCCAGCCATAGGCTGCCCTGTAAACATCTGCCGTCTCCCTGCGGTTGGAACATTTCAAACAGGGCCTCGTATATTTTGCTGTTAACTACACCTTGGTCCTCGCTGAAGATGTCATTTGAAATGAACATGTGACATTAATCCTCTTCGCGTTTTTCATTAAAGTGAGCGGCGTGACCTCACAGCACTGTACCGCTTCATCTCTCGCTGTCTGGAACAAAGAAGAGAATGGCGTCTGCTGTTCATCCAGCAGAAAGACAGAAAAAAAGACAGCGAGAGAGAGATCCTAGCTGGATCCTGGGTGGTCCATCACACTGGCCTTCCTGGAGAGAAGTGGAGCACAGTCTCCGGTGTTTTTTTGGCTGCAGTTGAGCGATCGCGTCTGAGCAGATCGGCAGGACCGACGCCCCGAGGTGTGGTGCCAGAACAGAGTGTGGAGCGCGTTTTTATTCAAGGCCATCGCGTTTGTTGTTGCTTAAAAAAAAAAAACAGCCTGTTAAATACGGATCAGCTGCTGTAGTCAGGTTCATGATAGACACTTTAATTCCTCTCTCTCTCGCTCTCTCCCTCTCTCTCTCTCTCTCTCTCTCTCTCTCTCTCCGTCTCCCTCCTCACCTAAAAATGGGGCTGTGCCTTCCGGGGCCACATCAGTTACCTGCTGACATGCAGGACATGATTGATGAGCCGCCTCAGGCGCTGGAGTATACTTTGTCAGCTGCTCATAATTTATACATCTTATCTCTGTCAGTAGGAGAAAAGACAGAGCGCAGGCCATGGAAATGAAAACAGAGCCTTGTTTAGGCACCGGTGGATGGGAGGGAGGGGGGTTGGTGCTGAGCGAAACACCCCGATTGCTATCTGCCAGCTCCCTCATCAGGACATAAGTGGGCCGAGCCCCAGCATGACGCTGCCACCTTGTACCGTTGGGCGAGGCTCGTCCCATCCACGTCGTTTTAGGTACTTGGCCTGAGACGGGCCGCCAGATCAAGTTACGGCATAATTGTCCTTGGTGGTGCTTTGAAATGAAAGGAATATGTTCTCTTTTTTCATGTTTACCCCTGATTTTGCTGTGGGAAGACTGGAATTTGCCAGATGCTTGCTGTAGCCATGTTGACGTGCTTTTCGTCACACTTCGTGTACCAGTGCACAAGTAACGAAACTAAAAAAGACGTATTAATAATTCAGTAAAGTAGACTAATAACTGCTTAATTATTCATAATTGAACCATTTCTTTAAATAGACCTGTGTGGAAACCGGAGTCCATTGTGTGGAGAGATATTTGAGTTCAGAGCCTGGCTTTGTCTCCCTTAATATCCTATAAAGAGGGTATTTCAATGCAAAATACCGATTAAATATATGAAAATGAAGGCTTTTTATCAATGTAATTTGTGTATAATTATTTAATATTTTACAGACAGCGCAATTTTGTTTACTTTCTTTGTGGGGTCTGACACTGATGCAAAATTGATCCTAGCCAGAGACCAGCTTTACATTAAGATGAATACACAGTGAAGTTATAGGACCAATTCAGATGATGCATCATTTGCGTGTGCATTTCTATCATTTTGCATGCATCTCTATCGAGATGCATGGCTGCCACTCAAACACAAGAGCAATGAGCAACGAGTGGGAAAAAATGGCTGAATTATTGAGCAAGATAACGTAATTTGCAGTAAATTTCATTTCTTCTTTATTTAATTGCAATTAATTGTGATTAATTCATTGCAAAATGTGTAATTAGTTTGTTTGAGAGTGCTAATGAAAATATATAAAAACAACAATGAAAACGTTTTTAAAGATATTTTATGGAAAGCAGAGCTAATTGATTTTGGGTAGCAGATTTAGATGTATTAACATGATAATCCTTATTTTCCATTTATAAAAAAATCAACCATCTTTTTGGCAAGCACGTAAGGCACGTTTTATATAAAAAGAATGAAAAGAATGAACTCTCAGGGAATCCAGCGTGTTGCTGTCACTCATTTTCTCCCTCCCAGTCTGTCATGTTGTAGAAGTTTTCAGACACAGATTTGCCTTTCATCTGCCATGACAGACAAGTGATGCAACCAATTGAAATAATGGTGAAAATACAAAACCGTTTTGGTGGAAAGAACAACTCCATTGACAACTTTATGTATGTTGCAAAAAAAACAACATATTTGAGAGGTTTTATTCAGCAACACACAGTTATCCTGAAGACACTTTACTGGCACTAATCAGTGGCTGCTAATGGAGAATCCCCCTCACTACACATCATCTCTAAACGAACGTGACTGGTCTTGTCTGGGGCATCGACTGTTTGACACCAGGCTGCCGGATCTAAAAAGAAAAGTTTAAAACCTTCAGCTTGTAATCGTTGTGTTTTTCTGTTTATTTGTTAGTCCGCTTTGTTCTGCCATTTTGCTCAGATGTCTTTTTAAGAGCAGCTATAAGTACCACGCTAACAACACTGCTTTGAAACCCATAACCCCTTCCTGCTATTGATCTTGAATCGAAGATAAAAGAATGTTCCTGAAATCATGCATTTTTCATTGGCGTATCAATGGGTTCAATTGAAGTCTTTGCATTCGAAATCTCAGTTTGCTTTAAGCTATACTTACCCATGCCGTCTGTTTTGCTCTATTGATTCAGCGATTTTGTATCTTGGATATTGGAGACACCAGTCCCCTGGTATCATTTTTGGTTGCCTTTGATCAGAGCGATGGCTGTGAGCAAGAGTGAGGAATCAAGTAAATTAGGCTAATTAAACATTTTTGGAGAGACAGTTTACTGTGTATCGTATGAAGGATTTAACGTCTTGTATTGGCAACACTGGAACATGTGCCATTGATAGTATGATATGATTCCAAATACTAAATAACTATGCATTTTATATACTTTATATATGCATTAAATAATCTGTTGAACAGAAAAGTGTATAAGTGGATAAACACCACTTTTAAAATCGTAGTTTTTTTCATTTAAAAACTTTTTGTGGCCAATCCAATGTGAACAGTCCAATTTAAAAAACGAGAAATCTTTTAGGGAAAACATTTTGTACAATAAGCTGTCTGCAAATGTTTGCACCCCCCTGAACTAATAATTTGTTGAAGCACCTTTTTATGTAATTACAGCATTTGCTAGGGGTGTTGAAAATAATCGTATAACGATGCATCGTGATACAGATATTGCATTGATGTAGTGCAGAACATAATCGATCATATCATAATGACTTGGTGATTTTCACAAAACATCTGCGTATTCTTGTGCTTTGACACTTTTATTCTCAAGGTACTGTTTCGCTTTTTCAGGGTCTAGAGATTCATAGTGTCATAGATCTATATGTGCCAACATATATTATGCTGAATATATGAGGGCAGCAACACATTGGTGAAGCATTTGGCTTCATGGTTTGGGTCCTTGTGTCTGCTAAGAAGGGCCATCTGAAAAAAAGTAGAAAGTAGTATTGAGTGATTACCTTTTTCCTTTTATTGAACCTTTCTGTCTTAATGTGCTGGAGTTTGGAAACACATGAGGAAATAAGGAAATATCTTTTGAATCAACCTTGTTCAGACAGTGGCAGCACCCTACAACGACCCTCAGAAAAATTGCCAAACAGTTCAGAAGTCAATCTGTCGAGATTCTTGGGCTCTTGTGTTGCTACTCAAGAAGTAGTTATGGCAAAAGCGATGGAGCAGTCGCCTTACTGCGCTGAAGGACTGAGCCGTTGTGTCTGTACAGTGTCACTTCAGCGGCTCTCCAGCTCCTCTAACAGGAAGGAGGTGATCCACAAACTCTGGAGCTCGAGCAGCTGCCTGCGCCAATCTGCATGGCTGCATGACACAGAGAGAGCGAAGACAGACATATCATTTATGTTCCATTAACTCTCCTTAAAGATGGTTTTCAGTGTGCCACCTTCAAACTTTCAGAACAGCGTCTCATCCAGGCGAGGAGCTTTTCAAACATTACCTTCTTGGGAGAGACACGTTTAAGAATAACCTCCCAGGAAATCATTTCCAAAAGAGATGTGAGGTGGTGTCCGTCGCTTGTCAGGTGTTAAAAAACACTTTGGACCCAAGGACAGCCAAATGACAGAGTCCTTTCTGGGAGATTCTTAAAAAGATGAAAAATATAGTGCAGAGAGGAGTGGAAGGACTGCTCAAAGAGGTGACCATCAGCAAGATGTTTGGCAGCGAGCGGCTGCCATGGTATAATTGGAGAGAAAACCTATATGGGAGCAAATAACCCCCTGTCAGAGGCATTAAAAGGAACAGCGTTGATGTCGGGGGAACTGACGGAGGGAAAAGTGGAGGGTAAGTAAAAGACAAGATCAAATGGAAGCGGGGCGCCAAGCCGCAGCGCATCCAAATATTCCAGATAATTGTGGGACAGTTGGCTGCAATGGGCCTCCAGAAAAACTTTCTTTTCTGAAAAATCGAAACGTTTAAGCAGGGTTCTTCAGCCACCCGCCTCGGATCGGCCGCTTTTTACACTTCCTTTTTGACACGACCGCTCGTACCATAGCGAAAGCTTTCTAGTGCGCGCTGGGAGCCCGGATTGTGCCGCCCGGCCGCCGCCACACTCCGCATTAAACGTTCCGCTTCTTATTCCCTGGCGCGGCATTACGACATTAATGAAGCTGTTTTCTTGGTTTTTTTTTGTTTTTGATGGCAGAAACACACGCGGCACCAGCTCACTACTTCCCATGATCTCTGTCTAGCGCTAACGGTCCCGTGGCGACTTCCCTGCCGGGCCATTTACCACGGCCTGAGCCCATCTTTGTTCAGCCGCAAAATAATTCTTAAACGCGAGTCGATTTCTGACAAGACCCTCGCAGGGCCGAGAAGCCCAACGTTCCAGAAGGTTCCGGCAGGCCTCCATTTCGCACCATGTCAAACAGGAATGCGGTCTCCATTCCCGAAAGTGTTGACTGACCCCCCCCCCCGTATTTTCAGTCGGAATGTCGAAATGTTAATGAAAAAGGTGCCGAGGGGCTAAACCATGTTTTCATACGCTGTCGGAGAACTTTTTTCCTCCACTGTGGGTTTATGTTTTGCCACTCGCTTCAGTTACGCCCCCGGACAGGGGCTGTCTTGTGCGTTCGCGGGCAGCTGCGCGGGCGGCTATTGTCTCCACTCGAATTGCCGCGCCGCTGCCCTCATTAATCATCCCTTTCAGACTATTTATAACGCCAGAGCCACCGCGCCATTGGCTTTTGTCATCGCGGTGTCCGTATTTGGTGGCGGGAGGAGGCCTAATTATTAACCGTTAAGATGACAGTCGGCGTCGTCACTCGAGACCCCTTTGTTTGTTTATATATTTAATCATTCATTCATTCGGCCTCGGTTTCTGCCTATCCAGCTCGGTCTGTGCGCTGGCAGACCGACGTGGCGTTTGTTCCTCTTGTTTACGGCGTGACGGATGAGAGTAACCGGGGTCGTTTAGATATGTAAATGATCTTCCTTCTGAAAATAGCAGCATTTAGCACCCCATTTATCTGACAGTTGTAATTCTTAACCCATTACAGTCCTTATTTAAACGGGAATGATTTGTCCTCGCCAGTCTACTGTCTTGTAATGAATATCGTCTTGATGACATTGTTTCGCTCTGGCTGCTTCATTCCCCCTTTCATCAAACATCGGACATGATTGTTTAATGGTATGGAGGGTTTGATTTCATTCTTTTAGTGTCTAGAAGATAGTTCCGAGACTGAAACCGGACTTGTCTTGGTGTCTCAGGAATTGTGCTGGGGGGGGGGGGGGGGGAGAAGAAGAAGAAGAAAAAAAAAACGTTAGCAGAGCCCTGCTCTTGGAGAATGACAGTCTTTGTTATTTGTCTTCTGACACCGTGGCAGACAGCTATCAGGAAGAAAGAGAACTCACTGTGAGCTGGTAAAAATTTTCAAGAGTCAGACTTTTTTTTTTTTTCTCTTCCCCCACCGCTCCTCAAGCTTGAGATCCCCAAATAATGAAATGGATCAAGTCGCTGTCACTGTCACAGAACAAACATAAACTTTTTCTGGCACCTAATAAATAGACGGCGTGGCATTGTTTTCAAACCGAGACAGGTGTGTCTGCTCTGCTGCTGAGGGATTGTATTATTCCGCTGCGGAAGCATGTTTGCTTTCTTGTCATATATTGTCACACATCTCTCTCCTGAGAGGGGTGGCTTGAAAGATGGCCAACAGTAATTACACGGATGCTTCCCCGGTGCCGCTTTTGTGTTGTTTCACTCGTCACCACGCCGGAAAGCTAAACTGTTACTCAAAGTCCCCATTGTGTGAGCTGGAATGCCTTTATATTCATCTATATATATTAAATATATAGGTTATCATTTTATTCCACTGTGTTGTGATCTGAGAGGTCATTAACCCCTTCCGCTCATCACGATTCCTGGCAAGGAAGAAAGACAAATGGCCAAAGGCAACGGTTAGTCATCGCGACGGCGGAGTTGAAAGCCCCGATCTCGGCGTTGGCGATGACATTATTTGCACCTGAATGGCAGGTACATCAACATCTCCTTGTAGGCTTATGAAAAGAGAGACAGTCGAGGCTTTGTTGTCTGCGCAGCCCACTTGGGGCTCTGACAGGCTGCTGATGGATATTATCATTCTTAATGCCAGTAAATAGTGCCGTGCCTGACAAGGGATCCGTTTCTCTTTCAGGACGACCCCGAGGCTCATTTATCTTTCCGCAACTCTGGCATATTTCGAAATCTGAGTTGGAAGTAGTCAAAAACTCCACTTTTTTTTTCTTTTTCCCACGTTAACCTTTTTTTTTTTATCTGGAGGACATCGCTGGTGTTTTTAGCTGCAAGTCAGCTCAACAGTCAGACAATGCCTTAGCTCAAAGTAATGTGTCTGAGCAGCCAGTGTCGCTATGAAACCCCTCCGTGTCACTTTCACCCCCCCCCATACATTTACATTTATGGCATTCATCAGACGCCCTTATCCAGAGCGACTTACAATCAGTAGTTACAGGGACAGTCCCCCCCCGGAGACACTCAGGGTTACTTGTCCTGCTCAGGGACACAATGGTAGTTGGTGGGATTAGAACCTGGGTCTCCTGGTTCATAGGTAAATAGGTTAACTGCTACCACCCTACACATGCCAGCTAACATCGACCCTGTACAGGACCCTGTACAGGACTACAACAATAATAGTAGTGGATGAGCATTATTGTGGGAAGATGTACTTTTTTGGCCAATATGGATGCTGTTGCTTGCTGCTGTTGTCCTGGGTTACGCAAGCCAGGTACATTAACCATCAGTGACAGTACACAGGACCTAAAGGTTTGCATCGAAAGGTTAAATGCTCACCGTGAATAAGAACAAGATGACATGCACAGTCTCCCTCTCGCACGCTGTAACATGGCATTTGGAAAAGACCGGGAGGAACGTTTTTTTTTTTTCTTGTTGTTTTTCTGTCTCGATTTCGCGAGACAGCGGAGGACGGGAGGACGGGAGGACGGGAGCTCGGGGTCGTGCGGCGCAGAGCGTATCTGTCGCTCCGATTTCAGGTGCGGAATTAATATGTTCATCAGGCAGCGCGGCAGGCAGAGGGCAGGGCCGTAATTGAAAAGCATGTGGCGCTGCCAGCAGGTGACTGCAGACAGACACACCTGACTGACAACAAGGCGGGTGGGGTGGGGTGGGGTGGGGTGGGGGGGGGGACCTACTCCACTATCCCCCACCCCCTGGACCACAGGCAGAAAATTATCAGCAGGGCCAGGAGAGATGAGACGGTCGAGGCTTCGTCGGCTGGCCGCCAGGCGCCCGTAAAAAGAGACACGGCTCTCTCAACACCTCCTCCTCGCAACGCTTCCTCCCTGTCACCCCTCCCCTCGCCATTAGGCTGACAGAGCGGCTCATATCCTGCACCCGGGGATGATAGATACGTCATATCTGTGAAAAACGTGTTTGTCTTCCGCAGGTGGATGGGCTCCCTTTTTCTCTGCACAGACAGTGCTCATGACACTTTTCGACACTCTTCTCCCCGATAGTGATTTGGCATCCACAAGATTATCAAAGGCTGTGTGGGGGGGGTCTTTCACATGCAATTATGGCGGAAAATAAAGGTGATGAAGTGTCATGCACAAAGGGAAGTGCTGGATCAAAAGCCTCTTATGAGAGCTGATTAGAATAAGAGGCCGGCGCTGGTTCCTGGGAATTCCTGGGGTCTGTGTGGGACATTATCCGAGCAGATAATGAGAGCGGCGAGTGACACAGTCTGGTTAGGTACAGATTTCATTTGAGTTGGAGGGCGGGGGAGCTTGGTTCTTGCATGGATCAAATTAATTATGCCCATGCAGTAAATTATAGCAAATGATGAAATATATGACCTGGATGTTTGGATTAGAGAATTGTTATAATGATCATTCTAGATTGTTCCTGAAACTCTGGTGTAATATATCATTATCCATTAGCATTTTGCACATTGCTGTTAGCATTATTAATTGTGGTCAGCTACACATGTGCCCCTGACTGTGTCGTAATGTGTGCAGTCTTCTAAAATGCAGCTTGATTAGTTTGCTATGACCTTTGACATTGAAGAAGTCTGTATTTTTATGTTGCAGTGGCCCACTTACTTACAACAGCAGCTGAACACCACCTTGCAGGTTTCTGTGGTACCTTCCCAATCTTCAATTTAAAGCTTCCTTTGTGAGGGCTGAGTTCCAGACAGAGGTCAGGCGCAGCAGATCTGCGGTGTGACTGATGCCCCAGTCCCCCCTGTTGGCAGGTGTCAGTTCTGGGGGTTTGACCAGCTTCAGAGGAACCTGCTGTCCTCGCTCTCTCCCCCGTTGGCCCCTGAGTGACGGCTCCTCACATGAGGCGAGGTGATGGAGATCTGAGGCCCTCTGAAAGAGCCTGTCAGGCAGCTGGTCTGGCTGCTGCTTAATGGTGCTGTCAAGGTCACCACAGGACTCTTGTGAAAACCACACAGAAGATCTTGCCTGGGAGGGGAGGGTGTGTTACGTCTTTGACCTGTTACCGCGCCTAGCCTGAGAGACACCTGGTTGGACCAAGGCGTGTGGGGACGTATCCAGGGGACACTGTGAATTAGGCTGCTCATTACAGGCAGAGGAATGTGCGGAAGTGGAGAAATGGCTGATGGGAGAATTTGTTTTTCTAACTTTGTGACAGGTTTAATGAATACTGTTTATAGCTGTTTTCTGGCTGACACCGAAGGTGAAAGGTTTGATTGCTGCGTCGAAGCGCATTCTTTCAAATCATTGACATCCAGGAAGAAAAGACAGCGAGGAATAATACTAATTTGACAGCTGCGCTACAAATGGAAAGGCACTGAATTGTGGCAAATAACATCCTTGTCAAGCATCTTGTTAAATTGGGTATTTTTCATCCTTAACAACAACTCAACTCGTCAGGGCCCATTTTGAATTGTCAACAAACACGAGCGCCGGCTTTCAGGCAACGGCTGGAGCCTTTAATATCCCGGCCTGGGTGTCCAGAGGGGGAGGCGCTGGAGTTTAAGAGCTTCGTACCGGCTGTTGCAGAATGTCAGAAAATGCGCTTAATTGGGAATGATTAGGGCTCTCAAAAAGCCGATTCGCCCGCTTCCTTCACCTTTCCTCTTTCATTGAGAGAGAAAGCGTAATTGTCCTGCATAATCCTGAGCGGCGTGGCCCTTTCATCTGGATGAGGATCAAAAAAGTGGGATTTTGTAGGACACACACACACACACACGGAGCTCTCTTGGCTTCTGGAGAACGTTCTTGGACTCGGGTGGGTGTGACTCATTTTTGATGATGGTAGAAACTGTCCCGGGGTCAGCCTGTCCTAACTAGCCGACTGGAATAAATGAGTCACATGTAAAGGGGGAACACACGTCGTCCCGCTCGGCGACAGTGGAGTTCTTCTCTCATTTCCTGTGGGTCGGCTGGTGCAGATGAATTTGTGTGCGTTATCTCCTCTGTGATTTATCATCATGTTATTAGCTTGGAAAGGCCGGAAACGTTTTGTGCCATTACAGTGTACTTATTGTACAGACAGGTGACAAATTGAAGGACTCAGTGTCTTTTAGTAGGGTGTTCATTGCTTTTGTCTAATGAAGATTTTTTCTATAGCAACAGGCTATTCAGCCCTTGGAAGGAGTTGAACTAATAATTTAAAGTTTTAAAGTTTTTTTAGTTCAGATATGAAGAGAAAAGCTTTCACGGGCCATTCAGGCAAAATTTTCCATACAATAACTTCACACTAGATCCAGTCAAAAGTTCTCAAACTAGTTTCCAACTATGGCCATGGGTTCTTGAGTTTGAACTTTTGTTGAAATAGGTGTTTGGATCCACAGTATCTCGACCTGATTGGATCAAGTATACATTAAATTCAACTAAATTTATTTTATTAAATCTATAAATACATTAAAAGAAATTAAATTAAATTCAGATAACCTCTTGTCAAAAGTAATCTGTCTAAGGCAAAGAATCATTCTTGTAGTCTTGCAATGAACCTCTTTCTAGAGCAACAATGTCCTTTTTAAGGTGAGGTAGACACAATGGTCAATGTGAAGTCTTACGAGGGAATTAATATATTGGCCCAATTATAAGATGGCCCATAATATAAGACAACGGCCCTTTATCAAGACCGATTAAAACAGTGTGAATTCAAGGGAAATATGTTCAGATCAGTGCAGTAAATAATCTTAATTTTGCATTTAATCTCTGCAGACCTGAAGAGAGCCCAGTAACCATTACTCCTTCGCTAAATGGTGATGTCACTGGAGTCCCCTTTCTGCTTACTCTGCATTTGTGTACAGGGGGTGGTGGTGTAGTGCACCTCATATATTCACATATTTTTTATGTTTTAAAAAGTATTCATCAATTTGGTGATTTAACACTGTTGAATAGCAGATGCACTGGTCTCTGCCACTGTTTGGTTAAACTACACTTGCATGGCACATGTGAGTCTAGTGGGTGACAGAAACACATTTCATCCAAAAGTGTAGTTTGAGTCACTTTTGTTTGAGACCGAATGTGATGTAGAGAGAGGAAGAGATACGAGTGGATGAGTGTCTGCACTCGGGGGCATCCTTGGATTCTCTGTTACCGCTGGCCTGTGTTTGAAGTGAGGCACCTACTGTGAGTGTAGACCAAACCCCCATACTGGGAATCACTAGTCTCCCTCCATAGCCTGTAGCCTGCCGGCTAATAAAAGATGCTCAGAAGCTTTTTTGTTGTGCCCCGTTTGCATCATATAGTATGTGTCTCAGTGATGGGAGTTTTCAGATGGAGTATTGTGAGTAGCCCCTACTACAGCACCACTGAACACAAAACAACACAACTTTTGGAGTAGCACTTTAGTCATAAAATATACAACTGTCAGCTACAACATTATGACTACCCACCTAGTATTGCGAAGCAACCCCCACCACCCACCCCCAAGATGTGTAATCCATCAAGGCATGTAATCAACTGGACCACTAGGTATGTTGGGATTGGATTCGTTTTTTTCCAGCAAATCCCACAAAAATGCTCTGTTGGATCGAGATTTGGAGATCTTGGAGGCCAAGTCAACACCTCAAACTTGTTATTGTGTTCTTCAAACCATTCATGATAAATTCTGCAGTGTAGCATGGAACATTATCCTGCTGAAGGTTGGCTATCAGGGAATAATTTAACCATGAAGGAGTGTATTTGGTTAGCAGCATGGTAGGTGGCAAGTGTCAAAGTAACATCCACATGAATGTCAGGACCCACGTTTTCTCATACTGCCTCTGCCAGCTTGTCATAGAACCTTGTGACATAGAACCTTGTGACATCTTTCTACCAGAACCTGACCTTTTTTCAGCAACATGATCTCCAGTAGCTCTCCTGTTGGATCAGACAAAATGGGCAGTCCCATGACCCTGTCTTGAAGTTTCCCCTCTTTCAGAGTAAATGTCACTGGTCCTGTAAGACAGCATCTTATAACAATCCCGTCAGAACGAACTGCAAGTAACCTCCTCACACTAACTGTGAGTTGAGAAATGACAAACAGATGCCAAGCATCAGCTGTTAAGCGTGGCTGTGTTTCTCGCAGGCTGTGTCTGAGTATCTTCAGAGGTTCGTTTGGAGTCAACTGTGGCTTGGGTTCCTCTCGATCCTCGATGTTGGGGCACTGTGTCAGCGTGAGGTCCAGATGAGGGGAAGGTTTAGGTCCAGATAAGCCTGATGCTTATCTGGTGCTTTTATTTTACAAACTGTCTCGCTGTGGGACAGATAACAGAACTTTTCTGGGAACTTGCTCCAATTTTTTGGAACATGACAGGCATGCTGTTAGAGATCTGATGAATCGCTTCAAGAGAAATTTCATCCATTCAGAAGAACCTGGAATATGCGAATTGATGCTCCAGCCCATGTAATTCCCCCCAATAAGCAGGCTGCTTGGAGGCCTCGCACCACTGAGCCTGTGGTTTTAAATCTGTTCTCTGGCTTTGTGTCTGCAGACTTTACTCTCCCCAGGCTAATGCAGGTTTCCCCTAGGTTCTCCAGTTATCTCCCACTACACAAAGCCATGCACACTATGGTGACTTTGGTCTGTTCATAGTATGTGTGTGTTTGTGTGTTTTGGTATGGACTCTGATAACTGCTACCCTGGAATAAGTGGTAGTGGATAGTGACTGGGAGATGAAAAGAAGCAACCTTGTCATTCTGCTCTGAGAAACTGCAGATCCTGGGATGTCAGGAGGTTGCGCTTTAAATACCTCTCTGCTACTTTAATCATTTAGTATATATTTGTCCTTGCAGTCTGATTAATAAGGCCATAAATTAGCAATAAATCAATAAAGTATTGTTTCCTTCAACCATGAACTCATTATGTAAATTTGTAGTCTGTATAGTCTAGTCTTTAGCACAATTCATGCATTGGCATAACTGGTTAATATACCTCACTCATTGCTTAGTGATGTTATATACATTATTTTAACTGATATCAAAAACATCTCCAGCTGCTGTAGCTCCAGTGTTATTTTATATCACAGTTTAATTTTATTCAGTCCATTAATTACTGCTCTAATAAAAGGTAGTTAATGATAATAAAGAGGTTTTGTCTTAAAAAAAAAAGAGACTAAGTTGCTCAGCGTACGTACCAGCTGTTTGTATTCACTCAGGTCAATCAGGTAGGTAGCAGATGTTCATCACTTTTTATGTTGTGGCTGTAAAAGCAGGCAGTAAAAGTGTAATGATATTTAACGTGCTGTGGTCAGATTGCTGGGATTGTGAAATGTCAGTGCTACTGAGGTTGCCCTCAGCCAATCAAAATGCAAGCACTAAAAATTGAAAAAATCACAAGCTAGCATGATTTTAACCTTGAATTTGGTACCACCACATGTAATTCATCAGTGAATATGATGGGATCCTTGATGGGAATTATGAAGGGATTTTTTTTTGTGGACAATAAAGCCCATCTAGTGTTTTCTAGGCAAACATTGAATATTCAATTGATTTGTTGCATATATACATTTTGTTGTTATTTGCCTTTATCTAATAAAAAATGCACCCCATACCACAGGAGGGACAAGACGGCACAGTGATATATTTATTCATGAACGAGCACATGGAACTGCGTTCTACACAACCACAGAGTGATTGTAATGCTACGCTTCAATTACTTAGAAGCAGCGTATCTTACAGACTCTGCACAGTTTTTTTTTTTTTTTTTTACAAAAAAAGCTAAGTAATTCACCTGAACTGTCACACAGGTACAACCAATTCATTAGCCCCAGACATGTGCCGCACCTCATTTTAGACCGAATTGAGTTTCAATCTAGCCACTTCACCCACAACACCTCCTACAACGTTCAGATTACTGGACTGTATTTGCGCGTGTGGAGACGAGTAATTTGTACCTTTCCCGACCCTTTTAATTTTGGCCGTGAAAGTATCAGTGCCGCAGATGGGATTTCCTGCTGGATCTCCTCTAAGAGTCGTTGATGATTTCATTTTGGTGCTTGTGGTTTTATGAGCCGATTCAGAGAGGGCTCACTTTTTTGTCTTTTCTCCCATTATGTATTTCCAGAAAAATAATGAAGTGGAATGTATGAATCTATCTGCTTGTCACAGAAAGAGCCGCCGAAGATGTATTGTCGTCCACTTGCGCATTTTTGAGGTTAGCGCGTACATAGTTCACTGGCTGCTTACTGATGCATTTTCTCATGCAAATGTCATGGTCTTGTAGTCCGCCTGTCAAGCCATTAGTGTGACATCATTATGCACATGGCGCTGTCTCGCCATCAAAAGAACACAATAATTCCTGTCGAAAAAATTGAAGCAAATTGTTTAGGAATATTCCCCCCACCCACCCTTTCGTCAGCAGACCAATCATTTTGCTACACTCGAGCTATGGCATCAGAATGAATGGCCTTTTCATTGCTGGTGAGAAAGGGGCCTGTGCATTATTCATGAAGTGGGGGGGAGGGGTGGAGTGTGTCTTGGCAGAGGCACAATCAGCTGCGGAACATCCACCTGCCTCTAGTGACGTGGGGGAACGACTAGAAGCTTGTCCCGCTGCCGATGAGAGTCTGTCAGTGTCCATGTAGGACACATTTGTAGTGTATTCACTATCAAGTGCACACTTGGAGCCTTTCTGTACCCGTTGAGTATGAGTGTATGCCCAATTAATGATTTAATTCGGGGGGGGGTGTCCTCTTCAATATGATGAGGATGTTGCCCCCCCTCGACTCAGCTTTGGAGGACATGACAACACCATCCAAACACCAAGTGAGGCCACATTTTACAGGAAAATGGTGTCCAACCCATTCACTATACTGGGGTCAATCTGTGCCTATTGATGTCTTCTGTAAATAGTTTGGGAACAACAATCACCTATTTACTCTCCCCAAACACCCTCGAGAATGTCCCTTTAACTTATTGATTAGACTGTAGCCCTCCCTCCATCCTTGTTAGATCACAGGGGGAGATATGGCTTCTCCATGCGTCAGATTCCCTGACCTTATCTCCTACACTGCCAGAGGAAGCTGTCAGACATGATAAATATGCCCACCAGCTACCTCTCATCTTATGTTGCCACAATATGCTTTATTGTCCCGCCGGGTATCCATGAAGACAATAGATTTTACATATCTGCCCCCATGGTGCCACCAGCATACTTCAGCCTTATTGACCACTGCACACTTCTGAATGGAATTATTAAAATCCAATCATCCAAACCTTGAAACGGTTCTTCAATCACACCTACAGGAAGTTCACGTGCAGGTTGAAGTCTATTGGCTTATTTGCAACCCACTCCATTAAAATTTACTCGCCCCGCCCTTCATGCGGCCCACTTCCCGTTTGCTGTGCGTTATCCGCCACTACGTGAGAGATTACAATGATCATGTCACCTGCCACTAATTGAAAGTCCCTAATCAAACTAAGCCTAACTAGAAACCCGAGCGCCCCTCTAATTGCTCTCTGTGACAGTGATTCAAGGGGCCATCATTTACACAACCTAATGAATAGGTTAATAAAATAAAATAGTTTAATTATATTTCAGCTCCCGGCTTTTTAATGGAGCCAGAGGACCTCTATTGAATAATGCTGTTTCTGTTATTAATTATCTCTAAGTGAACTTGTTTAAATGATATTTTACAGCCCCTTGATCAAAATTACAGCTAGTGGCAATGTAGTGATAGACAGATAAAGGCCACGGACGCATTATCATAAACTATTAGGTTGTTTCCAAAGGGTTTTATGTTAATCTTTTAGCACTTAAGTACCCTGCAATTAACATATCACGAGGAGCTGCCTTCCAGCAAGGCTTGCAAATTGAAGTGCTCAGATTAAAAAAAGCCATTCACGTGGAGGAAAAAAAAAAAAAGAAAGAATGGGTTGCCATTCTGAAGTGCACTGGAATGTTGCGAGCATGAGGTTTTGTGATCAAGAAGGTATAACGATTACATTATCTCTGCCAGGCTATGACATGAGACATCTCTTTCAAAGCCCCCTTTTTGTCTATCTCTGAAACTGGGAGCATGTGCATGGCGATGAATAGCTCTCATCAGCAGCAACATCTGATGGAACAACGTTTACATATCAGACTGGTGACTTGATATGCAAATCTAGGCTCTCTGAGCGGGCAAAAGGGGCCTGTGGCTCATTGTTAGAGCTTCACAAGCCACTTTTTTCACATCCAGTGTACAAGCAGGAGAGCTTGTGAATCGGCAGCTGTCTCTGGTGAGGTTAAACCAACAAAGATGTCAGGTTCTTTTAAAAGAGAGATGTAGTTATTTATTTTTCCATCATGGACATGCACATATTATAGTATATATGTATATAATATGATATTCTCTGAAATCCCAAATTATTCTAAAAGTCTCACATAATTTGAAAATGTTTTAAAAAATAATGTTAAATAATATCAATAAATAGATTAAAAAAATAAATAATTTTCAAATAAAACTAACTAGTTTTTCAGTAGTATAACTAGTATAAGAGCATTTATCAATGTAATATTTAATAAAATTTATGGATTAATAAAAAATAAAATTATTATTATTATTTAGATAAAAAAATTAAAATACATGTATTTCAGATAATTAATTAATTCCTCCTCACTCAGGATTGAGAGAGAGGGATAGAGATTATCCTTTATTAACAAGTGGGAAATTTACATTGTCACGGCAGAAAGTGGAAAGATAAGAGCAGCAAAAAAATAACAATAGCACAGACAATATGTCGACTGTATAATATAAAAGTTCAGTGTACAATTAAGCAAATAAATAGTCCTAGAAAAAGAAAAAATGTGATTGTGAGTTGTAAAAGTAAAAATATACATGTCAGTATATACATATACATAAAAAAAATATTGGCCTCTTTTGCAGTGTTTTGGTATAGCATTAGACTTTAGGCTTACATATGGACAGGGTGAGACCTTAGATCTATTGAATTGTATTGAAAGTCAGTGTAATGAGAAGATGGTGGAGATTAGTAATGGAAGTTGAAGAAGACAGCTGGTGAGTCTAGTCAGGCTGGACGCCGGGCTTGGTGAACACTAAGCCTTCTCACCAAATTCCTGCGTGTCATTCCCCATAAGTTACGGCACATGATTACAAAGCTACCGATGCGATAAATCAGCTTGATGGACAGAATTATACCCACTGCTTCCTGCCCTCCCTGGTGACGCACACTGGCTTAGTGCTCTTTGACAGTGACTGTGATTTAGCACCAGGCAAAGAGGGGCAGAGGGGAGTGGATACAGAAAAGAAAAACATTCAGAAGAAGCCAGGGACCAATGCTGGCCCGCCGCCTAGTTTATAAAACCCACTCTTAATTCACTGCAAATGTGTCACCATTAAAAGGGAAAGGAAGGGGATCACACATAATAAATACTTTGGTTATTTATTAGCTGAAATCTAAGTGCATCAGCCGGGCAGGGAGTGACGGGATGGTTGTTTGACAAAAGTCAAGGAATTTGTCTAAAGAAAGTAAAATTGTATGAAAAAAAGAAGAGCCACTTTGACCAGGGCTGGATCTGGTGCATTGAAACAGATGCGTGGGCTCTTGATGCAACGCGAGCGGGGAGATAAACACAGCGAGGGAGAGGAGGAGAGGAGCGGGGAGCTGGCATGGCACAGCCTCATTTATCTCACTGAGAGACAGATTAAAGGCAGAAGCGAGTAAAACAAAGTTCTCTTGCCTTAATCAAGGGGACAGGCTGTGAGTATTATAAATAATAAATTACTGCAGGCCCCTCAGAAGGGCCCGATATTGGAAGAAAACACGGCCATTTAAAGACAGCGCGCCCCGTGGCAGTGCCAGTCACAGCACTGCACTTCACAGGAGTGTTTTTCACTGAGGCGCTGGTCCCCAGAGAGTCCCTCTGAAGCCCCGGACAGTGACTTTATGCCCACTGAGATTAGTGGCCACTGAAATGAATTGCACCTTTATGCTCATAGATCAAGTCGAGCAGGAATGTCATTTCAACTAACTATAAAAAAACATAGTGAAATGATACAACCAAAAAACAAAAACAAACGTGCAGTAATATTTTGGTGTGCAAACAGATGAATAATACCAGAACTTTTTTATGTGCAAAAGACAGACGAAGTAGTAAAAGTTCATTAATATTGTACTGAGAAACCAACAAATGTAAAAAATGTCAGTATGATAATCAATGCACAATATTGTACAGTACTGTGATAATGTAATAATTGTACAATGGATGGCCGGTATGGGAAGAGTGAAGAGTGTGTGTGGAGCTCAGTTCTGATTTAAGGAACAAAGATACAAGTCTATGCCAATTCTTAAGTCATTAATATTCAAACGTTTTTGTTTCCAATATGTATTTGTGTTGATTTGTGTGGTAAGATACTTGCCTATTGAGCAGAAGACCACAAAGTCACAGTTTCAAACCCCACTTACTACCATTTTGTCCCTGAGCAAGACACTTAACCCTGAGTGTCTCCAGGGGGGGACTGTCCCTGTAACTATAAATGGTATAAATGTGAATAGTCAAATGACTTGTTTACATAAAATTCTTTGCTAACAGTACAAATGTACATGCACATGTCAGAATGTGAATGTTAACATTTGTTAACATGCTTTTTTAACCATCCTCTTGTGCTTTATAACATAGTACTTTCAATATAAATGCACCCTAGTTAGCATGATGTCATGTTAGGTTCCAAAATGAAAAGCATGTTAGTGAGCCAGGTATTAATCTAATGGTCCACAAACATGGCTGTCAATTGAGTAAGAAAACCATGCATGTGTATGGGAGGGCACATGCCTCAGCACAATATATTGTAGAAGGCGTGGATGTTGTAATAGGCCCAGATTAGGCCCACCATGATGCAATGTTGCAAAGGTCCCATGACTATTTTTTGCTTTTATAAAGGTCTTATTGGTCCCTTAATATGTATCAGAAGTTTCAAACTTCAGCGTTTGTGCAGAATTACAGCCACTTTTAGCGAGTCCCACAATGAGATTTGGCCAGGACGTGCCGTTTCAGTGTCTGTAGCTTTCAATGCAAATGAGGAAGAGAGAGGCGGGACGAGGTGGAGAGCTGCCTATGAGAAGTGAAAGGGCATTTGCGGAAATTACATCAACATCATTCACCAACAGCAGTGTTTGGTGCAAAAAGTCTTGTGTGAGCGTGATGGAACTAAAAAAATACATTTGCGCTCATTTTTACAACCAATCACAGACCATTTTTACAACCAATCACTTTTCACGTTTGGAAGCCATGATGGTCAGTGGAGTTACTTTTTTTGGGGAGGGGTGGGAAATGACAACTTGATATTTACAGTATAAATGCACTATGGGCTCGTACTGGGACAGTGCTGTACCCAGTTGCCTGTCATGGCTGCCCACTGCTCACTAAGGGTGATGGTTCAAAGCAGAGGACACATTGCATTAAGTGCACCGTGTGCTGTGCAGTCACTGCACTTTCACTTCACTAGTAATGTGATGTCAACAGCAGGAAAAAAAACCCTCTACAGGTTTTGGGCCGTGGTGGAGTCAAGAGGAAGAAGAAGGGTCTTAAATATCCAAGTGTCATTAGTTCAAAGGTGGGTCGCAGCCCGACCCCTCCGAGTGTAATTACTGCCTCAGATTTATCAGGCAAGGAGCCGAAATCCATATAAATCTTTCCAGATATATTGTGGGATTTTTGCACCAGATAGACAACCTGCGCTAAATAGATGTGCTGCAATTATCCATGAATTATTCATCTGAGTGGCCTGCTGAATGTGTGTATTGTCCCGCCAGTATGTTCAAGGTGTTTTCTTTGCTATCTGCAATTTTTGCGGTGACTCCTGGCCACAGATCTCGGCCCGCTGTAATAAACGCCGCTTCTCCTTCAGCCATCAAACCCCTGATACGCCACATAAATACACTTTATGTAAATCTGTCAGCGGCCAGACTGCATCGGGACTCCTGTGTAGACATTGGAGTGTCTGGGAGTTTATGACAAACTTTAAAATCATTCATTAAACTGACCTCGCCACGGTAAATTCACCCCACAGCCACAAACACACACACTTCCATTTGGTTTGTAGATGCGATCACAAGTCCATTTTTAACTTTATTAATTGGCCGTCTCTGTTGACAAGAAATTTATGCAGTAATAATTTGCTGGAAATAGATGCAGCGCCCTGGAAATGAGATATCCATCATGGGCTTGTGTTCCAGCAGCTGCGCCGCGGCTAATATGAAAGTATTTCAGTCGGCGACGACCCCTCTGTTTGTGCAGTCAAGATTATATATACCCACGATCCATTGCCTGCCTGAGAGGCGCTCATGGAGGTCTATGATAACAAAGACTTTGTGATTTATGGCTTGCTGTGAAAGCAGAACTTGATGAGATTAAACAATTTCATAGCACAAGTGTTTCTCCCGGGCCTGATTTGTAGTTGTGAGCCGATAGTAAATCAAGTTTATATATCTGAAAGCGTGCTCAGCAAAGGAGTGCAATTACTGTTTAAGACAGCTACTTTTTATTTAATTTTTATCCCTGGTTTGTCTCTTTTATTTTCTGCCTGTCATGGAAGCACTCACCTTCATAAGTCCTTCTCCCGGGAGAGAAGGGGGCTGCGGCGGGGCCAGGCCTTCGCTTGCCTTCGTACTTTAGAGCTGCAGTGGCACTGCAGCATGCAGCGTCAGGCGGGCAGGGAAGTCATAGGAGTGTTCGCTACTGGCGCTACTACAATTTAAACCCGCACCGCTGCAGACTGACACTCTGATTAGTGAAATAAATGAATGAAGGGAGTTCTCTTTTTATAAATTGCATTTTTTTACTCAGTAGGCCGAATTATTGAAAAAGTGTCCATTAAGGAGGTAGACTTGGGTAGTGCTGGGTACCAGGGTGAAAATGTAAATAATAGCAAAAAAAATTTAATTGGTTTCGTTTTCATTGAACTTTTCCCTCACGAGTTTGTACTGTGCTACTAATGTTGATTAATTCCAAAATAATTTAAAGAAATGTATATTACATTTTTTTTTTACATAAGTCTAAAAACTTAACAAAACTAATTAAAGCAACGGGTTTAATCATTCATAAAAAGACCTTCAACAAGAATGTCAAAAAAATTATAATAATTTAAACGGCCCTTGACCATTGCTGCACCATGTGACCCAATTTAACTTGTGCATGTAAGGATGAATAAACTAACCAAATAAACCGAAATATATCAGGCATGGGATCGGTCTGTAAATTAAATGGCTTTTAGGATAGTGGCTACTAAAATGGTGGGCTGGTGGTGGCCTAGTGGTCAACAAATACGGCAGCTAACCAGGCACACTGAACCTGTAATTATGGAATAGAAGGCGTCGGCTAAATGAGCGTAAATTGAACAAACATCGATTAAAGAGAGGAATGCTGGAGGCGAGATGAACCTGTCTTTCCCAAACCCTGCTTTATAGTCCATTAAACACCGGAGGCAAAAGCATGAAATCAAACGATGCGGCAGCAATGAGAGCATAGGCGCCGACTGTAGGTGTGTGTGTGTGTGTGTGTGTGTGTGTGTTTGTTTGTTGTGTCTGTGTGTGGGTGAGTGACTGTATCATCTCTACAGCAAACATCAAGAGATCTCATTATTTAGACACATCTCTCCCTCTGCCCCCCCCCCCCCCCCCCCCCCTCCCGCTTTCTCGGCTTGCCCCGAGTCAAAATTAGTTTTGCTTTTTCCTGTGATCTCTCCTGACTCCAGCGAGCTGAAAGTAAAGAAAATGGCAGTCTTCATATCAGGGTCGAACATGCACT
Source organism: Denticeps clupeoides (assembly GCF_900700375.1). Lineage (NCBI taxonomy): Eukaryota > Metazoa > Chordata > Actinopteri > Clupeiformes > Denticipitidae > Denticeps > Denticeps clupeoides. The sequence goes on from NC_041714.1 coordinate 9,820,006, forward strand.
TCACAGAGCCGCTCTCTCAGTTAAGCATTGCTAAGTAACCTTCACGTTTCACTCGTGTGAAGAGCTAATTTCCTTTAAGTTCACATGTCACTTTTGGTGACTTTTTTTTTTTTTTGCGGGCTCCCTCTTCAAATGTCTCCAAGCATCTAATTGTGCAGGAAACATCCCAGACAGCCCGATGTGACAGTCCTGCACAGAGAATCTTCAATTATTTAACATCCCGCTCACTTGAAAACATTTCTGACGTGAGATACAGCTCCTAATCGCAGCAGAAAGCCTCATGATATGTCACACGTCTGCGAGCCTGCATGTGTGTGTGAGACAGAGGGGAGACGGGGTGGAATATGGAATAGACATTTGGTCTGTATTTTTGTGTGGTCGTTCGTAGGCAGTATGTAAAAAAGAAAAAAAAACATAACTTATAATTATACAGATATTCCCCCCCAAAAAAGAAAACCCTAAAACAAAACAAGAGTTTTGTTTAAGTTTGCGGAAACCGGTCCTTTGTCCCACACCCATGCACCCACCCAAAGGAACACCCCACCACCGTTTCCATATTTCCATGCAGGCGCATGTGCAGGCCGCACATACACATACACACACACACACACACACACACACACACACACACACACATATATATATATATCTGATGCAGCCGAGGTTAATGTACCTTCCAGCCCCGGCCTTGGCGCCCTGCCCTCCAGGTGCGATTCGGTTTCACAGGGTATCAGAGTATCTGCCGGCTGAAGGAACCGGGGCTGCGGAACAGGCCAGATAAGCGCAGTAATTTATGCCATATGGTGAATCCAAACAGTAATGCGTGCAAATATGCTGTGGGGACAAAAACCATTGATTTATTTTTTTATTTTGTCCGAATCGCATTCTGGCGAAAAAAATATCGATTTGACTCGACAAGCATTTCTCATCCAAATCAACATAATTTATTTAATAAAATACAGTTTTAGGCCAACAGCAATAAAATGCTTTGTCAGTAATTATAATCTTGCACCATAATAATTTACTATTCTCACTTCATGGTACACTTCATTGTTGTTGTTTTTTATTTCGTACAATTCAATACAACTTATCAACTATGTATATAGTTGATAATGTGTGTTATAAATGTAGGTCCCTCTTGCTGTACTTGTTTACACTGGCACTTTTACAATTATAATATTTTACAATACTGTTTTTAAGCACAGGTTGCCAACATTCTATCTTAGACTAATTATGAGTGAGATATGTTCTCATTTCAAGTTATGTTGTATTCCCATAATTTCTTCCCACCGTCTTGACATGAAAGAAGTGTGTAAATGTCCCGAGATTAACACCCTGCTCAGGCCTTTCAGCTTTTGGGGTTGGTTTGACTCACAGCTTTGTTGAAAACTTGTGAGTCAGTGACAGTTGAAGAGATCAGCGTAATTCCGTAATTCGGCTTAGTGGGGATTCTAAAATGTAATTGATCAAATATGCTTTGTGACCGTGTTTTAATGTGCAGTGTTTTCAAATAAAGCATGTTTGTCGAGTATTTATGTATAGCAATTTTTTACATACATTTTTTTTAGTTCTGAGTGTACGTCGGTGTTCCTCACTGAGAGACATGTAACGATGGTTTCATCTGCTACTGGCCCAGAGGTCAGATGTCTCCTTTATAAAGCAGCATAAGTGCTACGTGCCTGAAAGCAGGGCCCTCAAAACGGTTCGCCCGATTCGCCTCATGCTCGGAGCCTAAAGAAGAAAGAAAAAAAAAAAAAAACGGTTGCTCTTGTGATCACTGATCATATGATCCATTTGCTTACTACAAGTGCAGCGGAGCAGAAGTGGTAAATCATTAACCGCGCGCTGGAGAAAATCCGCCCCCGCTGGGAGCAGCGCGCCGAGGGGCCATGGCGGCACCGCTACATCAAATGGCCGCCTTCTCCCCGGCCGTTACCTACAGAAAGCGAGCGGCCGCGGTTTTATTGCACGCCGGCAATTTAAAGCGCATTACTGGAGTGCGATTAGGAGGGTCAGGGCCGTAAACGGGCCGCTTCGGAGCCCTCCGCCGCACCTCTGGTGGTCGAGTTTCCGCCGAGGCCTCACCTCGAGCCCCCGTCCGCCCAGACGTTACTCACAGTTTACCCGCCTGCGTGCGGGGCAGCAGAAGAGTCTAGCGGTTTTATGTTAATGGCGGCGCGTTGCAGGCGTGACTCTATCCTCTGATCTGGCAGAGCACGCGTTTAGACAAAGGCAGGCAAAAAACTTTCTCACACACACACACACGGGCGCGGATTTTCTTTTTATTATTAATATATATCTTTTTTTTCTTTGCATGTGTGTGTTTTTGATACAGACCCAAAGAGAAAACGTATCAAAAGAAATTTTTCTACATGTCTTTTGCGAGCGCAAAAAGCTGAAGCGGTGTCAGGAGAAAACAAAACAGAAAGCTTGTTTCTTCTTACAATTGCTTTAAGCTACAAAAATCTCCTCGAGTCCCCAGCCTCCCCTTACCGCTGACTTTCCCCCCTTCACAGCCTCTTAAAAGGGAAAGCAGGCCCTTCTTTAGGGTCTGATAGGTTGTAGGCTGATGCTTAGCAACAGCATTCCTGTGCCTTAAGTAGCAGTAAAGCCCCTGGCCGAACCCTTTCATGTGGCTGTCAGGGCGCATTTATTTCGTTTTAGCACTTTGTCTTCTTGTCCAGATGTATAAGGATATGGGGGGGGGAGTGCTGGTGTTTACACTTATTCTTTTTCCACCCGTTCCTGCTCTTTCTGCTCGTTCTCCGTCCCCGTTCTCGTCTCTTGAGTGGCTAATTAGATTGCGTTGCTGACGATTGTGAGAGGGCGAAGTGTGAGAGGGAACAGTTGAGCCTCGTCGCCAGGGAGGGAGGAGCACATTCCTTTTTTATTTTTCAAGATTCAAGACTGCTTTATTGTCAGTACAACAGTATACACCGTATACCGTGTATTGAAATAATGTTTCACACAGTGCAATCATAAAAGAAGAAAAATATATATGAATATACACACTAAACTATAATAACTAAAAAACTAAAACTTCAATACTGTACAGATCTCTATAAGAGAAAAGTAAAACTTTTCTGTACAATGAAGAGGTCAAACGGGACAACATCGTGTAGGACGCTTGTGAGTGGATATGTTGGATATTTCAGACAGGACACACAAGACAAGACAAACATGTGCAAGATGTGCAGGAATGTGCAAAATGAGTTTTCAAAAAATGGTGAGAACAGCAACTTTCCCTTCGCTCTGGTCTGCGTTCTGAGTTGTGAACAATTCAATCAGTCTCTGAAGCAAAAATGAAAAAAATAAATGAACAATGGCGGTTATGGGAGAGGAAGGCGTGTGTGTATGTGTGTGTGTGTGTGTGTTTGCATGCGACTGTGTGAGTAGAGAATAGTAATTTTCCTAACTGTATTTGTATGCATGAGTGTATAAGCCTTTGCGTGTGTGTGTTCATACGTGATGTACAGTAGAAGTAATATTTCAGCCCGGTGTCTCACTGAGCAGTGCTGCAGCCGTACCCCCCACTCGGCGCGTCGTTCGAGACCGTCGGCTCTTGCCCCCCGCGCTTGTAAATTTCGGCTGCATTACCATAAACTGGAGTGATTAGTCATTGGATAAAGACAATAATGATGGGAGCAGGCAGCATATGCCGTGGGCCTGGTGCATTTCAGGCCAAGTGCAGAGTGACGAGTCTGCTCATAAATACACTGCACTGCAACGCCCCCACCTGGCCAGACCACCTCACAGCCTCCCTCTGTGTGTGTGTGTGTGTTTGCAGGTCCTTAATATTGATGTGGGATGGTTGCTTGCTCTGCATTGTTCTGTAAGGGTAGAGGAAACCCCCACCGCGGTCCGGCCAAATACTGTCCCCAGATCCTTCTTACACACCATGACAGCTACATCTGCATGGCCCTCGGTCAAACTTCCCGCTACAATGAACCGAAAAATCCACAGCGCCGTGTTACTTACAGTGCCGCTCGGCAGTATTTCAGGGCAAAGACGACTTGTCAGATCTTCAGCAGTCACTGTTACTTTTCCATCGACCTCCTGAAGCTGGAGCACCATCTGGCCTGTGTTGTCGGGACGGGCGAGGCGAGGCTCAGGCTGAGCAGTGAGATGATGGAGCGTCCCCGCCGAGGCGTCTTTCATCAGGGATCTCGCCACTCTGGGCCCTGTCTGTCACTGACGCCAACTTTACTTTATCTCTCTTCCTTCATTTCTTGTCTACAATGTACGAGTGTGGAACCTTTTATTTCTTATCTAGCTGGACTAAAAAATCTCACCAGACCTAAGCCACTCAACATGATTAAACAATCCAATGTTCACCAGACGTAGGTCATTTATTTGTGTTTCTTAGTAATTATTTCAGTGTTACAGAAATAAAAGGTAAGTATAGGGATGGTGGGAGACAAAATGCAGCTTTATTTGAATTGTGTGTGGTTTAAAAGTGTATGAAATCCAATAAAGCAAGTGAGGAATATGTGGGTTTTCATGAGTTTCTTTTATAATAATCACGGAAAATTCTGAAAAATGTCATTTCTTAACCATTGCCTAGTGATTATGTTGATTGTATTTTTAGACAAATCCTACTTAAAAGCGTGGTTGATGTCAGTTTGTGGTCCCATCATGTCCTCCCCGACCGCTCAGGGTGAGGGCCCTGTGAGGCCGCCGGAAGGCCTGTGATAGATCGCGTTGGGAAGAGGCTTAGAGCAGGAGGTGACTGTGAATAAGAGAAAGCTCTTTACGTTCTGTGTGTATCCTGCCCTCCAGAGAGAAGGAGGAGAAGAATGAAATCATAGGATTCAAGGGTGCTGATCAAAGCTGCGGACCCTTTGCCCTAAGAGGCTGTTTAAGAGCGAACGCGCCTCCCCGGCCAACAGCTGGGATTCAAATAGAGTTTTTCTGGAACTTTGTTTGGCAGGGATTCCCATTATCAGCAGCCCTCCTTTCTCATCTGCGGGACGGGTCATTGAATAAAGAGAAAGAGGAGATCACGGAGGGAGGAAGTGGGAGGGCGCTGATTAATCTGCTGCTGGAGGGAAGGGGGGGGGCAGTGTGTGTCTGATCGGCAGACGTGGGTGGGGTCAGGGTGGTCTGTGGCAAGCTCTGATGTTGACAGCAGGTCGCTTTCTTCTTCTTTGCTTGGTTGAACACCCCGTGATTGACATCACTGGATGGGTGGTAGGGTCGTGTCGGGCGGGCGGGCGGGGTGGATGTATGGTGAGGTGGCGGCCAGTGTCCAATTGGGGGGCTCCGGGGTTTGAGCGCAGCCCCCTGCCTGTGGGTGGTGCTGTTAATAATGTGGCAACTGGGAAGATTAATTGTAGACAAGCAGCAGGATTACGAGGGGCTTTGTGGGGCCGAAAGGGCCAGTGGTGGGGAAGGCCTTTTGATCTGTCAGGCTGAGAGGAAATTAGTCAGGGCAGCCGGACCTGACTTTAAAAAAAAAATAAAAACGCCAGTTGGGATATTAAAACCAAATGTGGAGGGGTGTTAAAGTCATAAAGACACCTGACACACACCTTAAACACACACAGCCCAACTCATTATGCAGTGTATGTACGTCAGTCACCCTCACACCAGAATAGCACCAGCCAACCATGCTAGGTATGCTTTGGGTTATGAAACTATATTCCATTGATCTTTCAGCCCTTTTACCCTCCAAACAGAAATTATTTCACAATGACGCCACTAAATAAGCATAATAAATATTCATAGTTATTCTATGTTTGTAAATCTTTTTGTTTGAAAAAGGAACATTTAAAAATACACATTAATCACCGTTAAAAAAGAAAAAATGATGCACATGTGTGTTGTCTTTTATTGGAACCTAATTAATATGTAATTATTGTAAAATATTACAGGTGTGTAAGTAAGAGGTTGTCTCTCATCTAGACAGGGCCAGTGTGCATTTTACTCACAAAAGGGACTGGTTGGACTGGTCACCTAAAAACCTGCTAACATCCCGGGCCTTCACACACCAGGTCGTGCTTTATAGCCCTTTTTCTTGCCAGATGAACGAAACGCTGCGGTTTAGTATTTATTACCATTTCATCGTTAATCCAGGGGCTTGTTTGATCTTCTGCTTTGCGGCCGTGTTGCAGTTTGAAAGCAGTGTGCTGTGCTCCCTGCTCAAGGACCTCCTCTGTCCTGCAGGAATACAAGAACAGCAGCGGCACTGTTGCCGAGCCCCTAATATATATTTGTCAGCGTACGCTCCCGTGATGATTAAAGAGCCGCCAAATTCTCGCCTGCAGAAGTGGGGAAGTATTTCTCCCAAAGGCATCAGATATGTGTACGTCATGATGTACTGCCCATCCGTTGTGCTAACGGACTAACAAAAGAAATGGTTTAGCATTTGGGGAGGGGCAAGGAGAGGTTAACCTGGTTAACCCCATGGCGAGGCAGCTGGAGAGCGAGGTTATGTGCCACCTGTTGGACTGTAAACACATAACAGCAGGCAGGGCCGACAGTGTCTGCCTGCCTGACCTTGGTCTGACCTCTAATCTGTGTTCATAGCTCAGGAGCGGCAAGGCCTTCAGCGGCACCGTCGCCTCCCTCCTTAAACAGCCGGGGCGGCAGATAATGAAAGCCAGGGCTGGCCCTTGCCTCACACCTCTCTGCAAAGTAATGAAAGCTGCCCTCCTGCACTCTGTGATAAAACGCGAATGGTGGCCTGAACATTTTCTGCCCCACGCTGATAAAATTTATGGCACTTGGAAAATCAGTCATGGCGATGAAAATGGCCTCCCTCTCTCTCGCTCTCTCTTTCACTCCCTCTCTCTCTCAAATTGGGTACTTCTTATTTTCAGTTTAGGTTACAGTCGTCAGATCTGTCGTGCTCAGAAATAAGCAATGTTTTTCATCCTCACAAACCATGTTGTGCCCTAGTAATTTATAAGGCTAAAATGCACAGTTTCCTTGGTTCTTAAACTGTGGATTTTGGGGTCCCTCTAGTGGTCCACCAGGAGACTCTATAATCCAGGAGATTTAAAGTGTAGTGTAGAAGTTATTTTAAGAAAATTAAAATGTTCTTCGTTTGACTGCAGTATTAGCAGTGGATGACAGTCAATAATAAATAATACTCAGATTGGGAATAAAATTGCCTCCTATGTAAACTAGTTAAATAGGTCTATGCCGCTGAATTTTAATTCCAAGCATAATAGTGGTGCTTAGAGAGCCAAACATTTTGGAGGTACTCCTTGTGAAAAGTTTGAGAATCACTGTAGTCCAAATTATCATTAACAATAATGGCCTAGCGGTTAAGGAAGCGGCCCTGTAATAAGAAGGTTGCCGGTTCGAATCCCAACCAGCCAAGGTGCCACTGAGGTGCCACTAAACAAAGTACCGTCCCCACACATTTTTGTTGTGTCACCATGTGATGTGCTGTGTATAACCATGACAATCACTTCACTTTCGCTTCAGCATGTTGTAAAGTGTTTTTTATGTTAGTGTTTGTGTGTGTGTGTGTGTGTGTGTGTGACTGACTGGAGAAAAATACTGCTGAAGATACAAGTCTTCATGATCATTTTAAGATATCATTAAAAAATGAATGAAGTGATGCCTATGAGGCAGAATTCATAAAGCTTTATAATCAGGCTCACTTACAACATCATGCTTTGTATATGTCCACTTATGCATTATGCATAAACGTACAGCATGTACTGCATCATCAATTATATTTCTGCATTATGACTTTATTCAGCCTGTGCACATTGTGCTGGAGCATTACTATCAACCTCACACAGTCCGTCATCTCTTACAGGACCCCAGTGATCAGCGAAGTGAGAGCTCTGCTACCCCGTATACCCCCCTACCCAGAGGGTCCAGAGATGGCAAAAATCATAAAGGTACCTCACTTCTGTTCATATTTCACTTTCTTTCTCACGGCATAACTTAAACAATATGGTTATGTATCTACTGAAAACGGGTCAGTCGAGTCCACACATCTGGCATCTTCCACACGAGTGGACATGGTGTTAAAACCGGCTCTTTGTCCCCACTCTGTAAACCTGGGCCGTGGGCCGGCTTTTGTGTGAGGTCATCTTGTGTACCGCAGCCCCCCCTTCCCAGCCAAGGACAGATCTATTTCACGAAGGCTGACCCGCATCTTTCAAGAGCAGCAGGAAGCAAAGCCGGGTGCTTTGTCAAAATCATGCTGCTTGAGAATAGTCCATTAAAAGGTGAGCAGACCTGACATATAAAATATTTTTGCTCCCGCTTAGATTTGGGCTGGCTGACACTCTCCATTTGTTATTTTTACGATACTGTACTGCAGCGTTAGATAACACAGCCACTGTCTTTGTCCTTCGGGTTCTCTTGTTTTTTTTTTTTTTGGGTTTTTTTTTATTGTGTTATTTATTTTTTTCATCCCGGTCCCTTATATTTATCTTGACTTATTACATAGTCTATTTGGTTAATGCACTGTTGTCGCCACTATAACTCTTTTACTTCCGCTCACCTTCGACTGCATGATGAAAAATACTTTAATCAAATGGCAAGAATGCGACGCGAGCGACCGCTGAGGGCAGACATTCCTTTAATTTACAGACGCACACCTCCGATATCCGATATCCAGCAGTCACCTTTGCATTGCATATGTAGCCGGCCTTGTTCCGTAAAAAATACATAAATAAAAGGAACGGCGGGCCCATCAGCCTGCCGAGGCAGTGCATAGCACTAGCCGACGGGATTAGCGCCTGGCCTGACAGCGCGCTGTCTGATACCGAGAGTCTCTGTGCAATTTCTCAATATCTCTACAATTGATGTCACCTGCGCCAAGGCCCCAGAGCCAAGGTGCCACCGGTAATTATAGCAAGCAGGAGGTCTCAGGAGAGGAGGAGTGCTGGCAGTTCGGTGGCCAGGCCACGGAGGGAGGGAGAGACGGAGGGGAGGATGTGGCTTTGGGAATAAGACCCTGTCTGGAGTCAAGTCAGGCTGGACAAGCAGTGAGTGGACAGACGCTGAGGGGGATGTATGGTGGTGGGTGTGGGTGTATGTTGTGGGTGGGGTGATCAGCTCTGCTGTCCTCTCGGGTTTAATGCCATTTTTGACACTACAGTACCTGATTCATTTCTAATGCTCATTCGTTTGTGTCAGATAAATAGATAGTTTCATATTAATTCAATAAATTACATTACAAAAACTTTCCAGAAATATCTATGAATTGTGACTGCTTAATAATAATAATAATAATAATACCACATAATACACATTTGAGACGTTTTAATGACATAATGTGCTCACTGTTTATCTGAAAATATATTTACAATTCTCACAACAGGGTTGATCTTGTATGATCTAAAAAAACTGACCTGGCACTTTCATCTGGCAAATTCCTTTTTTTTTTTTTTGCACTCCCCAAATGCATCCACCATTGCCCCAACAAAACTGGTGTCCTGCTAAAAATAGAGAATCATTGGTGATATTATATGTATGTGTGTATATATACATATATAAAGTAAATAGTGTAGATTAGTATAGATGAATCATTCATTAGCTTCCTTGTATTAATTACAATAAAAGACATTCTGAGTATTAGTGTGCTCACAGTTGCTGTGAGCCTTGCATGAATAGTTGGCCTACACTGTGGAGGTCATGAAGGAGCGGATTTTAATATGTCACTCTATATTAAAAATGCTGGCAGCCACGGATCTCCTCTGTACTAAATGAAATTATGCCACTGTGGTCAGGCTCACTGCCTCCCTCCACCCTGATTCCAGCCCAGATTCCAGTTCGGCTCTATGTACGTATTTTAAATGGTGCAAGACTGTTATTAACAACCCTGGAGGAAAACCGTGGCCTTCAAAGGGAAATCAGCACTGACGCCGCTGCCCGCCGCCGGCGCGCTCCTCTCGCCTCTGGTGCGCATTATAGCCTGATGCGATTTTGCGCAACACAATGTAACATATCTTAAGAGTAAACGGTTTTCAGAGTCATGGTGGAACAAATAAATAAACATCTGGAAGCGTTCAGAGCGTTCCATTAAAAGCGCTGCGTTCACAGCAAAAGCGAAAATGATGACAAATGGCCTGTCGTTTAGGCCAGGAGAGCCCAGATGACGGAGCTGTGGGTGCTAAGCGCCGACTTTTAGAGCTCAGCAGGACTAGAGAATATTTCCACCTGCTGGTGTACTCCCCCCACGCCATTACTGTGCATCTGGATCGCACACATTACTCATCGGGAGGAGGGAACTTGCTGGGTATGCTGATATTGTTTAGCTAAAAGGTTCTATTTAACAGGCTGCTGTTGACATTTGCGTCCGAATTTTATTTTATAAATTTCTTTTCTGCTTTTTTTTTTTTTTTTTTTTTATGAAGACAAACCAGGCGTTAAGGGAAAGCTGAGGGATATGAAGTCGTTGCTCTCAGCGTTTAGCCCACAGGATGTCAAATAGCCCCTGGCTCTGCCGTGGGCAGAATTCCCCTTAACTAGCTCTTCCCATGTGATTGTGATTCACACTTGTGTTTGAATCTGTTTGTTTTCACTCACATGTCTAATAGAGGCCTGCATGCCCAAATCCGGCGCTTTCCGGCCGGGCCTGTGGTTCTTCTCTGATAACTGTCAGCAAGTGTTAGAGCGAGGGTGCAGCCATAAGGCGGCCCTGAAAGAAGACAGGCTGCTTCTCGTGTTCCTTATTAAAAGGCCGGTACGTGCCGACTGAGACAGCTCCGAGCCGCTCGTAACGATTCTACCAGACCAGGGGGATCGTTCCCATGCTGGAGAGCATGGATACCATGTCTTCTGCTGCCATGGGGAATATGGGGACAGGCTCGGTTAACAGTTTCATGTCCTGTGGACCTTCGATGAAGATTATTTACTATAATGACATTCATTATAGTTACCAGGTAACACATTCTGTGTAGCTATATATCCTAGAAGCACTAAAAACACATCTTCAGAGTCCTTTCATGAAATAGAAAAGTTTGCAATAATTGTAGTGATTTTTCTTAATATAATCATTGTATTTGTTGTATTTGTGTCAATTATAGTTGCCTATATATATAGGCAATAACTATTTTGGTTACCTTCACTCCCACTTACAGTTAATGAATAACTTTTATGTTATTTTCTGCATATATTTCAGACACACAAGCTGTCCTCAGTTTCATTGAAAGCCTGTTTGTTGGTTGTAATCCAAAAGGGATAAAATTCCCAGGTCAGTTGCCCCTATTTGCAGTGTTTATTTTTTCTATAAATGAACGGTTGTTTTTTACAGCTAATGTTCGTTTGTAGATGTGCGGTGTTTGTAAAAAAAAAAAAAAAAAAATGCATTTCTAAAACAGCTGTATTGTATCATTATTTAATTAGTGAATAAAACATCAACATGAATATTTATTATTTTCCGTCATCCGCATTTGAGTGCATGAGGTATTAAGTCACTAATCTAGCCCAAAATACAGGTTGTCCTGACTAATACGCTACAGTTGACAACCGGCCTGCCTGCACCTGTCACAGCTGGCCACACAGCCAGCACTATCAGCGTGACAACGGACAGCCGCCGCTGACTCGGTGTCCATGATTAGGGTCCTGTTATAATGAAAGAGATGGCTGCTGCATTAATGTGGACATAGCTGCTACCTTGTGTTTCCTTTGTTCCTGGTCTTCATACTGTCTCCGTGTCTGTTTCTTTGCTTGACAGCGCCAATGGAAATAAAATCCTTCCCTTGACAGCACCAACGGAAATACAGTGTCCACATCCTCATTTGAATGTGCAAAGCAAATCATTTGCAACGCCTGTATTCCAAAAGTATTCCCTCGTGTGTTTTTTAAAGGGATGCCGTTTTCTAACTGATTAACGAAACTTTATTTTGTTGATTCTGGATATGTATCACAGTTACATCTCAGCCCTGCTTGTGTGCATGCTGATACCTAACAAGTAAAAAAAAAAAACAGTCATTCTTTTTATTTATTTAAAAAAAACTTTGCTTTAAATGGCTTTAGTCCCATATATCGGAGACAGCTACTCAGAGTCAGGGAAAGTTATCGTGTTTTATGGGATTAACAGTACCTGCCAGCAGCCTGTTGGGGATGTCTTTTTGTGTCCGTCGTCTCTGTGAAATGATATGATATGATTATTTGTCTCGGGAGGATGCGGTGGGCCTCCCAGGAGTGCTCTGGCACGGCAACGTGAATATCCATTAGTCTGGCTATAGAGATGAATGTGGTGGGGGCCATACTGGTTTTGTGATCTTTCACCAAGCATCAGAAACACTCAGTTGTCCGAACAGGGGGTGTCTTTCTCTCTCTCTCTCTCTCATTTTTGGACGTGTGTAGCCAGTCCCTTGTTTATCATGAGAGCAGGAACCCAGCGCCGCTTATTGTCTCTTTGAGAGCGGATTTGGATTGAAAGGCCAGGGAAGACTTGACTTCCTTGACAGGTTAAACTACTGAACTCTCTCCATTTCCAGAACGGTTTTGAAATTGTTTCCTTTCCGCTGTGCCATTATGCCGCGATGGCACAGATCTCAGTACCTCCTTAAATAATTCTGTTTTGTGTCTGTTAGTGAGAAACACACTACCGAAGAAAAAAATGTAAAAAAACATTCTTCTCGTCCGTTTTAAACCAGAGAGGAGCTGCAGACGCCCGCCAACATCTTAGTACACTTCATCACTACAGCTCACCAGAGTTACGGCCACACACCCCACATGCACTTATTCTTCAAGAAAGTTAAACGGCACGTTGTGTTTTACTGAGAAGGCGTCGCCCTGATGGACAAGGACGCGAGCGTTCGCCAGACGGTCCGGCCTACTCGCAATAACACACTCATGGTGCACTCAGGACCTTGGTCCCTTTCCCAGCTGCGCTGGCCTTCTCCGAAAGCTGACAGTGGATGTTTCACACAAATGGATAAGCCATGCTTGTATTATAACCAGCTTCAGAGAGTGATGGCTAATGCAGCCAGGCTGTTACTCATATTCCAGAGTGATTTGCTGTTCGGTATTTGGGACATCTGAGATGTCGGCTAGTGTTTCCCATTTTTGCCAGGAAGCTAGCGCAGGGTTGGTATAGCTTTCATACTTTTGAAAGTCTTGACTTTATCATTGTAATTTATGTTGGGGTGGAACGCCAGAGGGTTTGGCTGTTCTTTTTTCTCTTAAATTTTTTTTTAAAGAAGCTTAATGATGGGAATTGATGCTGGATCCTCAGGTTTCTGGTTTAAGAATCACATGGCCATGTCCTGTGATGGCCCTTTGTCTTCTGGCCTGCTGGAATTTAAGCAACCTGCCTTGTTGAACCAAGATCTAATCTGATATGAACACAATGAATTGAGCTCTATCGCTGTATTATATGAATATGTGACAAGGAAAAATCAAAATGCTTGTTACGTTTTTCCCTCACAGGAAGCCTGAATATCCTAAAGAATCTTTATTACTGTAGATGTGGGATTTTTGGGATTGTTTCACAGTTGGATGTTTTAATGTTTGTTTGCATGAATATGAAGCGTGACTCAGTTGAATTACAAATGAGCACAATTAATTTTATGACAGCGTCCATCACTCTATTTAATTTTGGGCTGCATGCTTATTGGGCCTATTAATCATTTAAATCAGACAGGTGCAGATTGGTCATCCAAAATCTTGATGTTGACATTGGCATCTTTAAAGCGAGACCATTCAGAATGAAAGCCTCCATTGGACACTGATGATAGTATATGCAAATTAGGTATGGGATATGACATTTGCTGGTTCCAGCAAACACGTAACATGATCAGTTATTATTATTATCAATTTATATTTATTATATTTGTAGAGAACCATACAGGGAGTGCAGAATTATTAGGCAAGGAATAATTTTATTATTGAACAACAACCATGTTCTCAATGAACCCAAAAAACTCATTAATATCAAAGCTGAATGTTTTTGGAAGTAGTTTTTAAGTTTTTAGCTATTTTAGGGGGATATCTGTGTGTGCAGGTGACTATTACTGTGCATAATTATTAGGCAACTTAACAAAAAACAAATATATACCCATTTCAATTATTTATTTTTACCAGTGAAACCAATATAACATCTCCACATTCACAAATATACATTTCTGACATTCAAAAACAAAACAAAAACAAATCAGCGACCAGTATAGCCACCTTTCTTTGCAAGGACACTCAAAAGCCTGCCATCCATGGATTCTGTCAGTGTTTTGATCTGTTCAACATTGCGTGCAGCAGCAACCACAGCCTCCCAGACACTGTTCAGAGAGGTGTACTGTTTTCCCTCCTTGTAAATCTCACATTTGATGATGGACCACAGGTTCTCAATGGGGTTCAGATCAGGTGAACAAGGAGGCCATGTCATTAGTTTTTCTTCTTTTATACCCTTTCTTGCCAGCCACGCTGTGGAGTACTTGGACGTGTGTGATGGAGCATTGTCCTGCATGAAAATCATGTTTTTCTTGAAGGATGCAGACTTCTTCCTGTACCACTGCTTGAAGAAGGTGTCTTCCAGAAACTGGCAGTAGGACTGGGAGTTGAGCTTGACTCCATCCTCAACCCGAAAAGGCCCCACAAGCTCATCTTTGATGATACCAGCCCAAACCAGTACTCCACCTCTACCTTGCTGGCGTCTGAGTTGGACTGGAGCTCTCTGCCCTTTACCCACCCAGCCACGGGCCCATCCATCTGGCCCATCAAGACTCATTCTCATTTCATCAGTCCATAAAACCTTAGAAAAATCAGTCTTGAGATATTTCTTGGCCCAGTCTTGACGTTTCAGCTTGTGTGTCTTGTTCAGTGGTGGTTGTCTTTCAGCCTTTCTAACCTTGGCCATGTCTCTGAGTATTGCACATCTTGTGCTTTTGGGCACTCCAGTGATGTTGCAGCTCTGAAATATGGCCAAACTGGTGGCAAGTGGCATCTTGGCAGCTGCACGCTTGACTTTTCTCAGTTCATGGGCAGTTATTTTGCGCCTTGGTTTTTCCACACGCTTCTTGCGACCCTGTTGACTATTTTGAATGAAACGCTTGATTGTTCGATGATCACGCTTCAGAAGCTTTGCAATTTTAAGAGTGCTGCATCCGTCTGCAAGATATCTCACTATTTTTGACTTTTCTGAGCCTGTCAAGCCCTTCTTTTGACCCATTTTGCCAAAGGAAAGGAAGTTGCCTAATAATTATGCACACCTGATATTGGGTGTTGATGTCATTAGACCACACCCCTTCTCATTACAGAGATGCACATCACCTAATATGCTTAATTGGTAGTAGGCTTTCGAGCCTCTACAGCTTGGAGTAAGACAACATGCATGAAGAGGATGATGTGGACAAAATACTAATTTACCTAATAATTCTGCACTCCCTGTATTTCCATAGAGGCCACTAGAAGCCACCACCACTGTGATATTTGGTCTTTAGTGTTAATGCGTTGGTATTCTAATTTCAGTATGGATCTTAGTTCTGTATCACTTTCACCATTATTTACCTGATTATTGTTTGTTTCCTTCACCTCACCGTCACTTCCTCTCTCCCATGAATAAACATTAGTCCATTTCCTTTTGTCCTTGCTTCACATGTCCCTGCATTTTACTGTTTGCTCTGCATGGGTGTTAACCTATTTGTTTTCTGGTGTCTTGACTTTTGGGGGGCATGCCCCCTTTTATTGCTGTTTTGGTTAGTCCCGTCCGCAAGCTGACAGGGGAATGAAGTGCAGAGGTGGGACATTCTGGGAAACAAAAGATTTATTAAACAAAATCCAAACTGGCGCGAGGGCCGAAAACAGGGGAAACAAAAACTAACCCGCAGGCATGTGGCGATTGGCAGAATTGAAAACAACTAAACTCATAAGTTGCACGGTCCACATAAAATGGCTGCTCAGAAGCGCCTTATAACCGCCCTGCTGTCATGCAGCTTGGTGTCAGGTTCGTCTCCACCTTCGCCTAATCGTGACATGGTTAGAAGTGCAAGGAAGTGCTGTAAATTAAAAAAAAAAAAATTAGAAAAATATATACTGATTCTGCCGATTATTTCAAGATTGCTGCTTAAGTGTTTTAGATCTTTTTGTCAAGTTTATGTAAAGAGTCAATATTTGTAGTGTTGGCCCTTTTTTCAAGACCTCTGCAATTCACCCTGACATGCTGTTAATCAACTTCTTGGCCAAATCCTGATGAATGACAACCCATTCCTTCATAATCTTGGAGTTTGTCAGAATCTGTGGGTTTTTGTTTGTCCACCTGACTCTCGAGGATTGACCACAAATTCTCAATTGGATTAAGATCTGTGGAGTTTCCTGGCCACGGACCCAAATGTCAATGTTTTGTTCACCAAGCTACTTAGTTCTCACTTTAGACTTATGTCAGTTTCCCACGTCACTGTGTGTGCAGATGCCCTCACACCTGCCTGCTGCCATTCCTGAGCAAGCTCTGCACTGGTGGCATCCCGATTCCGCAGTTGAATCACCTTTAGGAGATGGTCCTGGCGCTTGCTGGACTTTCTTGGCCACTATGAAGCCTTCTTCACAACACTTGAACTTCTCTCCTTGAAGCTTTTGAAGTTTTGGTTAATTTAGGTGCTATCTCGGTAGCAGCAATTTCCTTGCCTGTGAAGCCCTTTTTATGCAATGCAATGACGACTGCATGTGTTTCCTTGCAGGTAACCATGGTTAACAGATGAAGAACAATCACCCACCTTTTAAAGTGTCCAGTCTGCTATTCTAACTTAAATAGGGAGACAGAATGAACTCCAGCCTTGTGCTGGTCAACATTCTCACTTGCGTTAATGAGAGGATCATTGAAATAATCTCAGCAGGTCCTTTTGTGGCAGGGCTGAAATGCAGTGGAAATGTTTTTTTTTTTTGGAGATTCCATTTATTTTCATGGCAATGACGAATTTTGCAACTTATCCGATCACTCACAATATTCTGGAATATATGCAAATTGTCATAATAAACCAGCATTTGAGTCATTCTCAAAATGTTTGGCCACGACTGTACAGTGTGCCATAGCTGAGACTTGTTTGGTTTTTGACCCCATCCATCTAATCTCAATGGAAATTGCATTCCCAGCCTCAGAGGTAGGAAGGTGTCAACTCGCTGACTGACTGTCAACTGACTTCAGCTGATTTGCACCATGTTTCTCCACGACCTGTTACACGATACACGGCCTAGCGGGTAAGGAAGAGGACCCATGATCAGAAGGTTGCCAGTGAGCAAAGCTGCCCACTGCTCACTAAGGTGATGGGTTAAATGCAGGGGACACATTTCGTAGTGTGCACCATGTGCTGTGTTTCAGTCTTTCACAATCATTTTACAATCATTTTTTTCACTCTCATGTCAGATTTGTCCCAAATCATCGTATTTTGAGCCAGTTGCTTGGCATGTGCTTGACGTTTATCTGGTCTGATGCTAGAATCCATACATACAGAAATGTACAATTGTTAAAGGATTACTGCTGGTTTTATTCAATGGAAGATCACCGAAGGCCGCCTGTTTTGAATTTCACCGTGTTTCTACAGCCACTTTTTTCATGTCAAGTGACCAGCAAGGTACAAATTCAAAATCAACAAGGTCACTAAAATGCTGTCTAAGACAACCTTTTAACATGTCACAGCGATTTGCTCATCAAGTTACCCTGAGTGGACAGAGCAGGTTTGTCCATCACACTAATGTAACTCGACAAGTTTTTTTACTGTCATAATTTGATTGGGCGATCACTTTTGACATGTTGTGTTGCTGCAAGACTGTTGAGTTCACAGAGTCATGAGGGTCAGGCCGAGAAATTTATTCCGGACTGCAGCGATTTAAATAAATACTTTTCTTGTTTCCCAAGGAAACGGTACATTTTATATAATTATTATTAACCTTGCAGCGGCAGGTCAGCTGAATGGCAGATTTCGAGTGCTGCTGAGCGTGGTACAGCCACAAGGTATATTACATCTGAGGGTCAAAATGAAGGATGGGAGCACAGAGCTGGCTGCTGGCAGCTTCTTCATCACTTTTATAGATGACACAGTCTCATCATCTCAGAAATGGTAGAAAATACCAGTAAATAAGCACCAGTAGTGTCAATACTGAGCTGTATAACAATTTATACAGTTACCAGAATATCAAGTATAGATTAAAATAATCGTGTGACTGAATTTAATTTAATTTGTGATTTAATTTTTCAATTATTATTATGTGTTGTGATTGTGTTTTTTCATTATAAGTATTTATTATACATCTCTATTCAATGTCATTCATTTTTAAGATTAAAGCTTGCTCTTTAAATCTGACAGAGACAAGCATGGGGGAAAGTCTCAGTAAATAAAATGGAAATAAAACTCTGTGCATATTCGTTTTTTTTTTTTTTTTTTTTTTTTTTTTTAGAATTTGTGCTTAAGAGCTGCTCATTCATTCCGCATATCTTAATGTAGGGACTGTCTCTGTTGTCATGGGTCAGAAGCACACAGGAAGTACATAAAACAAAGCTGTGTTAATGATATGTTACATATGATATGAACAGACCTTATGTTCCATTCCAACGAGAATAAGACAGAGAGGGGGTGGAGAGAGAGAGAGTCTGTATATAATAGAGCTCGTTGTAATGACTGCATCTCTGCAAATAGTCCTGCCCTCACAAGAAGAGATAAAATATGTCTCTGCACTTGACACCATTAAGCCTATGCTAACCACCATCCCCGGGGAGTGCGAGAGAACTGTACCTCCTCCAGCAAACTGTGATTTAGCCGCCACCATCATCAGAGAGTTGAGTGCAGTGGGTGGATTCAGGGGAGACAAGTAGGAACAAAGAAAAGAAAGCAGCATGAAATGGAGTGAAGAGCGAGACGCGCACATGTCCTGTGGTATCGGTTTCCTTCCTTCCCCCAGCCTGTTTACATATACTGACCCAGTTCTGTTGTTAGGGGCATCACTTATGGCTGCATTATTTTTTTCTCAGCTTTGCATCATTAAAAAAAACAATGTTTTAAACAATAGAAATACTGCAATAAACTATATACCATTTTAAAAACCATATACTTTCAATTTTCTTTTAGAAAAAAATGGTCCTTGGGCGTGTACTGATGCTGGTGCAGGGAGGCTGATATTAAGATAACCTTGGGAGCGAGAGAGAAGATTGAAGAGCCACAGGCCTACCCCCCAGAATCACTAACTAACTGTGACATTTGGGCAGCGCAGCTATTCAAGTCACTGCACAAATAAAAAAAAAAAAAAGCAGAAAGATGTCTGCTGAACTTTAAACTGTACTTAAGGTAGCCATGTTTTTCTTTTGGTTCTCTTATTTTTCATCTTTTTTTATGGACAAAGACAAAAGGACACGGTGATGCCTGTTCATCCAGCTCATCTGACCTCGCTGACAGAAACGAATAGATCAGCGGCATTAGACCTATGATTTGCACTCGATAATATTTGACTTCATTAGTTCTCATGCCCTAAAACGACATTCGGGCTCCCATTAGCTTTGCAGTCCCATCCCGTCGCTCCCTTCATACCTCAGCTGGAGACTTACTCAAGCAGCCAAGCACATAATATGCTCTGAGCCCCTGTAACATGTACAATTATAATTAGCTTTGTCAGGTCCTAGCCCCCCGCAACCCCCATGCAGATAATATGATAATACGTCTTCATAACCGGCCGACCTTACATGCTCAATATTTCTCTCCTTATGAAGATTACATGTCAATAAAGTAATTGAGTCCTGGGGTGTGTGGCACATGAAGATTCAGGTTATTGGACTTTTCGGGGCAGTGATGTATGACCGTTATTATTCTACCTGTCAGGGGATGGTGCACAAACGCTGACAATGGTCCGAGGACGTGGAGGAGCCGGAGAGGGAGGAAGAGCCGCACGGTTAATCATTCCCCCTTCCTCCTCGCCCACCCCCGGCCCCCATGGCTGCATGCGGAAGCGGGACGCGTCCTATTAATTAGGAAAAGCAGAGATACGGTAAACCCCTGTCCATTAGGCGGGAGGCGAGGAGGCAAAGGATTCTCACACGAGATTCATTGTTGTGTCAGGGCCTTCATAGATCTCGGGCGTGTGAGATCATAGGCTGTAATTCTGCTGTTTTTCTCTCATTTAATGAGTTGGTGAGAAACGAGACGAGCTCCTGAGTGATTTGTGTGGCAGGACTTTTTGTGTTACATGTATTGCAAATGCCTGGTAATAAGAACATGTAATAAGAAGCGGAAGCCACAGACAAATAAAGTAATTTAACTGTATTGGAAGAATAATGATTTCACACATGAGACTAAATGTGTGATTGAATAAAATAACTAATGCAAATCAGCATCTGATAATATCACAGGAGAGCCACAAATGCCTGGATGCACAAAAAGGGAGGAAATATACAGTATACATACATATAAGAATACATCTACATACATACATACAAATATAGGACCACTGTGTAGACAAAAATATGGGGAAAGATTAAGTTTGATTAAAAAAATTACTATTTGTACATTCAGATTACATCAACTTGATCAAAATTACTGTCTGGACATTGCTCATGTTGTAAATGACTGGAAAGGGCTGTTTTTTTTGGAATTATGGAATATTTGCAGATATGTAGGGAGGAACATTATCAGCAACAGTTAGCCTTGAGGTCCAATGGATTGCTACATTTTGTTAGGCGGGTTGGTCACTATAAAACATTTTCTGTTCAATTTCCTGTTTTATTTTTCATTGAAAAACGGTCCATAATCTTCGGAACAGTGGTGTATGATACTACTGATACTGTGTTTTGAGTCCACTTTTTTGCCCTTTGTGCAAATTCTCGCATGTTAAAGGGACATTTCTTGATGAATGTTCTTTCTAATTTCTACGGGTAAATTAATGGCCTTTTTGCCCATTAATTTCAGCAGCCAAGCAGGTGCCTGAAGTCATGCTTTATCGTGATCTCGAAGGGGCTGGAGCTTCAGCTTGGTAAATCTGATCCACAGCAGTGTCCCTATACGAGATGTAGATATTTCTGATATATAGCCAGAGGCTGTATTTTATGTTAACTGACAGCAAAGAAGCAGCGCTCATCATGAATTGGACGTGATCTGAAATGGAGCGCCTCTGCTTGATCAGTTGACAGTAAATCAAAATCTGTCTGGATTGCAACTCATTCCACCAATTCCAAGTTCCACTGATGACTTCACTTGGTGTCTCAGATCTGAGTCTTGCATCCGAGCTCATTTAGGCCTTTTTGTTTCTTTTATTGTGTATGGCGTGATCTGCAATCATATGTAAGCGTTTAATTAACATGATATACTACCGATTTCTTTTTCTTATTTGCTTACATTAAACTCTATTTGTATAAACAAGAAATGCATGTAATTTTTGTATGATAAAAACCTTACAATCTCTGGAATATCATGGTCTTTTTATTCTGATTTAATTTATATTTCCTGTTGGCGGCCCAAAGTCATTCGGTTCTAGCTGTTAGTGTAAAAGTTAGTGGACACGGCTGGTCTGCAGTTTGTACTGAACTGGCACGGTTCTCACCAGCAGCAGAGGGAAAGTAAGACTCTGCGCTTTGTGTAATTTCAGCACACAATACATAAATTAATGTCAGTTCCTTGTTTAGTTTTTGTCACAGTTTTTCTTTGCTTATGTGTGTGAGACTCGTACTTCTGAAGCACATGCATGCATGCATGCATGAAATCATTCGATTTAAATAAATGATCAGTAAGTTATCATTAAAATTTTAACTGCGTTATTTAATAAAGCTTTAGTTTAGTTTCCTGTCGTTGGAATATAAAATCATGTCCTTGTCTAATGAAGCTGCCTGTTTGTTACTGACAGCCCAGAGAAGCTGAGGAAGCCTGGTGTTGAAGGCTATTTTAGCTCGTCTTTTCGAATTAAGCCGCATGATTGATGTGTTCTCGTCATACGAGACGCTTGTCTGACTGATCTCTCCCCTCCATCATTGTGACACCAGGCTTCCAGCCTAACAGTTATGTTTGTTGATGGGCACACCCTGCACCCTGAGCCTGGCTGCGCTGCTCCTCACCTCTTGTTCTTTTTATTTCCGTCCCCTCTCCCTGTTTTCTGTCACCATGTCATGTCCAATCACTGTTCCACCGTGGCTTCGGGAAGCCCCAGGTACTGTGCCACGGGCCTTCGTGAGCCTCACTGAAATGAATACTATAAAGCAGTGGTGGAAAATAGCATGCAGCACTGTATCGGAGGCAGGAAGTGGAGTGTGTGAGGCGGGAAGAGAGGGAGCGAGAGCCAGCCTCGTGTCCCACGGACAAGCAGGTGCAGGCGGTCTGATGGTGTCTGCAGTGGCAGTGAGCGATGGCAGATTGCTATTGATGTCTGTCACTTTCAAGGATCGTCAAGCCGCTGCATCTTATAGGGTGTTTAAGACATTGGGCCATGTGGTAATTGACGTCTGGCTCGGACTCAGGATCGGTTTGTTTTGTTAACCCTGGAGAGCTGTTAATGGAGTCGCTGCGGTCTTATCTGTCATGTGGGTAATTGCGGGGGATTCAGAGGTACAGGCGTGGATCTGAACCTCATCGGCTGCTTTCACAGTCAGTCAGTTCCCCCCAATCAGCAGCTCGGCCAGTATGTTTACACACGTTAGAAGAGCTAGGTAGATTTGATCAATTTTATACAGATAGACAAACCGAAACTCACCGAAACAATATTACCTTACTGTATCGTGCTATCATATCCATTTGGAGGCCCAGATATTTTAACACCAGCTAGTGTAGCACTTCCAATTGCCTGATCAGACAGAGGGTCTATACATGTAAACCTCTTGTCTAAATAGATGTAATTGTTATTTTGCTATTTTATGCTGCTTTAGTAGACAAAGAAAACTCGTATTAGCCCTACCCTGAGTTCAACTGTACCCATACTAGTGCATATGAGTTGCACAACAAACAAATAAATAAATAAAGCATGTTGTATTAGTCAGCAGGCTCCTTCTTAACACTTACAGTCATCGATTGTTCTCGATGCAAAGGAGTCGGTTCATCACCTCTCCAGCAGTCTAATAAAAGCCACTCCTAATAAAACTCACGGTTGAATGACAGTTTCCACATTGAACTGAGCAGGCACTTTCCTCTCTCTGCAGTCTTTGACATGGTGTCAATGACCTGACTGGAGTCTCCTCTTTACATCAGCACCCACTGGAGATATGCATAGCTGTCTAAACGGTTGGGGTAATGTTAATTGACCTGACAATGGACTTCATTAGCCATTCTTTTTCATGGTGTTTTGCTGGAGAATTATTATTCAATGCTGTTTCAGGCCATTATTAATGCAGCGCCTGCCGCCAATGTCAAAGCAATTAAAAGCCGAACGAGCACTCTCTAATGAGTAATATAATGCTCTTTTGTTATTGAATACTGTCATAGAGATTACAGTTTAAATGAGCAACTTTCTCAATCACTCTCATTAATGGGGACCATTACAGAAACCAGCCAAATTGCAAATTGCACTTTTTACGTCTTGTTGAGGGTAAGACCACTTATCTCCCTTGTGGTTTTAATTAGAAATTGGGCTGTAATGATGACCAGAATCAGTCAGACTCACACTCTGCTAATCACACTAGTATTCTGTAAGGCTTTGGTCTTCAATAATAATATAATAGTATATTTCATGACATTATATTTGTATAAATGTACATGTCTATTTATATTTTCACTAAAAGGAGTAAGTTTGGATTAATTAATATCTTTATCTTTGTTGTTATTATAAATACAATGTAAGTAAAATAAATGATAAGAAAAAGGCATCATCATTTTAATGTTAAATAATAAAATTAACATCTAGATTTATAAACAGTATTATAAACAGAATATTGTAAATGATGAGAGACCACTATTACTATAATATTATGCTAATGTTGAGCATTTTCAGCTTATTGTAAGTTTATAGAAGAATATCAAGAACCCATATTTTATACAGAATTTTGTACAATTTCTCTCATGAAAGTGTTAGACACTACCACTTGTTTCACCAATATTATCAGAAAAATCTAAACGTTCTTTCTTTTTCAAGATTTCATAGTGCAAGGTATATTATAAAGAAATACATATGTGTAGGACACTTAATAGCCCTTGTGAACAATCGAGCATTAAGTATCGCTTCAGTAAATATGTTCAAACTGGAACGACTTTCTCGATCAGTGCTGTTGCAGCTTCACCTGTCAGTTATGATGATACAGTTTAGAAATAACCCCCGTACAGTGTCATTGTTAGTTACGTTGTAAGCCTGCTTATGATGTGACATAAGTTGTTTCAAGGAGATTAGGCCTTTGTAAACTGCGTGAAGTACCATGGCTGAAATTACCATGGCCTTATCTCCGGGTCCCAGAGCTTCTGTGCGTCTCGTACACTCTTACTCTATGCAGAATAAATGTCAGTGGAATTAATTTCGTCGGCCTTGAATTAGGCTCAGACTGTAATCTCTTTCTTCAGTCAAAATTTATGTCCTCCAAGATTCAATTTCCTGCTCGCCCTCATAAGTTGGAGCACAAAGAGTGATAGGCCCTTGTCAGCGTAACTGTTTGAGGACTTCATTAATGAATACTTTCCATTCACAATATTTGATCTCTTTTGTTGGCACTTGAACTTCTCAAGGGTGCAGCGAGAGACGTTATTGTGAGGCAGAGTAAAACGGTGGCGCACGAACGTTGCAGTGTTGTTAGAAGAGCTTCAGATGATTTGTGGAAGGAATGGGCACACAGGACTTGTTAAAATAGGATTTATTGTAGATGGGAGAGTCACATGATAAATCAGCCTGGTATTGATCAGGACATTTGAGGCTCGAGATGGCAGCTCTTTAGTGCCCAGAAGTCTGGATACAGTAGGGCCTAATGCCTCCCCAGTTGTTTCTTCTCGTGTGAACTTCTCTGTCTTCTGGGCTACTTGGCTTTCACACGTTGCAAAAATGTCTTCTTGGGCTTAGACTCCTCTTTTTCAATAAACGTAATTTGCCTCATGAATAAAAGTCCAGATCTGACAGTAATGTCAAAATGATGAAACGTTTTAACTCAGTTTGAAGGGGAATGCTGAAAATACAGCACAGTGAAAACTTACATTTATCTTAGCTGACAGGTTTATTACATCCAGAAAATACAAATCTTTCCACATAACAATAAATCCTATAAGTCTTCAATACTATTTCACAATCATCAGATTAATAAATAACTTGATCAGTATCAGTATCCAAGTTACTAAAATTATTAAAACATTTTTTCAGGTATGATATTCTCTTTAATTCAATACAACTGCACCGCATTCAAACACTGAACCTCCAATACAAAATATTTAATGAATTTTATATATAATTTTATATATCAGTTTATAGCAACCTGTATTTTCAGTTTAAAAAAGTAAATGATAAAATAAAGTTCCTTTAATGTTTAATTTGTAAAGTATAGTTTTGTAATAGTATAATATATTGAATGTCGACAAAATACAATAATAATAACGTTGCATTGACGATATTAGCGCTATTGTTTTTTATTGGCTTCATGGTGCCCATGATTCTCTCTCCCATAAAATCAGCTTTTTTTTTTTTTTTTTATTTGTGTGCTGTGCACTTTTCAGCCACTGCTCCCCAGGCAGGACTCAGGTGAAAAATGGGCCACATTTTCCTGGTGCCCTATATGGATGTGGAGTATAAATGGCTAATGAATTACAGATGAACATTGACGCAAATGAATCTTCCGGATGTCCCTGGGTTATATGGCAGCCATTTAAAAAGTTTAATCAATACGCTAAAGTTGAAAACATGCAGGCGCGATGGCAGTTTGGCTGTAATAAACATCAGTTGGAAACAGGACAGCTTGAGCCCAGCGCATGCATCATAATGGCAGCTATTTATGTTTAATGGACTAAATATTTTTATTGGAATAGAACGAATGTCGGCTTTAACTCTATAATTTGAGGCCCGGTGAGGAATGGCTGACAGCTCCCCCCAGCAATGATGCATAAAAAGAACAAGGGCCGACAGCTCTTTTCATTCTTCACTGTGCACACACACGCAAAAACTTCACCACAAACTATGTTCAGCACGTTTTTACCCAACAAACGTTTGACATTTACGTATTACAGCATATTGATATGTATTCGAATCCGGGTTCCCTGTGGTGAGAGACATTAATTGGCCTGGCATGTGGCGTCGCTGGTGTGTTGGTGGATGAAATCGCATGCCTCCCAGACCTCATTAACAACAGCTACAGAGGTCAAGTGAGCAGCAACTCCCCTGGATGTTCGCAACCCAGTCGCATCCTTCTTATATAATCGCAGCCTCGCGGTAAAGATGCGGCTGGTTCCCGATCCAGTGCTCAGCGGGGGAACCGTTTTTCATACCAGTGTTTATCTCAGACCTCTCACCCACACTTATCATAATAACACGCTGCATGTATTTTACCGCCGCCGCGATAGGCGCTTGCATGTTGATGTGACACATCATGGCCCTAAACTCTG
Source organism: Denticeps clupeoides (assembly GCF_900700375.1). Taxonomy (NCBI): domain Eukaryota; kingdom Metazoa; phylum Chordata; class Actinopteri; order Clupeiformes; family Denticipitidae; genus Denticeps; species Denticeps clupeoides. Next base: position 9,846,384 of record NC_041714.1, read on the forward strand.
GTAGCGCGGTGGTGCGCGGGACGCCGCGGCCCTGATAGAGAGGCCGTGGGAGATATATTGTGGTGGGGAATAATAGCCCGGGCAACTGGATGCCTCTGTCCAAGCTCATAACTCACACGGCACACGGGCTTATGGATGCCTGCACACAACCCCCCCCCCCCCCCCCCCCCCCCTTCAGCTGTTATTTCAGCCCTTTGAGATAATAAGGAAAGTTTAATTGCATTGTTAATTGATTTTTTTTTGCCCTCCCAAACAACATTATTACCTTGATTGATTGCCGGGCCTGATGTGAACATGGGAAGCAGGCGGAGCGGAATGGCGAGGTGCGGTGAGACGGGAAGGCATGCGGAGAATAGATAACCTTGATGTTAAGAGCTACATCCTTCGGATATGTCTTCCCGTGGCATATTGATGGCCCTTGAAAAGAGGGGCGCTGATTGTATGCAGAATGCAATCATTAAACCCACTTCAGGCAGCCACTGATGAATTTGTTTTTCCTGAAGCCTCTTGTTAAGCAGAAGGCCTCGCCCGCTGCCGCCGAGGCCATTTTTCACCTCCTGCTTGTCCTTTTCAATGTTTATTAAACATCATACATATATTTTAATATCAGGGAAGCCAGAACATTACACGCGTTCTTACGGTTATTCACATTAAGGGGTTTTAATAACCCTTTATACTATACACACAATGCAAATAAATTATTGGGGAAGCAGATGGCCATTTTGAATTTCAAATAGTGTATCAATCATTAACACAAATAATCAGTTATTTTAATTATGACAAACGATGGTTATCAAGCTCCTCCCATTATGACCTCGGTTCATAATTACACACCAACAAAAAGGGTTCTCTTCTTCAAAATACAGATGCTACAAAACAGTTTTATCGAATTTGTTCTTAGTGCCCTTAGTTAACTTTTAAGTTCATTTATAGGTTGTTTAATGCATGTGCATTAAGTGAATTAACTTTCCTGCTGATATAAAATTTCTGTTTATTGTCAAATTTTAAAACCAAGGATTAGTAAAGTATATTAACATAATATGATGTTTATTGCATATAAAAGTAGTTGATCAGGATGCTAGTAGCCTAGTGGGTAACACACTCACCTATGAACCAGAAGACCCAGGTTCAAATCCCACTTACTACCATTGTGTCCCTGAGCAAGACACTTAACCCTGAGTGTCTCCAGGGGGGGACTGTCCCTGTAACTACTGATTGTAAGTCGCTCTGGATAAGGATGTCTGATAAATGCTGTAAATGTTCATTCTGTAAGTATGCATGTACACATCCAGCATGGAGACCCAGCAGAAGACCACGCATCCTGGTTTGATGTGAAGATATGCAGAGAAATATGCAGAGAAACCCACTTGGCCGCTTTCTAAAGCAAGAAGGTGTGACTTTGACACCATACCAAAAGGGAACGGAGGCGTGAGCTAGCAGAAGCGTCTGGATTCGGGGTTCTGATCTAGCAGCTCATCAGTCCTGATGGATCCCACTGATGGAGGATTAATGTGCGCGACAAGCTGCTTCCCCTCGCTCTCTTCTAACTCACTCTTCCTGTATCTCTCTCTATCACCTCTCTCCTGTACTTGAAGCAGTAATGGCACAGTGTGGAGCTGCACATGTGGGGGAAATGGCTGAAGCCTGACCTGTCTCGTCTCCCCTTGAACCTCCAGTTTGCTGCAGAGGGGGTTGAGGAGGAGAGAGCTGACATCTTACAGAGCTTTGGACGCCCTCAAGGAGCATAAACATCTCAGCGGATCCGCATCTGTTCTTCTGTTGAGCATCAGAACTCAGCTCTGTGTGGAATGAAATCATCGCCGAGCACCTTATTAATAACACACACTGTCAAGCGGTCATTAACCCGCTGGGTTCCCACAATGCTCAGCTCTCAGCTGAAGAGCTGCACCCCTGTTATTGGCGTGTGGGTCGGTGATGGTGATCTCTGGAGGACGTTGGGTAATAGAGACGCGAAGCCCTGCAGGTGAACTTCAGCAGCTGGATTCTCTCTCTCTCTCTCTCTCTCTCTCTCTCTGCCCCGCCGCTCTCCTGCCTTTGCCCGACTGGCACAGCGGGGGTAAGGGGGTGGCAGAGGCTGCGGCAGTATTGCCGGGATGAGATTTTATCGGAGGCGACAGCTCCTCACACTTCACTGTTTGGATCACCTCAAGTAGCTGGGAGATCAGGGAAAATGAGCGTTCCTCTCCTACAAAAGTCCAAATTTAGATTGACTGGCGCTGTCCTCGGGCTCCGGGGCCCGCGTGACAGAACGGGCCTGCCAGTAACTCGCCGTGGAAGGGTGCGAGTGTCGCTGGTTGGGAGGGGGTTGGCTACAGCTAGCTGGGGCTTGGCGAGGCGAGGCGAGGCGAGGTCTGAACCGCGGGTGTCAGGTTCGGTTAGAATCGTGCGTTGGTGGTGCTGGAATATGCTTGGCACTAATATGGCACCAGTATCTCTGTCCTCGTCTCTGCTTCCTGTCAGCACGTGCGACGCCGGCTCCCGTCTCTCCAGCCCTGACAATGTCGTTCCGGATTATGTTCGGCATGGCGCTCGGAGCGCCGCTCACCCTCTCCTCCCACTGACACTTTGTGGTTCTTTTTTTTTTTTTTTTTTTTTTGGGGACTTTTTGGTGCATTTTCCCTCTTCCTCCCCTTTTGTTCGAATCCTTTGCCTTTTTTATCACCATTAATGCGGTTGATGCGGCTGAAAAGAACGTCGCCAGGGACGGGGAATATCCGTTTTGCTGTCGGGAGATCATTGACGGCATTAATGCCGCTTGTCCCTGCCTCATTTACTAAGCGCTGACACCGAGCTGCAGTCGGCGGCATCCATCATGTGGCATCCGCTCCACCGCTGGCTTTCAAGCGCCGACACTGAGACTGTGTGCCTCCCCACTCCGTCTTCCCATGCATCAATCACCGGCAGCGGTCTCCCTCGCCGACTCCCTGAGACTCTTTACACGCCCAAGCCACCGCCACTGTCTGCATCTCTGCCGTACCGAAACAATTAAACGCGGTTCTGTACATTGGTAATAATTTTCATCACCAAATGATGATGGGAAAGTGTAACAGAAAAAAAAAAATGGCTGGGCGGCTTAGAGTCTTTGAACATTGATTGAAGCCCAGAGGTCGTGTTGTGTTTCGCTTGCTTTAGGACAAATCTGAGCATCTTCCGAGTCGGCTGCTGGCGTGGGAATAGATTCTCCTTCAGGATGCTGGATGGTTTCAGATGCAGAACTGAGGTCACGGGACCCTGGATGTTCACTTTTTCTGCAGAAGTGTAACCTTTTGTAAAATCTTTTTTTTTTTTCTCTATAAAATTTTATATAAAGGGAACTAAGAAAATGTTAAAAAGCTGATCTGCTAGTACACTCATGTTTTCCATCAGCAGGAAGTTCTGTACGTTTGCAGTGCGTCTGAATAAAACAATAAAATTGGTTTATAGTCATATACGCTTTAGGAACACTTTGAATTTTCACAGTGCAGTTTTTGTACTACATACTGCTGCTTTTTGAAAAATCAATACCTAAAACAAAGGGCTTGTTTTCTATATTTAATATTCAACATATTCAACATATTCAAATGCTCAGACTATTGGTTGTTGAACAAGAAACACTGTTGACATTCATATTGACAGGAGCTGGGACAGTTTCAACTCAAGTTATTTATAAAAAACTGCTGTGAACCTGTGCTGCTGTGATAAAGTTTGATGAAACTTGTACATAATAAACTCATCATGTGAGTTTGTGTGCATGCACGAGCATGTTTGAAATGGAGAATCAGCCTCGCTGTCCCCAGCTCTGATCCCGGTGCCCTCTGGGACAGCGGGCTGCTGTGAACATTCTTCCTGTTTTGCCCTTTGATAGGCTGTCACATAATCAAGTAAACAACAACAAATCCATCCCTCCATCACATGTCACCTAGAGGGTGTGGGCCGGGTGGTGCTGCCAGTTATCTGTGTAGATAAAAAAGAAAGCGGAGGCACAGCCCCCATCGTAAAGCCCAGCAGAGCCGTCAGACTGCAGGCCCACCACCCTGCTGACCATTGATTGTAGTAATAATTACCTCCTCACGGATCCGGCCGCTTTCTTCTCTTTTCATTTCGCTGCTTTCTTGTCTGTGCGCTTCCCGCTGTCTAGACGTTGCCCTCGGGCCAGATGTTGTCTCTGTTGTGTTCTTTGACTTGAGGAGGCACCGTCTCCTCTGACGCACGTTTCACACCGCAGACGAACGTAGGTATGACAGATTCACGAGTCGGGGTCTCTCGTCTGGAAAAGAAATACAAAAAGACCAAAAAATCTGAATGACAAATTCACCAATCAAATCGATCTGATGATCGCCATGCAGGGCAGGTCCACCGTATACCCCAAAACCACACAGTCGGGTATATGCAGAATCATTTCCATCTAAACACAACTGATATTAGAATTCATATTGGTGTTGCTGAGTGTTTTGCCTGCAAATGTGTGGTTTCATAACCAAATTTATGGGTATTTATGCAAATAACATGTTTATGTGAATATATTATATGTACATAATATATGTTTTAATAAAGCTGCTTTGTCTGTTTCCAGGGGTGTTTGCAAAATGCCGCTACGTGTACTACGGGAAGCACTCAGAAGGCAATCGATTCATCCGCAACGACCAGCTCTGACAGACAGACAGCTCCTGACCACTTTTATAAAGCTGCACTCACACGTCTCTCTCTTATAAATAAACCCGTCGCCACTCGCATTCCTCAGCAGCCGGAACAGCCCTCCACCACCGCCGCCTTCTGCTGACTCCGCCGTCCCTGTCAACTCCATCACTCCGTCTTCGTCTGAGCAGTCGCACCCAGATTGACATGATTGCCTTTAAGCAGAGCAGAGACCCCCCCCCCTCCTCCCACCATCACCCCCCTCCCTCAGCAGAGTGACAGACAGCTCCAGCCAAGTGTCTGCGCTGACAGGATGAACACCATGATGGATTGCCTGGCCTCACTGCTGCTTGCCAGAGGTCAGAGGTCACACCTGAGGCTGCACTGGGCATGCGCCAGACAGGCAGGGCTGGAAAGGCCCTCTCAAAGTCAAAGCTAAAGTTAAAACACTCACAGCAAAGGCAGGCAGAAGACGGGGAGCAATCTGCTCCCCTGTGGCTTCCACATGACGGTTTTGGGATTTTTTTTCCCAGTTTTTGCACATATCACACATACACACATACAACATATACATATATAATCTTAATGATGTATAATAACAGTATTGAAATGTTTGATGCCTTCGTTGTAATTAGGAGACGATGTGTGTTTGGGGGGGTGAGGAGGCCGGGCCGGTGTGTTCATTGTGTATTCTGGTAATAGGTGATATATTTCCCTCTGAGGTTTATACCCAGATAAATATATGTATTATATGTATTTGTAATGTGGAATGCTATTGCATTACAGGGTTACATAACAGCTCATGAATGCATCACGCACATGTAGTGATTGTGAGTGTCACCTTCTGTAATTTGTGTGTTAAGCTGTGTGTTATAAAACACACTGCGGTGGTTGGTTAAAAATTTATTTTTACATATATATTAGTGGCTCCTGAAATCACATCACATTCCTCAATGTTCCTGTGACTTTTTTTAAACACTGGTGCACAATTAGTGCCTTTAATGTAAATAAAATTCAGCATGATGTAATTGTAAAATTGTTGTCTCCTTCATTTCATCATTTCATGTTCTAAAAAGCATAAACTCATTAAACAGTAAAAGGCAAATCATTTGCATGATTCAGATAAAATGTGATTATTTTGACCATAGATACACACACACACACACACACACACACACACACACCCACAGTAAATCAGATGCAGAGGGAGTCGGGATATGAAACGTCCAGAGTTCATCCAAACTTTGCTTTGGACCCCAGCCTGATGGGTAGAATCTGTTTGTTTCCCTCACTGGGTGCACGTGTCGCATCAAAGTGACACCTTTTCTGCTGCGCCCCATCTTGCTTAATTACTCTGCATTAGGTGACCTACCAAGCACGGCGCCATAGTGGGCACACACAGATTTCCTGGACGCCAGTGGACACGGTGGAAGCCATGTGGCCGCTACAGTGGAGCTCATCAATCTTCTCCGGATGGGATAAGGGAAAGGTCATGGATAGCCTCGTGACATGTTTTTATGTGTGTGTGTCTAGGTGGATATTTGTGTTTTGAGATGTGCTCTTTATGTCCTCAAAAGGAAAGGTCTGTATAATATTTTTTTTATTTAGCCTTTGCACCTTATGACCCAGAGCATGCTGGGTACAGAAATGTTGCTAATCCCCCCAAAAACAGCCATCACGTTTAATTTTTCACAAAACTGTCCCCTTTGAAAGAGTGATTTCAGATTAGGCTTCATCCATGCTGTGAGTGTGTGTGTGTGTGTGTGTGTGTACACTTTATATTCTCTAATGGCCAGTATCCACCAAATCACCTGGAAAGCTCTGAACAGTTGTCACATATAACACACTCCAGCACAGCACCCAGGGCACACAGTGAAATGTGTCCTCTGCTTTTAAATCATGCCCTGCGGGATCAGTTGTGTGGGGACGGTACCTTGCCGAGTGGCACCTTGGCGGTTCAGGATTCGAACCGGCAACCTTCTGATTACGGATCCACTTCACTACCCGCTTGGCCACCACTGCCCCATATTTGAATTCACCATTCAAGAAGTATTTCAGCCCAACCACAAAACCACGACTGCCAGCCCAAGTCCACAAAACGTTCTATGGAGCCAACACCAGACTCGGACAAGACGTGAAAACAGACCAGCGCCACCAGTGAAAACAACATTTAAAACAGTTTAATGTGATCTGGATGTAACAGGGGGCAGTGGGGGCCTAGCGGGTACGGAAGAGTACAGGCTGCAATCCTGACCTGCCAAGGTGCCACTGAGCGAAGCACCGTCCCCACACACTGCTCCCCGGGCGCCTTTTCCCTATTATTCTAGTTGTATTAATCCTGACTGTGTTGGTGTTTTAGGTGAATTCACAGATCTCCTTCCCTTTGTGCTCCTGTGTGCCCTGTACTCCTGGTGGCACCCCGTTCTTTAGCATGGTCACTAGTGGCAGCGTTTGGGAGTGACAGGGTTTATTTGTCCGTGTTTTGATATGCTCAGAGGAAACCGGGAGTGACAGCTGCAGGAGGCAGGAAGAGGGAGCCACAAGTCCTCCCCTCCACCCCCTTTCCCACCTACCCCCAACCACAGTAAATGTCATCTCTCCCCTGGCTGCCTTCGCCAGAGCCATCCTGATGAAAAGAAGAGACATTTAAAACTTTGTGACATGTGTCACAGACGCTGCCATTGAGCCACTGTGGCTGATGTAGCTGGAATTGACAGCACCCAAGCTGGCGTTGCTGGCTGGGGGACATACCGAGTTTGGTGTGTGTCACTTCCCATCCTCGTCAGGGCCTCATCTCGAGCGGGCTTTTCACAAATATAAACAGCATTATGGGTAGGAGGAAGTGCAAGCTGGGAAGACATATGCTGACATACGCCTGCATGAAGAGGAGGAGGAGGAGGAGGAGGAGAAGAAACGAGGGAGAGATGGAGGAGAGGGGGAAGCGGGGAGCGCCAGCGACGAATAATTAAAGCGTGAGCCGCAGAACAACCTGTGGGCGCTGACCTGAGTGACCCGTCTGGCGTGGCGGGCCGTGGGCGGGCTCTGGCGATGACGTGGCGTGGCACCTCATCAGGACACATCAGCAGCTTCCCGGCTCCGGCCGTCACCGTAACGGAGGAGAGGAGGCAGGAGGTGCGTCGCGGCTCAGAAACTGCCGAAACTGGCGAGGAATCGGCTTGCTTTGCTCCTGTCATGTTGTAGGTGGTGTGGTGGGATTCTCTCCGCGTTTCAGACGCATTAGAGTTTACAGCAGAGGGGACGGAAGAGTGAAATTTATTAGTTTCGCTCCAGGCTGTGAGTCGGTAACAACCTGGCCCACAAGCTGCAGCACAAAACAAAGTAGCATCACCGCAGCTGGGCCATACGGGGGATACGCGGCGTTACATTACAGTTAACCAGGGCCCGAGCTGGAAGGAGACCCCGCGACACGCCCGCTTACGCTTTTACACCACAAACAACATTCCATGTCAGGCATTTCATCACCGTCTTAAGTACGAGTCTTCAGTAGCGCTTCCAAATAAGCGATCGTCTGCAAACTAATTCCCAGGACAGAACTACGGTTAAATGAGAGTAGGTGGGACATGAACCTCTTAGATGTTAACACGGGTGACGTTTCGCAGACCCAGACCTGCTGTACGGTGCATGAATCTCAATTTGTTTATTATCAAGAGTAAATAAATGAATTATTCTGGTTTTGTAAGTTTGTTATAAACATCTTTTTGTGATTTGGTGTTGCTGTTATAATGTACTGTAGCATACGTATTGTGAACAGATTGTCACTGTCACTGCTCATGGTGAATGATATGACGTGTGTGACGATGCAGAGTGTCACAGTGTCGTACACTTTTATCACAGTTATATTTTCATGAGGAAATATCCCAGGACACGCCCCCGGTGATTGACAGAAAAAGCTGACCTGTGTGTGTGTGTGTGTGTGTGTGTGTGTGTTTGGGTGTCGCCAGCACCTCCTCAGAAGAGAGCAGGGGACGCGGGTTGGGGGTTTTAGGGGTGGGGCTCTTATTTCCGGCGCGGTTTCAGATGAGTAACATTTGTCACTGAGGGCTAAGACGCTGTAATTAGCTTGTCAGTCTGCTTTAGGCTGAGCTGGCTCTTTGTGCTAAGAAGGATGGACAGACTGCCACCCGGCCTGACAGGCAGTCGATAATGTGGCAATTAATGTCATAAATAATTCTGCTACCAATTATATCAAAATGGACTCACGCTCGGGAAAAATCCCGAATACTGTTCCCCGATCATTTCCTTTAACAGCAGGAATGGCCATCAGTCCTCCCCGCAATTAATTCCCACGATGCACTGCTTCTAAGCCCACTTGCCCATTCAGAGCCCTAGATAAATGATGAAATATTATATTTTCTTGCTGTTTTGCAAACTCACTAGACTGAAAAAAACAAAAAACAAAGCAATTTCTTCAGCCGGGGTGGGGAATGGACTGTCAGTTTTGATTGTAAAACTTGGATAAGCGAACCAATTAGACCCAGACCCAGGCTGCAAACATTACTCCAACCCATCGATTTTTTTAATCCCGTCCAACAGTGTGGGAAAATTGAATTTTACCACGGAAACTGTGAACACAGTCTACATCTCAGAAAATTCGTCAACACGAGAAGCCTTTAATCAAAAACATATTTTACACATAAAGCAAAAGAAATGATGATCATTAAAATAAAGTATCTGAGTTTATTAGAATATTATTTACAGTCATTCAAGAATACAGGAATGTGGATGTTTTTGTTGTTTAACTCTGTAAAGCTGCAAATAATACATTGAAGTATGTATTTAATACGGAGGTGATTTATAGGTTTAAAAAAACAGAAGATGAGATTATTTGCTGCTTGTCGTAATTCATGTGACCACGCCTCTCTGTGTCTGTAGAACCGGGACGGTTCTGTTCGCGATCCCACCCGGCTAAATCCATCTCAACTGGTCGCGGCTGCTTGTTCCGGCTCACCGTGTTCTGGCATTATTAATAGCGCCCTGTGGCCCCGTCTGATGGGCCCTGGGTTTTTGTAAATGGTCCCGCTTTCCAAAGTCGCTCCGCCGGCCCCCGCAATGGATGACCAAATAAAATGAGCCCGGGCCATGCAGAGCATCAGTAATGATGTGTAAAACACAGCTAAGCACATCAGACGTATCCGCGGCGGCCGGGGGAAGGTCGCGGCAGCCCTGATGTACGGCGCGGGCCGTGACGGCTCAAGGTCACGTCAGCTACTGCTACATAATGCATGGATTCCTGCTCCGCTGCCACTCTCCAATCATGCACGGCCCCAACCTTGGGATGAAAATTTTACTAAGTAAATCAGCGAGCATGCTGGCATTTCTATTAAGCCCCTGTGTGCTACCGACGGAGCGAATGAATAATGCTAAATTATAGCGCGTGGCCGTAAATCTGGGTTTACTACCAGAGGGGTGAGGAGCCGCTCTGGATGCTGTTATTTGTTCCGCTGTAAAGCAGAACAAGGCACAACGGATGGGAAGTGGCCCATAAAGCATGGCCTGGTCACCATGCTGCTTATTTGGAATGAATATTTAAAGAATATTATTGTGTCGCACATAAACAGCTATAATACTAATGCATGTGACAATAAAGGTGTAAATGCGCCTCGGTGACATTAGCAGGTTAAGGAAATGGGTTCCAGTGAGTCATTTTCGAAGAAGTGAATCAATGTGAGTTTTTTTCCAGCAGCAGGTGCTCTGGATTGTGTGTGTGTGTGTGTGTGTGTGTATTCACCCAACAAGCCCAGGGCTTGTATTTGAGATGCTTGACTTCAGAAATCGGATGCACGGCAGCAGGAGACAGTGGTGGAAATATTGGCATTTGCTCACATTTGCAGTGTTGCCAGGGGAACGGCCGTTTCTGGCCTCGCCGCTAAACGTGCAGCAAACGCCCATCGGGGATCTGATGTACAGTTGACAAGGAGGGGCCGTCCTCTCCATTTTCGCACTTTGGATGGATTTGTCACATCAGCGTCTCTGAGTTGAGGTTCTCTGTACTTACTGTGACCTTGTGGCCCCACGTCTGTCGGGGACGGTGGAAGGTCTGGCCCCATCTGATGATGGTGACACACAGCCTGACATTCCACAGCAGCTAATGGTGTAGAAAAGGTGGAGAGGAAGATGTGTTGCGCTGCCACCTTGACAGACACGGACACATTGAGGGGCCCGAGTACGTTCAGGGACCCGGGGACGGCCCCCCAGGGGCCTCACTTTCCCAGCGTATGAAACGTTGAATCTGCGGGTGTAATCCTGATGGGTCCTCCCTCGCCCTCTGTGTACAAATAATAATCTGGGTTCTGGGTAGAAAAATGTGCACTGGGGGGGCGGGGCGTAAAGGATCCCCTCCATGTTGAATTGAGGCTGCCGGCGTGCGGGGCCGCTGTGTTGTGGGCCGTTATTAATGAGGAGGAGCGGAGCGTCAGGACGCCCGGCGCGTTCGCTGCAAATTGCATTTTCTGTTTCAATAAGGGCTGCTCTACAGGAAAATGATATTATTCCCCAGAGAACCCGTCCCCCCACGCCGCAGACAGGAAAATATCCACAGACACAGCAGAACTGACCGGCGCCACCGACGCCTTCGCCCCGGAAAGGGACATTTTAAGATGTCTCCTTAAATTAGTCGCTAAAACTGTGGAATAATGTATGAGCTTTACGATTCAGCGTGCTGCACCAATTCAATTTATTTGCAAAAAAATAAACAGATACAAAAGTAAAAGCCCTGAAGTGTTAATGTCATTTAGCGCATGAAGTTGTTAATGAACATTAAACACAAAAGAGAATTGAAATCAGAGACAGTATTTCACCTTTTTTTTTGGTCTTCAGGTAAAAGAAAGCTACTCAGTGATCTCAGGTCGAAGGTCAATGAGGAAAGGCGTTATTCGTCCCATAACGCCCCAACTTCAAGTCATTAATGACCAAAAGGAAGGGAAAATAAGAATTAGCTTCTGCTCTGATTCTGTTAATCACCTCAGGTACAGATCAGCCTCTGTTGGCGCCGATTTCCTTCAGCTTCAGATGATGCTACAAGGTCACATCTCCCCCCGTTTCTCAGCTTCTTCTTCTTTCCCGCCCCTCTCTCTCTCTCTCTCTCTCTCTCGGCCCGTCTGGCTGAGCAGGATTGAGTTGTCATGTACTTCTAATAGGCAGCACAGGGAATCATTAGTCCACCTCAGCTCCCCTGACTGATGGGCATTTCACTCCAATCATCTGAGTGTGCGCCGACGCCCCGCCACTATTGACACAGTGTCAGCGCCGAGAGGCGACGGCTTAATCAGGCGGGACGCTCTCAACATTGATTTGACAAGGCGCTGTAATGACCTTCTTGTTTTTGTAAAGGATCACTGTTTATCCACAGTGGCAGCGGCACAGCGAGTAGCGCCCAAATCGTCATGGAAACTATTATCACGCCTGAGCAGGGGGGTTCCGAGGGTACCTGAGGGTGAGTGGTGTGTGAATGCTTGGTGGAGACGAGAAGGAACGTATTTACTCTGGAAGACTTGAAATTAATTTCAGCCCATGTCACGCCGACGACCCGCCCTCTGACCGCCATTACGCCGCATCGATTGGCCCAGTTCGATGCCTGAAATTTCCCTGTTTTGTTTACCTGCCTGACAAACCAGCTAGAAAATAGTTTTTGATTTTGTTTTTGGACGCCGTGGCCCACAATGACCCCTCTTCATCAGCTCCACCCCATAAAGCTTCTTTAAGACTCGGATTCCTGAAAGTCTCATTACCACGAAGGAGTAAAGCATTGGTGTTATTTACTCTGAGATGTTCCCGGTGAGGAGGGGGGGGGCTTCTTCTCCCTGCCTGGTTCACGGCCAGGAGCGTCTCCCTGTTCCTGCATCAGGCGGGTGGGGGGCGTCTGAGGATGAAGGCGCTGTCAGGCGAATCGGTGGAATCAGAGCCACCCAGGGGCCCCCAGTAAATATTATTGGCATCCTGACAGGCCAGAGGTGCGACTCGGTGTGTAAAATCGCTAATAAGCCGCGTGATGGGGCCGCCGTGTCCCAAGGTGAGAGCGGCATGCTGCTGTTTTCATCAACAATTATCCTAAAGGACAGGCTGAAGTGTCCGCTGCCGGATGATTTGCCGGGCTGATGGCTCGAGTGCTTTTGTTCCAGCAGAGCGGGGAGGCTCCTTCGCCGAGAGCCCCGCTGCAGCCGTCTGAACAGAAGGTCAGACGTGCGGAGAGCTAATGGCCCTCTGTCATTATTACACTTACATACTGAAGGGTCGAAAAACAAAGGACCCGTCACCCGTTCTCTGCTCGTCACCCTGACTGTGCCTCGCCAAGCCTCCATCTATCATGAATGGTGCCCAGCAGCTACACTTAAACCCAGCCACTGAGGACGCAGGTGACAGTGTATTTCTTGGTGACGGGGTGAGCCAGGACAAATAAACATATAAAATAATAAATAGAGTGGTTTAATTAAAAAAGTACACAGTGTGTAAATAAGCTGAATGCGTCCTTATGTTGAATCCTGTGTTTGATTGTAGATCATATTTGAAGAATGTCTTATTTTCAGCATTTATATTTCATTATTATTAAATTGTGTTTCCCCCCCCACCATATTCTAAACGCACTGATGTTGGAATTTTAAACGCAGTAACAGTGATGGTCGACATGGTAAGATGGTGGAATTTGGTGTGTAAAACTCTTCATAGGCAGAATTATTCACGCTACTGTGGGTAAATGCTGCTCGAGGAGGGGGCAGGAACACTTAAATGCGTGTTCATGCTGGAAGATCAGGTCCTGCATGGGTTCTCCTGGTAAACATGCTGCCAAGTTAAATGGCTGATCAATCAATTTCGGCCGAATCGATCAGAATCAGCTCCGCCTCTGTGCACACACCAGGAGCCACTTTATTGTAAATCAATCATTTTGAAAACATCTCACAAAGAGGCCAGTCCCCACTAACAAGCCATCAATTTTAGCTGCCCTGGGTGCCCCCACCCCATCTGACTCCAGCTCAACTTCTGCTCCATTTCCACCTCACTTCATCCGCTCCAGCTTTCATAGCAAAATAAAGGGGAGAAATAATCCACCCATCACATTATTATTATTATTATTCAGTAATTATGTATTCACTAGGTTACTGTGAAATACGAGACACTGTATGCTAATTTACCCATTATATAAAAATATGAATTCTAATTTTAAACTGAATTATTTAAGGTGACACCCGGATTAGACACTGCTTTGGGATTGAAGTATATAAATCCATCTGTGGTTCAATCTGTGCTTAGTATTTTATTTTATCAATCATTTCACTTTTTTTTATTTTTTTAGTTTTCTTCTGACTCATTTTGTTTTAGGCTTTCAGATTTTAAACCTTTGATGAAAGCTGAAAATATGGACATCAAATGTGATTGACCAAACCCTTTATTTCCAGAAGTGGTCGTGCAAGTTAGGAGGGGAAAACGCTTTTGTCTGCAGTTTGTTTTACTGTGTGTTGCATCAATAGTCATCGTTAATTAGTTCATTCTATTTTTTTTTTTAGCGAACTGTAATAACCCTGGTTTACTAAGATGGAAGTATGGTCAATCAGAACAAAGTAAGAAGCCAGCAGGGTGTAGAACACAAATACATCAATTTTTAATTCTGAGAAAATACAAAAAGAAACCATGTACAATTTATGTACAAACTTTTTGTACAAGACAGTATATTTATCAGCAGGTTATATTTGACAGATTCAGGTATGTCAACTCAGCACCATCATTTTCTCTGTTATTACACAGCTCAGTCTAAACACCACGCTTACCTCCATTTTCCTGTAATGATCATGTGCCAATAGCTTGTCTGTGTGAGTCCAGTGCATGTCCTGATTTCGGTTTTATATCACTAGCTCAACTTAAGACTTTAAACCCCCAGTGTTCTGTACAGTTCCCGCCGTAATCGTCCTCCACCTTTCACAGCAGTCGCTGGCGGTGTACAAGACGGTGCCCCCTCATTTCTACAGAGTGGACTTTACACAGAGAGAAGAACGTGAGTGGCGCTCCATCATCATGGTTCAGACATTTCTCACGTCCTCGGTGTCTGCGTGGGAATCGAAAGGGAACAACACATTTCTCATGAATGCCACTTTTCGCTTTAGTGGGACTTTTTATTTTCAGGGTCCTCCTTTGGCACTAAGACACTGCCTGGCACACTGCTGGCACAGAGGCACTGGTGGCCTGGATGTTCTCTGCGCCAGCATGACCTTAATGGAGGAAATGTCTGAACCATGCATAGATGTGAACACTCTCCATGGCACTTTTCATGACTGTGTAGGTTTGTGCTCCAACGTCAATCACAAATAAACTCTGTAATTCTATATATAAAAAAAATCTGTTTCATGTTGCCATTCAACATTTCTTTGGGGATGAGGGTGTTATAAGTATTGCCTTTTAGAGTTTCTTGTTAGATGTCCCTTGGTTATCTCTAATAAAAATACTCTGTAAACAAGTCAATACAGTGAACATTACTACGGTAAAATAAAATGACAAAGTGGAATGTAAACACTGATTAAAATAAAAAAAAAAAATAAATCACCAAAAGTGATACAGTTTCAGGATGTTGGTGCAGATGAGCTGGACATGGTGCTGCCTTTTTTTTAGCTTGACTGTTGATATGTTGAGATGAAACTGCACCCGCTTTTCCCACATCTCACTCACTGCCTATATAATAATGATGAACCTGTGGGTGTTTCATTACAGGAAAAGGACCTCACACAAGAAATGAAATGTGACGATTTTTTTTCAACCCCCCAAGCTCCAATATATCATAATTAAATGTCCCAAAAAATTGATCTTAATTCCATTTTTCTTTCAGGCTAGCAAGTATGTTATCGACAAATCCAATTATACATACATTACTCACATTATTTTTGAAAGAAGTCTACTTGCTACAAAAGTGTAACACCGATGTAACCACAATTCAAATATTCACTTCAGGACAAAGTCTGGCCGGCGGCGGTGGCGGCGGGAGCCACGGCTCCAGCTGAAAGACATTAAAGCTGAGATCATTCTGCAGGAGAGAACCAGATGGTCTAGAATGGGCATAATGTACAGAACAGATTTCAACACCATGTAACACCTTATTATTATTATTATTATTATTTTCTTTTTCTTCATCAAATATGGAAACTCTAGTGATGTGTTTCTTTCGTCTACACTTTTATGGCTATTACTTCACTGCATTATGACCCATAGGTGTTTCTCTCACACAATTCTGAAGCACTAAATGTTCTTTTTTTCTTCTTGTTTTGAGACAGAAATAGAGAGAGAGACACAGAAAAGAGAAATAAATGCATGTGCACATGAGAATACTTTCCCTCCCATTTTACAAGACCTAATTTAGGTCAATATCTATACTAAAAATAAATCTGATGCCACTCTCAGAACAGAGAGAGTAGATGTGACCCCCACCCCCCACCCCTCTTAAATGAACACCGAAAAATTACATTTTCCTCTCGATTGCAAATGATGCAAATGAGAAATATTCATAATGCACATTTAAAATATTAATGTCTGCACCTGGTACAGGACGTATAATTATTTGTCCCTTTTGTCATTTTCTGTGTACTGTACCATTGGGTGAAGTTTTACTCTATCAGAGGGTATTTCTATATAATTTTCCTAAAGATGTAATTCAAGATAATGCTAAATTTAGAAATAAAGTTTCTCTGATATGTATAAAAATAAGTACAAAATGATTATGTTCATGTGGATATAAAAGAAGTATGTAAGTATGTATAAATCCGTCGGAGGACTTGCGGCGGTGCTTGGATTCCCAGGCGTCGCCATCAAGGCGCTGATCAGGGAGGCGTCCTAAGAGTTTATATCAGGCAAGACTACAGGCATAATGCGGGGAGTACATTCCCCATCAGTATCAGCAGCATTAACCAACTGTGAGCGAGCTCGGCTACCGTGACCACGCCCCCTAAGCCCGCCCCCCTGTTGACAGGGCGGGCAGCAGCTTCAGAGCTGGACAAGGGGAACATCCAAGCATGCCTATGCCCCCTGTGCCAGCCCGGTGCCAGGCAGTGGCTACGGTCAAAGGAGGACCCTGATGCCCACTTTGCGAATGATGTGGCATTTTGAGTAGTTTGGGTTGGGGTTTGTTGGCTATAGGTTGGGGTGTCGTTGCCATGGAAACAGAGCTCGGTCACAGCTGGGTCACTAGTAGTTTAGTACTTTAGTAGCACACTGATCAGCAGTCACAAGTTAGTGATGGAGGTGTCTTAAAACAGAAATTCGTCAGCAGACGGACGAGCGAGGTGGAGACAAGAACAGAAATAGTGCATTTACGCAGAACATATTGCCAAACGTGGATGCCGATGTAGAGGCCACGCGTACCCTGGCATTATGCCGAGGTACAGGTGGGCCGGGACCCCTGTACGTCCAGAACACTCCATGCAGGCCGAAGGTGGGATGCAGTATTAAGCCCCTCGAGACAGGGCTGCAGCAAATGCACACCCCCCCGCCCCTCCAGGCATTACATTAACAGTGTAACAAGAAACTACCCTAAGCCCCACACCCCGAGTCCAGTCACGCCAGCAGGTGACACTCTGTCCATGACACAGATGGTCTGGGTGACGTGTTGATGTCTCAAGTCATTCATAAAATAACTTGATCAGTATTAGTGCAAATAGAAAAGAAGCCGACATGGGATACCAAAAAAAAAAAAAAAAAAGACAGTGTTGGCCAATCGGGTTGTTTTCTGAGAATCTTTGGGAAGTGAGGTGCCCGTCATCCTCCATAACTGCAGAGCTATGGAGTCTGGTCACAAACAAAACTATTGCAAAAGGATTACAGGTTTTTGGATGCTCAAACTAATTAAAAAAAAAGTGTTTGGGGGGGCTGTACAATCCTCACTTGATTGTCAATTTTATACATCTCTATGTATACATTTATAAATAAAATAAATTTCCCCCAAAAAACATGGAAGTTACATTTAAAGGTATTCACATAGAAGGTCCCATTCAGTTTGCCTTGATGTCACACCCTTGATATCTGGCACAAGGGGGAGAAACACAGCGATCCGTTTCCTAATCATCTTCATCACCGTCCCTTCACGTGGCGCATCAAAAACCCAAAAAAGAAATGTCCCAGCTCGCCATCGAAGGTCTTGAGTTCAGCATTCGTCTTCAACTTCTCTGATTGGTGGGATCAGGCTGCTAGTGGATTTGTACTGATTGATTTGATTGGCCATGTGAGTGCTCATAGGCTTGATTTGAATGTTCCTTGGGTAGGAATTGTCCGGCTCATCTGTAAACCATTTCTTTTCTGCGGGGGGCCGGGTGGGAGATAGGGGATGGAGAAGAGAGAAATTAGTATTTGCTTCATTCAGTCATCCTAAAAACAGTCATCTAAATAAAAAAATCACAAATCCAAAATCACAAAAAGCGATCTGCAGTGATCCAATATTCTTTAATATTTTACAATACAGAGGATCTTGCATGCAGAAAAGGTGCCAAAAGTGGGGGGGTGGGGTTGAGCGGGTGCTCCACACGCTCGTTTTTGTTGTCATTCCGCCCTCACACTTGAACATGTAATTTAAAGTTGAAATATGCTGCACACCTCCGGGTGTCAGGCAGCCAATGGCTGTGGGGCTGAGTGTCACGGCGCGGCCGTTTGATGTGGGGTGTCAACGCAAGCCCCCCCGCTCAGCCACACGTGGATCAAACCACCGGCTTAGGAACGGGGATTTGGAGACGAAGGCTGGGAACTCCAACCTCATTCGACCTCATTTCTGTCATGCTTGGTCCTGCATTTAACAGCATGATGAGATTTCTACTGGGGGGGGATTTCACCCTTTTCAGGTGACGATGCCTCAACTCCAAGGTCAAATGAACTTAATGAACTTTGTGGATTTTATGAGCCTCCTGACAGACCAGATCGCATCTAAGGTATGCAAACATACCATCAGACACATCATCACACAGTGCAAGTCTCCCTTATATTAAAAACAGAAACACAGAAATAAAACTAGAGAAATACCAAGGAAAACTAAAAGGGAGGGAATAAATCAGAACAGAAATGATCTTATGAACTCAGGGAAGTGAAGTAAGTAAAACAGCAGAAGAAGGGGAGATGATCATCTGCATGCAATGCTTGTGTGATCCTGAGTGTGAGCAGAATCAGGAGTTGCAGCCAATTTGCTTTCTGTCCGAAAGCAAAAAAAAAATCAAATAGAAATAACAAAGGTGTGTTTTCCTCTCACAGAAACAGAAACAAATGAGAGAGGAAGAAAAGAAAGTCTCCCTTCATAACAGTGCTCCACAGAGAACAACGTTATGATCGGACCCATGACGGTGCCATGTCATGCAGAATCAGTAACGTGCGTACCTTGGCCCATTCTATTCATCCTTGTTGCACTTTAGAAAAAAAAGTAAGCTAAGTAAGTTTTACAAGAGTTAAGGCAAATGACGTGTCACACACAACCCCTGCGATGAGCAAATAGCCCTACCTGCAACTATGGAAAAAACGTCGTCATTTCAAATTTACGGGCCATATTTTCCCGGTTCTAATGAGGGGTATGGGGCATGTTCACTGACATCACGTTCATATTTGTGATTTCCGCTGCCATCTCCAGAGCATAGAACAGGCAAAGTGGGGGACACTACACTATATTTGTGTAAAAATATCTTCTGGGTGTCGGGAATAGTTAAACGGCAACAGATAAAGCTGGGTGGGTAGTTAGTTCCCTTCCAAGATACAATAACTAGCAACATCTTCGCTTGTATATGTTTATTTGTGCAGATGAATAAACCTTCCTTGAAGTCACATTAACGAACACGCCTCAAGTCTCATTTAGCGTCAGGAAAAAATGGCCTTATGTGTATAGATTATTGTACAGAATTCTTATTGTTGCCTTCTCACTAACTCTGTCCTTACAGATAACATATGCAGTTGAAAACCATGTCTGAGAACTGCTAACAAAAAGCACTTTAAACAACACAATGTTGTGTGTTTTTTTTGCTACTGTCTTTCCTTTCTAATTAGTTTAATGTATACTGTACAAAACAGCAAGAAAATAACTAATAGAGAATTTAAGAGAATTAATAAATAACATATGGCCATGCAGTTTTCTATAGTAACAACAACTGACTTTACAAATGGCAATGAGGCACATGGCAAAGGTAAGCGATGCCCTCGGCTGAGTGGGCATTTGCTCACCTTTATGAATAATATAACAAATACTGTACATCCGTAAACACACATACACACAATTTGAGAATATTTGTATTAAAACAATATACAAATATTACATAAATACACACATCTGTACCAGCAGTACTGGTTACAAAGGCACATATGAATCTAAACCTGTAATACAAATTTAAATATATCAGTTTGTTAGATAATTATTGGCTATATTTACAAATGTTTCATCTGTATATAAGAAGGGTTTGCTCTGAAATGAGAGTTGGTTGGAGTCGGTCCTCGCTGGTGATGGAGTCATGCACTGATGGGCATAAAGAGCAGTGGGACTGCATGCAAGTGGCACATGGCGCAAACACACAAACACTGAGCACAAAAATACATACATGCAGATATATTTACTAGTCCAGTACTTGTCCCCATCTGTCACACACACACACACACACACTTTCCCAGCCTAGAGAGGTGGAGAGGCGTGCCTGGGGCAGGCGGGTTGCTTACTTCTGTTTGTCGCGCGCCTCGCGGGCCTTGCTGCGGCTCTGTCGATTGGCGGTGGGGATGGAGTGAACGGACGAGCTCTTCTTACTGGAGGAATGAGAGGAGTGGGAGGAGTGGGAGAGGCTGGTCCTGGACTGGCCCGCGTTGTGGTCGAACTGCATGAGGCAGAAGATCAGGTCTGTGGGGACCAGCTCGAACTCATACGGTGGGTTCGTGATGACGTACCTGCAGTTCGTTTTAAAACAAAGCACACTGTATTAATAAGTGGCTCAGCGCTTATAACCCTATAAACTACATTTATAGTAAATAATAGTATTGTTATTTTCAGTTGAAGGTTTTTAATCTCACCGTTTGGTACACTGGCTCGGGCTGCTCAAATGAGCATCTCGTAGTCTGTAGATCCCAAAGCACAGCATGTTGTATGTTTTTAATGCTTTACAGAACAAGTCTCCATAGCACCCACCGTCCTGAAAACAACCAAATTCATTATCAGCCATGCAAGCAAGCACACTAAATAATCATCATATATAAAAATTGGTCATCTGACAACTGAAGTATTATAGGTTATACAACAATTGTTCATTGTGGAAGCTAAATTTGTCCCCATTCATGAATACAATCTTAAAAATGGTGACATACTCAAGGCTGTGTCACACCGGTGGACTGAACTGCTGTCATGGAGGTTATAATATTTCCTAATTGTGTAATTTTATGAAAAAGAACTGAACACAAGTTCTACGGTTAGGTATTCGTGCCGCAATGCCACACAGGCTGAAGACACGATAGAGAGGCAGTCAGATAATTTACATGAACAACAACAAAAAAAAACTAAAACCAACTGAGGCATCCTCACGCTCAGACAGGATAACAGATTGGAGCAGTTTTGTGTGAGCTTGCAGCCTCACTTCCCATTACTGGACGGGGGAGATGGGAAGCGTGGGACGCCCGCTGTCGGGGAAGTGACAGAATCTGTCGGCTCCTCTTAAACATCCACTTACCCCCAAGTCTGCAAAGGGCCCGTCGTAGAGGGCCAGCTGCGCGACCCGACACCTGTCCCTGTTTGCCAGTGTCTGTGGCGTGCTGTATCCCCCGCGCAGCGCGTTCTCCTCGGCCAGCAGGGCCTCCAGCTCTGGGGTGGCTCCCCCAGTGACCAGTGTCCGGATCAGGGTGAGGATATTATCGTTGAAGTATGTCTGACAAGATAAAGAAGACGCATCCACACACCATTAAGAGTCACAAGTAAAGACGGCTGAGGGTTAGGAGTGGCGCTTTCCCTGTTATCTCCACCTCGAGCTGCCTGGTCCCCTCACGCTCAACGAGAAGGGACTTGACAGAAGGGGCCAATTACTGCTCTCTATTTATATAATCACTAGCAATGTTCATAAATAGCAATCTTTCTGTCAAGACTCAAGAAAAGATGCAGTTTTATTAATGTGATGGTACAAATCGACATGTATGCGCATGAAAGCAGTGTAATAAGATCACAAATAAAATATTAACAAAACAAAAAGCCAGGATTTCCCAGTAATAATAAGAATTTATAACAATTGCAGCAACAATTACTGAAACACCAAAAAAAACTGATTATAGTCTCATCATTATACACTTTATACATTTGCACACTGTGAATATGCATCCCTCATACCAGTCATGCTCAGCAATAGTGAAATGAATAACTACGATGAATGATCAGACACAACAGAAAAAAATCTCCATAAAACTTGGATAAGTTGATTTGGATGTAATGTCACCAGACGCTGACCTACTCCTGGACTGATGTGATGTCCCCCTGCGTAACACAGCGTAATATAACAGTGTAATGTAACCTGACATAAAACAACATAGCATAATGTAACATAATATGACGCATGGGCAGAGTAACATAAAGCCGTAATTTTAAGGTAAAGCATTTGATGATGTGCAATTTCGAGACATCACCATGAATAAAGGCATGAAGTATCTTTGAAAGGGGCAGACTAAATTTAACTGCAGGTCTTGTCTTCTGTCCTGTTACTGACAGTGGAGTGTAAAATGTCCACACTACTGTCCTGCACCCAGCACATTTGTACATCCTCACGTTCTGGCATTCACCATCTTACACTTCGGCTTCATTAAAAACCTTCTGCATCACAGTGTTAATGGTGACGGGCTATTCTGATCCACAGAGCACGCATCAGATCCTCCATTCCTCTGTGGTGTAGTAAGGGTCCCATGTCACTCATCTGGCGGTGACATCTCTCTGTGCCTATGACAGGACCGTTGAGCCGGATGATGGATGAGTGCTGTCTATTAGCTTGTCCGGAGTGAAACACACTTGAAAGCTGCTTTGTTCTGAGCTCAGTCAAAGTGAAAGGTACTGGAATTAAGCCATCACACGGGTGAGGTGGATTGTGATGGTCAAGCGAGAGAGAGACAGAAAGGGGGATGTAGTCTTATCGCTCTGCTTTTTAACAAAAAGACAACATTGTTTAGACACGTTTGAATTCTGTGTGTGTCATTAGTGTAAAGTCATGGGCTCTGCTGTGTCTTGTTAAAATATCTACATAAAGCCCCCTGAAGGCTCGTCCCCTGACACTTTCGATGAGGAACCATGGCTGAACCATTGACTGTCACTAGCGGTGACAGTGCTGTCTGATCAATGTGGCTTTTCATTTACTAACTTCTGCCCACAAGAAGTGTTCAATTTTCACGTTGGAGTACTTTTAAAACTGTCCCACTTCCTGCAGAGGGAATTAGACAGTGCTGCTAACACACCTTTCTACACAGGCATGCAAAAATATCATTGTTTTAACATGTGCAGACACTTAAACAAATTAAAATGTTCAAACTGCTTTTTACCAAACACGACAATAAGTAGCGCTGTCTGTCTCATTGTTGTCTACATGTTTTTTGCACTGTCCGTGTCCCCTGTTTGCACTTTATGTAGCCTAGCTTGTCTGTGTAACACACGTGTGTTTTATGTCAGTATGTAACTTGGTTTAATTGTCTAAAAGTTACATCTAGCACCAGGTTCCGGAGAAACGTGGTTTCGTTTTGCTATGTACTGTCTAACACGTATGTAGCTGAAACTTCAACTTCAACTTCAACTAAATTCTCCCCAGTGACAGTCTTAAAAATATTCCTCAACCAAGCATTAAGAGAGGATCCTTTATAAGAGCCACAAGTGGGAAATTTAGTTTTATCATGTCCGAGTGGATGTCCCTGTAACTGCTGATTGTCAGTCACTCAAGACAAAGGCATCAGATAAATGCTGTAAATGTAAATTATTTTTGGGGGACAAAAAACCCCTAAAGTGAAATAATAGGATTTCATTACCCACGACAGGAATTCTGAACTGCCCCTGCTCTTTATCCATTTTGCCCATTTTTAGGGGTTTAAGGTGGGATGGAGCTGTACTGGTCTCCAATCTGGTAATGTGAATGTTCCCCTCCTACAGGTCCAGTTTCCTGCTGTGGTTCCCGAAACTTCTGAGTTACTGCCATATCATGAAATTCAGCGACTTAAAATTCACTCGAGTTATGGAACCTACTGCTAAGGTCAAACATGAACACTTCTGACATCCAGCACAGCATAGAAGATAGTACAATATCTAAGGTGAACATGGAAAACAGTGTTGCTATTACTATTTAGCTAGAATAATGGTAACTGGTTAAGTCATGGAGTCATGCAGATCTGAAGTTTAGGCAGTATGTTACTAATCATGCAATAATCAAATTCTAATGTGATTGTAATGGTAACAGTAAGAAGTATTACAAATTAGTCATATGAGTCAGAAATTAGTTTTAAGTGCATTGATGGACTCCTGCATAAAATGATCCTTTATTAGTCCCACAAGTGGGAAATTTACATATTGGGAAATTTATGGTCTGTGGATCAAAGGTGGCAGCATCATGACCTTTTATATATAGACTGCTATAATCCTATTTCTTTCCACATATGTAGTTCAATTTATTGATCCCTATCATTGTCTTTATGCAATATAACAGTACAGTGAGTTTAGTTACTGTGTGATGAGGTGGTAACAGTATAACTTGCTACTTTGGATACTCTGGCCTGTCACTTCAGCTAAAACCAGACCTGCACGCAGCAGCACAAACAACGTGTTTGAGAAAAGAGTAATTATTAATTAAAGACAATGTTGCTGCTGAAAAAGGCCCCCCGAACCATTTACCCAGTATCCTGATTTCTGACACTTGTGTAAGTTTTAATTAGCCTGATGCAACAAATTGTCAGAATGTTTTATACAGCCTTAACTTTACTGCTTATTTAAATTGCCTTTTAAATAATGCAAGATATTTCAAAACCAGACACTCCTGTCTGCATGAATGTCTATATTTTTAGAGTACTTTTTTTTTTAAGAATAGAGACCCTAATAAAGCTTAGGAAAAGTGTACACAATGTACAATTAATGTCAATATGAGAACAATAGAACCTTCCCTTATTTCTATTGTTACTAATTCATGCTTGTGTTTATTAAGGGGGGCTGTATGGAGGTGCACACTCAGTGAGGGAAAGGAAGCATTCACTCACTGCGCTCATTAGTGAGTCCAGCACACTGACGGCGAATGCCGTCCCACAGGCGAATGGCTGGGTGAGGTACAGCTCCGTGTCTGGGTCGTCATCGTCGTCTTGGTCCAGGAACTGAACATTTGAGTCGTTCACTGGAGCACAGAAAGGCAGAGTGAGACGAAAGCTGAACACACACACACACACCCACAGCCCACCATCCCAATCACACACACACACACACACACACACACACGTCCATACAGTCATACTTCCACACAGCATGTATAATAACTTCTTACGGCTGTTTTCAGAAAGTAAGAAAGAATTCAGTGTTTGATAACAGAAATGACTAAATTAAACCATCAAGCAAATTATGTTCATATGACTTATGTTAAAATTAAAATAAACATGCATGCATTTTGAAATTTGCTGTCTGAAAATCCTAATTTCTGCATTATCCCACATCTACCTATTTATGGAATTATACAGTGTAAGAAATGTCAAATAAACAGTTTTGCTTATTGTGTACAAATGACCGTTTCATAAAGCAAATACAATTTCACACAGTGCAGGGCATTTTACATGAATATACAGTAGTGCTGCATGGTATAAATGTTAAGCGATATAAATTTGGCCAAATTTTGATTATACCGGCCTACCACAGAAATATCCGCTCCTTGCCAAAATGCCAAAGACTGCGTCACCTGCGCTAAACCATGCCTACTTGCAGCACGACCCAGAGCACAGAGTGCAGGGCAGGGTTTCTGAAGATCTTTTAAAAATCCTAAATTAGTGTAAATATTAATCGTTAAATATAGAGTTTAAAAGTTTTAAAGATATTCCAGACCCAATAGACAAAATAAAACAAGCCTTCAAACTGTCAGTAATCCGCCGGTTGCTGCGCACTTCCAGGTTTACTAAGTGAAGCAATCCGCACCACTACCGCTCCGTTCCGTGCTGCGATCGGGTACTGACAGCGAGCATGTAAATCACCAGGGCATAGTGAACAAGCATAGTGTTATTTAAATATTTTCTGACAAAATGTTAATGTAAACTCTACAATGACTCACATAATACAAATACCTGGTATTTCACTGGCATTATGGGTGTGACAGAAAGTCCACTGTCAGTAGAATTGGGCAGATATTGTTATATCTGGTATACGGTTATGCTGTATGTTGATGAATCTGTAAAAAGTTTATTAACTTCCTGCTGCAGCGCCTTTGCTATGGACACATGTTACCCTTTCAAAAACAGTTACATAAAGAAAAAAAAATTAAAATAAATGAATAAATAAAAACAAAAAATTGATTTCTTCTCATGAGGACAAAGACATGAAAATAACATGAACAACTTCTGGAAACCACATGCTCAAAACCGTTATGGATGGGTTTCGCTGGTAAAGCAGCTTGTCTTCCATTTCAAAGGTTATCTCTCACAGCTCCAGTGGACAGCGCTTGGAGAGAGAACCCCGAAAACCTCACTCTATTTGAACAGCGCTTCACACACAAAGTCTTTTTCAAGCCCCCTTTCAAAGATGTATGCTTCAGAGATTAGGACCAGCAGAGTCTAAATAAATAAATAAAAATAAACAGCTTAAAGGAAGGTTTTATATCAAGCTTTTTTTCTTGTTTTTTTTTTTTTATATAAATTTGATTTCTTCCAAGACTTCCTGTGAGTAGTAGAAAAAGAAATGTCAGTCATACAGACAACAGTCTGATGAAAAAGAGTCCAGGCCAAAGAATATGAACTGCAGGGAGATGCTATGGAAACAGCCACATGGACAGACTATAGCGTGATCAAAGGCCTAGCAATGCTCAGAGAAAAGTGGAAGGAAAAAAAAATCGTAAAAAGAAGAAGGTCAAAACAAGACAGTCAATTTCAAGCAGAACCTAGAAAAAAATACAATGCATTCAGAGTGATGCTATGGGAGCAGCAGGCCTTTATTGCAGCCAGAGAAATCAAGACGAGCTGATGAAGGGAGGTGAGAAAACATCACTTTGGCAGAGAAAAAAAGAAAAATTAAATACACCAGACAAGTCCATTTCCTGTAGAAAATGCGAGTGTGATTGCTGTGGTGCAATTTGTTGGTGCTATGATATGTTGAGTAAAATTTGGATTCGTTTGGGACATGTTAGCATATTAGCATTCTCATGGTAACACATTAGTATGCTACTGCTAACGCCACCAGTGGCCTTGGGTTTGGAAGGACAATGAATTGGGTGAAATCTAGTTTCATATGGGACATGTTGGCTATTAGCATTCTCATGCTAACACCACTGATGGTCTTGGGTTGGGCCCAAGATGAAATATGGCATTATTTATGACATATAAGCAGGCTAAGGTATTATGCTAATGAATTACCATGCCACCAGTGATGAAGGGGTGGAGGTATGATGCATTGGATGTAGTCTGGCTTCAGTTGGGATGTCAGCCTTAGAGGTGTGCATCTTCAGTTGTTTCATGATTCGGTTTGTTTAGGATTGGTTGTAAAGGGTATTTATGCATCATGAATTTAATTTTAATATAAAAATTCAAGGCGCTATTTCAATCTTGTCTTCTTCTTTGCCTATACACGGTAAGTTATTCTTGAATTATTATTATTTTTAAATGGTTTTTAAGCACTGATAAAAAGGTACAAGGGCTCTTGTATTTGTGCAATTGTATTTGAAATCAAGCTGTAACAAATACCTTTGATTGATACATTCATGCGCCAATTGCAATTATGAATTAACCTAAAATGATGAAATGTCACCTTAACCCTCTTCTTAAGAATAGTTAAGTAGTATTACTAGTTAAGATCCAAAGGATAAAACTGATAAACAGTCTTGACCACTTAAAACAGTGGACCACTTAAAGCCAGTGAGGTCCATGGACCCACATGATGGTGGGTAAATCAGGGTAAATCCTGCTCTTCATATGGGTTCAAATTGAGGTTGGGTTGATATGGACCACCCGTATGTTACCTGGGGAGGGGCGGAGTCACTGTAAATTAAAACTAATTAGAGTCAGTTTTACAAATATAATTCTGATACAGATTGAGACAATATAAACTCTCAAAAGCAGATGAACCCTTGTGGGTTTACCATGGAACTACGAGAAGTAATGAAATAATCAAGAGTTATTTCACTTCTTACCTAAACATGGTCCAGCATAAAGCTTTAATATAAACAGAGAAATGCCAGCGAGGTCCATGTTGGTCCAAGTGTTTTTCATGACAGTGGGTAAATCAGGGCAACTTTTGCTCCCCATCTGGGGCCACCATGGTCCCCCGGACAAAATTAACTAGGACCCAGTTGGGCAGCCCACACCAGCCTATATTCAACCCCTATGGCCCCACATGAATGTGCTGGCTGGGGAATCTTGCTCCCCATCTGGGTTCCTAGGTTCATATTAAGATGGGGTTGATATGGACCACCTGTCTGGTACCTGTGTACCACCCATATGTGTTTGTTACCTGGGAAGGGGTGGAGTGACTGTCAGATAACATTAATTAGTGTTTAATTAGTTTTACAGACTTAAAAAAAAAAAAAACTCTGATTTGGAGTTGGCTCATATTATCTCTGTGCAGTGTTAAATTAACACTGGCAATTTTTGCTGTGTGAGTAACAATATTCAGTATATCAGGGGTGGTAGTAGCCTAGTGGGTAACACACTCGCCTATGAACCAGAAGACCCAGGTTCAAACCCCACTTGCTACCATTGTGTCCCTGAGCAAGACACTTAACCCTGAGCTGTCCCTGTAACATCCCCAATTTGCATGGTTTAACGTTTTTAAGTTGGAGACAGAAAAGTTTAGGTTAAATGTGTGGTAGTTTTTCTTAAATTTCTTAATTTAAATTATAACTAAAAAAACAACTTTTCTTAAGCTAGTTAACATGTTAACTTGTTAGCATTATGTTAACGCCACAAATGTTATTGGTGTGGCTGTGGTGTGTTGGGTCTTTTGGTTGTGTTGGGCCAATTTGTTTGAGGTACAAACTGAAATTATATGCTGAGTCATGAATAAACTAGAAAAGTTGATCAATGGGTGGTCCGACTGTGGTCCAAAATACACTGCAGTCGATGAGGAAAATGTGATGGCCCAGAAAACTGGGAGAAGACGAGTTCAGGTTGGAACCAATGAAATGGACGTGACTTTTGGATCAAGCGTGTCTTTTGCTTAACCCCATTGCCTTCAGCAATCACACTAATAAAAAAGGACAAAGGCACAGCTTACCCAGTTCAGTTATCATTTGTATGTTGGCTCCACTGTTTTTTTCCTGACAGAATGAAACCAAAGGCTGTAGTTTGCCAGGCTTAGCTAATGACGATAAAACAATGCGAGAGGGGGAAATTGTTACTGAAACAGGTTGAAAAACAAAGCACATGAGATAGAGAGAGAGAGACAGAGAGAAAGAGAGGGAGACAGAGAGAAAGAGAGAGAGAAAGAGAAAAGGAGAGAGAGAAACAGAGCACCATGTCAATGCCGGGTGGGTAACTGTACAGTATCTGCTTTCTGAGTGCTCTACCATATGGAGCCATGCACCGGCCTGACAGCCTCCATCGTACACAACCATGTAAAAAAGAAAACTCCTGTCTTTTGTATTCTGACGTGCCAAAAAGAAAAAGAGTGCCGAAAATGCAACAAGAAATTCAGGAGAATAAACTGGGTGAAGGTCAGAGGTCACAGTGAAGGGGGTGCAAATGTCTGATGTTACATCCCATCTTGCAATTCTTCTACTACGCTGCATCTTAAATGGGTCACGAGAGACAGAGTGGCCGGTCTCTGGTGTTTTTAGTGCCCTCTGAGATCTGAAAGTTTCATGATTCCCACTGGGGACCCACATCTACCCTCTCCATCTCTTATTCTAGAGCATGCAGCCTCCTCTAGGGTCACGGTCACAAATACATTAAAAACAAAAAACAAAAAAGCACATTTATGGTGCCTTCAGACCAATGTTAATGTAAGTTAGTTGAGGATGGGACAGGTGCAGGCAGCTCTTACCAAGTTCGGTGATGATGGGGATGTTGGCTCCTGTGGTGACGGATGCTTGTCGAACTAAGCCATGTACTGGACTGTTGTCTGGAGATGACCTGTCCATTCCAGGAGGCGTGAAACCTTTAAAAGGGAATAGGAAGTCCCGGTCAAGCCTCTGCTGCTCACATTTTACATCATTTTAGTCAAGAAGTGTACCGTAAAATTGCATAGATTTTTCATATTTTCCCCAGATGCGTGAGTTTTTTTGATGTGAAAATAGGATCCCCCGTCAGGGCCAGAACGACTCAAATGGTTTGGTGACAGCCTAAAAATTGCAGTATGGATATTTCCTTTTAAGGGTCAGTCGAGGCATATTTAGCATTTTTGCTGTCTTCCGTCAACCTGCGGATATAAATTTTATATGTTGTTCATTTTGTTACCGTAAAATTGCCGAAGTGGATCCTGAAAACCTTTTATCTGGGAAAAAAAAAGCTGCACAATTCCGAGGCATGAAATACAAGTGCCGGTGACAGGGCGTATGAATTCACATGACTTGACATTTTTGCATTTCCTCAAGCTGACAAGTAAACACCTTAAATCAGTAATGCTATATGCATAATGCATGGCCTCTATTTTGACATCCATTACTTAATGCTGACTAAAGGAAAAAAAGTGGCAGCTTATAGTTCTACCGTGGCAAACATAATGCCAGGAATATATTCAGGTCACAAAGTTTTTAAAAGGATCGCAAATTCTATGTGTGGGGGGGCTTGGGCTCGGGGGCGGGGACTGATGCCATTTCACTGCTGAGACATTTAGGGGGCCGTGGGGCAGAGTGCATGAATAGCTACTGGAACAGAGGAACAAGACAGCGAGGCGCGGCATTTCTCCCCAAATGCACGGTCGGAAGTGAATAATCCCGTCGCAGGTTATTCAAGTGATTAAACCCGCTGACAAAGAGGCGGGGTGACAATTGGTGGCAGCCACAGGCTGAGCGCTCCTACAGTACATGTATCATTTTGTTAATGTCCATAAAGCATGACATTTATTTCTCCAGAGGGTGACAGCTCGCTCTAAACGCTCCCGCTCATTTTTTTTTTACTACATCACAGTAAACAGTGGCTGCGGCAACAGATCACCCAGTGAAAGCGAAATGCAAATACCAAAAATGTCGGAAAATCTGTGCTTCTACGAGCGAAGAACAACTGAGACTTTGTCAAAACCAGCCGAATCTCTGGGGAGAGGCAATTGTGCTATTGCACACCAACCGAGGGTTATGGAACCGCCGAGAGGTCTGCACAACAGAGAAACACGGGGCAAACAAATGTTCCGAATGTTTGTTGGATTTGTTTTTTACGACCTCCTCACTCCTTTTACATCTCCTTCTATGTGAACTCTGAACTCTAAACAATCTCACAAACATACTCGAAGAGAACAAAGAACAAGTGCATCACTTCAAAAGTGTTATTTTAATCCTCTGAAGGAGAATAGAACCTCTCATGGAGGACAGGCATAGTATCACATCACGTTCTGAAGAAATGTCACAGAACCTGCAGTTCCCCTCAATATCTGAAAAGTGACAATAAGTTAAAAATAATAATAATAACCATTGTAGTAACCATTTGGATACTGTGTACTATGTTCTGTATGGATATAAATCCTGTATATCTAGAAATAACATCAAGCCTGACAAATTAAAAGAAATTCCTCGGCATTCGGCATGTTTATGACCCATCAGTTGATCAGGTACTTTTTACTGTTTACTGTATTACTGTAGTACTTTTGTGAATTGTTTCATTGTTTTTGTGTTATTTTACTATAGATTTTAATGTGAACAGCCATGAAGTGACAGTCTGGGACCTTTGTTGCCCTTTGCCCCTTAGGTCTGGGGTCGTCTGTACATTGTCCTATGTATGCTTTTCTATTTGTTTGTCCCAAACCAATTGAACTCTGCAAACAATAAAGTTGAAAAGCTAAATATGAAAATTATTCTAATGTTAATCCATTCATTCTAGTTACAGAATAATAAAAATAAAGAATACTATAAATTAAAGGAAGCTTTTAATTGTAATTAGCCTCAGTTGGAACTTTTTGGTGAGATCCCCTGTGCGTCGGTGGGAATTGGGAGAGAAAACCCCTGAAGGCACGAGGCACGTCTGTGCCTGCTTTACGCTGTGCTGTGCTGTGATACGCTCCCCTGGCGGCGGCCTGTTAATTTATTCATTTGTACCTACATGTTCACATTCCACCGCCTTCCTCATTTAAACGGCTTCCCAAAATAGGACAGAGTGAGTGTACTTACAGTGGTTCTGTCTGGACACCCCGAGCTAAATGCGATGGCGTATTAAATCACATCCTGATTTTCACCAAATGGGCTTACAATACATAGGAGAGGAACTGGTTTAACAGCAGAACAACATGTAAAAAAAAAAAACTCAACACCTGTCAGACCCATATGCTACGTTCAGCATTAAATTACAATCAGCTTCATTATTTATATTCAACTTGGAAGCGGGGAATAGTAATGGAGGAAAGAGGGATGACAGATAATGATAATGAATGACATCAGTGCCCCCCCTCGATTGGCTCGGTTGATAATGATGATGTATTCTGATGGCTGCATGCTTATTTAAACTCATAAACAATTTGTGTGGCTAAGTTTGTTCTGACAGCTGATTGGTGACTGTGGGAACAGTAAAAATTTCTCTTTAGGGTGCGCAATGTCATTTAGATAAGGAAAAATAAAATATATATATTTTCTTTTAGCTCATGAAATATTTAGAATTCATTTTTTGGAATATTAAAAAAAAAAAAGGATTTGCTAACATTTAAAATCTGTAATGTTCACCAGTGAGCCTGACTCAGTAATCAGCAGGTTCCTTCATCTGACAAACTGGTGTGTGTGGTGTGTTTAAAATTCAGCAGCGCGGGATGTTCCTCCTGCCAGGCCTCTGTCGCCTGTAGGCAGCGCGCCGCAGCATTACAGGACGGTCCTTACCTTGGGAATTAGCCTGCAAGACCCCGATGCTGTCATCAAACTGCATAGACTTGATGTTGAGTGACGCCAAGATGCATTCCTTGTCCTGCAGTGAAGCATCGTCGATATTGTTCTGATTGGCTGACAGGATAACGCACATGTCGCACAGGTTGATGTTGACAGCCCTTAAATCAGCCCGACTTAATGGCGTCCCCTTCGGTGGACAGAAAAAGAGGGAGGGGGGAAAAAAGCGAGGGAGCAGGAGAGAGGGAAGGAGAGAGGGGCAGAAAAACAAATTAAAGCGTGAGCAGCAGGAGCTCTGGGAAATTAGTTAACAAGTATTCCTTTTTTTAACGCGCTGACATTCAGCTGATCTAACTACGTGCTGGGAACCGGGAGACGTGCGCTAATCTAAAGGGTAGCCTGCGCTGACGGCGCCGTTTCGGGTTCACTTTCTAATACTCAGTCAAGCCAGCGCTAACAAGCACTAGAGCGGGCGACTCTGCCAGCGCCTCACAGCCGCCGCCAGACAGACAGCCAGCCAGCCACGCCGCTCCCATTACACTCACTGGAAATTGTGTCCTTTGTTACAGAGGAGCGAAGTTTGGACAAAGAACGTGCTGCCGAACATCATAGCTTTTTTCTATGCAAAAAAAAAAGAAAAAGAACATCCAAAAAAGCAACGCTAAAACTATGATTCGCAAAATAAAGCGGATGTGGGTGATATACATGAAAAATCAAATAAATAAATAGTTTATTAGTATATAAAATGTTTTTATTGGTGCAGCATTAATGCTCGTGAGATTCGGATTTGATTTAGCCACACTGCTGGTTAATGGTACAAACAAGCAGATAGTGATATTTTAAAAATTGAAGCCTTCTACAATGCTGGGGAACACATGTTGCATTTCTTTAAGGGTATGAAAATTATTGCACTGAATATTTTTCTCATCCAAAAAAAAGCGTTATCGTTTATTTTATTTATTATTGATTACATATACAAATTGTATTTATTATTGATTATACTGAATGATGTTAATAATGGCTGTTAGAATGGCTGTCCGTTCACACGTCACGTGACAGGTTGTGACACTCCAGTGTACTTACAGGCAGGATGGAAACCTTGGGGAAGTTGTGTAAGGTTTCCCATTCCCTCCTCAGGTAATCCAAGGAGCCCACAAACACTATAGGTTTCAGTTCATGGTAGTGGAAGTTGCTTGCTCTTAAAGGCATCACCAAGTTTCGCAGCCCCACTAAAGCGGACGTGACATCTCCAAATATACAGACCACTACATGTCCGCTTAGAACCGTCATGGACGCCTCGCTCCGAGTCTGCAGAGAGAGCGCACAGGAAAGAGTGTTCAGGGGTGCAGAATGGACCAGCAAGAACAACTGCTGATGCTTCATCCTGAGATACTGGACTGAAACAGAGATACAGTCAAAAACTACAGTAAAACCTATACGCTGTGTACCCAAACATCATTTGATATTTCACCACTATAACCTTAAAGGTCACTCAGTAAAGTAAAACAGAAAACTCACCTGAGAACAACAGAGGCAGTGAGAAAATTTCAAATAGAGCATTAGAACATAGCATTGCAAACATTTATGGGTAGCCATACTTATTTTTTAACATCCAGTATCTCTGCAGTGTGTTTATAGAGTTCAGCTGAATGGATGAAGCCCATTCGCTAACAGCTGACCCACTTAGAATTTTGATAAACTGGTTTATGTCTCAAACCAGGTGCATCTGGGGGCCACCGTAACAGATACAGCGGTAAGTGAAACTAGGCATGGCATTCGTCTGCGTGATAAGGAACGTCTCGGCGCCGCAGGCCCGGTCGCCAGGTTTCAATGCGCAAGATGGCTATCAGCTGGCTGACATGGCTTTGCGCTGCGAGCTCGGCGTGTTACCCACCAGGATGACCTTCTCAATGTCTTTAGATGGGCACCAGTGAAACATCCCCGTGGAGTCGTATCTCTTCACATTAACATCCATGTCCTCGATTTGTTCATTCCCCGGAATGAGTAGTGGGTCGTGCCTGTCCAGAACCGAGAAATAAGACAGAGAGCGAGAGAGAAAACTCACTATTTGACACTGTTTATAACGGTGACTGATGTTTTTGGACTGAAGCTGCCAAAGAGTTTGACCTCAATTTGCAAAACAGTGTTTCTGCTGCCTGTTAAAGGGCATCACACACATAAAACCATAAAGATATATTAGCACCTCAGGATTGTGAAATTCAAGGAGGGGTGGAAAAACACACACAAACACACACACACACACACACACACACACACACACACACACCTTCCCTCACACCATATTTGCCACATTGGTGTCATATGCACTTCTCCCAGTGTCATCAGCTTCCCATCAAATAGTAGGTGGGTGACCATCCAGGGCCATGAGAGCACACATTCCTGCCACAGCCCACCAGATGACAAATCGCCATGGCGACTGATTACTGGGGCTTTTACCCCCCCGCGCTTCTCCTGATGCCGCCCATCCGCCGCTGTAAAAGCTTTAACAGGCTCACGCGCTAAATATTTCAGGAATTTGCTCAATCACATTTTACTCTCCCAACTGAAGGCCATTAAAGTTTCAGCAGCATGTCGCGGGCATCTGTGCTGGCGACACTTATCCTGAGCAACACTGACCACGAAAAAGCGTGCCGACGCTCTCCCGCTCACTTCTACTATGCTGGCAGTCACTTCTGGAGAAGTGATCTCTGAGCTCCTCAGAAAGCCGAGCAGAGAGCTGACATCACGCTGGACTCTAACTAACTCGACAGTAATTTAACCAGAAAATGTGTCAAGAGCAAGTCTTTTTGGAAGAGCGATAAAAATTGTTCATATGTATGAATGAATGTATGATAATTATAGCACATAAATTCAACAAGGCAGTAAATGTACGATCAGCCAAAGGTGAATAAAATACATGGGTTATCTGTGGATGAAGTGCTGTAACAGGAAAGACTTTGATGTTACATGTCTTTGATGCTTGTTCAAGTTGGCTAATCATAATATCCAGTAGTTAATACCAACCAGAATTGCTCAAATGGAGGTCAACTGGTAACTGGGTCATGGGTTAGACTACCTGGGCGGGAACATAGAACTATAGAAGATGGCGGCCTGGTCTGATGGATAACTAAATCATGTAAATTTGCTAACTGGGGAAAAGATGGCAGCAGGATCAATAATAACATTAAACAATAGGACTGATTATTAGATCTTGCGAGTAAATCAGCACACAAGCTAAGAGCAGGTCAGAGTTACTGCCTTTGAGGTAGCAGCCGCAGGCAACACTACAAAGGCCCCACTCTGTAATGTGGCTTCAGGGAAACATTCTTCTTCTGTTCGTGTTGCTAACCTTCCCATTTTCTCAAAAGAAACCGTCGCTATCATATCAAGTACAGAGAAACGTAAACAGCGCCGAACGGAAATCTTTACAGCTTTAAAAGGACGTTTGGGATTTTGTATATGCTGTGGGGGGATGTGGATTTTATTCCACAAAATGCATCAGTCCAGCACAATTTGGACAAGAGGAGCACCCTAGCTACTGTAATTAATGTCTTGTTTATAATTCTGCTGTACAATATGTTGGATAATTTAATGCATAAGAAATAAAACAATTGATATGAAAAAAAAAACCATAATGCTTGTCGTGATGTTTTGTTAGGTGCCTTGATTAATATTAGACCAAATTAGCTTTTTCAATTGCCCCTCTCTTCCAAATAATTATAGCACAATGAATGATGAGCCCTTACAACCATGCCCCCCCCCCCATACTGGATGAACATAATTTACGAAATAATTGCATCATTATGCGCAGTAAATATTTTAAATCTATAATTTAGCATTGAAACTACATTATAAACAATGACAATCCGAGATAATTAAAGCGTACCGAGGGAAAGAAATCTCATGCATAAAGTATATGCGAATAAATCAGTGGGTTTGGGGGGTGGAAAGTGGGTATGGAGGCTGAGGTATCCTCCCTGTGACACGTCTTTGATGTATCTCTTCCCTTCACAATGCACGACGCTCGCATCTGATTGCCGGCATATCACATGGAGCAACGTGTCGATTAAAATCTGCCGGCGCAGGTGCTAATAACAGTGAAAGCATTTAGTGCTTTTACACCCCGGCTGAATATTTCATTATATGGCGCATGTTTCAGCGCTCACTCCACGGACCCCTGTCACTTCCATCTCCCTCAGCCGCGGTGACTGGCGCGGCGCAACTCTGCCAAGATAGCTATCTTTCACAAACTGTCAGCGCCCGCTGCCAGTCACCGGGCCCATCCACCGCTCCCCACCACTCCGGGGGTAACAGACATGACATTTTGTGCCTCCGCCGCACACACAGATCCCAGCAAACGCATTGTGACTTCCCGCAATTAGACGTGTCTCGTGACCCATCACTGGAAAAAGAAAAACACACACACACAGTCGGCGTGAACAGTGTTAATTTGGGCATGAGCGTCTCGTAGGTGATCGACAGTGCTCGTTAGCCTGATGACACTTCTGATCGGTGATCAGGAGAAGATGGCTTTATTTATGTCTATCTGGTGCACGTTCGGTTCAAATTTGCACGTTGTTTTCATCCCCGTTGGGTGTTGGCCACTCCCACCAGCTCCAACCCCAAATTTCCCCCTCATCTATTGCTCCACGTCTGTTTAAATTAATAACAGGAAAAAATCACAGGGCAACTCAAATAAATATTGAAACAGTTTATCATTAACATCGTCCAAAATAGGAAAGAAAAAAAAAAATGAAAGGGAGTTTACAATTAATTGCCCTGGCCTAGATGCAAGATCATCGGGGCTGGAGAGGCAGCTGAAATCAGACAAGAACGTCGGAGCCTCCGAGACGGGCCTGGCTGTTTTTCAAAGTGTTTAGCTATTCCGCAGTATCACTCTGCCATCACCAGCTTGGGATGAGCGCGCTCCCCCAGTCCCTCTTCAGCAGGCTATGAAAGCAGCCCTCTCGCTTTGAAAATTTTCCCCCATCATGCAAACTGACAAAGGCATGCTTTTCAAAAAACCCACAGCCAATCTGTTGATCATTATTTATTTACAAAGGCCTGCAGGCACACAGTCCTGTAAAAACCCATGCTTGATACGGTATAAAACCCCGCTTTTTCTTCTTCCCCCCTTCCTCGCTTGTAGAATAAAGTATCCCTAAGGCTACCACAAACAATCATTTTCCATTGCGCATAAAATGCACCTTGTACAGCAGCAAGTATTTAATATATGGTGTAATACGCTGACAGCGAGGGCAGCAGTGCAGAAGTCCGCAGGTCTGTGTTTTAGTAATTTGATGTTTTGCTGAGGGCTATGGCTTGAAAAAAGAAAAAAAAAAAAAACTCTATACCTAGAACAGAGGACCTGTCATCCCAGCACCCAAGAGCCAGCAGAATACAGAAGCACCCTAAAGCAGAGAAAACTTTGACACTGCTTTGAAGCGTTTCAAAACAGTGTAAATAACTCCCAAGAATTATTATTACCGCGAGATCAAAGAAGAGATGCATACATTACACGGCAAACGGGGGACTTTCGAAGTCGGCACAAAACAGTTTTGTGCTTTAAGAAATAAAACTAGACATCCTTTTAAACAAGCCGATCGCTGGAAGAGTGCCAGCACTCTTTTCCTTTCAAACAGTTTACTCTTCATAACCAAGGGCATATTGAACATTCCTGCCTGCAAACTAGACAGAAGGGTATGGACCTCTGCATTGCTGACAGTTCGCTGTGTGTATATGTGTGTGTGTGTGTGTGTGTTTGTGTGTGTGTGTATGTGAGCTGATTTAATTGGAGAGAGAGAGAGCTGTGGGCACACTGGGCATGGGCAGTGGACAGCTGAAGGGTGGTGTTTAGTGCCGCCTTTCTTCTGTGCGGCCCGCAGGGCCAAGATGGCGCTTGCTTCAGGTTGGCAGACACTAATGTTCTTAAATGAGCACCGCAGAGAATAAACTGCTCACAACGCTGTTTAGACCGATAGACCATATTGAAGTGGATTTATTTAAGAGATTAAGTAAGAGATTTGGATAATTATACAAATGACACGAATTACCGTATTGGCAAGAATATAACAGAGTTCCTCTTTCTTCAAGGCTATTTAAAATATCAGAATTGGTGACATATAGGGGTATTTCATTTTCTTTGTCCAGACCACGAATTTAAGACAATATGATGTTTTCACATGTATTTCTAATATATTTGGCCCAGAAAGTTATGTCCAGTTCTATTACGCATTATTCAGCTGCATACGAGCAAGAATGAATTAAAATTCGCAATGGAAGCTGCCCTGTCCTCAGCGATCTCCA
Organism: Denticeps clupeoides; assembly: GCF_900700375.1. NCBI lineage: Eukaryota > Metazoa > Chordata > Actinopteri > Clupeiformes > Denticipitidae > Denticeps > Denticeps clupeoides. The sequence continues at coordinate 9,885,455 of NC_041714.1, forward strand.
GATCCGCTCTCGGCGCTCGCTGATCTCTCGCGGACAACATCCTCCCCTGCATTTTTTAAAAGCGATTCTCTGTCTCCTGGCCACATGGGCAGAGAGGAAACCCTTTTATGAGTCAAAATCAATTAACAGCATTATAATTCCATGGGACAAGATAAAAGGAAGGTAATATTTGAATTCATTTTTGATTGCGATGATCCATCTCACATATGGCCTTAAGTACCAAAAACACTCCTCACAGGGGTTCCCACAATAGATGAATGGCCCGGGGCAAAGTAACCACGCGGGCATCTCTGATTGGCTGCCGCTGTCATTAGTGCCACCGCTGTTTAAGGAGTACATGTGGACGGGACTAGGGGGGTGACAGCTGAGACTTTAAAGCGAGAGTATTTTTCAAACAGCTTTTCATAGCCTCTTTCATGACAGAAATATTTCAGCTCTATCATTAACGTCTGACAGGCTGACAGCCTAAACGCCGCAGCCTTAAAGGGCTCCTCTCCTGCGCTCGCACTTTCACTCTCTCGCTCTCTCTCTCCTCTCCTCTCCGCCCCGCCCCTCCACTCCCTCCATCTCGCCATCATGCCGCCACCCTCTTGCCTTCCTTCTCCCTCTCTCGTGTGTTCTTCCTTCATTTCTCCTCTTTCTTGCTCACTTCGACGCTGGAAGGCTGGATGGAGCGCCTTGAAAAAAAAAATCAATGTCTTACCGCATCATTTTAGGCGAGCAGTTCGGTGAATTTCGCATGCCTCCGTTGCGCTGCTTTTTTTTGGGCGACAGCGTTGACGGATGCTCGTCTTCGACTGCAAACACATGCAAAGAGTGTCAGATTATGGACAGCCGGGATTGTAAAGAGGTGACATATTAAAGAACACAAAAGTCAACACTCAATCATTGCAAAAAAAAAGAAGCTCAGAGAAGACCTCCAAATATAGAAAGAGAACACCGTTAGTAGGGACAAAGGTGCGTTTTCGGGGTGGGCGAGGGCGAAGAAAGCAACATAGGACAGATGTTAAGTAGATACTGGAAATTCTGCTGTGAGACCTCTCATGTCTTTTTCATTTGACTCGGACTGTGGGACTAACTATGAGTGCAGCAGCTGCCCTGTCTCTACTTCCCTACTTTGAGGGAACGCTGTCATTGTCACCGGGAGCCAGGCTGAGGCCAGGAGAGATAGTGATTGTCGTCTGCCGCTAATGGACGGCTGTATGGTAAAAATCTATCTCTCTTATTCCATCTCAGGGCGGTGCCGACTGACTCATCTCCAAGTCTCGAGCACCCTCTGCGCGTTGAACAAGCCCGCTGCAATACCCAATCTCGGGCTCGAGCAGCACTCCAGAAGGAAAAGACCGGGTACCACGTCACAGTAAACACTGTAAACGCACAAGAGCTGCAGTCCAAGGTCAACAGGAGTGCTTTAGATCTGTAGGGAAACACTGGGTTTGCAAGTAACAGTAAAAAACACAGTGAACCTCAAAAGATTTCTAAAAGTTTTTTTTTTTTAAATAGATTTTTAAAATTATAGTGGATTCCACTATACAGAGAGGTGACAAATTAAAGTAAAAAACTCATCTGTGAGGCCTTTTGCTGTCATGGTTTGGGTCCATGTGAAGGGTCATAATTACAAGATGATTGTGAGGAGTCTCCTGTACACTAGAATGAGTACAGGATCTCCACTCTATTGTTTTGCAGGACTTTTTCATGACAAAACTAGTAAGACATTCCTGAATGAAAATGTGATAGAGGTTGATTCTCTCAGCTTCCAGTTCTGTCACTGAAAGTGTCCTGGAGAAGTCCAGGAAAATGAAAGAGTGGACTTCAGTAACATTACTGAAGGGTTGAGTGTGAAAATCACCTCACTCGCCAGATCTCAACCAACCCAACTGAGCACCTATAGAAGACAGAACACATCAGAAGACAAAAACCTGCAATAAGCAGCACTAAAGAATCGCCTTATTTAATGTAGATTTTCCTTTAATTTGTCACCCATATACACTACAGGTCAGAAAATAGGGCCCATTCTCAGATTTCCAATTTCTATTGTAAGAAAGTTTGAATGTCCTGATATGTGTTGTTCAAAAAGAAATGGTTTGAGCTTCTGTGGCTAAATAATATATACATCGTCATAAGTTACATTTCTATTTCTAAGTATTCTAATGTTTTGTTGTAATAGAAATTTGAAAAAGCAGCGTAGTGTGGGCCCAATCTTCTGGCCTGTACTGTATATATATTAAAACAGCTTAGCTACGCAAAATAAAACTATAAACTCACTCTTACACACTGGTATGTAGTTGATACTTCAGAAATAACGTTGTGCATTGGGGTTCAGTTAAATGAAACAGATCTCTTCTCACGTCTGCCGACGGCAAAAAGAGTAAGAACTGCATCTACGACTTCAGCCTTGATCACGCCGCTGAGTCTGCACACTTGAAGGACTTCTAGACGAACATTGAGCAGAGTCTCACACACACAAGAGGGATGGAGACAAGAGGGAACAGGAAACCTGGCATCACCACAAAGGCGCATTAGTGCTTTCGGTTAGAATTCACCACCACGGCACGATATTAGTGCAAATCGATGTGTGCTGCAGGCGCCAGGCCGCCTAACCAAGCGCCATTAAGGGCCACTTTAAACTGTCACCTAATTGCACTAATAAAAGATTTAAAAACCGCACATTCCGGCTCCTAATGAAATGCCATACTTTGACATTTCCACACGGGCGCCGTGGACACTTAGAGGCCTGTAAGCAGCTTTCAGATGATCACAACTGCAGGTCCTGCTCAGTTGTCAGCCTCAGCCTGCGCCCTGCCCTCGCGTCGTGCAGACGGGGCCGACGTGATTTATAACCAGCAGCCGTGCCCTTCCCTAAGTACCTTAACAGGACTGAGTTCTTCTAAAGTTCTACCGTGTTTTTTTTTCTTTATAGCTAAAACTCATGTTATAGCACTTTTTATACATCCTCGGCTTAAGACACTGAGACGCTGGTTTCTGGCACATAGACTGGAACTGATCTTACCGCTGCCTTATGATAAGGAATAAAACTGTAAATATGCCCTCAAGCAAGCTTTAACCTGTGCCTAAGTAACAACTTACACTTCAGTTTTTTGGGGTGGGTCAAAGTGCAGTTCTGTTACTGTAGATGAGGAGTAAAGGCAGGGGGAGCCATTAGCTGCATTGCATGCGGTGGCCAATGCAGGCGGTGCATGCGGGTGTGGGGTGCAGGGCTTTGGGTGTTGGGGCATATGCCAAACCGGTGAGTGTGTGATGACCTACGGGGCCCGTGATTGAGGGAGGAGGCGCTGCTGGGGTGGTAACGGTATTTCTCTGGCAGGCTGCGGGCGCGGTTCAGGCCAGGTAAGCTCAGGCTTAGCCGAGGGGCCTTGGCCACCGGGAGCAAGCTTCCCTTACGGTTATTAACGAGAGGAACGGCAGCCGCTGGGGCGGGAACCATTCTGGACACTGTTCTGGGAAGAGCATTGGGAACCACGGTGCTGTTGGCCATTTTAATTGATCGGTTCTGAAACATCGGTCTAACTTCATCCTTTACTGTCAAACAATGAAGAATAAAAAAATTACAATATGATGGATACATTTCACATATTTATTAAACACTTTATATATACACACAGTACTGTGCAAAGGTTTTAGGCAGTAGTCATTTTTATATTGCCAACATTGACTTAAATTCAGGAATGGACTATCTAATATCTAAAAGTGTAAAAGACAAATAATAATAATTAAAAAGGGAATGTGGCAGTAAAGTAAGTAGATTTCAGAAAACTGGGGGTTGGTCTCTCTCAACTCTACTCTACCCATGAAGTAAAATATTGTATTGCTGCTTAGAGAACAACAAAATATTGAAAAAAGAAAACAATAAAATAAAGAAACAATGTTCGGAGTCTCTTTAACACAAGGCCACTGTTTAACTCTTTAATAATGGTTTAGGTAAGGGTTTTTTGTTATGTGAATAGTTTTTTCAGCTTCAGTGGTTGTGTTTTCACTAGTTTGTATTGGTAACATACAAACTAGTTGGAGCCTAAAATTTGCACAGTATTGTGTGTGTGTGTGTGTGTGTGTGTGTGTGTGTATGTATCTGTGTGCTATAATTACAGTTACATTAATAATTAATGTTCATTGAATGAGCAAGAAAATAAATGATAAAATCAATTAAATAAATGAATAGTAATAAGTACCTGTATTCATTTAATGTTAAGAACATAAACATGCTTTTATCTTGGTAAGTAAAATATATGATTATTACTATTAAAGCAACACACAATTAGTCGTCAGTAAATGCAATGGAAATTAAATAATAAATATTTAATTGCAAAAATATGACTTAATGCAATTTCCTCTATTGCTTCTTTTATGATTCCCTTCGATTTCTGGTCAGGGGTTAAAAGTCACATTTTTGTGTCGTAAAAGCTGCCAGGACTGTTTTTTTTTTAATAATTGACGATGACATCTCAGTTTTATTAAACACCACTTAACCACTTGGCATGCGCTTAAAGTGAAATGTTCAATATGACATTTGCTTTGCCATCCCTAATAAACATGAATTAATTAAAAGCACTCTCCTTTTCTTTCCCCACCTCCAACCACACTCTTACAGAACAAAGCAGTGGCACAAAAATCAGAATACATCAACTCAGCAGCTCATCCAAATGTATCTGGACAATATTACATGGCAGCAGCTTTTATTCCCTCCTTCTCCTTTGTGAAGCAAAGCACTACTTAAAAAAGTGTGATCTCAGACGTAGGATTAGTACAGCAGGGGTCTGTGAATATCAAGATATAATAGAATAATAATAATTTCTGGAAAAGCACTGTACTGAGTAATCTCTCTGGCCACCGTCCCTGAGACCCCGACCCTAGTGGCATCTACATGGGCAAAGGTAGGTGAACCCTTCCCTGGTGCAAGTGGAAACGCAGTTTTCTGACCGCTCTGCACAACTGGCTCTGGGCGATAAACAGACGGTTATTTCTGCCGTCAGCTGCCGCATAGATTTAAAGGCCGCCACCGATAACTCCTGGATTCATCTGGCCCTTGTCAAACACGCGCAGCGTTACCCTGAGCACACGCGCCGTGGCAGCTTCACTGTGGATTTACAATGATCCAGACGGCAAATGTCCCTTCCTCGCATGCAAACCGTGTGACAAGCCTGGGTTCCACCTCTTATCAAGGTTTTTTAAACACAACAAAAATGCAAAATAATCAAATAAAACCGTAAGCAACATTTAAAAAAAGATTAAAATACATAAATGCATTAATTTGAACACATAACAATAAATGTGTTATTATATTATTTTTATATATATATTAATGCCACTCAAGTTTATATTAGTTTGGTAAAGCTTGTACTTAAACACTAAAAAAATCATACTTAGCACAGCTGTAAATAAAGAAACATTTACAAACAAGCAAATAAATGCATATAGAAGCATAAAGAGCAGTACAGATTAGACTATAGTTTGGTACTGCAGTGAAAGATTTACCTAAATTGAAATCTGCTTTGAACCGAACAGCGGCCTCTTTCTGGCCTCCTGCTTTCTCTGGAGTTGCAGCGCCATCTGCTGCTAGAGGCAGCACAACACAAGCAAAATACTGTTTACAAACAACTCAAACAATAAACAATATCTTCCACTTTATGACCAGAAAATAAGGTTGTGGGGAATAGGGTGTGGTTTTCCTACAGAAAGAATAAGTGCACTTTTTTGGTTAATTTGACAAAGCGCTGCCAGTCATCAGGCCGCTGTGCTAATACCCATCAATAAATCAGTGCTGAGCATGTAAGCTTTATTCTAGCCAAGCAATAAAAAGGGCAAAAGAAAAGAGCTGGAAGCGTAACGTGGAAAACAGAAGAACAAACTTACTTGATCTGACATATCCATTATACTTATATATGGCTGAGAGGAGTGCAAAGACAAATGAAAGAGTAACAAGGAGGAGGAAAAGAGGAAGGTGGGGGTGGGGGCAGAGGGAGAGAGATGAAAAAGAGATGAGAGACAACTGGACAGCACACAGTATACACAGCACAGATGGAAACAGTAACAGAAAACAACAGCATCTGAAGGCACATAATGGCTGATGAAGGACGGGTGGTGGCGGTGGCAGGAGTAGTGAGTGTGGGGCGGGGTGGGGTCTGGGTGGAGGGGCTGCAGTCACCACAATTTCTTGCAAATCAAGAGGCCTGTTCAGTGTTTCCCCGGTGACTAGTAATAATTGCGTCAATGGTGCAAGCATGATGATGAGAATGTTCTTTTAATTTGTCTGCGGGTAGGAAAATGACATGTACATGTACATACATGTATTCATATTTTTCTGCATTTCCTTTAGAAAGAAATAGTCCTTGTCATTTTTCAATGATCCCCCTAAAGCTACTAAAAATAGCTTCCAAAAATATTTTCGTTGCTGATAAATGCATACAGAACAAACATGCTCAGAGTACCACTGTAGCTTAACTGATCCACAAACACTGAGAGGCAGCAGGCCATGGGGTTCAGGGTTCAAGGGAGCATTCAGGCTTTTCTGGAACGTTCTAGCGTGGGTGTACCGAGCACAAGGAGAGAAGGAGAGAGGGAGAGCGAGAGAGAGAGAGATGGCCTCAAGTCCACCGTGTGGGGCAGCTATGGATCTCCAGACCCCCTGTTCTTCATTAGTTCTTTATTTCCAGCCGTAAAGGTCACAGTGGGCGCTCAGGGCGGGAGTCGTGACATGGCAATTCAAGCGGGCAGCAGCAGCCAGGCCTGGCATCTGTCGTGTGTGATCTGCAGGCGCAGGGGAGAGTGGGCCGGACTAACTGGCTAGCATCTGTCCCGGCACGTCGCGGCACAGAGGAGAGGAGAGGCTGCGGCTGCCTGGTGGTAAGGAACTGTCAGGCCGAGTTTGGTGACAGACCAGCAGCACTAGGGAAATGAAAATGCAAACATAATTTCTGTGTCACCCTGCATAAGGCCGTCCGGCGCTGAAGTAACCCTGCAAGACAGGCGGCACTGTCCGTGCCGACTGGCTCCGCCCCGCGCCTCCGCGACCGTCCCCTGAGCCAATCACATCCGCCCGCACCCCCCCTCCGCAGCACCCATAGGGAAGGAGGGCTGACAAAACAGACAACACCTACCCCCAAGACTCAAAATGAGGAAAAAAAATATATCCCTGACCTCTTTCTTCATCAGGACCCCTGTCCTCGTCTTACAACCTGACGTACTGTAAAAACAAATAACAACAACTGTGGCTGGGCCTTGATTTTTTTGGGGGGAGGAGGGCTGTGACAGGATGAGTCTTATTGCATCTCGGTGTGTCACCCATCACAAGCCTCGCTGCTCCTCAAGAATCCCATTACAGTGAGCCGGCTGCGGCGGAGCACCTACTTTTCTGGTAGTTGTCACTGTAAGTTAGAGGAACAACAGCGGCGGTACGGTGCCAGCGCTCGCCATGCTGGGAAAAACAAACAAGCTCTTAATATTTCAATGTGGCACTGAACTCTAATGACTGCCAGTGCTACGCTGCTTCCTGCTGCCTGTCAGCGGCTCTTCTGGGGCCCAGCCTCTCACACGTCTCATTTTCATTCTAATACCTCTTCCTCTGACTCTGCACATACAGTCCATGTAGGGCTCGGCGATATGATGATACGTGTTGAATAATGAAGAAAAAATATATATCACAAAATACACAACTGGCAGGTATATACCTGAAATAATTTCCACACCAATGTGCTGCAGCAACAAATATATTTTAAATCTTTTTTTATAGCTGTTGATTCAAACTTGAATGAGTGATTTGTTTTAGTTATATTTAATATTAATATATTAAATTGCTACAAATTAAACCTGTTGGGCTTATAATCATTTGTCTTTATATGTTTCATATCAATTTTTAAAAAACATTTGTTCAAAAGTTCCAAGTAAAGAAGAAAATAACGGTGACTATCTTAGTACCTTTCAATATAAACTATTCATTCTTTTATTTTTGGAGGAGTGCAGGTACAATCTCAGGCTGCGTGGTGAAGTGTGGAGGTGAAGTTGGGGGGTGGTGCCACTTGTCAGAAGACAGAGCGTTCCTACCGCCACGCGCTGGGCACATTCCTCAAGATTACGGCGTCCAGGGGAGTAGTATTTATTTCAGTAATAACCGCGCTCACCGCATGCACTGAGCATAACTCTCCAGCCGGTTGCGGCTAGTAAACGCGCGGCGGAGATGAAAGTCCTCTGTCCCGAGGGTTCACTGTCTCGGTTACATACAGCGTTCATTTTCGCCGAACACTTTGGTGAGCCCTAAACCGCGAGCAGCAAAGCAAACACAAGTCAGCAGCCCTTTATCTGCGGTTGAATCGATGCTCTTCTCGTACTTTTAGCATGAGAAAAATCAAGACAAAAGAAATATCCACATTTTAACATCACCGCACAGAGGACAAGAAGGGTCGTTTGTTGGTTAAAGAACCGAGAGATGCAAAGAGCGATGCAACAATCAGGACGTCTTTAAAGAACTAAACCCAGAGCTCAACAAGCTTTGTTAAAAAAGAAGCGAGACAGAAAAAGGATTTCCTGAAATTCAACAAGGGGCCATGGGAAAAGTACGATCAGTAACAATGTAATGGGCGGTAATTGGTATCCAGGGATATCCACGCCGGCCAAAAAGACACAAAGCCGTGCTCATCACACTAATCTGGGCTGATCTGGCGAGCCGTCCTACGAATGTTCAAGAGGAAATGTGATCGTCCGGTACTGACCTCAGCTTTGATAGTAGCGGCCTGGCTCCTGCCATCTATAATTGACAATTCACCACCCCCCCCAACACATCTGCTCGGAGTTAATGAGAGGGCCCATCGTAACACTGTCCTCAGCCCAGCCTCAGTCATTTGACCCTTTCCAGCCGCCCGCATCACATATCTCCACCGACTGCCTGCCAAGGGATCTCACTTCAGCTTTACCGATCGGGGCCGACAGAGCCAAGGTGGGACACGGGGCCTTAAATACAGGATGTCGGCTTTACTGATTGCTGACTAGCAGAAAATCCCAGACTTGAGAAGTGCGGCAGGGAGTACGAGAGCTGGAAAGCTGCACCTCATTACCTTACAAAGGCACCCTTAGGAGGGCCATACCATCACACACCATGCCATATTTTAATATTTACACTATGCACAGTGTAAAAAAATGCCTTGGGTCAGGGTCATGTTCACATACATCACTTTACTGCTTTCGAGGTACGAATGGTTGGTTAGACTTATGTTTGTCGCTTCAATTGATTTCAACAAAGCAAAATCTTTTTTTTTTGACTATCTGTACTATGAATATATTAAGAAAAAATAATGTTGATTTTGAAATTTAAATAAAAAGGACCCAAACATTTAATGGATATATATTTTCACGTTACAGTAGACTCCACCCTTTTTCATGATAATCCCGCGTGCCTGAGGCGTTAGTAATGACACAACGACAGTAGCGTTAGCAAGAGGATGGCGCTCTCCTAAACCTGGAAGGTCTTCAAAAGAAAAAATTTAAAATAACTTTTTAAAAAAGAGAGACAGAAAAAAGCACATATTCATATTCATCAGACATGAGCAACAAAAGCTAAGCAGGAAATCCTGTTTTAACACAGACAACATTGTTTAAGTCATACACATATAGACTTTATATCAAATATATACACACCAACACCAACACACAAGTGCCGTATTCACAGGGCATGCGGCAGCACAGACCCACTACCTAGAGAAGCACCACAAAAGCCACAAGAAACCATCTACTACAAAATTCATAAAGAAATACAGAGCACACCCAAATAAGCCACATCAACACAAGTTATGGATTTCACGAGAAATAAAAAAAAATATATAATTATAATAATACAGCGAATAAGAGAAAACACCACAGACACACACACGGTGACGCACACCCACACGCCACGGACATGGAAAACAGCATGTGTTGGCGATCAGAACTTACAGGCACGTAAACTGGTTGAGCAATCATGAACAGAGACAGAAGAAAGTGGGAAGGCTCTCTGAAGGGTGTCCGTGTTACTATGTACACTGCCTGACATGCACGAGCAGTCACTGTCAGAGCTGCCGCAATCAAAACAACATGCCAGTTTCATTCGCTTGTAGACGGACATCTTGGCTACAGTCATGTTTTTTGGGGATGAAAGGAAGAGGAAAAGCAGCAGGTTAATGGCAAGGAAAGAAATATTCAAACCAGGGGCAAGTCTTGTGGGGAGGAGTTTTTTCTTTTTTTAAAGGGAACAGAAAAAGAAAAGTGTGCAAAGCCTTAGCTGCAAGCTTTTCACAGGCTTGACCCCTTGTTGCCAGATTATGCATTAAGAGCCAATAACTGTACTGTTTTTTTTTTCTTTGGTTCATGATATTGATGCATCCAACTCTCAGTTTTGTGGTCACCTGCTCAGGGTCAAGCTGTGCTCTAAGGCTCTTCATGTTATTATAGGTCAAGAGGTCAGATGGGACAGAGGGGATGGGAGTTACACAGGTCATTATCAAGGGGGTGGTGAGGGGTGGTGCATTATGGGTAATTCTGTCAGCAGCAGACCTCATTTATAACAACATAATCTCCAATTTCATCTTAAAGGCAAGGATCATGTACCTGAGTCCCATCATGCAATGCAATCCCTGACTGAGACATACCACTTGTCTACACATGAGAGTAAGTACTCAAGCATTACAGCTTCATCACAACACCCCCCTGAGGTGGCACACAACACTGGACATTTATTAACGTTAACATTTTCAATATCAATAATACATGCATAAATTATTGAGCACATAGTCAATCATTATATGTCTGAAAGTCCTTTTTTACATGATCAGCCACAACAATTGAACCTCTAACTAGTGAAGATATTTCAGTTCTACCTTTCAAGGGGTGGCTAGTCAACTAAACAGCAAATGAAAAGTCAATCCTTGAAGATTAAGTGTTGGACGCAGTAATGAAAGGAGAGAGTAAGCATCTGCAGCAAACATTGACACTAGGCCACTGCGTCATTTACCAGAGAAAGATATGGCACCAGGATGCATTGTGGGAAAAAGGAAGGGTGGTGATTTTTAGGACTTAAGCATGTGGATGTTACAAGTACACCCCTTCCAGGAAGCACTATTCTCTAATGGCAGTTTGTGGAACATGATAAAGTTCAAGGAGGTGTCACCTCACAATATATGTCAAGTTTCTACAGGACACATTTAAAGGTCTTGTGGAGTCGTATATCAACAGTCACAGCATTTTATTGGGATGAAGAGGACCTACACAATACATGGCAGGTGGTTCTAATGTTGTGGCTGATCAATGTATTTTTCTCATACAAATATGGATTTTTTTATTGGTTAATATCCAATGCATGAGCACAGATTTCACTTATTTTTATATTTTAATTTTCTTGATATTTATCATTGCAATGTTTATAACGATTTGAATACTTTGCGTGTGTTTGTCAGGGGAGTGGTGGTGAAATGTCACAGCAGTGTTTGATTGCTGTGACTGTGGGCAGCCAAAACAGTCCCCGGTACTCATTCTCCCGGTGCCGCAGTGTTAACGGGCCATAATCAAGTCTGGCACCATCAAAGCAGCATATCCATCTGGGGAAAAATGCTTTTTTCAGAGTCAATTTTGAAAGACAAGAGTCCAAACGAGCCACCAATTTCAGCCCCTCACTGGGGAAAATGAAGTACACTGCTCAGTCCGAGCGCGAGGGACTGTTATGCAGATAGGACCATGCAGGACTGCTGGAATTAGTGATCATCATCAGCATGCAGGGCGGAATTGGCAGCTGCAAGTCTAAGGGCTCTTAAAATGGAGGCCTTGTTCAACTGTTTACAGGGCTTAAACAGTTTTCGGCATCACATGTGAGCACAGTAAGGCTCTCATTTCAATGTCATGCTGAAATTGGTTACTTCAGAGTGTTCTTGTCAACATTCATAAAAGCACAGTGACGTAGAGATGTTAGTCAGAGAGAAGAGGAGGGAGGTGGAGACAGGAGACAGGAGACAGACAGACAGACTGAGACAATAACATGAATGGCTTCAATGTGTTTGAGACACAACCTCGGTGCTGCGGTCTACTTCAACCAAATTTAGCAAGAATGCTATCAGCAGAGATGGCTACAGGACCTATAAAGTGAATTCAAATCCATAAATCAAAATGAACGTTTAACTGACAAACTATAATGAAACCAAAATACAATGGTTGGTTAATCATGCTGAAAAAAATAATAAAAATAAAATAAAAAAACCTCCAGGAGAAAAACACACACCAGTCTTCGCACAACACATCATGATCCATAATTCTAACAGCAATGGAAATAAAAGACCACTGACTGTGACTCCACCATGAAGTTTTAGAACAGAAACAGACTGTCCCCTCCACCACAACCACCTTCAACTGCTGATTGCATTCTTGCAAACCTGGTTTATGAGGACCTCTGTGACAATACTCATTTCCCACCCTGTCCTGTAGTGCTATGAGGACATCTAGTGGATGACTGCTGAAGAGCAGCTACTACAAAAAAAGCCCATGGCCTTGAGCGCGTGTTTGCCACTGGCTTAGTGAGTTGGGGGGGATAAAATAAATAAAAATGAGGGATTGAAATGTCCTGAGGTATCATTTCAATTCTCAGCAGTGGGGATGGCTCTTCATTCGCTGAAGTGCAATACTAGAGGCGGGAGGTGACCATGAAACAGGGGAGGGAAGGAGGGACCAGATTGTTTTGATTGTGTTTTGGAGACGATGATCGGTCAAAAGAAAAAAAAGATGAAGAATCCAAAGACCTTCCCACAGAATGCTTTCCGCTTTCTGAAAATACAGCAGCGTGCGAAATTACCCCTGACAGGGAGAAGATCTGAGTGGCTCCAGTTCACGTTTTTTTATTTTCTTCCTGGCGCTCTTACATCCTTGACTAACATTACCAATATCAATCTGGTGGTTTGACTTTTCAGATTGTCGCCACATTCACATATTTCTTTTCTTTTCTTTTTTTTTTAAAGGGCTGCAGCTTTTTAACGGGTCATGGGTGCTTTCGGAGAGCCCGGCAGACATTTGGCTCGGGGCAATTCAGATAAAAATCATCTTGGTTATATTACGCCAACGGTTAGGAAGAATGGACCTTGGTCAATGGGCTTCATGCGGCCACCCCACCCCTTACGATGCTGATAAAACAGCCCCCCTGGCTGGAAATGAATGGCCGGCCGGTGCGGCTCACCGAGCTCTGCTGTACTCTGTTCTGGTCAGGAGACGGTGTAGAGATGAGAGGTGTGGGAGAGGATGCAGAAGCTACACTGGTACATGCAACATAGATATACAGTAGACTCTCGGCTGAGAGAGAAGACAGTTGAATTCAACTCTAGGCAACAGGGAACCTGTGGGGTTTTTTTTTTTTTTTTTTTTACTCACAATAAATCACTAGCAGTGAGCGTTAAAATAAAGAGAGACGTATTCCAACGGCAGCAAAGGAAGGAAACACATCAAAAGCGTGTCAACGGTCATAAAAAAGGTGAGGGGTGTACACACACACAAACTTCCATTACTGTAATGGAATTGTCATCGCTTTCTTTAGGTTTTGTTCAAGCAGTGATGAAAAAGAAATAAAGAATGAAAAAAAAAACACCTTTATGTTTGAGGATAAAGACTGCTGGCAAAACAACAAAAGAGAGAAAATAAATAGAAATGGGGGGCAGGGACGTGTTAAATTTCAATGATGAACCTTGGATGCGGGCAAGAATCCGGAAAGGTCTGAACAGCCTAGGTCTGAATCACTTGAATAATTGAGGTGACAGGAACAAAGTAACAAGATGGAGGGTATAATTTTTTTTTTTTTTGTTTAGGTGCAGCATGTTTAAGGTCGCTGTCAGTGACCACTCTGAGATTTTCTCTGAATTATTTATTCGGGAGGTAATTGGTTTGGACAGCTGATTATACAGGTCATGTAGTTTCCACCCAGGCATTACTTCAGCATCAAGGTTACTGTTGCCTCCGGGCTACATTCGAACTAAGAAATCTCTCTATATAAAATACATATGTACATGACTCCAAGTGATCATTGGTCACACGATATGAACTTAAGGGGAATTTTGACTCGAGCAGCGTTCGTTTAGATGAAGATGTTATAACGATGTAGTAAAGAACACTGCAGCCACACCCTTTTTGAGTTGTCTAATGCGTTCCTCATTTTTTTTGCCATGTGCCTGCTTCCTAAAAATAACAAGTGACTGAGTATTTTGTGTGGATAGCTTTTCTGGCTGGGTTGGCACAATATTAAATGTCACCACAGCATAACCTTGGGCTCTTATGTGATTCCTTTTCTCTTTGTTGTTTCTGTATAAATTTGCCTTCCTAGGGAAAAAGTGCCGTTATAACAGCAGTGTAGAAGTTTTAAATGCACCCGTCTTTTAAACGATAGGTGACACTGATTCTGATTGTTTTTTTAAGCCAAAACACACCTCTGAATAATTAAGACAGTTATGACAACTCATTTTCACTCTGCACTGGTGTGAAGTCAGTTGTTTTCCACGTCAAAATCGCTAAATGGATTTAAAATTGTAATTTGCACCTTACTCTTTCCTCTTTGTGTCAAATTGGTAAAATAGAGCCCTAAAGCTTGTTTTAAGTTTAAAGTCATCCTTTCCTGCTAAATTCTCCTACCAGTAGCCAGATTTACGAGTCTCTAAAATAGTGTCATTTTTTTTCTTTAGGGAAGTTATGTTATGGAAAGAGGATGGGTGGGAAGGTGTGGCCTCTGGAGAGACGTGCTGCTGGTGGAGGGGCAGAGTTACTTTGCCTTTTATTTTTCCACCCGACTGGGGCCATCAGCTGGCGCAGCGAGCTGACAAGTAGCTTCTTCAGCCTCGCTAATCACGTCAGTACACCTTTCCGTCTGCGCCGCGTGCCCTTCATTAGCATGCTGACGGGGGGCGTACTCCGCCTTGCTCATGCAATGAGCTGGGATGGCTTTATTTGTGTCTCACACACTTGACCAGCACTTGACAGTGCTGGTCTGGGTCTGTTTCTGCTCAGTCACTTATCTGTCTGAGGCATTTTATTAGCATGGGGGGGTCTGGTGCGCTAAGTACTGAGGCACAATGGTTGCACATGAAAAATCTATAACCAAAAATATTATGAAATAAAAATAAATAATAAAAGAAATTAAAATTAATGAATCAGAGCTTTTCTTAATGAGAACATTGGTGTACATACAAAAATACAACTTATAATACAATGTATAATACAACTTGAGTAGTTGGATATAAATGCTGTTTTGAGCTGTTGAGGGAATGGGCTAATCAAACAAATTCAGTCATTTGAAGGCTATTCTATTGAGAGAATGTCAAAAGAATGTGTTAACATGGAGAGCGGTATGAGAGTAAAGGTGTGAGTACTCACGTCTTTTGCAGCCACACTTTTTGATCCGTTTAGGATCTGTGATGTCATCGTGACAAGCTTTGCAGTAGAAAAATGCTCTGAGAAAAGCATAGAAATTGACAAATTCCTTAATTCACACTGATCACTAACCCATAATCATAGCAATATGCACAACAGAATTAATTATTGATGCTAAGATCTTAGTAAATGGGCGACCCTTAGTGTTATGGCAAACTGACCTGATCTTACAGCATATTAAATAGCAACTTTAGATGAATTGTATTACATCTGATTATAATTATTGGCCTGATAAGTTCAGGAAGAAGTCTTTCCTGACACATACCTAAGAATTTTGGCAATACTAATAAAGGACATTCAGGGGAATATCTTGGTAGCATTATGAAAAATGTAGCGCATAGGGAGTGTATGTTAATGTCAAAGTCAATTAGAATTTAATCTGTCTGCATGTTTGGGTTGGTAGTGGGAATGATGTTGAGGCAATAAAACATTTCACATTTGTAATGTCCACTAAGTTTGTGGTGCATTACAGGAAAATAAAGAAAAATGGGTGAAGAAGGAAGGAAACTGACCTTATTCTATACTCGCACAGTTAAATCCTACAGAATGAGGAAGTGGGGTGCATAATAGATTTACCATAAAGGGTTCTTCCTATTTCAAATTTTGCTTAAAAAACCTAACCAAGATAAGACAAACAAACATCTACACCAACAAATAGGGCTGAGTGGGTATTTACATTAGCAATGCACTACATCTTATATGACGGTCATCTTTCAAAACATGTACATTTTCAATCAAATGAATGAATGAACATACATTTCATATTAGCCTTTAAGAAGCAGGTGAAACCCCACTTGTTCAAAAAGTATTTCAGAATCTATCACTTATACACGCACATGCACACACCGCACAAATAAAAAATAAATAAATAAAAAACAAATAAGTGTGTGTGTGTATATATTTATTTATTCTTCGTCTAGCACTTAATTTCCGAGCATGTTCTTTTTCTGACAAGTTAGGCCTTATCAGTGCTCTTAGTCTTGTAAACTCAAAATCTATAGAAATCGAATGAGAATTGCTGGTGTCTTCCTCTTGTAAGTCGCTTTGGACAAAAAGTAAAGTACAGTACAATAATCATAATTATCTTGCTGTGAAGCCTTAAGTAAAAGACTTAAACAATTCAGGAGGAGGAGGAGGTGAATGGAGCTGTGCGCCAGGTTGTGGAGTGTTACCGTGATGGTGAGGGGGGATTACCTCTTGACTTCTTTGGCGTCACTGGCAATAAAGAATCCTAATGTACCTTCCTGCATCTTTACATGGTTCCCGGGGTTGATGAGGATGCTGTCATGATCAGAGAGGAAGATTCACGTCATTCACCTTCGACCCTCACCTCCTAAACACTCAAATTGCTCTAATCAAGAGGAATGGTACCGTACGCACACAATCGCCCTCTACTCTGCAGTGGAGAGATGTGTGCCTTGCACACTGCCTCCTAATATTCATCTGAGATAGGATATATACAACCAACCTTTCTGAGGTTTTTTGTTGATTCGTTTTTTTTTTTTAACCATTGGGCTCCACACAAAAGAAAGAAATGCAAAACAGCACAATGGTCAATTTTAATTCTTTTTCTCTGGTTTTGAGTACAGGGAGAAAGAGGGACAAAAAGAATTAAAATTGTTTTTTTCTTATGGGGTGTGATTCGAGTCGAGGCATTCGGATTCAGGTTATTTTGTTCAAGCAGAATGATCACCGGCATTAGAACTCGACACTGGAATGCGAGGGAATGAACAAGCACAGTGTAACGATGCCGCATCAGGGCATCCCTGAGGAAGTGCACAGCAGCTAACTTCCCGGTTACACCCATTCACCCAGTCATACAGATTACAAACCTGCATTCCAAATCAACTAATAACTTCCAAAAAAAGCCAGCTAGCATTGGTCAGCAACCTGCTACTAATTGTCTGCCATCATGTGTTATCTGTGTCATAATGACAGGGCAAATGTCAAGTCAACATTCTTGGGGCACTGTAGAGAATGCAGTCACCACAATTAGCAGTGCTGAAGGTCACAAGTGAGAAAAGTTATCTGGGTTCACTGTATCATTCCCCATTAATTAGACTGAGACAGGACGACAACGACACAGTCATTAATGGTTGCCTGTGGTTAGGAATCATCAATGATATTAGTTTAGACCGGAACACTGGACAGACACCTGGCCTTGGTATGGAACTATGGCCACCAAGCCCAGAGGAAAGTGAAGGACCTAGCTGAGCTGCCTTGTGGGGGAAGGAAAAAATTAGGCAGTACTAAATAAGCCATTTACAATAAAATGCCAGAGAATAAGAAATGAAATATTTTCATTTTTATCAGTTCTCTTTCTTCTGGGCTCAACATATAATGTATGTTAGGGTTTACACCAATAGAACGTAAAAAAAAAAAGAAACATGGGGTGATTTAATCTGTACAAAGCAGTTATTTGTATTGTATTTGTATCCATTGGAATTCTATTTTTATTGTTTCAATGATAATTATACTAAACTGCATTTGTTTTTTTAAGTGATTAAATGCCCCCTCAAAGTACAGAAGGTGACAAGGGTGCACCGGGCATGCTGGTCAGGAAGTAAAAAAAGATTACCCATTCACGACAAAACCAAATGAGTTTGCTCCCCACATCTGAGATTTTTCACAAGGCCACATGCACAGCTTCCTTGCAAAAATTTTCAATGACTGGTGCGTTACAGATTGAAAACCTCACACTGTGGGGGAAACAAGGCAGGCATGGAACAATCACATGACAACGGTGTTAAGGCATGCTGTTACCAAGAGAGTGACAATGTTCATTTTACAAAAAAATAAATAAAAAAATAGAGAGAACAGGGCCAGCCACTACTGAGCAGAACGTAGATGCAAACTGTTGCAGTAACTTCTGTGCAGTTGGATTGTTGTTGTAAAAACACCAAACTGACAGGAAGTGACCTCGCCTCACGAACATCTACTCAAGGACACACAAGCACTAGGGAACAGGATGAATGACAGTGACACAAGCACATGGACGAACACAAATTTGGCAAACATGAAGTCATGACAAATGTCATTCAGCCCCTCACACACACACACACACACACACACACACACACACACACACACACACACACACACACACTCGCTCAGTGACAACACACTACCAGAGTGATAATGAAAGGCAGGAATGGAAAGGATGGGAGAGCCTGCATGACGTCAGTGAGAATTTGGATAGAATCTCTGACATCCAAATGATCATTCTTCATGCCTTTTGTGTGTGAGAGAGCTGGCGTGGTGTGTTTTAAGCGCTGCTTATGAAGCGGTGTTCACATTAACCGTAAACCTCCTCATCAACAGCCCTCATTCTGGCTCTGAAGGAAAGAGACAGACGCCGCCCCTGACTTGGGAGCTCTGGCTGCGTCGTATGAAATGAACCATGAAGTACTTTGTTGATGGTGAACGAAGGGGGAGACACAATTAGTCTTAGCAGGCACTGACACACATACAGCTGACGGACACTGAAAAAGAACGTAAGTGAGAGTGGGACACTGGGACACTGAAAATAACAAAAAACATAACTGCAAATTCACATGAAGAGTGTATTAGTGTATGACACAGAGACAAATGACAAATCAAATGGAAAAAGCTACTCTCTCTGCCTGCAAAGAAGTTAGTGCATTAAGGACAATCAGTCACATAGAGAGGTGAGAATCTGGTCAGATTGAGAAAGGAATTGGTACAATAGCCTTAATTTAATCCGAGAGTTGGAGGATCTAAAGTGGATGGAGGTAAGATAATGAAGAGGGCATACCGCTTTCGGCTTCTGCAAACAACAAGAAAACATTTCAAATCAAACACTTGCATGGCGTCATGGACGTAAAAAAAAAAAAAAGAGGTGACAGAAGTGTTAATAACTTTTAATATCTCCACAATAAGACATTGAAGAACAAATGCACTGTACTGTGGCACTAAAAGAGGACAAAACACTTGAACGTCTGCGTCTAGGTTTGAGGCCAGTCTGTCTATAGGCAGAACTGGGGGGTCTGCTGACATGAAACTAAGAAGACATTTTTTTAGGATATGACAAAATATTTATTAAAATTATAAAATATTTTATTTTTTAAATAGTTTTAATATGCACTACAGTATCATAGTATCACAATGCTACTGTAGAAGTAACAATAGTGCATTCTGGGGACAAAAAGAAACTTAATAAATGAATGAATTGGAAAAAAATGGAATCTGAATTTGGGATGTTCAGCAAAGTGTGAGGTTAAACTGCCAGTCTTGTCCATTCAAATGCCACACTCAGTCTCAGGTTATTAGTAGGCGTTGAGGTAAGCAATAAAATGCATTAGTATGACTATTAATATACAATACAGGAACACTGGACATAGGAAGTGAGCACAGAAGGAAGGTTTGGCAAATACAGATTCCTGAGAAACTAAGTACTTCATGTTATTGGCAGTGACCATGGCACTACGCTGTGTTTACGGCATGTACTCTATTGATGACAGACACCTCTCTCGAAGAGTTTGGCCCACATCAAGAGATCATATTGAGTTCTGGCAGATGACAAATCGCACACCTCCCTTATATATTACACACTGCTGCATTATGGCACTTGCAGAAATACAACGTTAACATGAGACATTTGCACATTTCCAAACTGCACTCTTCAACTATGTTCTAAGATTCTGATGTGAATCTGAAAAATTGCATCCCAGTGAACACATTCAACAACCAATATATCCACACACAACATATAGCAGACAGAAAGGAAGACCAACCTGCTTTCTCTCTGCTCCGACTTGTATTCAATTGCAATTAACAACAACTTGAGCTTCACATAGCACAGCCTAGGACAGAAACAAGACACATTTAACATCCACACATATATACAGTAACTGTTTGACCTTTTATACTGGCATAAATTGGTTACTTTGAGACAACAACACATTTCTGAACAATAAAACCAACCCTGTAAACTCTTCTGACTTGAGAAATTGAGCCTCACTTACTCACAAACTGTGGGAAAGGAAAGGCCCACAAAGGCACTGGACAGGTACTCTGTGTACATTTCATTGGCCACTCCTTCAAGGTAATACTTCTGCCACGTGTCCTCTTCAATCTGAGGAGTCAAGACATAAAGTTCACTCTATGCATTCAGACACTGTTCCTGCTCCCATTCTTTACATTGTGTGTGCAGTAACACAGAAACAGTTTTTTTTCCACAGTATGGAGCTGCAGATGCGATGAAAGCACATGTACCTGCAGATACTACACTGTACAGTATGTGGTACTATCAGTGTTGGGGACTAACTAGTTTGGCGTTACATAATTTAATTCCAAATGTTTTATTGTAATCCATTACAGTTCCTGGAGGAATTACAGTTACCAATTGAAAGATTCATGATAATAATTTTACGTAATATTGTATACAAAACCTTGCCGATATGTTTAATGATAGTGTTGTAGAATGAATCATGGGAGTGGTATTTGTGTCAGTAAGTGCTCAGTGCCCATTGACTTTAAAAATTCCAATGTCAGTTGAATGTGACAAATTGCCAGCCCTAACATCAAACCTGCTGGAGCTGGACTGTTTCCTGCCACTGAAAGCCATCACTAAAGGGTTAAAGCCAGAGTCTGCCATTATAAAGTAAAGGGACGGGTGACAGCATTTCTATTGATAGTCAGCATCCGCCATTATTAAGTAAAGAGATGTTTTTACAGTGAATGGGTGCTGGTTTACTGGGACAGTGGAAGGGCGAAGAGCATTCAATGCTCTTGAATGTTATATGTTTGATTTAGCAGTGGTTTATAACTGTATGATCTTACAGTTAAACGAGGCCTGAAGAATGACCTTGTGGTGGCCATTATTATATTATCTTTATTAAATGGATCAATTATAATTATATCAAAGTATGATCTTTGATTTTTAAATTATACCATATAAGTTAAAGTAATTAAGGTCATTTTTTGCCAATTTAATGGCACCATGATCCAGAATAATTCTCATTATCAATGGAAAATCATCACTCACTCACTTTCCATAAATGCTTAACCCTGTTACTCAGTGTCACACACACATGTTCAATTTAGAGATGCCAGTTCACATGCAGCGTACATGCCTTTCGACGATGGGAGGAATTCATTGAACCCGGAGGAAACCTTCGCCAACACAAGGTCTGAGCCAGGATTCAAACTCACAACCTTGGACTTTAAAAAACATGGATCCCCGCATTGCCTGTTTTAATCATTTTTAAATAAAAATGTCAGATTTACTATAAATGAAAATATGAACCAGACATGTTCATTGCAGCTTCATGAGAATCCCCTATAAACACCACAGCACCAACATTGATGGACAGCTACAAAAAAGGCCTGATGAAGTGCCTTAATTTTACCTTAAGGCATTAACGAACTGCCTCTGCATCTCTGTAGAGTACACACACAAGTTTGAACACATCACAAGTGCACTGAGCGCACACACTCGCACAGTACGAGCTGTTTCAGAACTCAGATCCCAGTACTCGCTGTCTTCATCATATCCTCATTACAGACTCTGCAGAGCTGGGGTACTGGAGGCTTTGATAAGAGACTGAGCCATTAGCCAACCTCCCCTGCTCTGCAGTCTGACAGCTCGGGGCTTTAAAGCAAGTGCCACAGTGCACCATCACAGACTGCCACTACAGAGGGGGCTGCTTCTCCATCTGCAGCCCACCCTCCCCAAAAAAGAAAAAGAGCACTGCACTTTGGGGCAGGGATCTCTAAGGACGGCACTAATAGAGAAGAGGGACCTGTCATTTGATGGCACCCACTTAGTCTCGGTTCCCTAAATTAGCTCACGTGTCTGCAGCACTCCTGCCAGCTGCTCACGTCGGTTCTGTAGGCGTTTAGGCCTCACATCACCCGGTCTTAATCACATGATGCATTTTACTTATGCATTTTACCGGCCTACCCAACATCCTTAAACCTGGCATGCTGGCATTTACCTACAATTTGTCTTCCTCCGGAATCCCTTTGGCCTTTATACCAATGGCACTGACTGAGATACTGAAGTGATCAAACAATTATTAATAGCAGAATGGAGTTGTCTATGTGTGCCTGAAGAAGTAGAATCTTGTGCCTGATTTCGCATTGTGTACTTAAGTGTGTGTGCAAAAAATGTGGGTGCGAGTATATGGATGTTTGTTGCTAGTCTCTCCCAGTGCCCTTCTGTTCTTGGGAACCCCTTCAAATAAGCTATGCAAGCCTGTCATGAAGCCCAACCCATCCATACACACATCGGACCGCCATACAGATCAAATGAAGCATCATGTGAAGAAGACTTATTTTTCCTAATTTCCTTCATTAGCCAATGTGATTTCAAATATATATCATTATGAGAATAAAAGGAAGCCGAAGCTCCGAAACACCCATTCCGAAATAATCCTGGCCTCTGCATGAATATTTCTGGACAGGCCCACATTGTTGCCAATGAAATTAAAGGAAAGCTTGTTGTTGATTACAGGACATTTTAATTACTCCTCAATCTCCATAATGCTAACTTTTCAAATGTCTCATCATGGAAGTTTTATTTTTTTCCATAATGTGCAAGTAATATTTCATCCTGTGGCGACAGATCTGAGTGTTCTGCTCACCAAAAATGTAAATAATAGAGTCCATATGCCACCACTGTTCCATAGACCCCAAAAGAGCATTCAAACATAACATTTTGGGATTTCTGTGTTTGTTTAAAATTACAGATCACGCAGTGCTATGGGGAAATCACGCAGATGTTTACGTGCCCATTAACAATTAGGGACAAGATGCCTCACTGGGTTTCAGTTTATTGTTGATTGACCAGGGCTAAATCCTACTGCCCTGTTGGCATAGAAATAACGGTCGCTTTTCTCCTCATCCAACACTGTTACTCACACATGAGCCACGGATTTATTCTCTGGCCTCTTGGAAGCAGTCGGCGGATGAGATGCCCAGCGCTCCATACAGCGTTGGGAGATTATCTAGGCATGGGATCAATGCAACAAATATACACTGTACATTTAACTGAATGGATGTATTCATTTGTTATTTGAATAAAAAACACCCTTGTATTTAGCACAGAAGCGCAGATTCACTGCATCCTTTCCAGCAATTTTTGGAAATAATTGTCCAAACCCTTCCAGCACTTTTTAAAGCATGTAAGGTCAATGACAGTGTACTAAAGACACACCTGATATGTCTTGTTTAACAACCATGTGGCTAAATAATATGTGCCAACAGACTATTAATAAAACACTAAGTTACAGTACATCTTCTTATGGTAAAACTTTAACAAAGCACTGTTTTCAAAAACTCAACACTAACTCCAATTGGCTATTATTGGTATTAAGTTCCATATATGGAGACACCAATAAATGACAGCAGATTATTAAAATGTGAACTAGCTGTTCAGTATGCAAGGAAAAATATTACAGAAGTCTTAGTAAATACTGCCCCCTTGTGGTCTACATAAACTGCTAATCCATACTATATTAAAAAGAAGCCCAAACCCAATCAGTTGGCATCTAATTTAAATATTGCCTTCTTGCAATAGGTTGTTTTTTAAAATGCA
This sequence comes from Denticeps clupeoides, assembly GCF_900700375.1. NCBI lineage: Eukaryota > Metazoa > Chordata > Actinopteri > Clupeiformes > Denticipitidae > Denticeps > Denticeps clupeoides. The sequence goes on from NC_041714.1 coordinate 9,909,441, forward strand.
GACAGTATATCAATGTTTTATGAACAAAAGGTACACAAGTAGAGATGAGAGATTTTGGTGTTGGCGATCTCTGCTGTGTCTTTTTCAGCTTTATGGGGAGAATGATGTACTCAGCAGATGTTTCCACATACCACATTTAAATAGTCATTATAAAGTTATTTGTCATTTTTATGACATGAGAACCATCTCTTCAAAGGACGAGGCCTCCACCTCAACGCCACAAGCTTGACATTGGTCCAGAAAGAAAATCCAGGCATATGAACGTGAACCCACTCCACTGCTCAGCCAGGTCAAGATGAAAAGATGAACATAAAGTGTTGGTGATTTACCTACAAGCTGGCTCTCACTTGTAGCTTGAATGAAATGAGCTGCTATTCGTGACGTTTGTCCCAAACTCTCGGTTTTTGCTTCAATCATTCATCATAAATCTAAGACATTCCTGGTCAGCGAGACAGAACGTGTCTCTGGGGCTGCCGCGGAGCAGCCGGGCTCAGTTTAAGCTAAAAATACAGATGGGCTCGGGTGCTTTACGACCACGAATCAGACACATGTTTCAAATTTCATCCTTATATCACAGCGCTGAGGGGACAGTAAATTCTTCAGAGAGAAAACCACTAATTTACATCCTAGCTTCTATGGTGCCATTGACTCATATAAATTACTTCATAATGGTGACAGAATCGTTGTGTTGCTGTCGTGTGCGAGTCCCAAAATGAGACTGCAGGCAGAAAGATGATGATTTACTAGATAGCGTAATGGCAGGCGTGATTAAAGAAGAACAGGGGACCAAGCGTGAGACCGCATCCACCCATCGTCTGAGGCTTCGCGAAGCTTTAGTGGCAGCAGCCAGCAGGCGGGTTCATGCCTCCCGGACCAGAAGGGGGCTCAGGGAGGCTGACAGTACCTTGATGAATGACCTCATGGAGAAGAGGTTGGCGAGCATGGTGGACAGGCCCTGCGCCAGGCAGCTCTGTGCGATGAAGCCTGCCTTTAGCTCCGCCAGGCAGATTGCATCATCCCCCTCCTTCCAGTTCCAACTGGGAATGTTTAGCAGATGGGCCTGAGAGTCGCAGAGGGCAGAAGTTAAGATGATGGGGTGACAAAGACGTCCTCATAGCATGTGTTGAAAGGACCAACACGGATGTTGCAATTTGTTGAAAAGTTGATTTAAGTTGAGTTAAGGACTTAGGCCTACCTTGTTGTGATATTGCAACATCTGAGTGATGATTCGTATCTTTGGATGGTAATTCTTAATTGATATAACTCTAAAAAAAAAAATTAAACACAAGTTCATAACTCAGCATCCAAAGCATGCATATGTGCGCTGAGATCCTGCTTTCTCTCTGGTCCTCTTTCTAGATCTCGTAAATGGAAGGTGTGGAATTTATTTGCATGTGAAGCTGCTTTACAGCACATTAGACCTTCGTAAAGACAGTTTCACACACACACACACACACACACATCCGATCAACTGCATTTTGTTGTAGATTTCTGGAACGTGCTGTAACCCTCTGCTCTCGGGGTGGGTGATTATACTGCTAGTGTGAAATGATTGTTCCTGCCCTCCTGCTCGGCGGGAGCAGCATAAATCAGTTCCTTCCTCCGATGGGCAGGCCAGCGCTTCGGGGGCCTTTTTCATCGCCTGCCAGGTAAAACATGTGTGAGTGGGTGTGTGCTGCAGGGCTTCACTCATTCGCACCTCATTCTCACACCTGGAAGAAATGACAAGCACTCCACTTCTCAATACCCACCAAAAACACATGCAGAAAGTCTCCACTCTATCCCACTTACGTCAGCTACTCACACACAACTAAACAGGACAAAAAGGTAGTGGTAGCAAACTGATGCTCTAGATTATAAATCTATAATGACTACTAATTAACTACTAACTCAATAGCCGTATCACCCGGTTTCAAATACCTTAAGTAGTAGTAATAAAATACACAGAGTAAAACAGTACATAATACAATACACAATAATAGAAAATTCTAATACACAATTAATTTCCCATATTCCTGAATCTACTACCTACTGTAGCTATCAATTAATACACAATAGTAAAATAGTACATAATTGCACCATGTCTGTGGAAGAATTGCACAGTCACCAAAGCACAAAATGAGGGAAGATTCTTTAGAAGAATAGTGTCCATCCTTCCAGTAGGATAACAGAGACTTGAGAATTCTTTTTTTCCTTCTTGTATCTCATATGTTGCCCACTTCATTGACAATGGCATCTAGTCTGCCAGCACATACGCAGTGGGAAGTCACTGGTTGAAGAACATCAAGCAGAACATGGCCTACCTCATGATATTAGATGCATCCTCAGCGTCTGGGTCTGCACAGTATTTATTGGCAAGAATCAAACAGGCATCCGCTGACTCTATCTGCACATCAGGAACAGGAGGGAAAAAGAGGAAGCGACGAAAAGTTATCTGGGTACGAGAGTGCATCATACACAAAAAGAAAACAGTCATAATTTTTTTTTTACACCGTACCTTAACTCTTGCCAGGTCGTGTGGGTTAAGAACGGATCCTTGGTAGAATTCTACCTGAGTGAAGTGACGTTTGAATAAGGCTTCCAGCTCAAGATTAGGGGAAATACTAACAAAAAGATAGGGAGCAAGTCAGTATTTCACAGTTGTACATAACCAGGAGTCAACAGATCAAAAGAACAATCAAAAACACCTAAAACAATGATTGCATTGCAATAATTTTTTTTATACAGGTTGGGCCAAAAAGTCCCTTAGAGACACTGCATAGCATTTACAGCATTTATCAGACGCCCTTATCCAAGAGAGACTTACAATCAGTACAGGAACAGGGTTAAGTGTCTTGCTCAGGGACACAGTGGTTGTAAGTGGGATTTGAACCTGGGTCTTCTGGTTCATAGGCGAGTGTGTTACCCACTAGGCTACTATCACCCATAGCAAATTATGCATTTACAAAATCTCTGACTGATGCACCAGTACATGTCCTGTAATCTGGCTATAGTCTGACAAAGTGACGCTATTTACATATTAGCATATCCTGACTCTTCAGTATTGAAATCTGGATGGGGCTAAGCTTCAAGCGCTTATCTCCACCTGACAATGTCAGTGGTTGATTTTGATATTCTTTTGCAGCCAGGAGTAAACAGTCTGTTTTAATACATCAATCGTCACATTTCACTGACTGGGTCAGGCATTGGGAAAACAAAAAACTAATTCTGACTGGCCACCAACTAGACTTCTGTGCCAAGTGTAATCTAGACCACTCAAGACATCCTGCTCACTCACAAAGGAAACATATCATGAAATAGTTCATATTCTGCTATTCCGAACAATAACTAATGTCGGTAAACCGCTCTCTGAAGCACTGATCCCAAACGAAGCTTCAGGAATTACCATGCAACATTTTGTCCTCATCGTACGGCCTCCCGTCCGCAGGACATCCAACATTTAAAACTAATGGAAAAAAATGAAAACATACTTACTTATGGAGAAAAACAATTTCTACATTGACATCATCCCTGTCCTTGTGTAGGAAGTCTTTGAGGAAGTTGGAAACACTTTCGAGCGTGATATGACCACAGACCACAATGTGCCTGAAAGGGGGAAAATGCAGCTTAAAAGGGCAATATAAAATTAACCAAAAACCGTGCGTCGCTGAACGAAAGTCATAATAAACCAAAAAAAATTAAAAACAACAAAGTCATGGTTTTTACTTTGTGCCTCTTTCCATTTCAGCAAATATGTTTAACTATATCCTTAAGGACATAAAAAAAACTTAAATCATTTTTTTTTTCAGCTTTCATCTGTTCTCATAACCAAACACATTTCTATATATTTGTCACATGTTCCCAATCTGTGCTCCAGGCCAAACCGAATCTTTGTGATTGAGTGCATGTTAACAGTGATGTGTGGATGTGGAGCGTTACAGGGGGAGGGTCGACAGCGTCCCTTGGTCTGGGTTCTGCTAAACGTTCAGTGAATGATTCAGGGCACTCTGACGTCTTCCTGGACCAACACAGCAGTTTCATTTGTAGGATGTAACAAACAGTGCAAACGAGTGATTTGAGGAGGCAATTTGGGATACACAGGACTGCAGCTGAGGTCATGCCCCTTTGGAGATCTTCAGACTTTACATGCAGTTTCGTAAAAAAACTGCTTGAAGGCCATAAGCAGAGATCTACCTCTGCTCTACTGTCCATAGCCCACTGGCTGGGTCACTGAGGGTGAACCAAACTCCCTCAGCTCAGGGAAACATCTTTTAATCTTCATGTTATTGTTCATAAAGCTGAGGGGGGTCACAAATAATAAGGGCTGATTAATTTCTAAATGAGAGGAGCCATCAGGATAAATTATGTTCTACCATAAGATGAAAGCTTTTTTATTACTGTTCTGGTGGCTCATAATATTGCAGGTCTGGAACATTTCCCCCGCAGTTGAGTCATAGTGAGCAAAGGGCGCAGCTTATTTATCCTTACACAATGCCCCCTGTACCCCTGCAATATGGCATAATCACAATGTTTCGTTAGCGGACCAGGGGGCGGAGTCGGGAGACATTAGCAGCTGTCACTCACACGCTGGGATCAGAGCGTCGCCGTGACTGGTGCACGCAAACGACCCCACAGGCCACTGTGGTCAGGTCTGATGAGTAATGCACCTCAGTGGTAATCAATCTAAATCTGTCCAAAATGGCCCCTCCCGCTGACCCCAAGCAGCGTGTGCTCACTGGCTTACGTGCGGAAGGGCCTGGGTGCGAGTTCACAGGTGCGTGGGTGTATTGTGACAAAACACACAAAGCACTTGTGTGTGTGTGTTTTTTTCTGTTTTCAACGTCAAATGTTGCCAAACAGCAGGCAGACTGGCCGGGGGGTGGAGTTGTGATATAAACACCGTTGTGCACATGGCAGGGTCTGGATGCTATTGAACTTAATGATCTTCACAGATCCCCCTCGGAACTAAACGAGCAGTGATAATTGTACGGTTGGCCATCCTCAGGAGGGAGCGAGGGCCCGTCTCTTCTCCATTCGTCGCAGCCGCTGATGGCTTACTAAACGGAGCCAACTGGGGCCCCACCAGAGACACATGTCGATTTAACAAGAGCCATATTAATCACGTTTTCCCTACTCATCAATGTCTTCTTCAGACACGAGGGTTGGGTTTTTACTGTAAAAGTGCATTAGAGGCAGCTAGGGTGCGCCCAGTCTGCAGGAGAGTCGACCTCAGACACGCTGTCTCCCCGTAGGATGGGCGACACGCCCGTGTTTTCCACATTCGTGATGACAGTGTACACGCCATTGTACGAAGTGTGTAGTCAGTCAATACTGAATTATACATAAAATACAACACTAGGCCTATATCAGCAAAAACTCCATTAATGGAACATGAAACTGAAACATGGATGGGCTGTCAGTAGAGTAAATTGGATTTGTTCTAAAACTGACAGAAGGTTATTAATCCTACCTATTCTTAATACCATATTACTAATCCTATATCATCATTCTACTATCAATACTTCAATTGATGGGCTTGTGTTAAAATGTTCTGTAAAATCAGTTTTTTCACATTTGGATAAAAAAAAAAAAAAAAAAATTGGAAGATGTCAACAGTCTAAACAAGATGAAATTGTCACAAAGAACCATTCAGCTTTGCAGTAGGGTGAGGGGTCATTCAAGCTGAATCAATGACATCTCAGTGGGTCCGCTTATTAACATAACCTTAATTCAAGAACCCCTGGTATTATCAGGAGTGACAATAAAAGCAATGAAAGATTTTCTTGAATCATTTCATCCATTGCAAAAAACAAGTAAATGACTCTACTACAGGACTAAGAAAAGAATAGATGGGGTCCGGAACCTCAGATCCCACAGCTACAACAAAAGCAGCTGCTTTTCCTATTTCCTACAAGAGCCATCCTTCCTCCATGTCTATTCGTGATTGGATGACAGGGAGCAGCCGGTCCATGGTTCAGTTTCATGTCCCAATCCTTGGTGTGAACTGAGGCCCATGTCATGGATGGCTTCTGTTTTCTGCAAAGCTACTTAGTGCCAACTGATCTCTGGCTCTATAGAATTAAAACTGAGACCTAATCAACCAATGACAAAAAATAATGTTGACGGATAACTGTAATATTCGAACTGTTTTAAGTGTACGTAAAGTTAAAATAATTTTGATTATATATAAGGACAGATTTGTCATCCCTATAACAAAGCATATGACTAGGACGACATTCATAACAGAGAAAAGCACAAAGTGGAAAGGACATCTGGGATACAACAGACTTTGTGAAACAAATGTTACACAACGGTTCAACAGGCAGTCTTTAAAACATGCAGAAACAACACCAGCAAACACACAACAGCAACTCGTCCAGCATGCTATTTCAAGCATGCTGAGCATTTCAACAACATGTATTTAAACATGTCCACCACAAATCGAAAGAAAAGAATACTGCAAAAAAGAAAAGCAGCTCGAACATCAGCACCAGCAGCTACACCAATGATACTGCTCTGATCCTTACTTTCTTCTGCTAGTGAGGGGCACTGAACATCACACGCTTCCAGAGCTGCAAGAAAACTTTCCATGCTGAATTACTGCTGTTGGACAATAAAGCAACCCGCACATTTTTTATGCCAGTGATCCTCCGTAGCTGGGTTATACTGTGGTGGGACACGGGCTCAGTAGGTTTCTGACAGCGTGGATCACAGGATGCAACACAAAGCTCGCAATGTCAAAATAAAATCTATATTCTTCATTTCCACATGAGGTACTAGAAGCTCTACAGTACAATAAAAAATATTTTGGAATTGTCAAATGAAGACTTTAGATTTTTAGATTTTAAAGCATACTACGTAATGAAATATTGTTTCAGAACAATAGGGGATTATATGAAAAAACGTCAAGAAAAATGGACTATACGAGACCTAATAAATTATGCTTATTAACAAAAGAATACAAAAGTCATATATGCACTATTTAAATGCATTATTTGAAGTCTCTCTAAACGTAAACTTTTTATTTATTCAGCAAGTAGCTCCGCAGTATCAAAGAATCAATTAATAGGTTCAGTTGATATTAGTAGTCTTGAAAAGTAGCCATAAAATTAGCTTTGGACTACAGTCCTCAGTAGTTAACTAGACAGGGTGACAAGTTAAAATGTTACATCAACCACTCATTCAACAGATTGTTAACAGTGGAATGCTTTTTTTAATAAGCAATGTGGAATGAAAGTATTTCATATATATTAGTTGCAGTTATCTAACTATTGAATAAAGAAGGACGACTGCTTAAAAAAAAAAAAACAAGCAGGAATTGAAACTGTGACAAATGTGTATTTGACATATTTTTAAATGATCAAGAACCCAACTTTCTCATTCATGGAAGCCTAAGACAGGTCTGCACGTCTGGGCCTTTTGATCTTCCTCCTGCCATAAGACACGGGGCCACAACACTAATCGCTAATCAAAGTGCTGCAGCAGAACAAATACTGTAACGTAAGCGAGCTTCGCGTTGAGCTGAGCCCCTGATCTATTCCAGATTAGGCCACATGCGTGTTTTATTAGAGTCTGCGCATACTGCTCACTCCGAGGTGCATGATATCAGGGTTCACGTTAGGTTTGTGGCGTGTTACTCGCTAGGGTGCTCGCCTCACATCAGGAAGAGCCGCCCTGATCTCTGTCACCGAGGCCGGCAGGCATTGTGTGCGACGCTCGGCGGCAGGGCGGGGAACCAGCTACAGTGCCCAGCCACGTTCACCCGTGCCTTTGATGGACACACAGATGGTGACCTCATTGTCTTGCGGTTTTACTGACCTTTTCAATCACTGCCATCTTCACTCAACCAGACTCGATTACAAAAAAGAAGAGTGGGAGGTTAATGAGACGCACTGTCATATTAAAGTTTTGGGAACGCAGGACCCCAGATTTAACAAGCGTGGCTCAAAAAGCCAGCAGCACGGTCCAAGCCACAACGCTCTGCACTAATAGTGAATCCACTAGCTCAAAGTCCCACATAAATATCTAATAAGTTCAGATGTATTTTCAGATCTGTTCACTACTGATGGGACTGTGCCATCGTTAATGAAATATCTGTTCTGCAGCAACGCAGCAAAAGTAATTCCGATTACATCCATACAAAATCTATTTTCAGCTTCGCTCAGATTCTCAAGAAAGATATGCGGTGTCACAATAACGAAAATACATTGTGACACGTCGGATTTATTCCTGGAGTCTGGATTTATCCATTCATAAGTGCACACTCACGTACATATTTAAACAATAATGTGAAGCCTGGTACCAGTCTTTGTCCTTTGGCGAGTGAACTGGAAGCCCTGTACCTCTAATTACAACCACATGCATGCATGGCCAGGAACAGAGAGGCGAGGGAGAGAGAGTCAGTGGTTTTGACAAGCTCTTCTCTCAACACCAGGCTACAAATCCAAACGCCGGGCCCCGGCCAAACATAACATTTCATCAATCTTGTTCCACTGACAGGCGAGCGGCATCAAACAGAAAGTGTGGGGGGGAGGGCTTCTAATGGCTTTTTCTCTGTAGAGGATCTGCCCTCAAACTAAGACGATGAAAGCTGGATGTGAGCAGAGGGGCCTGTTTTACGCACGGACAGAAAGCGAGAGGAAAAGCGATCTCTGCACTGCTGTGGCAGCTATGCTGTAAATGGGGGAGACATCGGTGTGCTGATGATAGGGCCGAGTTTGAGCCGGAAACGAGTGGAAGTTTCAGAATAGCCACATACACATTCAGGGGCGACCTCTGGGACAAAAAAGAGGGATTAGAAAAAAAAAAGTACGGCTCCACAAACGGGTACAGAACAAAGTAACCAGGCGGACAAAAAGCAAGCCAAGTGCAATTGAGAGCTTCCAATATGGGAGCTGTGAGGCATCCAGGCATTCGCTCAGGGTGTGGGAGCTGACTGAAGATCAGGGCCAGATTCATGTCAGACAGCGATGAGGCGATGGACAAACACCCCGGCTTTTCCCACCACATGCACAGCGCTCGGAAAAGCCAGCAGAGCTCAAGTCACCAGAAGACATGCAATTACAATAGCCAAAAGAAACAAACTCAAGAAGTCAATGAACAAAAGAAAGAAGAAAGAAAGAGACAAATGAGAATAACGTATGATATATATGGGGAAATACCCATAATGCCATTGCAGCATTTTATTTTTAGTCAGGATCTACTCCTAGAAGCGTTTCATAGGGTTTTCATGACTTGTTCTGTGTATTTAGGAAGTTGCAATAATTACAGAAGCATGAGGTCAATTGGACTAAAGCTTGTAATTGAAAAAAGAATCAAGTAGTCATGAAAGCTCTAGTGTTTAGAATGAACTGAAAAAGCAGCAGATAGGACATGTTAAAGAAAAGAAGCCACAGACACAATGAGCAAAGGGCATGGACATGTGCCTCTCATGGCCAAGGTCTCCAGTCACTGTGTGACACTTTTCCATCTGATATAATTTCTGCACAGATCATACGGCACCCTCCCACTTCTGAGAGAGTTTTTTTTTTTTTTTTTTCGTCACACAACCACACCTTGTCTGGATTTTGACTTACTTTCTGCCTCGGGTCGAGTTATAACTCCCTCCGTATTTCTTCCGATTAAGGATGAGAGCAGCAATTTCTGGCACGTAGCGAGCAAACATGGCCTACATGCATGGAACAGAGAAACAAAGAGGCATGCAGAGAGGGGTCTACTGCGGCCGAGGCAGCAGAGCCTCCCGGAATACTTACTTTCTCCCATTAACCGCACTATAGGAACCACCATATTTCTTGCGGTTTCCTATTAACTCTATGATTTCAGGGACGTAGCTGGCAAACATGGCCTAAGGAGAAGATAGGAGACAGAAGAAGAGACTAAAAAAGATAGGCCAACGCCGGGGGTGTTGGAAGGGACCCTAATTCACAGATTCCAGAGAGACTAGAAAAGTTGAGAGAAGTGCATATAGTGTTAAATGACTAGTCATTAGGCCAGGAGGCATCCTATAAAAGTGTGGACCCCCTGGCATGAAATAATAATAATAATAACCATAATAATAATGATGATAATAAAAGTATAAATTAATTACTTTTATCAAAGATTTTTCTTTTCTTGGTCTTGAATTAAGATATAAAAAGAAGCACAAATAAAGGCTGCTGACACCTGTCATTGTGTGACAGATAAAAAAAAATGTTTTTCCTTTTCTTTTAGAAAAATAAAAACTAAACTTAAAAAAACGACCTATGTGCCATGTTTTGTCCAACAAACACTACACATGTGGCAGGTTGATTTGAATAGTTCAGCCTGATGATCCACAGCTGCAAAATGCATTAAGACTCATTAGTATGGCTGCGAAATGAGCTGGATGCATTTTGCAAAGGTTCACAGCCCCTATGTCCTAGACTCCACTGCTGCCTCTGCTATCCCATGCTGCATTCCTGTGAGGACTGGCAGGGCCACTCTTCCCTGCACTTCAGCACTTCCCGAGGTAATAATGAATTATGACGTTAGCTTGATCTGAGTGGATGCTTTTACAGCCGTTCCATGCTGAACTCATTAATTGGGCTCTGATAGAAAGCAGACAATGCAAGCTGTGCTACACTTAAAGGCTTCCAGGCCTTCCCAAATGGGGAAAAGGAATGAAATGATAAAAAATGCTCTGGAAAATCCCTGTGACACATTAAACAGCTGAAGGGTATCTTATTTTTTGCAATATGGTCTGCATTAATGTGCGGTGGTGTTCGTGAGCTTGTGCTCTGGCAACTATGCTGACTGCTTATGCCATCTTAGGTGAGCTATACTAGTTTCCAGTTCCAAAAGGACCATGAAGACTCTAGGCTATGCTCAGAACAGCTAAGCAATGTTGTTTGGTGACACACTCTATGTTACTTTTAGAGAGCATGCTGAGGGTTAAGGCTTCCCTGTGCTGAGTCTTTAGGGTATGATGTGTTAGTTTGTGAAAACAAAATGATCTGTTGACTGTATGGTAAGCATTCATCATGTGCTGTTTTGCTTTAGAGACTGTGCTGAGTGTTAAGGCTGTGAGGTGTTAAGTCTAGACAGTGTTGTAAGTGGTATTCCTGTGCCATGTTGTTTGCAGGATCTAAGCTGTATTATGTGTGTACACTGTGCTGTGTTGTTTATGGACAGGCTTTAACCCTGCACTGTGTTTTTAGGTTGTGATGTGTGGCTACTGAGTGTAAAAGGCTGTGCGATTATTTGCTGACAGTGTTTGTATGCATTAATCCTGTGATGTGTTCATTTACGAGACAATCTGGAAAGCGTATAAGTATATAACCTTGTGCGGTGTGCTTTGTAGGCACTAGACTGTGTTGTGTGTGTACACTGTGCTGAGAGTGGACAGTGCTGGAATGCACTGACTGCTAAGGCTGTGCTGTGTCTTGCTCTGTGCAGAAAGTGTGTTCAGAGGCTGCTAATGCTGTGGTATCATTCAGGCCAACCTAAGGCTCATCCTCCTGCCACTGTGTTTGTTGGAATGTTGGGGAGGGATACAGAAGGGTGGGGGGGGGTCCCCGAAACCGCACACTGCTTTAAGAGAACAACAACAAAATTATCAGACTGCATCATAAAATAGCATAACTGTACAGTTTTTAACAGAGTGACTACAGTTTCTAACAGAATTAGACACATATATCTACAAGGAAAAAGGATTTTGGTGGACTAATGTTGGAGTAGTTATGTGTAAGGAACAGGGATAGATGTCATTACAAGTGCACACACTGAGACACAATACATAAGTATTTTACAGAAGGTACAATAAAATGTGGTGAATTGGATCACAGTGTATACTACTAAAGAGTGGGTGTCTCTCCAAAAGTATATATAAACGATGTGAGGTGTGACATAGGGACAGAGGGTGGAGGGGAAAGCAGGAAACTTCAGTTTACCAAACCACCGAGGATGAAGAAGACCATGAAAAGGCGCCCTAGGGTGGTTTTTGCATAGACATCTCCGTATCCCACGGTGGACATAGTGACCATAAGCAAGTAGACACATTCCCAGTATGACAGCGGCTGAGAATTTTGAAAGTTTTCCCAAGGGTCCCCTGAATTCTCCACCTACGAGAACAAATTTGACAGCATGAGTGATTCCTGGTCATTTGATGCCCTCTGCTGTTCAGTTCAGAACACGACCACAGTTCTGCACACTGCACACAGAGGGTTTAAAACACAAGCCTGTGATGCCACCTATAGTCTAAAACAAAAGAAGTCAAATGTAAGATCAGAAGTAAGAAGTCAAAAGTAAGATAAAGTAAATAACATTCAATAACAATAAATAACATTCAATAACTAATTACGTACTTGACTATTATTGCATCATAGCATTTCCAAATCAAGCTTGAGGTCTAGTGGAGTTCATGTTTTGAAGGCAGACGTTTTGAAGGCATAAGAGTACCTAATCAATATAACACATCATGTATAGCTATGATATCATTATATTCATAACGTTTTGGCTGATCAGTGTGTAATTATATACTATAATTGATCAATCTTTAGACACTAATTTGTTGATGTGCATTGACCATTACTCATCTAAAAGGTTTCTCACTACTGCTGACCAAATCTTATTAAAATGATGGGCTTTTTTTCATCCCTGGGGTACAAAAAAAATGCTTTTGAGGAGCTAGAAGATACAAATATAGCCTAAGACCGCAATACAGTGGATGATCTTGTAGAACTATACGGTTTCCTACTTACCAAGTGTATGAATCCAGCAGCTGTTAGCCATGTGCTTATAAAGATGGAACACAGGTTCACCAGCTTGATGGAATTGCTGTATGGGACAAAAAACATAAGAGAACCTCCAGAGTTCACCATACACAGACAAAAAAAAGATCTCTGGTCTTGATGAAACAGTCTGACCCACCCCTGTTTCAGCAGGGGAATGTCACAGACACCACACACCCTAACATCTCTATCATTCTGTTTAGTAATGGGAGTCAAGCCAATGAATGCAAAATAAAGGAGAGTGCAGTGAAATATATTGTGTTTTAACAATGATTTATAGATCCTGTGTTAATTCCATCACTAACATTGTAATCCTTTTATGAACTGCTTTATGCTGTGATACAAAGTGTGAATTTAATCCTGCAAAAACAATATATTTAAAAAGTATAAAATGCAATAATAATACTTTGTATATTTATGCTTAATATGCTAGGGACCAAACACCGGCTATCCTGAACTGGACAATCACTTAAAAATGCATGAATGGGTATTACCAAAGTAAGGTAAAAATTTTATTCATTTAAGTAAAATTATACATGTAATCTAAGATGAGACCAGATTGTTAGATGAAGAATGTATTGATTTATTCATACATTCACTTTTCCTTTTGGATCTAAACATAAAACGGTTGTATTTATTGGTTCAATCAGTGTAATCAGCGCCATCCCTCTTATGTCCAGCCAGTGGCACCATCACAGAGGCAAAATCAATCACTGGGGCCTCCAGAGTTTATCCGGCCCAACACATTCACTAATGGGCTGGCCTCTCCATTTGACTCTGCCCGCATCAGACCCAGTCAGAGAGCCAGCAGTAGGGATTAGCATAAAACATTTTGTCAAGATATAAGCTCTTCCTGACATCTGCGCCAAAGCTGAAACTCTGAGCAGTCTGGAGGGATACTGGAGGACACAACAACAGCAGCAGCTGCATGACTCCTAAGACTACTTCAGAGGGGCAAAATACTAAACGCTGTTCACGTAACCCTATACATCTCCATGCAGTACCAGCAAAAGATGCCAAAGCCAACATGCTGCACGTATGAGTGTAAACTGCCCGAATATGCTTACTTGTTCCACTTACCTTGTTTTTAAGATATTCAAAAACTGTAAAATTTCTGAGAACTGGATCAGCCTCAAGGCTCTCAGAAACCTCAACCCTGGAAACAGACAGAAACATTATGTTTCATTTAGCATGGTTTAATATTGCACATCTCATTTCCTTTTAAAACTATTTCATTAGTTGGTTAGTATATTTGGAGAGTCAATACTTCCACCAGAAATGTGTTAAATAAAATATCAGTAAAAATGTTTGTGATGGTAGGAAAAGGGATGTTATTCTGGAAACAGATCATATTCTGAAACTGTACGTCTTTCAAAATATTATATATGCACTGTTGTTATTGTTCTAGTTATAATTACAATATAAATATTAAACAATTATAATTAAATGATTATTAATTATATAATGTATTTATTTTAATAATTGAATCATTATTTAATAAATAATGATTCAATATTATTAATCATTATTGCAAAAGTGATTTTGAGAATTGAAATTTTATTGATAAATTGCACATTTAGCTAAATACCACAAAAAAACCCTCTTTTATAGTTCAATTTAAACAAACTCCAAACTGAATAAAAGAACTGGACTTCCCCATATCATATGAATCATATTTGATTATTCTGAAATTTTCATTCTGGAGCATCACTAAACAAAACCATCTTGACAACAGGCGCCGCCAAGTGATTGTCTGCGCTCTCCCTTCTCTGCAACACAAGAAAAGCGCAGGGTGCAGCCGCGAGAGACTTCACACCTTGGAGAGACATGGCTGTCTCTCAGCTGCCTCCCAAATGAGCTCATGCCTGAGCAGATTACAGAACAATGCAACACCTGCTTCACTGGGCCGCTTACATAACACCAATCTAACTCCAGCAACATCCCCCCGAAACAATGCTGAATGACAGGATTACCAGCGGATCTTCAGCACATCTACTCCATCTAATCTAAATAAACCAAACACATGGGTAGTAGGTGCTGCTGTCGGTGGGGACGCGGTCATGTACTAAAATAAACCATCGGAAGTGGACAAAAGGACCAAAGAAAGGTAGAAAGAACAGATATTGGCTCTGGAACGTTCCTGGGGAACATAGTGTCCCAGAGCCCCTTACCCCAGTTGGAGAGGACGCGTAGATAGGACATGTCCCCCTCCTTCTCCACTGTTGGGGCCAGGCCCGGCTTCACTCTGTATCCATTGTGGAACAGGTCCCCACACGACTTCTTACGCCTGCGGTTGTCCTGCAACAACTCGGTCTGCAGGGCTCCTCTGGGCCCTCGGAAAACTAAGAGCTTGCTCGAGATCATGCTTCTCCAAAACTCTTAACAAAGCCTTTAATATGCTGCTAATTTCTTCAAAAGTGAAAAATATCTGGAATATTTATCAAAAAGGTCTGACCTGAAGTGAAGTACCAAGTCCAGAGTCTACAGCTTTGTCCTGTTCTACTGTTCTAGATCTATGCCAGCTCTGTGAATTCAGCCAGGACAGGAGACACCTGCTCGCAGACTGGCTCCTGCTGCTCTCATCCTCGAGTTTTTAATCTGCATAGCCCATGCACACACACTCTCCCCCTTGCCCGAACACTGTCACCGGAAGTCATGTGAAATGTGTGCCCACCAATAATCTGCTAAGGCTTTCAGAGGTGAAACTGAGATTTAGAAGAGACAGCAATTGGAGTAAAAAAAAAAACAATGAGATCGGAGAAAAACAATAATCCTGAATTAATCATAGTCTGCTGCAGACAGCAGCCATGCAGCCTCCTCAGTTTCTGAATACAAACTGTGATTGGTTAGATGCTATTGTCACGCTTTGCCATTATACATGCTGAAACTTACTTTAAATGTAGTATTATTATAGATTCCTATTCCTAACTGCAACTGAATTTAACAAATATATAAACATATCAGGATGCCTTTCACACTGTATCATCAGACTGCAGATTGTGAAACTTGTATAGTGTTGAAATATTCTGGCACTCATTGTTTAATGTGCTTTTCACCATAGGTAGAGGATTTATACATTATTTATTAACTGATCACAATTTTTTCTCTTGCGATCCAGCCATTTACATTTGGTCTCTGTAAAAGTTGAGACTGGGCCTGTTATATTTATAGAACACAAAGATGTTCTCAACTTTCTAGCATCTTCCACATTTTTTAGGAACATGGGAGATAACATATTATATATTTTTTTTAAATATTAGGAGCAATGCAAAAAACTCTGCAATATAGCAAACTAGACACTGTGTTCGTGGTAATATTGACGTTTCCTTCAATGCAACAGATTTACAGATGCTGCCATGGGCCACTTACTTCACTCCACTCAGCATCCTCAATGGTGGTATTACCACCTGGATGAGGAGCTCCACTAAATGGCACCACCCGGATCTCAGGATATTTGGTAGGTAACTTGAACTTTAACTAGTACTGTAACAGCAGTGCAGTACTGCACAACAACGAAGTGCTTCATTGTGCTTTTTTACAGGGACGATTCAAATTCATGTTTGCTAAAGGGCATGATTGGAAAAACTGTGATTTACAGAGACAGAATCATAGAGAGAGGCTATGGACTATGGACTGAAACAGATGTCACATAAGGTTCCACAACAATCTCTAGCCAGGGGATCATGACCAATCCAAATGAATCCAGGCCATGTGAGCATCTGAAAGACTCATGTAGAATGGGCAGATGCCCATTGATGGCTCTGAGCTCCATTCTGGACATCCACCTCGCTTCATTCAGCAGGAAAAGCTCGTAAACACTGGGGCCTGGATCCCAGTCACGTGTCCAGGCAAACCAGACCACTGGTTCCTTTTCTCAATCAGCACGGGATGAACACAGCTCAAGAGGGATAATGTTCTGTGTGTGCAGCCGGGATTATTTCCAGTAGGTCGGACCCTTTTCCCCCATAATTCATCTGGCAGCAGTGGTAACATGCAATGCAGATCCATTGGGCAGTGACATGTGAGGGCCGCCTTGCAATAAAGAGGCTTAAGCACACAAATTAGTTTCTGCGATAATATTGTTCATGTTCTTTTCACAGAGAAGCTTCCTGTTGGAGGGCGACAGGCGGCCGGAGGGTGATGAGGGGACGCACATGACCCGAGAAGACAGGGATTATTCTGAAAAGCAGCAGACTGGTGCCACACCGGCTGTGTCCAGGAGGTGGCGCTGGTACTGCACCGTGCACACCAGTGCATTTCCATGTCGCCCACCACATATCAGTCGCACCGGGTTTTAATATTTATGTTTCTGAACAGGGCGCATCTACTCTCACAGAGAGTCCCGTGTGAGTGTCGCCGCATATCCGAGCAATTCGCTCAAACCCCACACCGCTTGCCGCCACTGAGACCTCCCAAGGCAATCTGCAGGAAAATGCCCTCATTAGGCATGCGGCACGATCCATGTCCGACTGCATCATTATAAAGTTTGGACCACAAGGGGCCGGGCTCAAAACAGAATTCCGCAACAGCCGTAAAAATCACAAAGTGTTTCGGTGCCGGGATAAGGAAACGGAAGCGATTTGGAGTTAATTGGGTGGAGAAGGTGCGCTGGCGGCCAGATAGCTGAGTTTAAACGTGCAGGCTAATCCCTGTACGCCTCTCCTGGGAGAGATAGTCAGTCAGAGTAGTTCGGGAAGATTAATTTCAGTTCTCACTGCATGGTCTTTATATATTAATGGTACCTCACTGTGGCGTTTTAATCAACGTCCTTTTCTCAAAAGGTCTGCAAATGCCCCCCTGACCAGATGGGCCGCAGCCTTTCAGCAGCGTTCAGCTACTACAAAAACACTAAACAAATGTGCAAAGTTAACATAAATCTATATTTTTATTACAAAAAGGAACTCAGGCAGAATCAGACACCAGAGACAGAAAAAGACCAGAAAGAACCAAAGCAAAGTTCTGAAAAAAGCTTCACAACACTAGAGGTCACACAAATGTATTGATTTTCTTTTAAATACAAAATGGTCTTGTTTTTTTTTCTAATGCACATTATTACATCTAATAAAGCCCACACACAGGTTACAGCATGTGCAACACTACGAACAGTGGTACTTGTGGTATTCTTCACCTGGGGAATTACTTAGGTCCACATGCGACACATTTTACTGAATGTAATTTGTATAAAAGGAAGAAAGCAAGATGAACAGAGACATGAGTTTGTTCTCAGTGTTGCCTGGTTGGCCCAGATTTAAGTTTAGATTTCAGGAACAAAAATAGCTTGTGGAGTATAGGTGTTAAGGTGCTGGGGCAGTTAAGCATTTATCAGATCATTTTTAGAGTGGCTGAGCGGGGGGGGAATTCTAGGATCAAGCAATCCCATATCTGGCAAAACGGCCTGCACTCCTTCACTCAAACGAAATATTCACGAGTGTCCTGAATGAGGAAGATTTACACGATAAAATCTATCAAAATTTATCCAGAGGGACTTACGATCAGTAGTTACAGGGACAGTCCCCGCTGGAGACACTCAGGGTTAAGGGTCTTGCTGAGGGACACAATGGTAATAAGTGGGGTTTGAAACTGTGATTTTGTGGCCATCTGGTTTACACTCATTTTGTGGTAATTCAAGGTAGTGACAATCATGCAGGTGAACGAGGACTATATCAGATCTCCTGTATATCTGTAATGATAGGAGAGGGCAGGTCTGGCTTTGTTCAGGTCAGGTGTGAAATTTTCTTCCGGTGCGTGGCTAACAACATCAGTGATAAGGCACGGCCGGCTGATGGTAGAATGATCTTATGTAACCCTGAAACACCAACACACGTATGGGACCACCGGAACCGCTGCGACTTCTTAACGCCCTGAGCTTATATTGAAGTGCTGTTTAACATTGAAATAATGTCACTGCCTTAGGAACCGGGGCAGACATTTCAGGGCTATTTATCACTCAGCACATATTTAGCTCTCTTCATGAGTGGTCTGCATTTGTGCAGTGTGATGTATGCTGAGGCGACTGAGAAAAAAAAACACAACTGCCCCAACAATGGCAGTGAACAATAGAATTTATTTATCAGTTTGAATTCTCTATTCTATCTGCTATAAGGTGAATCCTCTCTCACACTGTGAAACACACCTACACAAGTTCCAGAGACACACAGTTATTTGTCCACGTCTTCTTCCTTGTCCAGATGTGTTTAATAGTGAAGACGATTAAGCTCCCACTGTGTAATTGTATGTGAATATTCGTAGTTTAGCAAGGACCAAGAGGCCTAACAAAGATGTGAAAACGTGAAAGCGTTGTAAGCACTACAACCAATGCTTATTAATTGAAGATATCGCTTCGAGTGGGGGGAATGGTAATTACATGTTAATAATGTAAATGGTGTAAATGGTACATTTAGCCTAGGTAGCCTAGGTCCCGACAAAGATAAAACAAGATTGAGATTCTGTGTGTGTGTGTGTGTGTGTGTGCGTGAACTGACTTCAGCTAAAGTCCCGAAGTCCAGCCAGAGAGCGTAACATTCCACTTCCCTTAACGTGACACCAGTGAGACTCATCTGAAAGCCTTTAGTGAGGTGTACTTTACCCGCAGCCCAATCCAGGTCAGCCCTCCGACTGCACACGGCCTCCGCAGTACCTCAGCTTACACCGCTGTCTGCTGTTAATCACGGATCCATGAGGTGGCATTTCTGAGTCATGTTTTATTCTGCAGAGTACAGGACCTGCTCGCTGTCAGGCTGTCAGTGCTATAACGCGGGCCCAGGACGTGGTTTTGCCTTATTTTGCAACACTCAGGGTACGTTTTCAAAAGAGGAGCAAGACCTTGTCACTTTCAATGAGGGGTGAAAGTTAACTCCTGCCCCGTGGGCTCCAGGCTCAGACAGGAGCAAGAGCAGTGGAGAGACCTACCCAGCCAGCTTCTGTTCAGATACACCGACACGAAGACCGGCGGCACCGTGAAGAAGTCCACCACAGAGTTCACCTCCAGCCAGAACCACAGCTTATCATTTGCTGCGATGAACTGCAGGGCAGATTAAGCAGAGAAATCAGGCCATTACACAGCGCATCCTTTCAGGGGTGTGTAAAACACGGCATTCAAAAGTTCAAAAGTCTGAGACCACAAGAGAAACTATCAGACGCCCTTGTCCATACAATCAGTAGTTACGGGGACAGTCCTTGCTCAAGGACAAGATGGTAGTAAGTGGTGATTGAAACTGTGAAGTTGTGATCATCTGGTTCATAGCAGAGTGTCTTTCCCACTGGGCCACTACCACCCTGCTACCAGCGAAATATCTTAGAAGCAGCTGTTTCCTTCTGCTGTAATGACAGGAATGTGACAATTTGTGCAAATCTGAGAGCTGGTGCTGTGATGATGGAAAAAGACAGAGATTCCCTTTGATTGATATGTTCTGTTTCCTCTGTTGAAAAATGTGGCCTCAGATTTTTGGACTTTTTCTTACAGAATTCCTGTTTTTATACTCACCCGCAGACCAAAGTATAGTAAGAAAAACACGTTGAATGCCATATCGATCTGTAACGTGAAATCTTTGTAGAAGTTCTGACAGGATTCTATAGGACTGTGGAGAAGAAAAAAAAACATTATTAACAACTGATTCACAAATAGTTTCCCATTACTCATACTGTTACATTTGGCTTTTCTACGAATGACTTGTGATTCTTATTAATTGATAAGAAGCTCACAGATGAGGGATTTGAAAGCTCCCTGGGGTAGGGTTAAGAATTGAAACAAAAAAAAAATGTCTACAGTAGCTGAATTTATAATTCTCCAAATCAGCTCATGGTGCAATTTAGGACATAATTCAGGAACACTGTTGGCATATTTTGTTGTGTAAAATGTCCCAGTTTAATAAGAGAGCACAGTATGACAATACAAGTGACAGTAAAGACAAGAAAGAAATCAATATCTCACTATCCAGGACTGTTTATAGAGTACTGTGTTGTAAGTCAGAAAACCCGAGCCAGTTTAGTTCAATTCATATGCAAATGAAGACAGAGAGTGACAACGCTAGACGGGACACATTTCATATGTGTACTCGTTTGCTCTCTTAATTGTTTATTTGGCTGCATAGACTGGTCTACCTCGTTTGAAATTAGTCGACGTTCTGCTGCTCTGTGGAACACTACCGCCTGAAAACTGAGGCAGATGTTTGCTTCTCCCACGGATGCACACACACGTGCACGAGTGTGGAACTGGGTGGGGGACGCATGCCTTTAAGCACTTCTCTGGCCTGCTTTTCTCAGCATTTCATAATAAACTGGCATGCTGACCTGGGCTCGGGGTGGCATTCGTTTCTAGAGTAGACTCTGAACGAACAAACATCCATTCAAAAACACTTCCTATAAGAAACTCTTCACATGTTACGCACATGTTATTTCCACCATTTTTGTGTTGTTTATCATTGTAAAAGCTTGTAATTGCCCTGAGATGGTCTTTCTTAATAAATAAATATATGTATCTTGTCCCCTGTGGTTGTACAGATTTTTATGAAAAATAAATCCTGAATCGTAAAAAGTTCATCAAGTATTCTAAATTAATCTTTTTGGGGGGGCTACTACATGCACTATTAGAAGACACAAAGCTAAAGCTCTGCCTGGTCCAAATCTTGTCCCTGCAAAAGAACCTACTTATAAGTCCTCTTATAAGCCACAATTTGTCTTCCTGATGCTGTATATAGAAACAGGTTGTTTTTAGATTAGATACTCCCTTCTCCCTCAGTCTGTCCTGCATGGCATTGGCAACTTGAAAGGGAAGGTTTCTGCGTTTCTTCTACAGGCAATAAGGTTCTAATATAGATTGTATTTCTTTTAACTGCACTGTGTTTCACATAGCAAATATTTTAATTAAATTAATTGTGCAGAGAGGACCGGATCAGTGAAAGAAAATGCATGATAGTTTTTCCTGCCTCTGACACAACATTTCCCATTTTGACTCCCAAATGTTTCCCATGGTCTGATCTAGATTCTGTGGCAAAACAGTGGATTGCACACTACTGTTTAATAGTTTATGGTCATTTAGAAATGTCTTGTTTCACTATTATTGTCACGTTTGCCACTACATTTATAAACCATAAATGCACCTTGTGCATAACCATATTAAGTGATCTTAACCATTTTAGATCATTCTAATGGCAAAACCATCCATTGTACTGTGTTGTAGGATTTCCCTATCCACCTAGATGCTGAGGCCACCCAGCAGAGTTACTCTCCTGGCCAGGGAGAGAACATCAGGCCCCCTGGAAGCTCCATCTCCAGGCAATTTCACTGTGACCTAAAACAAGCCTGCTGCTATATTTGGCACCTGGAAGACAAATTGTGGCTTATGCCACAAGGGGATGCAGGTGGTTTTGCTGGGACATCATGTGGCCCAAGCGATGCTCTGGTTCAGGGTGGTGTCCTAGCAGGAATATTGTGAAAATTGCATTGTGGTGCCATGTGTTAAGTGAAAAGTTACGCTGGAAGAGAGTATGGGCAATCATGTTACTTTCATACAGTCTCAACTGTGTGTATGTATCTGTGTGTGAGTGTGTGTGTCACATTTCACACCATTAGTTTCAGTTGTGCACATTCCATAATTTATGCCAGATGATAATGACAATTTTCATGTTACTGATTAAAGAAATTGTTTTTAATCCATGGCAGGATAAAAATGAACAAGGATACGATATAAAAAATAAAGTTGGAATGGCTTTAAGTTGTCTGAAAGACCACTACATAGCTACTCAGCTGAGGGCGCTTGTTTGCTAGTTTTAATCCTAATTACTCAGCATGTTGGAAAGGTATTGAAGCTTCATTATGAGATGATGTCAATAATAATTCAGGCAATAATAATAATAAGAGGCTGACACCGCCCAGTGATGGCCTAGTGGGTAAGGAAGCATATTCATAATCGGAAAATTGCGGGTTCAAATCTCAAACAGCCAAGGTGCGACTGAGGTCCCCTTGATCAAGGTACCGTCCCCACACTCTGCTCCCCGGACACCTTTCATGGCTGCCCACTGCTCACCAAAGGTGATGGGTTAAATGCAGAGGACACATTTCTTTGTGTGCATCATGTGATGTGCTTCAGTGTTTCACAATCACTTTTCACAAACTGGCTCTCAATTCAAGAAAATCCATTGATTAGCTTATCTTTAAAGAAAAGTGATGATGACGTTAGATCTTTTATTCTGCAGAAACCTGTCAGGATCCTATGATGATGCTCCTTTGCAGCTTTTTTTGAACACTCTGCTAACAATGCAGAGTCCTCACTTTATATTAAAATAACCTACAAAGTTGATTGTGGGAATCAACTTCATCTAATGTCTAGGGACAGTTTAGTTGTTAGAATCTAAGCTTTTTGTAACACCATCTCAGACTCAAAAGCAACTCTAGTCTTTTACGATATGCATTGAATTTCACTGCTGATGCTACTGCAGTTATTTTGTGTTTTTTCTGTAACATGTTATTTGTCTATTAAATTGCCTATTGGATATTTTCAATATGCACAAAACATATATGGGCAGAAAATTTGGGATTTAAATTTGTTATTACAAGAAGACATACTTAAAACAACAGTTCTTGAAGGGCTATGTAAATTTAACTTTTCTGTATGAGTTTCATCAAAATTAGGACCCCTTGCCTTAGCACAGCTTTAGGAAATAACCAAACCCTGGATTTGGTTAAATCAAAAGCAACTCTAGTCTTTTACGATTGTCTATTGTAACACATTATGTATCTGCAAATATTGGTTGTGTCTGGGAGGGATTGGTTATTTCCTTTCATTGCTTGAAAGAATCTGCTGTGATAAGGCAAGGGGTGCTAATTTTGATGAAACTCATACAAAAAGTTACATTTACATAGCCGTTCAATAACTGTTGTTTTAAGTATTCCTGATGTCTTCTTGTAATAACAAATTGCAAGAGCTGCATTTTTAAATTTTAAATTTCTGTCCATATATGTTTTGTGCACATTGAACATATCCAATAGGCAATTTAATAGACCAATAACATGATACAAAAAACCCCACAAAATAACTGCAGCAGCATCAGCAGTGAAAGCTTTACACATAGATTGTGTAGGTGGCACATCCTGCAGATACAGGCTAAAACCGTGCTAAGCCAAGGTGTCCTGAACCATTATTAGAGTGAGATTAAAATTTAAAACTAGATGGAAAACAATAAATCCTCATTTAGCATATTGACCCGAGGTTCATTTATTATGTCTTGATCCTCTATCCCAAGTATAAATCATCATTATCATTACGGTCTCAACTCCCTCATAAGTGATTATTAAAACAGTAGTAAAAACATGGCTGCGATGACGGCATAGGCGAGTCACTGGCCCAGTCATGCAGTGCAACAGCAGAGTGCATGTACAGTTGTGGAAGCTGGTCCTTATAGTGTGGGAATCTGCATGAATGAATTCAGTCCTCCATACACGAGGGGGTAGGGGAAGATTCAGGCAGGCTAATACATCAAGGAACCGTGGCTAAAATAAGAGTGAATTAGCACCTGCAAGGGCACCGGACAAATACCTGCTCTATGGGGGCCTAAAAATAGCTTGGGCATTTCACTCGCCGTGTGTGTATGTTTGTGTGTGTGTGTGTGTGTGTGTCTCACTTAAAGCAGAAAGCGCCGGGACGTTGCTTGTTTGTTCCTCCTTCTAATTAAACAAACAGTAAGACACCAGAACGGCCTGGACTTCATCCAGGCTGCAGGACGAGCACAAGGCTTAGTGACGACGGGCTTGTTTATGTTAACAAGTGCCTTCCACACACCTTCCAAATCAGATTTACACGTCGCTCAATGCCCGTTCCAGCGTAATATACTGTGGAGAACACAGTATATTACTGTGCTGTTAAAATGTGTTAGTAAAATAAAAAAATAATGAACGCTTTGTGAATGTGTGTGCCATGAATGGGATATTGGCAGCCACTAAGCAGAATTCAGTTAATCAACATTCATGTGATTTATATAAAATAATCAAGGAATTTTAATGGTGTTTTTGTAATTATGTCCTCTAGTTGTATTCCTCTGATGAGGATGTCTAAATATAAGCTTAGTAAAATAGTTGAGCTTTTTCTTATGTGTGAAATGTAAAGTATTGCTAATGAGATGCTCTTTATCGGAATGGAACAGCTTTGTCTCAGTGGTGAACATGAATTTTGGCCCCATTTTAGTTAATTATAATTGCATTATGTTAATGTATACATTTATAATAAGGTCCTAAAACAGAATGATTTTATGCGTCTTCAATAATAAAAAAAAAGAGCCATAAAGCTCTTATAGGCACAATAGACTTGTTTCCCTTTATTGTTACATGAATTGCATATGAAAAGGTGCCAGCACAAAACTTCTTAGAAGAAATGCGGACAGCAAATCCAGCAGGAGGCATATCTAGCATCTATTCAATCTATTCTCAAAAAACCTGTACAGCGAGGTTTTTACGCCCAGGAAAAGTCGCTACAGAACCTTTTGTGTTCACCAGACAATTATAATACGTGACAGAGAGAGAGCAGGGGGGGTAAAATTGGCTTCTTATCGCTTCTCGCCACAGAGCTCAAACTTCCAGGTTCCAGATCCATCACATCTCCGTCTCGTGAACTCATCAGGGCCGTGAATGGCCGCTTGTAATTTGCGGCGCTTTCATGATAAGAGCCTGTAAACTGCGCGTCTGTTCCTGTGCTGAAGAGGACATGAATTAACTGAACAGAGGAAGTCTCTTCTCCTAGAGAGTGCGGGTCATCAAAATTGGAAGAGTTGGGTTGCGGTGTGGGTTTTTTGCCATTAACTGTGGCTAATATTTCGTAATCATCCGTTCCTGTGAGACATCAGGGTTCTGCAACATGAGTAACAGACTGAATTGAGCTTTGGCTGTCAGAGCACCCAATTAACCAAGAATACGACAACTCAACCCCCCACTCCACCACCAACCCTTCTGCGTCGCTCTTGAAACCTGTCCTGAACACGCAATCACAAGCCACTTATTACTGAAGAGCTGACACGGCCCAACTAGAGAGAAAAGACCACCGAAACCCTGCCCTGCAGTGTCAGAGCAGCTCGTTTCTTTTGATTATGTTCACCAAGACCTCCAGAAAGTCTTCTGTGTCTCCTCCTCGACTTCTACCCGCCACACGCTGTGACCTCCTTTCCTGTGCCAGCCATTTTTCTCACCTTACCGCATTAATAAGTCATCAACCACTGTTCCTTTTTCTTTAGACGGAAGAAGGAAACTGATCGGTGGGCTCTGGTAGGGTTACTGGCGGCAGGGAGCGACAAACGTACCTTTACCACACAGACCACACAGGCTACCCGATAACCCGGAGAGTTTTTAAGCAAATGGGAGTCGCTGTAAAGGCGCCTGTTAAAGGAACGCCTCCCACATTGCTGGCCTACATATCTCCTGCCTTCCTTTTCATTCTGGTTCACTCTGGTTTTCAGGACAGGGACAACAGAGTGTTCCCAGAGAGACCAAGATAACAACAGGGTGAAATACTGACTTACAGAGTCTCAGCACTGCAAGGTCAGAAAGACAGATGTTCATTCACATCTCACTTTAATCTGAAATATGAAATATTGAATGTCTGTAGCATTTAGACTCCAGCAGCACAGCAGCTGAAGCTAATAACCTTATCCTCTGAGCAATAGCACCCCAATACCTGTTATTACTGTGGACCCACCCCCCAACTGTTGTCTCCTGCAATTACTGATTATTGAATTGGTCTAAATGACATAATACATTTAAAGCACAATCTTAGCTGTCAGCAAAGGTTAATATGAAAAGAGTAGATAAAATTAAACATTAATGGGGGCATGTGGTGTTACTGACTTATTACTAGCAGTGGGACCAAAAAAATCAATATGGCAATATACAGTGATACATTATCGATAGACTAGATTCCACAATCAATTTTAAGCGATTTAAAATGAACTGAGGTACTGAGCATCAATAATATTAAAAGACCTTGACAGTATTTTTTTACATAGATATCATGATTGTATCATTGTCTAATATTGTCTAATACTGAAATAATACTAATACTAGATTTGACACAGACGAAAGGCAACCAACAAACAAAGTTGTTGTGGTCTCTACCAGGCCTATGTGTCCTTTACTGTAGTACAGTTGGAAATGTAAAGTTTTTTTTAGGAACTGATATGAATGATGTAAATGGGAGCCCCGTGCACGCCACACAGCTGAATGAAACATCTGGCCCATGAATCCTCACAGCTTCTCTCCCGCTGCCTCAACACGCCTAATGAATTGTTGCCAGGTTTTATCCAGGTAAATAGGTCCTGAAACCGGGGATGGAAACACCTGGAGAGGGCACTAGGAAAAACAAAACTCCAGGGAAGCCGGTTTCTGGCCACCAGAGAGGGCTGCAGCCCCCACCCCTGTTACCTACTGAGCTGTGTGACACCCCCCTGAGAGCAAGCATCGCCAGCGACGTGGAAAACAAAGCGCATCTTACAGGAGGGTCGGTTCAGATTTTTTACCCCACGCTTCACATTTTGAGCTTCCTTTGGGATCTAACGTTGGCACAAAGCTGTTTGGTCCGACTCATTTTGGGATGCTCCCACATGCCTTTTTTAAACGGGCGATTACACTGTTTGTGCGAGTCACAAAGTGAAGCATTAATGGTTTTGCCAATGAGCAATTTAACATTTCAGAATGCATAAACAAAACCAGAAGGCGAGAGGCACAGAGCGGTTCCTGTGGTGTGTTTGAGGCCTTCGATAACGCTCCTGATAATTACCTTCTAAACAGGGCTGTTTGTGTACGTCTGTGCTATCCATTACCTGAAGCATTAGCATTTGCACTGCACGAAAAGGAAAGGTCAGATGAAGAACATTAGCCATGCCCCACAGGGGGTGGCTGTGAGCCTCGGTGTCATTTTCACACATCTCTCAATGCAGCCAGGAGAATGAGGGAGCAGTAGAAAGTAGGAGAAGGAGAAGAGCAAAAAGATCTCCAAGGGCCCCTCCAAATCATTAAGAGTCAAAGTCTGTTCCGAGGTATCGCTATACAGACGGCACAGCAGGGACTGGTCCACAGTCTTCGTTTAATGGGAACACTGAAGGGTTTGTGGGCTGGAGCACCGCAAAGAACGCAGGAGCTAATGCTCAACTGCCCACTTTGGCTCAAAGAGCTGTCTATCAATAGAGCTGAAGTCACCCAACACCGTCATTCACAAACAAAACCTCAGTTCCAGTCCTTCATCTACTCTGGATTGTATGATTGTATGCTTTGCCACCTCCACCCCAAAACATTCCTGAACTATCTTACTACACACGGAACATATCTATTCCTATGGTTCACAAATTCATTTAAATACCTATTTAAATGGTTTACAGTGTCTAACATTTCTAATATTACACACCCTTGGATTTGTGCATCATTTGATAATCTTTAAGTTATACACAGCAAGCACAGCACACAACAAAATGTGTCTGCATTTAACCCATCACCCAGAGGGCAGCCACGAAAGCCTTTGGTTACAGGTCCACCTCCTTAGCTGCTCGGCCACCACTGCCCCACAGTTTTGTAGGATACCAGATACCAGAAAATCCTGGCTGGCAGCCATGGCAACCCATATCTGATGACAGTTGTTTGTTAATGTGTGCGCACCCCTACCAGTTTGCATAAACTGCTGTAAATCAATGTGCCTCCAATCAATCTGCATGTTCTGTCAATCAGCTCAGGTCACTCACCTCCCCAACAGAGCTGTCAGTTACGTCAGTCAGGTTAATCGTGAAGCACCAGTAGTTGACTTCAAAGCACTTCAGTAAGTAGCAAATTGCTTAGCAACAAAACTCATTGTAGCTTGAGTTTGCCTAGCTGCTGTATCAGCTGCTAATGCCTTATCAAATAAGTCAATGGAAGACAAAGTGCAGCCTATGGTCCATTATAAGCAAAACATATGTATCTCATAAGTAGGCTGCTCCCTTTGTGTTTCTCTCACAAACAGATTTAATTAGTAATCACAAAAGTCTATGTGTGCATCGATTAAGCATCACAGTATGTTGCCATACTGAATATACTGTTTAGATATCAGTTATGACTAGGGAATCGCTAAGAAATTATTGATGTCAATGCCATTATTGATTCTTCATATCAATCGGATTCCTTAACAGTATAAAATAAATAAAATAAATGTTTGAACTGATCATAATTTTGTGAACAGGAAATAAGACATGGTTAGCTTCATATATACATAAATAGGTAGTCATAGGCCATTTATTATCTTCAAAAGCAACTGTTTTATTGATGTTGGAAGTCACTCTTGTCCTTTATATGGTTACAAAGAAAAGTGATTTTAAATAGAGCCAAACATCCAGGCAGTAGAATTATTGGGCATTAAAAGTTGCATAGCACCAGGCTTTGCTGCTGTTTGAGAAGCATTGGGTCTGAACTGCCGAGTGCTGGGGAAAGGGGTTTATCTGTCATTTCATATGGAAAGCCAGACATACGCTGGGAATAGCCCCGCTGGCCAGATTAAAACTGCACATGTTGACTCCTGTTCTCGTGCAGACACACCATGGTGTCTCGGCGCCTCTGTGCTCGGTGATCTGAAGCTGAAACAGTTTGGATGATTAAAAGTCACCTGTATTGAGCTGGAATGCTTGGTCTACTGGTTGTATAGAACAGCAGGCACATGCATAAGCTAGATATGTTCCCCTGGCATTATGCAATCATGTTAAAGTTTGTCAGTATACAGAACAAAAATGAAAGCTACAGTCATCCAACATTTTTAAATGTGTTGGTGTTTGTCCTCCTCCTCATTCTCCTGTCTGTACGTACAGGTGGGTAAAGCAACCGCCAGATTCTGACAGCAAGGAACAGAACATTTGCCAAAGATGTTCGACCTGGTGTTACCATGGAAACTGATCTGCTTGTTTCCCATTGAAAAAAGTGATCTCTATGCAGAGAGAATAGCAAGCACATTTTTCAGTGCCATAAACCCCTCTGTGAAAAGGTATTATTACTAATGTGACTGAAAAGTGTGTATGTCTTGGAGCAAAATCACTCTAAAAGTCTGGATGGAGATTGTTTTAATAGGACATTATTGAGCTTTGTCTTTGCCATGTGTATGCCAAATAAATAAATGTAATTAATGAAGGCAATACTCACTCTGAGGAGTCTATAAAGTATATCCCTAGAGCTCCAATGCTGAGAGCGAACACCAACACAACCTGCAGAGAGAAGAGGGAACAAAATCAGCACAGAACACAAATCACTCAGCCACCACTGACTGAATGTACTAGGATTAGAATCAATGCATCAATAACCAATGTACATCAGCATTATCAATATAGTAGAGGCTTATAGTTATTCAGCTTCACATACAGAATCAACAGTAGATAGAGCCAGTATTGATGGGACTGATTGTTAAGGTGAGCTGGGAAACATCGATTCTCGTCGCTGTCACAAACGCATGGTCAGTTTGTGTTTTCTTCAGACAGACTTAGGGTTGCCAGACTGGGTGGTTTTCCATACTTCCATACACCGCACCCTTTTGCCATGTTACTATAGCACATGTGAAATGAATATAAACAGTGCTCTGTTTTTCCTGTACAACACAAGGAACGACTGAGAAAAGATATTCACGATCAAACGAACCCTGTGTCAAACCAACATATGTGCAACAAATATAAACTACTGCAGCACACCAGGTTTAAGGAAATAAAGAGAAATAAACAGTGATGTATCATCATGCCTAGATTTGTTGCACGAGGTCCCACATTTTCATGCTGAAAGCAGAGCTTCACAAACTCCTCCATTCAGCATGTGCTGTATTCTTCCCGAATAAACATAATTATATTCCGCGCCACCCCTACTACGTATAACGACAGTCCACCACCACGGGGCCATTTAGTATACCTTCCTTTCATTGACTGTCTGCAGGGTATGTTATTTTGATCATCACTCCCTGGCTGAGCCTCTTAGTTCTGATGGCTGATAAATTAAACCCTCTAGCAAACCCAAGCCAAAATAAGTGAAAAGCAAATGTCTCTAGACGGCTTCCACAGCTCAGGGCTCCCATTTAATTCCATGTTTTACCGAGTGGTATGTTTAAAGTATTTTTTTTTTATTAAATGTAAAGCATGCCGCTATTTTTAATATAGCCAACTGTTAATAGGTCAATGATGTACCAACATTCTGATCAATACTAGATATATCAATGTTTTACAGCATTTCAAGAAGAAAGTGATGCCAAATCAATGTGCTCAGACTGTGAGCACACAGGACCGGAGATCTATTTACTGGCGAGGCTTTTCCAAAGGGGATTACCGCAGCACCAGTGCCATCAGTATTTACTGTTGCTGCACCATCATGCCCACTGACAGCGCCTGATTCAGTCCGGCTCCGGCCTTTGAGCTTGGCCTAGGTCCTTTTCATACGCAACACACACTCGGTCTCACCAGCACACAACCTGTTATCTAACATGCCAGACAACATTTCTTCACAGGAATAAAAGTGCTGGGTAGCACAGGGAATGCAGGCATCGGTGGCCGGTCATTGCTTTAGAGTGAGGGAAGCCCTGCACAGCAGGGGCAGCGCGTGGGTGCACCTTCCCGGAACCTTTGGTTGGCTCTGGAAGGCAGAACGTGCCACAGTCACAGTGATGTAGGTAAACTGAGACGAAGCCCCACACACAAGAGGGAAAAAAACAAGCACAATCCATGACTAAGCATCAAACCAGACCTCCCTGCCATTCATACAGCTTACGCCAAGCAACAGCAGAATGATTACATAATCAACAGCCAGCCATACAGTGCATTCATAATCGCAGCTTCCACAGAACTGGCGAGAACGTTTTTAAAAAGAGGCAGCCAAGAGTAATGGAAAAGAATTGGGGGTGGGGCGCAGACACGCATAAAACTTGTGATATAAGAGCATCAATGGGGCAAGAAGCAAAGTAGATGTTTGGCATCCAACCATATTAGTCTTAACTCCCTGCACTGCCGCATAAACCCATGCAAATATGAGATTTATAGAGCTGTTTCCTTACCAAGTGGTGAGTATTTATTTTTATGTGAAAGATATGAAACTACGCACCCTCCTACCAGTTTACAGAAATTCTTCAGTGCCTAATGGCCCACAACCGTTGTGGAGTCCCCAACATTTTAATAGCTCAGAAAACTGCTTTGCGAGTCCCGAGTTCTTCTACAACTTTGCTACAACATAAGCAATTTATATTTGACCTCAATTACAGAGAATACAGCCCATTTGTGCCCTCCAACCATGACAGATGGCAACCTCCAAAGCATGACAGGAACCCCGTCCTCTCAGCCGCTTCTAAACATGGTCACATAATGTGGATGTAGATCTCTCTGAGACTTAAGGCTCCTGTTAAAGAATGTGTTCCGGGTATGTACTGTGAAAGGCTGGTTAGGCCGTCTATCAAAAAAGAGGGAGGCGCCTGCTTTTAATATGGACTAGATTCTGCTGGTCAAAACAAGGGTGCAGAGGGCTGTCAGAAAGACAAGTTCCAAAGAGAAAGGAAACTAGAGGAGCCCACTGACAAAGCCAATCCATAGCCAAGTGCTCAATGTCAGCTATCTAAAGGCTAAGAAGACAGCCTCTCTAAAAGAGGACTTAGCTGTCCGAACTCGCCTGGACCCTCCTCTCCTGAAAAGCAGATTATTGCATCCATTATAGATGACCAGAGGCTGATTACCTCCGTGCTGTGTGTATTTGGATGGATATGCTGCCATTGTAGTCTGGCCTAATGAGAAACCCCCCTGATGCATTTTTAATTTGGAGGGCTGTAGAGTGGAACGGCCCAGGGGACGGGTGGAAAGGTGAAGACCTGTCGCCAGCCCAACGTACATCAACGCGTATCCTGAGTCTGGAAATCCTCCCGCCTGAGCGCGAGGAACAAGCTTTTTGTAATTTCCCAAGGCACCGGCCTTGAGAGGTTTCGCCTTGTACTGTTGCGCACATCATGGCTGTTTTTTTTTCACCATGTGAAAGGCTTACATTTCACTTTAAAAATGGAGTGTGTTTTTTTCCCCCACAAGAGGGCAAAGCTAACCTGACATAGATGAGAGGTTTTCCTTGTGGGTGTATTGCATTAGTGCTTCCTAAACAGCCCTGAGTAGGCCGAGCGTGACAAAAGCAGAAACCAGCTTTTACATCACAGATTGCACCACAGGGACCACCCTCCGTTTCGACCAATCCATACAGCACCGGTCCTATACTCTTGTACTCCATAAATCTCTCACGCACACATCAACGAGACTCCTTTCTGCCGGACGGAAGCAACCGGAACGTGGATTTGCTGAAGAGCTGAGCAGTGAGCCCCGCAGCTGAAGTGAGTGATGGGAAGCTTCATCTCTACCCTGACCCAGTTATTCATCTGTAAACAGTGGTGGAAGAGCCCTCAGCGCTACCCCGCACAGCCTCCGCCGCAGACAACCGCCTGCAATCACTGCACAATGGAAAGACCTGTTTGCTGACAAATTCCAGTTTTACTGTTCGGAAATACACTCATTATTATAATACAGGTAGGAACCACATTCCCATTTTGGAAAAAAACTACTGACTGTAGTAAAACATTTTTATAATATCAACAAAACTATATCATTTTTATTTATCACTACACTACACGTACACTAGAGTTCAAATGTTAACGGTCATATAGAAATAGTTATTGGCAGAGTTACATATTGTGATTTTCATTTGAAACTAACTGTTTCTCAAATCGGTAAGTCAATTCTAATAATCACTGAATCTTTTAAAATGACAAATTGTTGCTGATAATTGGCCTTTGCATTTACCCAGATATTCCACTCATTAACATCCATTTCCAGCTGCCACAGTCATTTACAAAATTAACAACGTCTGGAAGGTGTTTAATATATTTTTTCTTATTGACCATAATATATGATATAACATCATAAAGTTTGGCAAATGTTCAGTCAGGTTGCTGTATATGTCAAGTGGCTACGTTGCTGTAAAAAGCAGTAAAGGTGGATGGCGTAGGTTGAAGAGCGTTCTAGCTGTCACATGACCACTTCTCCCACTCATCAGCTCTCACGTAAACACATGCAAACACATGCAGTACAAGTCAGCGTACATGAAATGCACTTCACCAAGAGCATAGCTGGGGTTTTCTTATAGTGTATGCCACGATATACAGGATGGGAAAAGGATGAGGATTATAAATGAAATTCAAATTTTCCACAGAAGAAAACATAAAGACCTGAATCCAATGCATTTAAGAAAATCTGATCCTGGAACTACAAAACTTAATTACAACCCTGACGACAATAATGGCAGTCTAGATTACTAGTTAGAACCAGAACAAATCATAAAAACATCAAAATGTACTTAAATTAAGTGTCCATGAAAAGAAACGTCATTGTAATCTCAGCAGTAAATAGGTACAGGTTATGCTGTTTTACTGCTAGTTACGCTGTTTTGCAGCAGCGCTGCAGATGGCAGGGAACGGTTGACAGTAAACTCTGGCTCAACAACAACCACTGCATGAATCCTGGCTAATTCGAGTAGGAGAGGGGGGGAAATGGTGTGATGATGGAGACAATGATGCCCTTCCAGTGTCCTTCATGCTGTACATTTGGGGCTCTATGCAGTAAAAAAAAATGGATGTTAACACACTTAATGTGGATATTCATGTAAAATAAAAAAATAACTTTATTCAGGGATACATGGCAAATACATATGGTTTAATGCAAATTACAGAAAATAAAAAATTTAACATTTTGATGGGGAGCATTTTATTGCCACTGTTTGGGTTATGGCTAATCAATACAAATCAATCCATACAATTATTGTGAGTGATCACCTTTATCCCATGATCTATATCCTGGGAGTGGTGACTTTCAGGATGTCAGTGACCTCATCCACAGGACATGAGTGAAAATGATGTAAATCATATAATATGGCCTTCAGTCTCAAGATCTCAACCCAAAGAAGCACCTAAGGGAGATTCTGTAGCAAAAAGGTGGTACA
This sequence comes from Denticeps clupeoides, assembly GCF_900700375.1. NCBI lineage: Eukaryota > Metazoa > Chordata > Actinopteri > Clupeiformes > Denticipitidae > Denticeps > Denticeps clupeoides. The sequence continues at coordinate 9,944,144 of NC_041714.1, forward strand.
CTGTCACCTTTCCATGTTCACATATTCCTGGTTTTAAAATGTTTTGGAATAGTCCCATTTTTCATATGGGACTATTTAATTGTGGATAGTAAAATGGCCCTTAGGAATGTGATGCAAGTTCTACCTGACGTCAAACAAAGTGAAAAGGCGAGCCCCAGGGAGGAAACATAGTCCTCCAGCACCCAGACGACCTGTCCCACAGGTCACAATTAAAACCATACAGAAGCCTGCTGAGCTTTGGCAATCTCTTTCATTTCCTTCTCTGCAGCAGGTCTGATTGAGGGTGGAGCCAGGAACACAACCTTATCCATGAGGTGATCTTCACAGGAAAGGAAGGACTCACTTCTATCAGAGATCTGTACACCACATACAATATAAATATATCAAATGAAGTGATGGACTATGGCAAAAATAATCGGGTAGTGTCTAATTTAAAAATAAGAGCTCTCCAATAAGCTGTAGATATGCAAAATGTTTATTGCAAATAAACACCCAGGATACAGCCCACTCTGCTCACCACACTGCAACCATGTCCATTATTAATCCATTAAAAAACACCCAAGGTAGGGCTTGTTAAAGTACGGATAGACAGAAAACAGTCTAGCAGGGGGTCTTCCCAGAGTTATAAATATCAATTAAGCCAAAAAATATTTTTCATGGAACTGGTATAAATAATATACCAAACTAATGTTAATTTAGGCAAGAAAGTTCACATTTATGTAATGAAACTGGGGATGAAAAGAATGATATTAAATCCCTAACTGGTAACTTTTCAACAAATTGTTCGGTCATGCCATAATATCATTTTTTAAAAAGCAGCAACAATCAGTACACCTTCCTCTCCGGCTGGAAGCAGGGCTACTGTCTCTCTGTGCTCAGGGCGGGTAGGCACACTGACATTAGCATTCAGCCTCACACCACCTGTATGGCTAGACATGCATCTATTATTCACAGGTTGATGCGCTATGAATAGATGGCACTGTACATGCTAATCACACAGAGGGGAGGGGGGGGGGGGGGGGGACACAATATGAAAAAAAGATGAGATGTCATTTATTTTTCATACCCGCACCAACTGGGCAAGAAACTAGTGTGTGTGTGACATGCTAGACAAGTCCAACTTTTAAAAAACATGGCCGCAATGATGGCACACATGTATTAGTCTGACCTTCGGTTCAGGGTCGCAGCTCCTTAAAAGGCTACTGGCTCTGGACTGGAGAAAGATGAGGAGGAAAGCTATAGATGCCCTGAACACGTGGGTGTCACATGACCTGGATGAGCTGCACTGACATCACAGAGAGCAGTATTTTCATTCCAGTGGCCCAATTCAGGCCACTATCGGGAGAAATTCCGTACAGGGTAACTTATGAATCAATATCAGCATTGACATTGTCTGTTGTAAAAGAGACACCCCATATTGTGCTCTGCCTCTTGAAATTCCCTCTTTTAATTAAGCCCAGTTTGTATAATTCAGCAATGGCTTTTTTGTGGGTTCTGCACCGCCTCATCAGTCTCTGCAGGGCCGGAGGGGGCCGGGTGAGGAGGAGAGAGAGTCTCATCCCGTCCATGCCGCTGGGCCAAATTGTTTCCTGATCTTTTAAAGCCACAGTGTGCAGCTGACAGCCATTACTCTGCTGGCAATGAGAGCCTGATGAGGGCGGCTCGGCCAAACCCCAATCATACGGTCTTTACTGTACACAAAGATGTCCTATACACAGGGCCCTCCACCATTATTGGGGGGCACACAGAGTGCTGATTGAACAGCAAGAGAAAGAGTGTGAGAGAAAGAAATAATAATGAAGTTCCCTGCACACAAACTGCACGATCTGCTTTACACTTACATCACAGCGTATTTCCTTTCAAGCTGCCTCTTAAAAAAAGCGACAGCTTTACACCTACGCATCTTATTCAGGGTTAACTGATGACACTACTAAAAGAGGGACTGAAAGTGTTATTACATTTTGGATATTATGATAAGTTCAGACAATATTTTTCAAAATCACTGTACAGTTCACTCCACTCAACTTACTGACTTGTGATCAGGTCATAAGGGTTCATACTAGGGCTGCACGATATTGGGAAAATATGCAATTTTGTTGTTGAATATTGCGATAACGATATTTCTTGCGATATATCATTTCCCTAGACAAATGCTTTTAAAATAATTATTAGTATTAGCTATTTTTTAAAAATCATTTATATATGAATGTTAATACTAATACAGTGTAATATTACTACTATTATCGCGATAACCATTTTTTTCCGATATATATCGTGCAGCCCTAGTCCATACTGTCAAAACAGGTACAAGGGCTCACACATTAAATGAACTTTCACCCCTGAGTGGTCCGTTCTGTCGTAAAAAGACATGGGAAATGCCGTGGCCCTCTCAAGAAACAAACCTTAAGAATGAATGGCCAACAACAAAAATCTCAATAATCACTACTAGTCTGGTTTGATCAGAATCCGAATCAAGTTTATTGGCCAAGGACATGAGTGATCACATGTACAAGATATTTGATTCTGGTCATTGGTGTATCTCAAGCACAACAGTATAAACAACAACAATGAAAGTGAGCACAGCAAGCACAGCACACAGTTTAACCCATCACCCTTGGTGAGCAGTGGGCAGCCATGACAGGCGCCCGGGGAGCAGTGTGTGGGGACGGTGCTTTGCTCAGTGGCACCTCAGTGGCACCTTGTAGGGCTCGGGATTCGAACCTTCTGATTACGGGTCTGCTTCCGTAACCGCTAGGCCACCACTGCCCCAATACACAATATAGTCTAATATCTTATATACAGAATAATACCACAAGTGTACATAAATTGCAGTTGCTATGTGTGTGTGACAGTTCAGGGGAAATAAACTGTGGTCTGTAGAAACCCTGTAGTCTGAAGTAGGCTGTGCTGGCGTGAAATCACTCACCCCACATGACTGATTGGGGACCACAGATATGCCATGGGATGCAATTGACTGTTTAAAAGTTCAGGGATAAGATCCAGGCCACCCAAACAATGGCACAACTCTGTACCTTCAGTGTTATCGGTATTCTGTCACCGGCACTTAACACAGCCAAGCCTCCCCTCTTCCTTCATCAATACTGGAAAGTGCAAGCTCATGGAACTAATGTCTGTCAGCAAGAAAACAAAGGCACACAAGTCAAATTCATTTCTAAGCAGTATTTAATGGCTGATCATCTCCTTAATTTGCATTGTAATTATAAAACGAATTATAACTGAAGTCATAGCCGCAGCTCTTATTTAGCCGGATAGGAAGCATGTGTGTTATCTTAAATGATGTAGACTGTTGAAAGCATGACAGATGTCATCATACTCTCTATAACTATTACAAACTCACTTTTTCTTCTGTTACTTTACAAGGTGTAGTGACAAGGTATAGTGTCACATACACACATAAGGAACACCCTTGTGTAGGTGTAGAGTTACAGTCCAGGTGTAGCTATAATAGTCACTGACTCCACCCAATGTTGTGTTGCCAGGAGTGTCACTGAAGGTTTATGATACACCCTGAAAATGTGATCACGATTTTCGGACAAAATCACAAAGTCATGTCATTTTAGTCAAAAAGTAGTGCCAGTAGTGACTGTGGCTGTCTGATCCGAGTACAGTGCAGTTCAGGGTAGGAGTTTGCAATGTTCACATGGACGTTCAAAATGAAAGGTGTTTGAACGCAGGTTTTTGCTGCACTTTGTGTCTGCATTCGGCGGCAGTTTCACTGCCTTTTGCTTGATACTGTTTAACATTCATTGCTGTTTAACATCTGTCAGGATTTCGAACGGACATCAGACGTCTGTGTGAACGAGGCCTAACTCTCATGTCACTGATTTTTTGAAAATATAATGTGAAGTAATGTAGCGATCACATCGTGAGACCAGTGAAGGTTCACACCTCTAATGCTGTGAATAACATCAGTGTGTATCCATTTACAACAAAACAAATTTAGAACAAATTTATTTGCTGCCCTGTATGACAGGATGACATGAAAGAAAATGATATGTCAAACAGAAATGATCTCTAAACGTGGACCAGGCCGATATCACAAGGGACCTCGGCAGACTGGAACTCCTTCGGATGACCTTGAATGACAACAGGGGATCGGAGGGCAGCAGAATATTAAAATTTGTCTTCAGAGGCCAGGTCCACTGAGGGGGAGGCCAGCTGCCATGATTAGCCTGGCCGAGAGATGGGAGGATGGAAGGAACTGTGCAGTATTCCGGATCACAGGCTCAGTTTATGGGATTCAGCTGGGAGCTATTAACCAACTAGGACATTTTCTCCATTGTGAAGGTAAATTAGTTGCCAGAAAAGTGTAAGTGTAACTGTTACTATACAATGTGCATAGATTCACTCGACAAAAAACATGATTGAATGGATTTCTTCTGAATGGATGACATCTTCTGGCTCTGCTTTCAATAAAAAAAAAAAAATTAAAATATAAAATATATGCATAAATGGTAAATTCGGCAGCAATTCATCTTTGCAACCTCATATTGATTATAATTAATCAATTATTATAATTTGATGATTATGATTACTCAGTAATGTTTCAGTGATTAATAGTTGTGCTTTCTTAGTTGCCCAGTAATGACCTTCACTCAACACTCTAAAGTAGAATCCAAATTATTTATTAGGGTTTGTCTTTCAAAGAGAATGCCTGACCAGTGCAAAGTAAAAATTAAAAAAAAATTACATTAATATCTGCACAGAAATCATACTCAAATGTCTTGATTACCTTTCTGTGACCTCTGGATGACCCCTGTGACAACATTATATATATATATATATATATAATATATGTGGGAAGAAAAAAGCTTGTGCTCAAAGCTCAAAACAAAACATTTCTTTGAATAGTGATTGATTCATTAATGCACTGGACAGAACTGCATAATTCAAGACTGAATAATTCATCATTTTCACAAAATGATCAGCAACCCATCTCATACCATCTGATCTCACAGTTTCAACCAAACACAGGGTTACACAAATCCTCAAAACCAAGAATGCATTAAATATTCAGAATCAATACAATCTCTTTGGATCCCAGATAAAGCGATATGTTAATTAGTTATATTAAAAATGTTTTGTCAGCAACTGTTGGCAGTAGGGTTTGTAAAAAAAACGATCTTTACATCATGAAACGGGGAGTTTTACAGACCCAGCGAACGATGACTGTCGCCGCAGCAGTGCTGGCATGGAAATCCGAGGGAAGGCATCTCGGCAGGGTGCAAGGAGGAGGTGGAGGGCCTGGGTGGGTGCGGGGAGACACACGGGTCTGGCGGGCTGCGGATCCTGACTCCCTGCTGCTGGAGTCTGATGGGCTGGGCTCGGAGACATGTGACATTTCCCCGCTGAGCTCACCCAGCACTGCGAGAACATTTTCCCCAGCCTTCTGTCACCGGCGTCACCACGGCGCTCGCGCCTCGCTCTCTCACTTCTGCTGCCTCATCTGACGGAAGCTCGCACTTATGAGTAGACTCGGGTAATGATATTAAGATGACAAAAGGAGATTCTTCAAGCCAGCAAACATTATATTTCCTGAAGGAACAGCCTTGTGCAGGGTGTCAGTGAAAGGGGGAAAAAGGGCCTCTGGGTTTAAATTGCATTTGTCAACCAATTGTTTAGCAACTGTTTCTCTGGGGTTTAAATGGTCAATTTCATGTTACTAAAACACAACACTGTTCCTGTGGCATTTTAATAAACAGAAAAGCATAAAAAACAATCAATCAAACTCTAAATATAGAAAAACACGCGTTATTACTTCAAAAAAAGCAACATTTAATATCCCTTTTCATCTCATCCTTTTTCAGAACCTTAACCAACATGAAAAAGCTATATTTGCTATTTGCTAGTGGACAATGAACCCATTGCTGACACAGACCCAAAGTTTGAATGTTTCTCTGTTGGTTTCTTTTGGATTCTGTGGTCTAAAGACAACAGGAATGAGTGGGACGTAGCAGGAAGAGGAGCGTGAGTCACCGTGTGAACTGTCAGCGGTGACCAGGCTACATGTGATTCATGCATGGCCAAACACATCCCTCGGAGACTGCCAGAGTGCCATTAGCTCCTCGCTGGGCCACTGGCAGGTACAGTTACAATGGGCCGACTGTCAGAAACAAAGAGTACTTTTCACTCGGCCCAAACACTCACTGTGGCAGGAGAAGAGAGCTGGCCTGAGGTCCGCAGGATCTGCATGCACCTGTATGGTTTTTTCCATGCCTGGGCAATTTTGTATGACCTACTGGCAGATGTGTTTTGTGTTTATGACTTTTTACGATATGATTATCTCCTCATGTTAATGTTTCCTTTAACCTGTTCTTCAAGTCTGAGTTGGTCTCCTTTTTTGAATCTTTTGAATTCTTTGAATCTTTTCTGTGTATTAGTTGTTATACAATAGGATATTTTAGATCTTCTACATGTAAAACAGCCCAAGAATCAGCATCAACTGCAAAACTGCATACAAAAAAAAGTACATGCTTCAATAATACAGGGTGGGACATTAATATGGATACACCTTAATTAAAATGGGAATGGTAGGTGATATTAACGTCCTGTTTGTGGCACATTAGTATATGTGAGGGGGCTAAATTTTCAAGATGGGTGGTAACCATAGTGGCCATTTTGAAGTCGGCCATTGGATCCAACTTTTGTTTTTTCAATAGGACGAGGATCATGTGACACATCAAATTTATTGGTAACTTCACAAGAAAAACAATGGTGTGCTTAATGAGTTATTTACAAGTTTCTGACCACTTGTAAAATGTGTTCAATGTCACTCAATATTATATTAAGAATTCTGACATGGCAACTTATTATATGGTGGAAATTAAGCCCAAAAAGAGACATTAAGAACTTTTGCGGTATATAATGTATGAATTAATACCATAAAATTCCATATATTTGTGTACACTAGTTTTTTCATTCATCTCTGCCGAACCTTTATTGTGTCATTAATTCGATCTGTATTACTTCCAAATATTTCTATTAGCTGTGACTAATCAAAGAATAAATCATAGCTGTCACAATGAATAATGTCATAACTTAGGCCCGTGCAACCTTTCCTCCTCTGCTGAAAAGGAGGGGAAAGAATGACAACATCAATTTGGCCAACATCAAGTGAGTGCATAGCAAAAATTAGGATTCAAAATGTATGCTTTAGGTTTTGCGTGTTGTCTTGCAAAACATTTGTTCCTTAGCACCTTCAAATCTTCTGAATAATTTTCAATAAGCTACACATGGCGGAGTTGGGGGGGATTTTTAGAAAAATTATCACGTCTCAGCGGAGATCGGGTGGCATATTTCTTAATCCAATTAAGTCAAGGTTTCAATTAATTTCCCCAAGGTTAATGATTCACAATCAAAACCCAAGCCCCACAGGCTGTTAAATATCCATCATACAGCACGCCGAGGAAAAAAAAGGCTAGCAGGGCAGTGTTTGTGCATTTACTGCAGGATAACTCTGTGTACACATGCATCAAGATCTTCAGTCGTAGTGAGTGTTGTCTAATGAATATTGCAATGCATTCGTAAACATTCATTAAGTACAGTTTCCAGTATTTGTGTCAATTAGAAATCTTCTAAGCGCTGTGATGTGAACTTGAATTAGTGCAAAATGTACAGCTATTTCAAATGTTATTAGCCCAATTCAATTGATACAAAATTAATTGCTCCATACATTTTTTAAGATGTTCGTTGTATTCAGAAATAAGGCCTTTGCCATTTAGAATGTTAGATTTTTGCATGGTAGAGTTAAATAACGTAGCGGACAATGGGTTCAGTACACAGCTCAGGGTGGTGATGTACGCCACGCTGCTGCAGGTCAGCGTTCATGTTTCTTTACACAGACAGGTGAATGAACAGAAGCGACGACAGCATAGGAGCGTAAGATATCAAACACACACTGCGTGGGTCGGCCTACAGCAGCCTGCCCTCCTCCACTTCCCCAGGAGCGGGAGTAAAAGAGAGCGTGAGCGTGTGGGTCCCCGGAGGGGACGAGACAAGTTAATTACAGCCCCTGACCCCTGCCCACCGAACCCCCACCATGGCCAGAAATGAAGGCAGTCTTGCATAACACCTTCCTCATCAGGTGTTTCCAGGCGCGTCCGCGCTCCAGCACAAAACATCCAGCACTGAGAGCATTTCCAGGAAAAGAATAGTTGCCACTCACCAACCAGACCAAGATATTAATGCAGACCCCGTATTCTACTGAAAGATTTAGCATTAAATAAGGAGAGCTTTTTGCTCTGAATGCATATTCAGTATCGTCCGTTCGGTGTTGCCAGATTCAGTGAATGTGAAGCGATGCAGGTAAATATCATTACAGTCCTTCTTTAGGGGGGCAGAAATAATTACACACCCGTTCGGTCATCAGTTCCTACTCTACTAGACTCAGATAACTGGCTGTCAATCTTTTCAATTTATTTCTGAAAATCCAGGACATGAAAATCCTTGATGTGAAATTAGTGAACACGCCACAAGCACCACGCCTGTTATAGTGCTATGTCTAATACACAACTCCCATGATCGTGTCTCTCTGGAGCAAGGAGGAAGATGATGAAAGCTGTGCAAGAGGGGTGGTAAGTTTGGGTCATATGAGTGAACAATTTAATATTTGAACATTTTGACACTGAACAAAAGCAAACAAATAATTCAGTTTTATTGTGGAAAGAATTAAAGGCATTTCTGCACCAATTACTCTATTCTGTTAATTAACTACAGGCAACTTAATGCCCCATCTGCTGGAACTAAGGAAATGCTGACACATACTGACCATGTTTAAAAAAGTTAAAAACATTAAATATTCAAACGTGGTGAATTAAAGAGAAAGATGATATCAACTTGTCTTCTAGTTGAGTCACAATGTTTGCCCGACTTCCTAGGCTGCTGTCAGGCATTAGAAAATCCCCAAATCTCTTTATTATCTATATAATGCTTAACAGGCTACAGAACAAAATATTAAAAAGTGTATTTGTTCACACAAAGTGCTACCATTCAGTACTGTTAACTAAAAAGGGGACATAGATGAGGCAGTACTGAGTGTCAGGAGCCACAGCTCAGGAGATGGGCATTTTATGAGTTTTAATATCACTGACAGGCCTGGTACTGCAGAAAGTGGTGGGCTTTACAGACACAGAAAGTGGTGGATATAGCCGTTACACAGATCGCATCACAGGGGAGATCGGCTTTCAGTCGAGATGTCATAGGAACCATTCAAACTGGCACCAACATGCTGTTCTTATGTGTCAATCCAACAAGAGCTTTTTGAATTGAATTGAATGGTGGGTTTTTTTATCTCCTGCATTTCACCTACAAATTCAGAGCATCTGAGAGAGTGAACGAAGGGGGAGTGTTGGAGAAAGAGATGGAGAGAGTGAGGTGAGAAAGGTACTTGTTGACGTGGTATAAGGGAAGCTGAAAATGAGAAATGCAATGTTGCTGATGCTGTACACGATGTGTGAGGATATGTGAAGGTGAAATATGGTAATGCTAAGCTCTGCTGAAGACACAAAACAACATCATGATGACGTGCCTGGTGAATTTCTGTTGGCGGTATTAAAACTCTCGTTAAAAAGCAGTGCCGGTAGTGACTGTGGTGGCCTGCTTTGTATTACAGTAGAACAATAATTACAGTTCAATTCTTTACCTTCTTCACCTTCACTGTCACTGCAGTGAAATTAGATATTTTGTTTACAGGCCACCATCTTGGAAGAGAACAATACAAACATTCTTCTGCTCATTGTAGCAAAACAAAGTGTCCACACAAGCGTACAAGACCTTAAGTGTTGTATTTGAAAACATCATGTGACCATGTAGAAAATTTATGGCATGCATCGTGATGCATCGATATCTAGGCACTGATAATCATAATCGAATCGAATTGTGAAAGCAGTGAAGGTTCACACCTCTAATCAATATATAAACTACTCTGGACTTCACACGACATGACTGGCACTGAAAGGCATTTTATAAAACTATAAAACTACCATATGCAAACTGATCCCACCTGCGGTAAAATGAGGTTAACACAATTTATTTTTAATTTATGTTGTTTTTGGTTTGAATATCTGTTGGAAATATATGTATAGAAATATATATAGAACTTTATCCAGAAGGCATTCAATTATATTCTACTTAACAACTCAGCTGCCTAAGATCAACCCAACACACCAGTCACCAGTCCACCTCGTGCTCACTCTGCAAAAACCCATGCAACATGGGGAGAACACGCATGAATCCAGCATCTGCAACCTACAGATGTCCCATCCAACCATTCTTCCTGGTAGGTTCCTTAGTAGGTTAACGCACATCAGTGGGGCTTGATGCTGGAAGAAAACACCACCATGTTCTGACACCTCATTATTTTTTTGTCTAGGCTTTATTCTTTTGATTATTTGATTCTTTTGATTATTGTCTCGTGGAACTGGATGCTACAGCTGATTTAAACTTTTGAATTTTGGAATACAGTTTACGGAAGACTACTTCTAATCTATTCCATTATTGAATGAATTTGAGTTTAGATTTAATTTGATTAAATTAACTTATATGCACCTTTCAAGTCTTCACAATCATAATTGCATATGCGTCTTTCACACCACCCCCCTACTCACCGAGGGTGATGGTTAAATGCAGAAGACACATTTCGTTGTGTGCACCGAGTGCTGTGCTTGCTGTGCATCACAATGACATCACTTCACTTTCACTTTCACTTAATAGTCTCTGTAGAATATGGTTTGTGTTTAATGTATTTTAAGGAGAGAAACAGCAAGAACACACAGGACTACATTAGACAGAAGACGATGATGCATGAAAAAACTTCCAGATTGTTCGGAGTGGCTGCAGGGGGCAGTTTGCCAGTGGGGCTTTGAGAATAAACATGGGTTAATGTCAAAACTAATCACATTTCCATTCAGCAGTAATTAAATCAGCGTCAGCCTCTGTCTCGATTTGTTTAATAGAGATTAAGTTGGTTGCGGGGTGTCAAGCGATCTCGTGGAAAATTGGCGGTGGCAGAGAATGGGTCACCTGTGTGGGTATCTGGCCAGGAAACTGAATCAAGGTAAGGATCTGAAGTAAAGCCCAGCGTACTGCTGACATAAGTTATAACCAATTAGACTTGGGGTGACAGCAGCATATTTTGACCGCAATGTGCTCTCTACACAAAAATGTATACGGCAGACAAGTGTTAACGTACAACCACATGCAAAAAACTGGAAGGCATGTCCCTTAAAAATCATATTTTGGTGTTCAATTCCCCCGGAGGACGGTGTTTATGGGAAGGACATGGGAAGGCACTCTTGGGGCCATACAGCACACTCACTGCAGCAGGACGCCTCAGGCCAAACCTGCGGTGGTAAAAACTCCATCTGCCTCCTGTGGCTTCTGACTCAGCTATCTGAAGACTTACTGCTCTAATAAACACACAGGTCTTATGTGTGTGTGTGTGTGTGTGTGTTTGGTGTGTGTGTGTGTGTGTGTGGTGTGTAAGATATAGAAAGACTAAAATAGAGGGAAAAAAAAGATTAAGGATATTTGGGATTTGGAGTAAAACCAACCTGAAAACACTGTGGACATCACAACATTATGAAATTTGGATTTATTCTCACCACTCCCCATATTCGCCATACTCTCTTTCTACATCAAACCATAAGTAAGCAGTCATATCAGACATATCTAGGCTACCTTCTGTTCATGTGAATGTATAACATCTACAAACACCTGAAGTGGACAAACAGGAGAACATATGAAGCTTGCTGAGTGTGGATCAGCTGATGTCCCTGGTGAAGGTCAGTGTGTAACGGTTCGTCCATTTTCTCCTGCATCATTACTTCGTTTTATTAGTTTCCTCTCAGTCTGAAACAGAGCTCTCCCTAGTCACCTTCTTTAATATGTTTAATGCAAATAATGGGTGAGCAAAAGAAAGTGTCTCAGTCACCTGACTCTCCTGCAGAGTGGGACACCATTTTGCTTCACTTCAAAATCTCCCATAGGTGTTCTTTTAGGTTGAGATCTTGCCAAATATAGGCCATGTTAACAATTCAATGTCGCTCCCTGTTTAGCATCATCACCAGGCCAAAAACATGTCATCCAAGTACAAACAGGATCACTCAAGTATTAGGGAAAATTGAAACAAAACCAGGTAAAGAAATTGTACTCGAGTTTCTCCATTCATGACTTTAGGTGGTTTGCTTTACTTTAGTCAACAGTGGCCTTGAGTGGAGAACCGAGAAATTTATACTTGAAGACATTCTTGTTAATGGGAAAACTTACCAGCCCATAAAGAACAACCCCATGGCATCTGAACCACTGAATCAATCTCACTTTTCCAGTCAAGTCCCCTCAGGGAACTTTTACAAATAACACACATCTAATAACACATAGCTACCCTGAAATTAATGGGCCTGATATTTTGATGGGGCTAAGCAAATTGTTGTTGTCTGTTCTTTGGGCTGGAAGGGTGGCGCATTTTTCAATTACTTAATAGGACGTATTGTTCCAGACACAAGGAAGGCTTGCAGCCATTCTGTAATCAGCTAAGTAAACTGCAAAAGAAATTAGAAAGGCCAGGGTGCCAGAGTGAATAAAACCTTACACTTACAATGGACATTTGCTGTGATTTGCTGAATATAGTAAAATCCAAGACCAAGGCCAAGATTTTTAACAATTTATTTTTTAAAAACGCATTAAGGAAGGATTCTTTTGAGTCACTTTGAAGTATTTTTTTCCTGATTCCTTTTATGGCAGATTTGCCTATTTAATTAACTCAGAACAAATACATCCAAAGGTGAGTTTATGAAGCACAACAACTCCATTATGCTCCAGTTTCACCTGAAAAATCTCAACCAAAATGTTTTAAACATTCCACAAAATGTAATTAGCCAAGGCAATCGAACTGAAGTATGGAAAATGTCTAACTGAGTTAATCCAGAATGGTTCTGAATGATCATCATGTGTTTAGATCTCTGCTGAAACAGAAACTTTTGCCTCTTCACAGTAATCAGTGGGAATATTTGCAATGTGTCTGAATCAATTCACCTGTTGTCTTAAGACCTTTTGAGAGGGTTAAACAGGACAAACCTAATGTGACTGCAATGCTGAAGGCTCTGTCCTAATGCAGTTAGGGGTGTTCAATAAATTGTGGAGGAAGGTGAAAGGGAGAGGTATGTCTGGTTGAGGCTCAGGTTGATTATGACATCTTGTAAAGACATCCCCAAATTTCTCCTCTTTTGGGACAAAAGACGCAAAATTAAGAGAAAGAAAGGCAGCCATCACTGTAGATCCTGCTATTAAGCAAACTTCATCATATTCTGCCAGAATGAGTAAAAGCCTAATGCTGACATTAATTGGGTAAATGCAGAGGTGCCATTGGGGTGATTTGTATTTTAACCCCATGAGAGTGAGCGGCAAAAAGGTGAAACCCTGACATTTTGGCAGATGCTGACATTTTTATGTGAAAGGCCAGACGCGTCTCCATCTTTTTCTTTGACAACATGCCCTGTAATAGCTGTATGAAGATAAAAAGCGAAAGGCCCATCCCTCTCCTGCTCAAATACCGACAGGAAATGTTCTCAATGTTTCATAGTTATTTCCACCGAACTTCGCCCGGCTCATGGCTTTCGACTGACATTCCTGTGTGTCTTTTGCTAAGCCTAAATCCCAGCGAGCCTGTCTCCTCCCAGAAGCCCCTTTGGGCTCAGCCCTCAGTAATCCCGGTCGTCCAAGATCCCCATGTCACATATCAGCACATCGGGGGTACGCTGATGTCATGCCCACTTTCAGGGTATTTACGTACAGCCAGATAAGGGGACCTAATCCTGGCAGCTGCGGTTGTGACCATATTTCTCGTGCGACTGCAGAGGGCCGAAGCAGCTGGCCACACCCTGGGTCCAGACAGCAGCCGGAGACCCTCACACACATCCATCAGGCGCAGCTGAACCACCACCGACCAATAAATCATATGAATATTAATTAATATGTAGCATAGAACATGAGCCCACCCTCAAAAGCTGCCACCAATTGGTGATTTGGAACATAATTCATGCAAGTAGGATATCATAACCAGAATAAATGAATAGATGAATTGATATAAACATTATGGGAGCAGAAAGATCTGAGAATTAATGCTGCTGGTGGACTGTGACTACAGTCTCTGGTGGGACATTATTTCTGGACTGGATATTGGTGGCAGAGGCTCTGTGGAATACTGACTCCGGGCCATTTACACACCTGCCTGAGAATTTTTTCCACTGGAAAACTAAACCAGCAATGAGTTATGGGAACTCAGTTGAACTGAATTATTAAGCTTCACAGTTTAATTCAACACAATAAAGAGGGGGGTATTGGGCACAACCATATTGTTGCATTAGACCACAGGGATATGGAAGAAGGCATCCTGGTCTGATTATGTGGATGTGGATTTCAGCAGGATGATGCACCCTGCCACACTGCAAAAGTGGTTCTCCAGATCTCAGTCTATTCGGGATATCCATGGACACGTCACCTTGTAACTTCTACAGACAGCTTGGGGTTGATACCACAGCCTACCTTCAGAGGTCTAGTGTAGTCCAAAGCTGGAAAGGTCAGTGTCCAAGGAGGACCTGCTCAATATTAGATGGTCAGTGTTATGCTATGAGTGATGTGTTTATGTTAGAAGTAAGCTTTTGACACTACAAGTAATATTTTGTCCGCATAATAGATCATTTTTGAACTCTCTGCAGTCAGTTGTCTCATATTAGCACTCCCAAATAAGCATTTTTAAATCCTCATTCAAAAGTTAAATATACATATATAAACAGAACATTTGTCCAATTTAAAATTGATTTGTATTTTCCAGCCATTCCAATGACTCAATTAACACTGAAAATGTAATAATCTCAGAACAGCAAACCACAGCAGCTGGCACGCAAATACAACAGACCATGGCCTAAAAGATTTGGCTCAATCATAATTATATACATTACAAACAGGCCTGTGAAGAAAAAAAAAAACAGGATTACTGGCGAACAATTACAGGGTAAAATTGTGTGCCAATTATCTTGTGTGAGGCCTGGCACAGATGTGAGGATTTTTTTTACAGTTGTTGTTGCTGATTTGAATTATTTCTCCCACAGACACACGTAATGGCAGCTGCATTCCTGTTGATAAGTTTACTGACAGCAAAAGATTAACTCCAAATTAGAAATGCACTCCATGGGAGCTCATAATTACTAATGCAGCAGTGAGGCAGTAGGGGACGTCTGGGAGTCTGGAACGGGCCGGGGTGTTTTGTTCTGGATTCGACCAGAGAGCACTTTCGCCATTCATTACCCCCCCTGCTCTGTCAGTGTAGCCAGAGGCATCGACACAGGTGCCACACAGCCCCCCGGCCACCCTACCCTCCAGCACGGCAAATGGCAACTGCCACAGTGACAAAGAGAGGTGGGTCAGTGAAAAAAATGCCTTCGTATGCCAGGGCCTGGGAGTAGGTCAGTGCGAAGAGAGACACCTCCCTTCTCACACACCAGCTACGCAGACTGTCCTTTCACAAAGACAGGACGGGACTCCTAAATAGGGTCCGCCGTAGTCTTACTCCCAAAATGCCTTCTAAAAAGCATTCCAGTGTTTTTCATAAGAATACATCCAAGTTTACAATGTTGACAGGCTGTGTGAGATTTTATCACAATAAAGCCAAGAGCAAAGAGCTCTTTAACTCCCTTAACGCAAAGCAGTTAACCCTCATAACCATGACAAACTCTCCAGTGGCTTGTTATGTTGAAAAAAGTTCTTACAGCAGGGTGATTTGAATATGTTAATCTTAATTAGTTACATTAATTATTTATTGGACCAATAGTAATCAGCACAAATCTTCCTCCACACAAAGTACTTCATTAACAGACTACATTTACATAAGAGCAAAAAATAAATATGCAGAATGGTATGTGGACAAAGGTGTACAAACACTGGTTATTTTACCAAGGTCCAGATCTCAGAAATTCGCACCAGACCTGTTGGTTTAGGAAACCCTGTACTTGATACATGTGACATTTTGATAACTTTATCCTCATAACTACTGGTTAAAACTATGAACAGATGTAACGTGTATATAGTACTTGTTGTGCCATACTACTGGGTTGTCCAATAAAAAGTTATGACAAAAGCCACACAAGCAGTTTGAAAACTTGCCATTCAATGCACGGGACACAGAAACCTAGTCTCAGTAGTTAAAATGAACTTCCACAATAAAATTCTGTGAACTTTATATGCATTCAGGCTAAACTATTGCACCAAATATTGTCGGTGTCAAAACCGTGCAACATGTCAATATAATACTGTTTATGCAATACCAATATATGCAACTAAAATGACCAAGATGGTGTGATGCACGGGACAACAATGTCACTGGTCTAAAAACTACATGAATGCTGTTAAGGTTAACATGTGATAGCCAGTACTAAAGAGTTAAAATGTGGTCCATTTCTATGAATATTGTAATTGGGTCTCATGCACTTATCAATATAACATATATAAACTGAACTTTGATAATTTGCTTAGGGTAAATTTCACACCATGTTTCAAATGTCGGGCAAAATTTTCTGGTTTTTAAATACACTGAAATGAAATGATGTTCCACATTAACCCAACATTATTGTGGCAGCGGATGTCAACCAACATGACTTTACCAACTTCACATGCATATCGTAAACAATCATTTAATAATTTACAAGTCAATATTGCTTATATGCACTGCAATTTAAAAAGGACAAAAAAATGAACCTGTAAGACTGCATAATTAAATGTGATGCCGTCAAAAAATTGGTGCACCTAACTTTTGTTCTGGTGCACCTAAGAAAGTGGGAGGTAGTAGCCTAGTGGGTGACACACTCGCCTATGAACCAGAAGACCCAGGTCAAATCCCACTTTCTACCATTGTGTCTCTGAGCAAGACACTTAACCCTGAGTGTCTCCAGGGGGGGACTGTCCCTGTAACTACTGATTGTAAGCTGCTCTGGATAAGGGCGTCTGATAAATGCTGTAAAATGTAAAAAATGTAAAAATGTAAAAAGTTAGCCATCCCAGTTCTATTCAGTGCAAGTCTAGAGCCCTGATTTATCTATTATATTATCTATTATAATGTGTGTTCTTTCTATCTCTTTTTAAAATATAGGATCTAGAGCCACATTGTCTGGTGTCATTGTGTCAAGCATGTTGTTGAAATGACAATAATTTAAAAAAGCAGCAGACTACAGCTGACCAGTGCCAATAACATTATGGGGGGAATCAGGTGTTTGATTGGTTAGCTACCCATTCAGTTGTTTAACAGAAGGTCCAGATGTGACGCTATAATTTGGTTTATACCATGCAGGCCTTAATAAATGAATAAGACGCTTCGGCTGTTTTTACGTTGACACTGCCCACTTCACGCTGTTTGCTTGTGTTGCCATGGTTGCTGCTTAGTCACACTTCCTGTTCAGGAAGACACCTTTGCCTTCTGGCAATGCCTCCGTTCCATACCAGCATGTAAACACACACGAAAGCAGATGCTCTGTGCACGGTGTATGGCTTATGGAGGAGGGGATATTGGGCTTGATTTAATTCATTGAGTTGTTAAGATGACTGGCCCTGCCATAACCTCCACAGTGGTGGTGGGGTGAGGCTGTGCTATTTGCTCCTCCTGCTCATTCCAGTCAGCACCTCCCCCACACAGGCACATATGGGGATAAATCACTCTTACTGGGGCGCCTGGCCACGCTATAATCCTTTAAGTCAAAGCCAAATTCTTGTTTTAGGTGTCTGATCATGTTTTGCTTCGTGGCAGAAGACAAATGGAGGCATATTTTCAATATGTGCCCATGGCTGCACGCATCGGTGCAAGGGCTGCCATACATCATAATGAACGGCATGATCTTCTGTGTCTCCTCTCAAGCGCTCTTATTAATATGTGAATATAATGTGTGTGTATGCCATGTGGCTGCTAAATCACACTCTCATTTATATGGCTGAACAGCATTTCTAAGGGGCATATTTCACATGATTTGTGTAACAGGATAGAAAATGTTCTGCAAACACAGATCAATGTTGCCGCAGAACATGGAGGCATAGTCTTGGTGAGCTGTGATATTGGGGATTTGGATGGAATACCATTAAATGGAAAAAATGGCATGCTGCTTCTGCCCCTAAAAGAAATGATTACTTATTAAATGTGGGTATTTTAAATTTTACATGTAATTAAATGTATTACTTATTTATTGTACACTCTACTAACATTATTATTTATTATACTAACATTACTAACATTGTCCTATGCTTTGAGATGCAATGCTGTGCATTTAAAATGTGAACCTATCACATTTCTTCCAATAAACAATGTAAATAACTAGATAAAAAACATGCCATTTAAACATGCATTCATAGGTTATTCTCCTTGTTAATCTGCTTGTGGCAAAAAATAAACCTAAGAGCACGGGGAACACGATTAGTTCATTCCTTTTGAGATGAGAAATGACGTGCTCTATCAAGACAATGTCACTTACACTTGTATAAATATATATGAATATGTACATATATAAAACAGTCAATGTGATCATTGACTGATCATTTTTGTGTGTGTTTCTACATCTCAGTATTAGATGCCAGCGGCAGGCAGAATGCCTGTCATTCTCTCATGCTCCATCACTCGCACGTGGCTGCTAAAGCGCAGGGTATAAAGAGAGAGGAAGGAAGAAAAAAGCAGATAGAGGGAGGGAGAGGAGGGCTTTCATTTTCACCCAAGATCCAAACACACTGCCAGCTCTGCTCATCAGATGACATCTCTTAGGTAAACGGCAGTTTCCGTGGCAACAGGCCTGGGCTCAGTGTATGCAGATACTCAGAGCAATTCAGAAGAACCCCTGATAAAGGGCATAAGTCCCTCCATCTGCCCACGTGTGCACACTTGAAAACACACATACAATACAGACTATGGGATACATACATAGCACAGTACATTCCAACACACACATGCACGCACTGTAACGTTCTTCACATCTGCTGCCAGCTTTTCAGAAGCCCTGCCAATCAAGGCAGGACCGGGAAAACAAGGGGGGGTTGGGAGCATTATAATCCCCACCAATAGACAGGACTAGTTAAACTCTCGAAGGAAAGGCTTTGCTCTAACAGAACGGAAAGGGGCTGGTTCTGACAGAACAGAGCACTGGTTTAACTGGAGCTTTTACCGGGAGTGACAGTTCTTTTGCATTTACATTACTCTGTAAATTTCCTAACAAAATTTACCAAGCATAAATAGAATGAAAATATTATAAAGCTCCTATTTTCCATATGTTTTCCAGTCTAACGTGAACAGAGTGGTGAAGCTCCAGACCGGATTGGGAGATTTATGGTGGTGATAAAGCACTCCAGCTGGAGATACATTTGGGGATAATGCTTTAGGCACATTGATAGCACAGGCACAATACACCCCCAACACACACACACACGCAATTCAATTATGTTCCACCAGCAGCTAGATAGATGGTCCAGTGCCCTTAAACCAAATTGCAGTGTTTTAAAGGACAGGGCATGGAGGAACGATAAGCCTACAGGCCTGGCTGTACACAAAGGGTTAAAAAAAGGACCCATCACCGCCAATCTCACTACATAAAAACAAACTCTTATCAAATCCCAGCAGGAAACATAATGAGGACAATGGGTCACTGCATCATGGCAGTCAAGCTGTGAGTCATGAGGGCATGTTGGTCCATTGGGCAAACTTGGACCTAAAAGCCAGTCACAAACTGTGCCACGATGCTATCTGTTGCCATAACTCACCAAAACGGCCATCTGATATTGCGGTGAAGGGAGCCAATGGAGTTGCTTTGACAACACTGCAATGCTTATAATAGACAGTCGGTGTAGATTCATGTTAGTGTGCCGCATTTAAAGAAAGAAATAATAATTACCACAGCTGGATCAGCATTCTTAACAGGGCTGCATAGTGTTTTATCACGAAGGGATTTGGTGTCTTTAGTTTAGTGATAAACAAAGAGTAGAACTTCATTTAATGGTCACTCAATGAATAAGTAGAATTTGTGAGAACTCAGGGTTGTGAGAAGTTGGGATCACAGCAATCTTCGAACAGAAGACAAGAACAACTACAGGGCACCAGTCTGCAAAGGGTAGATCTTAGGGCTGCACAATGAATTGAATTTCAGTCACGATCATGATTTTGGTGGCCATGATTAAAGTAAGATGATGATGCCGATATTAACATCTGAATTGCGGGCTCTGCTGCATACCAAATCAAACATTTGCACTATTTGCACTATTTTACTTTGCACATTTATTATTAATTTCACTAGTTTAGCGCTGTCAGTCTCATTGTTGTCTACGCGTTTTTTTAAATGTTATTCTTGCACTGTCCCCTGTTTGTGTCGCACACGTCAGTATGTAACCTTATTTAAATGTTACATGTAGCACCAGTTTCTGTAATTTCACTACGTTCTGTCTAACACGTATATAGCAGAATTTCACTTCACTTAAAGCACTTTCTCAGTAGTCAGGCAACCACCATGGGGGGGCGAACAAGAGCAAACACTGTATGGGCGGCAACCTCAAATTGTGACAAATTGTGATAATGAAGCAGTAAGTAACAACATAGTACACTAGTACCACTTTTCCATTGCTCTGGTTCCCATGCCAGTTCCCAATATCCCAATATACCTGTGACGTCTTATCATGTGACTCCCGCTGAGCTCCCGTCTAGTGTAAATGTGGACCGGGCCTCGGTTGGTTCACAGATTTTGTTTTATCATCTTGTAGGTTGTGCTCGACAAATAACATTATTCATATTACAGACCAGAGTATCTGTCTTCCCACCCCCACCCCATAGGAGAGGCACAGCTTCTGTTCTGACACCTCTATATATTGCATAGTTAGCTCATTGTCTATAGTTTTTGACAAATCTGAACAAAATGCCTCTGTTTAGGAACCTGTCCTGTCTACAGTTATGTTTTCCCAATAAGCAGGTAAATGGATATTCATCATTCATAATAAATATAAAAAAATGAAGTATTTTTATAGTGACCTGCCTTAAGTCATCTCTTTAGCCAGAACATTTTGTCAGGCTGTTTTTTACATATTTTAACTTACTGTTTGTTTAAAATAGAAAGTGCAATAAAAATGTGTTTTCCCTAACACAATGAAAAATCATGATTAATAATCATGATAACAATGTTGATGAAAAATAATCGTGACCATCGTTTTGGCCATAATCATGCAGCCCTAGTAGATCTGGACCAACATAACATGATCAATTCAACTAACTTCCATGTCTTTGGACAATGGCAGTCTGGTGGAAGCCAGAAGATGCAACAGACAGCACCCAAGCTGTTACTGGAAGTCTGATCACTGCGCCATCATGACCCCGGACCTAAATATTTGCAGCTCACCTTATATAAAGTGTACAAAATCCCCTCAGTGACAGCTCCAAACTACAGCTCAGACCCTGCAAACACTCTCCAACCAGCAAATAGCTACTCAATGGATAGCTAGTTTCTCGGTGACCTTGAGGGAAATTACACTGCATTTCACCAATACCCTGGAAGGGTTGTCCACTGGCATCACGTCTTCTGGATTAAACAAATACAAGATGTAGGCTTGATAGGCAGCTGTAGCTTGGAGAAGAGGTTTATACGTGGCCCATGGAGTCTAATTTCTACCAGTTTTAGCAAAGTTAAAACAGATCCTTAAGAATATGTGCAGAAGATAAGTAAATTTTTTTAAAAAGATACGCCTCTGTTTCTTTCCTCCTCTCTCAGCTACAACTAACTAGCACAAAGACCTTTCCTTGTAGATGAATTTGTTCAATAATAAGCCGGAGGAAATACACATTGTGACATTGGTAAACATGCCACAAGCCACTAAATTTCAACCATAGTCCATATGCATTCAGAAGGTGTGCCGTTCAATTTTCTTTAATTGATCTACAGCAAAAAGCGTTGTGTAATCACTCACCAGTACTCTGCCGGTCAGTGTCTGCGCAGATATCATGACCCCTGCCCAGTCTTTGACCGAGGTCATCCACCCCACCTCGCTGGCGGGGGCCTCGTCCTTCTCGTCACTGTTCTTGGCTGCCCCATCTGTCTGACTGTTCGCAGGGTTGTTCACTTTCTGGACCTCCTGCAATACAGAGAGCAGCACAACACATCAGGAGAGCTCATCGAACCAACAAAAAAAAACATCCTGATATCGTGTAATGTTCTGCCAGTTTCAGAAATGCCTGAAATGCTGTCATTCATAGTACTCTGACAGCATCTTAGACAAACTTGTAGATTAAACTCAGTCATTCAAAAAGAGAACACATAAAAAAATAATGTCTACTGCATGCCTAATGTCTTCTTTCAATTGTTTTTGATATCAACACAATTACTGTATGGGGAGAAGGGGGAAACAAGTGTGATTTCCCAATAAATCTATAAATAGAAATCAACTAACCAATAACCAATATAAATTACAAGTCGATGTACACCAAAAAAGAACCAAGTTTACACGATTACAGCTCTCTTTCACTCATTCTCACCCACAAGACTGTCGCAAGAGTCAACAAAGTAAATGCTGACAGCTTCTGGGGGAACAACACAGATACAATTAGTACAATGCTAGCATGACTAACCTCAACAACAAGACAAGAGTGAGTAGTAACCCCACCCCGCATAAAGATATGGCAGGAAAAAAGACTCAACTATCCAATATTTCTATCACCCAAAACTTGGTCTTTCATTGTGTAAGAATAAAGCATATTGACTTGAATTGAAATATTGATTCTTATTGAAACAAAAATCATGTTGCACCACATGTATCAAGGTACATATTGGTTTTGTAGGGATGCACACACCCAACAATTACAAAATACACACTCATTTAACGTGGCTGAAGAGCTGATGGTCTAAATATCTTGTGACATTTGTTGTAGCACAAAGATAACACCATATTGTAGTCTAAGTGAGGATCCGAACTGTGGAAAAACACAAACAGCACTGCACTTGTATTTTTTTTGTCTTATCTGCATATCTGTGAGCAACACTCCAGGTGAGCAGTTGGAGTCTGTGATGAGACTGGGGCTGGGTAAGGAAGAGGGAGAGAAGGTGTCAAACTCACAAATATCACTCCAACTTCCTGACGCCTCCTCCGGGCTGTGTGTGTTTGCGCAGCCCGTTCACAGGAGAGAGGTATGATTCACACACTCTGGAATCCATTGTTGATACACCGGGGTTACATCTGCCGATGCACCAGAATTTTACTGTCAGGTGGGCGGCTAAGCAAATGCCGCAACTCTCACTTACAACACACATCACTACCATTTTGCATTTGTAAAAACATGTACGGTTTTAGTCAAATACTGCAGGTTCATATTAGTATGAAGTCATACAGATCAAGGAGGCAGACAAGGTGGAGCCACTGTACAGTGCTGCACGGTGTATATTACCATGGTTCCTGGTATCTTAAGGCATCCAGTTGTCACAAAACACCAACAGTGTCAAATCACAGAACTGAAGGTTTTATAACTCTGAGGTTTGGAAAGAAAAGACATATCCAACCTGTCCACTACCGTCGCCATATTTACTATATATTAATGTGTGTTACAAATGTTAAATGTTGTTGTTACTACAGCTAAAATGTTGTTGTAACTACTGGATTTAGATTATTTTAGATTTCACTGACATAACACGCCATTTGACGGTGGACGAGTCTGGGTTTGGTAGATGCCAAGAGATCATTACTTGCCTGAGTGCGTTGTGCCAAAATACTGGGAGAGTTTATTATTATTCTCATAATCAATGCATCGTGATGCAGACATGGCTGATTCTGCATCGGTGCAGTACAGAACATAATCGATTATATCAAAATAACGTTGCTTGTGAATTGTCTGCCGGCAGAATAACAATTCTAGTCAAGAAGTATTGCTGCTAGTGAATGTGGCTGCCTGATCTGAGTACAGCACCATTCTGGGTAGGAACGTCCTCTGAACATCATATGCATTTTTGCTACAATTGGCAGATGCATTTGAATGGCATTTCACTGGTTTTACACTCATACCTGATTTCACGAGATATTGACACCAAGAAAATGTTGAACTTGGCGATTGACGCCATCCAACCAGATGCTAGTGCTGATTACTCATGTGGACACCTTGATTTGCTCCAAAAACTGGACATAACTGTCCGCGTTCAGTCAGCGCTCACCTGACACTACGAACTTCAGAAAACAATTTCATGTTCCAAACAGTTTTGGGATGCCCCCTTCCAGTTCTGGACATAGAAAAGAAGCTTTGACATTAAGAAATTTGATAGAGCACTGTCCGAAATCTGACTGAAGACATTTGGAATTAATAAACCTGCAAACCTTCTTGTCCAACATCAGTGCATGACCTCACATATGCTCTTCCGGAGGAATGGTCAAAGATTCCCATAAATGCACTCTTTCCTTTTCTTCATAAAGCCTTCCCAGAAGAGTTGTAGCTGTTATGCATGGGCTTGACAATGAGCTACCATCGGTCGGTCACCAGAAGAAGAGGGGGGGGGGGGGGGGGGGGGGGGGGGGGGGGGAGTGATGCAATGACCTCTAATTCATGTTAGCGTAAGTACATTACATCAGCATTCAGCAGCATTGGCGTTAGCATCAACATGCATGGCTTCTCACACAGGCAACACAAGTCAGCAGGGCTAATGGCAAAGGTAACTAATATGCCAAACTCAATCTTGTCCATTTTAATCTCTTGAATCCGATCCATCCGATCCACAGTGCACTTCTGCCCGGCCCACCATAAATTACTGCCATGTGAACAGGTTCAAACAAAAGTAATTATTTAGGCCCGAACATATTTGCTAAACGGGTGCAGTAGCAGCCTTTTACCCTGTCACTTTAACTTAAACTTAGTTACCCAGCCAAACAGAACTTCATAATGTTACATCACATGTTACATACATCACTCCAAAGGGCAATACTGAACACATGGGGCAGAATACATGCATTGATCATGCAACGTTAATGTTGGCCAATCTGTAACTATTAACGAAAGACCATTTCATGAAAGATTCATGAAAAGACTGTGTCTAACGGAACATTCTATAGCATTTTCAGATATTGCAGTTCTGAAAGACCATGCATTTTCATTTCATTGATCTGGCATTGTGTGGCTTACAATAGTGGAAGTTATACTATTGCTGTTGTTCTCGTTTTTCATAACTGGTTTGAACAACTCACAAAATTAAGAACAATGTGCTAAATTTTTTTCCTCACAGGGGAGAGAATCTTAAATAATTTATCATTTCCAAATAAAAGGCATCTTTGAACTAATTTGCATTGAGGAAAGCAGAACACAGATAACCTACTATCAGCGACCAGCAATTCTTCCAAACTGAATGTCCAGAAGCCACCAGGTGACCAGGTGAAGTTTGTTGTCTGATTTGCATCCTACAGCTGAATTAATGCTTCTGCTTAGCAACAATACCGAATTAATACAGAAACATTTCTGTCACAAAAAAAGATAAATATTGTTAGATATAAAAAGTTTAATTGTGTATTTAAACTATATACTCAGGTAAAATGTGACTATTCTGTTCTAAAAGGAAGGTCATCTTGCTTGTTTGCTGAGCAAATTTCATTGTTTATATATTTGGTGCCATCTATGATTGTACTAAAGGTACTGTTACTGAACAATGGCCACCAGGCAGATGCTTATTGTTATAACAGTAAATAGTGCAGAATGATATTTAAAGAGGTGCGTCAGAGTGGTGATATTGAAGGACACTGGCACTCCTGGAATTCCAATCAAAATGCCAGGTCAGTACTAACTGTGGTCTGATACTGGCAATGATGTTTTATGCATGGAACCACAGGACACAGATATTTTAACACAACAGTTATTCGTGTAACTGTAACATGATACATTGCACCACCTACCAAAACCAACACCCATCATCTGCAATACATTTGCTGAGAACAGTCTGAGGAGGGTCACACTTCATCCTTGTACTCCTACACACGTTACTCTGATCACATGATGCAAATACTGTAGTGTGTGTGCCACTGGTCACAATGCACAAACAGATTAGGTTTCATTCAGAGTGAATATCCTGCTTCAAAGAACCCCTGGTATGTCCCCATGTAACATATGCTGTGCCTTCACTGGATCATAAATCTCAGACTGGAAACTCATGAGGCCGACAGTTCTCCCACAGCCACTCCCAACCAGCAATACACAAACCAACTGGGAACCTGATCAAATCAGCTGTTTCTAGAGTTCTTTAGGGTGAAGAAGTCTAGAATATCGTTATTGTAATTTCTAACTTGGCTATGAGCCGTTCATAGCTCTGGAATATAGTCATATAATAATAGAATTAATATAGCATTGTATAAATTTCAACTCCAATAACCTTAAATTCTAAAACAGAAAACAAACAAACAAATAAATAAATAAACAAACAAACAAACAAATAAATAAAAGTCCTCTGCTCTGCTTATTGTGTGCATTCTGGAGTACAAAAGTTTTTGTATACCCACAAGGATAACTGAAGTGAAGTGATTGTGAAACACTTCAGCACAGCACATGGTGCACACAACGAAATGTGTTCTCTGGGGAGCAGTGGGCAGCCATGCTAGCGCCCGGGAAGCAGTGTGCTTTGCTCAGCACGGTGCTTTGCTCAGTGGGATCTCAGTGGGACCTTGGCGAACCGGCAACCTTCTGATTACGGGGCCACATCCTTAACCGCTAGGCCACCACTGCCCCTGTGAGGAACTTGATTAATATTATTTTAAATATCCTTTTAATTGAATTTCGGTAATTGTGCATGCTCTGGATGTTATTCAACAGGCCTGAGACTCTACACCCATAGTACTCTCATGTCTACTTTTTTAGTCCGATTAAGTCTATGAAAGTGTAGCAATGAAAGTGCCATCCCAGCAATTCTAATAAGAGAATACTTGCAACAGCCGTCAATTACCGACTTCTCCCACAGACAGCAGATGGACACCTGCATCTGTGAATTATTCATGAGCTCAGTAAACGAAAACAAATTCGTTATTTGAAGCCTCCACCGTGTTTTTGAAGCCAGAGCATTGTGCAAAAAGCACCGTCTGGATGCTGTCCAATTTACTGCGTATTTATCTGTCAGCTTTAATTGACTCATTTCCATCTACACTACAGCGTGAAGCATTAGAAACAGTCCAGCCTCCAAACCGCAGCCCTGAGGGGAATGCGAGAGGAGTCTGAGGCCAGCGCCGCGCCCCAGACATAACGTGAGAGAAAACGGCAAAATGTATTGAGGGGGAAAAGTGTTGTGGGGTGTGTGTGTCTGGGTAGCAGAGGGGAACACATGAATTATTCATGAATCCTCCAAGTGATGGCTGTACAGATCCGAGCGGACAATGTAAACAAGAAACAATTTCTACTTCATTTGGGACCTCCAAACGCGGCAGGGAGAGAAGGACGGGAGGAGTGGAGCGGCATGCCATGGGATACTCCGCCTGCTATTTTTAAAACCTGTGATGTCAAAGGCAGGAAAGCAACATTTCTGTATAGACACTGGGCAAATCTGTCACACTTCCCAATCCAAACACACTGCATTCCCCTGGGGAGGAACGGGCACGGATGACTCTTCTTTCTGCATGAATGTGCTCAGCTCCATAAATGAATGAAGCAACCTCAGGACTAACCTTGCATCATGACCTGTGATCACGATTTACGTAACAGAATATATGGTTCACTACTCAACTGAAAATAATAATAATTTTTAAAAAAATAATTTAAAGCATTTATAAACATGATAAATGCACAGTAGATTCAAATGAAAAATGTCTGGATATTAGTACTATTGTCTATTACTGGTGTGACTGATAATTATACATATATACATTTTATCATATAAAAAGAATATAAAATATAATAATTAATTAATATATAAGCAATAATATTAAAGCTTGCTAATTTTGTTGATCAGATTATATTGCTTTTGCTCATTCCATTTTCGCAGAAATAATGCTTTATGAAATAAAATAATGCTTAAAGTACATGTATGTAAGGATCTATTAGGAAATATTGCATGCTGTGATGATAATACATTATGCAATTTTTGTAAAAAATGAATGTGAGTGCTGGAGTACAATATCAGGAGAATGTGTTAGGCAAGCGTGGTAGAAAGGCCCTTTCTGATGAATGGACCCAGCCTGATCTAACACAACTTGGCTTTAGTGCAGCTGTTACTCCAACTTTCATTTGCATCACTGGGGAAAACTCTATTCCAAGGCCACCGCTATTTTTAGCCCTACCCAGAGACACGAGAAAATGGTGAATCTCATAGCACGGTCTGTCCCACCCCCCCATCCCCTCCCTCAACACCATTTGCTATTATTATCAGCCAGAGTCTTACCCTGGGTCAGTGCAGAAGGAGATTTTCTATAGGTGAGGCATAGGTCTACTCTGCCCAGGTTATATCTGCATCTGTCACTATTATATAACAGTGAATATATCACTCTCAATTCTCACGAAACCTAAATCCTGGTGAAGAAAGCACTTTGTCCAAAACTTTTAATTAAGAAAGCGCCCTTGCTCTTCCTGGCCAGGGTCTCAATTAGAATGCCAAGGGTTTGATTTCAGGATTACCCAGGTATGGGGAATCATAATGTGCCCACGCCATTTACCAGGCATGTTTGCAATGCCAGACTATTTATATTGTTATTCCACAACGAGTCGAACAGCCACTCTGTGCAGGGAAATTCAGGACTTCATCACACATTACGTTTGTTTAGGGCGATTAGAGAAGCTTCATTGGTGTTATGTTTAAAATCGTTACATGGCAAAGAAATTATGATTACTCAAAACCCATTCACCCACCCTTCCTCAAAACAGATTTGTTGGGAGGCCAGAAAAATCTCCCAGCCTTGCTGAAATCGATCTTTGCACAGTCATATGCTGAATGTCCAGACAACTTTGCCAGGCATTGCCAGGCCTTGGCCACATTCTTTTCAAAGAAGTAAAGCCGAAGATAAAGGCTGAGAAGGCAGAAGAAGCAAATGAAAATAAGATTTTGCCACACCGCATTCATCTCCCATGCCACCTGTCTGATGACAGGATGACAGGTAACATATCATCACGGGAGCAGTGGTGACCTTGCGAGTAAGGAAACATACCCAAAATCAGAAGGATGTCGAATCCCAATCTGCCAAGGTGCCACTGAGGTGCGACTGAGCAAAGCACCGTCCCCACACACTGCTCCCCGGGCACCTTTCATAGCTGCCCACTGCTCACCAAGGTGATGGGTTAAAAGCAGGGGACACATTTCGTTATGTGCACCATGTGCTGCGCTTCACCATGACAATCACTTCACCTTTTTATCAGCGTCACAGTGCTTTCTGTCGACAGAATCGCATTAGATCACAATGTCAGTAGGTGGTCATTTGAAATCCTCTCCAGCAGGGTCCGTATCCGCAGGACACAATGGGTTACAACATTTTCTTGTTTCTTTGTTTCATTCTTGTTCTCTAACATAAAACAGTTTCAGCCGTGGCATGGTAGTATGATACGATACACACTACTGTCACATCCAGGGTGGCATAGGAAGAACACAATGAAATGAAAACATAATGATGTGTCACTGACTAACTGCACAGCGCTCTCTGATAATGGGCAATGTGTTGAATAGTGATGGTTGAAGGTCAGGACATCATTAATATTAGGGTTGTATTAGTGTAGTGGCAGGCCCTCAGACCTCAATCAAAATAGTACTTCTGCTGGTAAGTACTGTCAAGAGGGCAGAGGAAACAAACACAATGCCCCATATCTCCCCATAATACCTACTAAAGCTTCCTAGGATTGCAGAAATTCAAACTTTGGGACTGCGGAAACATGCCATGCAATGTTTACATGTTACATTAAGGTCATTTTTTTGGGGGCCACAAGAAAGTATGTCTCATCACAGTTCTGAAAAAAAAAACTGAGTATAAAAATATGGAGATGAAATTAAACATCTTGCTGTGGGTCAAGTACTGACACTGAGTCTCTCCAGTCATCACCAAATTATAACGCAGTTCAAAATACTGTTAACATGCGTCACACTAATCCTGCAGCTGCCAAATATTCCAATATATGCCATATATTATTCTATTTTAAGAACAGTTTTGCAGTATGTACAGAACTTCTGTGCATTCGCTCTTATACTTGATACTGAATATTAAAAAGATTTGCATGATTACCGTGCATGGGGAAACACATTCAGTGGCAAATGTGTAGACATTTGTCGATCACACAATTTTCAAGGAGACAAGACTTAAAGGTCCCCCGAGAACCTTGGAGGCACATTCCTATTGGCAGCAGTCAGTCTTAACTGCCCCTTAATCACCACGGAAACTGGACACCAGAGAGGTTTAACATTTGCAAATGTACCTCATGACAGCATCTAAGTAATTGGCCTAATTAAGAAGCAGTGAAGCATTGTGCCTTTAAGAAAATGAAGACCTAAATAGAAAGCACAGAAGATCTTAAAAAAGAAGAGAGGAAAGCGAGCTACCAACAATTAGGTCAGTTAAATCTCCACTTGTCATGTTACAAGGCATGTGTGCATTTACTCCATTTACACTAGTGCATTTAGGGTGTTAAATTGGTTCCAAACACCATTAGATGTTAACATATGATTATCACAGGATTTTATACACTTATACTGCAGTGGGGTATATACGCTTAGGGGAAGTGGTGGTAAGTAAGCAGACTCGTAATCGGAAGGTTGAAGGTTCAAACCCCAAACCGCCACGGTGCCACAGAGGTCCCCTTGAGCAAAGTACTGTCCCCGCACAATGTCCCCCGGGTGCCTTTCAGCTCAAGGCTAAATGGTTTAAATGAAAAGACGTGTGCACCGTGTGCTGTGCTGCAGCGTTTCACAATGACAATCCTTTCACTTCCATTTTCACTGCACGTGAGACACAATGTATAGTATGTAAGAATAAAAAACGGCAGTCTTTTTAATAGATCAGCAGCAAAATGCAGCTGTGATGGTCCCATCCACGACTGGTATATTTCCCCGGTTTCATTTATCTGTCACCTGACTGCATCCGTGCACACATTTTGACATGATTATAGAGGAAAACAGACCACCTGGTGAAGTGGATTAAACCCACACCCTACATGCTGTTCATTTTACTGTGTGTGGATCTAATCCTGCTGGTTCATGACTGTTTTTTACCGCACCAATCATGCAATAACAATTTAATTCTTAATTAGAAAATGACCAACATTTTGTACGACTTCCCTGACACTTTAGAACTTTGAATAATGCTAAATTAATGGGTTCATGAGGTTCTTGGCTTTGTGGGAAACAAACTTGCCTATGAACAAAAATCCACAAAGTCTCAGGTTCAAACCTCAATAACATTGTGTCGCACTAGACAAGGGCATCTGTTAAATGCAATAATGTAAAATTGTTTTTTTGCTTTTGGTTATATCATGTTGAGTAATCAGCTGACACTGAAAAGATAAATTCTCAGGGGTTCTCAGGCAACATTATATTGTATGCATGTCAAATCGTGAAGCACTATCAGGATACAGATACAGTCTCAAAATGCAGGAGCTTGATGAAAAAATAATTAAGTCATTTGAGTTGTGTTGTGTCAAACTGCCACTCCCTCCTACTCAAATGCTAGGGACATTTGGCAGCAGGACCAAAAGGACCAAGATCTAATGTAGTCTTCAGAGTGACAGACTCCATTTTATATGTGTTGTCCTGCTAGCTGTAACCTCTAAAAATGATCCAACCTGACTCAGCCACCTTGAAGGTGACGCCATTCCTCTCAAATTGCAAAACAGGGCTTGTCAAGGGCACCAAATCCCTGGTGTGTGTGATTGATTTTTCCATTTTACCAGGGACCATTTTAATGTCTGGTTTGTTTAGGGTAGCACTGAATTACAAAGTAATAGCAGAATGGCCTGGAGAATGTGAAGATATCCCCCACAGCTCGAACATGTGACATGTCAGACAGCTGCTGGGACAGCCGTAACCTTCAGATGATCATTCAAATATGCTGGGCCTTCACCATTCTCACGTAACCCCTGAAGAGCTTTCTATTCCACTGAAACTAAACTGCCAGTTTACACAAAATATTTTCATATAAAAGATTTTATTTTATTAATTAGCTAAAAATGGACTTGTTACAATATGTCCCCTGTAATATGTTAGGCTAACACATGCTGTTGGTCATTAACATTCACATTGAAGGTGGTCAGACCTTACATTTATTGGAAAGAGCATTTCATTTACATTTACAGCATTTGGCAGATGCTCTTATCCAGTGCAACTTACATAAGTGCTGAAAATATTCACCATTGATGGATATTTACCATCATTTGGTTCACTAGGACCCGATCTGAAGATAGCGTTATTTTTAATATTGAATATAGAAAGTGTCTGTAAGAGCTTTTTTAGTTCAAATACTTTCTAAACAGTTTGAATTTGAAGATCTTTAATGACCCAGCTGTTCGTACATCTAGTGAAAATTCATTCCACAGAGAAGAGTCTAGATAAAGGCTTTCCTAGTACTTTGAGAGATGGTGGCAACAGTCGAGCAGTGCTGGAGGAATGGAGAGATCAAGGTGCAGAGTGAGGAGTGATGAGAGATCTGATGTAGGAGGGTGCTGCTGAACCCTCCTTGGCTTTGTAGACAAACATGTGGGAGAATTTGGGAAGGTTGAAAACAAGTTGTGCTGCAGTGTTCTGGATCAGCTGAAGAGGTCGAGTAGCGCAAACAGGAAGATCAGACAGACGTGAGTTACAGTCATCCAGTTTGGAGATGACCAGAGATTGGACAAGTATCTGAGTAGCCTGAGTTCATACAAATAAAGGAATCCTCCTAATGTTGTAGAGAAGGAATCAACATTAACGAGAGATGTTGGAAATGTGAGAAGAGTAGAAGAGAGTTGTGTAGAGTGGTCAAGGGAGATTTTAAGGTCCTATTGTGGGAGGGGAATCAACAGGGATGAAAAGCCGTCCAGTTTTGCTCAGGATGAGTTTCATATAATGTGCTGTCATCCAGGACGAGATGTCAGAGATTTCGGTTGACATGTTTACATCTGATGGCAAAAAAGAAACGAAGAATTGGGTGTCATCTGCATAGCAGTGATAGGATAACCCATGGGAAGACATGACCTCACCAAGAGATTTGGTTTAAAGAGAAAAGAGGAGAGGGCCAAGTACTGAGCCCTGAGGGACTCCAGTGGAGAGCCTTAAGGCTGAATTGAGAAATCAAGCTAAAATGCATCAGCCACATAATTAAAAGCACCTCAGCTTGATTTCTGCTCCTGTCACCACAACCATGCTGAGCTGCATGGTATATGACCAAGACATTAGTAAGCTGTCGGGTGGTGTCTCTATGTATCAAATATCAAACAAATGACAGGAGATCTTGGAGGCTGAGGAGCTCCAACATTCCCTGATCCATTAGGCACTTTTGACAGTAGACAACAGGAAATAATGCAAGCTCTGTTCATCACCCTCACGTTTTTCAACAATTTGTGCTGCAGTAGCTGACCAGACCAAATAGGCTAGCCTTCCCACCTGCATCAGTGACCCTTGGTGCCCATGACCTGATCGCCGGTTGTCCTTACTTAAACCTCTTTTGGTCAGTACTTGTTCCTGCATACCAGAAGCACCATTTGGGAAATGTTCTGTTCCAGTCATCTAGCCCTGTCAGCACACAAACGTCTACGTTTGTCTCAGCACATGTATACCAACCATTCACTTGCTGCCTCATATATCTCACCCTATGACAGATGCCACCCTATGACAGATAATCAATGTTATTCACTTCAATTGTCAGTTTTGCTATGCCAGATTAGGTTGTCACTAAATTATTCTATTAAGATCATCAACCTTCCAGGCCCCTACACAGTCTAGCTTTCTCCATGATGACAGTTGGAGTCCAGTCAATAGGTCCCGCCCAACTTGCTACATAGCATGCAATAAACAAACATAAATTCCTCCTTCAAATCTCAGACAGATACTGTTAAACGCCTCTGACCTTCTCAGTAAACATTGTTGGGGGTGGGTGGGGAGAGAGTCAGAGGCAGAGACCAGAATTCTCAAAGGTCAATTGGCTCCCTGCTGTCTGACCTGTGCTGATCGATGACCTTGAATGAAAGCGCAGACTTCAAATGAATTTTCAGTTTGGCAAAAAACATTTCCTCCCAAAAAAAAGATCCTCACTCAATTAATTCACCAAGGGCGACCTCATGAATAATTGCTGATTTTAATCTGAGAATCAACACATGGAGATTTCATGCTTGGCATGGGAACCTTGCCATTTACAGATAAGGCTTTCATAAGAAAATGCAGGCAGCTTATGCAGAAACGTGGAAAAAAATAAGCAAGCCTCAAGCAGAAGTATAGAAACTTCTTTAGTCACATTAAGGTAAAAATGTACTGGCCCTGAAAGTAAACATGAAAAATATAAGCTCTTGTTACCATTGGCTCAGTATGGTGACACAAAAACAGTTGCTTGTTTTCTCTTTTGTTTTTACGTCATGCGTAAAGATGAACACACAAATGGAATTTTATTCAGTTCCTATTGAATTCAATAAAAACAAGGCCAAAAGATGTAGATGGCACACAACAACACAAAACAGCCTAGTAATAGAAAATATCTACTTTAAAAAGTCTGGTTTGAAGGTGAGAAAATTAGAACGTGAACAAAGCTAAAATGTTGGCAGAAATGTTAAGTCAAATAAAGATAGCCCAAAACTTTCCCATCTGTATGGTACAGTAAAGCTTTTTTGGTTATCTCAACTAGACAATTCACTAGCAGATATTTCAGGAGTAAACAATGATGAGTAAAGGCTCCAAATTCTATTGCCTCATGCTGCAATTTATATTTTCATAGAAATTCTAAATGCAACCGGCTACACAACGAAATCTCCAGAGAGTAGAGGGTCAGTAATGTCAGTAATCGCAGAGATCAAGATGCCTGCCAATCCAAATGTCTGGTAAAGTTTAACTTCCTCCGCGCTATCAAGTGTCCACTCATTTACGAGTTTCCAAATGCCCCCCAAGACTGTCTCTGTGTTTACAGTAGTCAAGCACTTCCTGTCAGAAACAGGACACCATTGCCATTAAAAATAAAATATCAAGCACCCTCCACAGCTATCCGTCAGGCCGTCACCGGAGAGCCCTCATCCCTCTTTACCGCCGGCCGCATCATAAATCAGCTGAGCGGATAAAGTCCAAATGAAATGAGTACAGTAAAGACAGACATCCTCCACAGGGGGATGCACTGCCTGAACAGACCTGAGATTACTCTGCAACGCTGGCAAACAGATTTTTATTACCTGTATCTTTTGCTGACGCCGTGTTTTCCATCTGGGACGGATGTATGGATTTACAGATTTCGAACAGTATGGCGCTGCTCTGTTAGGAACGGTGGGGCTGTCACGAGTGTCATAAGAACCTGGTGAGAACAGCAGTTCCTATCCCACCAAGGAAAAAAGCACAATTTCGTACTAATGAAATTAAAGAACATTAAACTACTGTGTGTTTTATTTAGGAATAAGTTTACATTGAAGCACAGACATATGGTTGTAAGTCGCTCTGGATAAGGGCGTCTGCCAAATGCCATAAATGTAAATGTAAATGTGGAAATGAACATAAATGAATAATCAATTTGCACTGAAATTACTTCAAATTTTCACTTTTAAACAGAAGAACAATAATTTAGACCGAGTAGTCCAGTCATGTCTGTCTCCCTCTGTACCTGCCACAGACATAAGACATAGTCCCTTATTTTTCATAAGAACTTCATTAGTTTATTAAACATTATCATCTGGGTGTCAGGAACATTTCCCCCAAAAAATGGCGGAGTGGATAAATATTTCCTCTTCGCTGAGACGATTTTTAAAGAATTTATTTGCATGTTAGGGACAGAATTCTTGCTTGTTTGTAGGTGCTAAATACTTATTTTACGCAACATTATGCAAATAAATTATTTAGAAATCATACAATGCGATTTCCTGAATTTATTTTTACATTCTGTCATTCACAGTTGAAGTGTACCAATGATAAAAATTACAGACCCCACTATATATTAATGGGAAAGAGTAAATGGGTGACAGACATTATTATTTGTCTGGATGTTTGCTTTATTATTTGTTTGCAATAATAGTTTATTAAATATAACAAATATTCATGATATGGTTGTGCTTTTACTATCTCTCCAGAATCTCCATTGTTGGTGGCTCGGTGGAAATTTGATATTTCTTTTGAGAGGAGGTGTGTAGTAGCCTAGTGGGTAACTCACTCGCCTATGAACCAGAAGACCCAGGTTCAAATCCCATTTACTACCATTGTCCCTGAGCAAGACACTTAGCCCTAAATTTCTCCGGGGGGGGGGGGGCTGTCCCTGTAACTACTCGCTCTGGATAAGGGCCTCGGATAAATGCCGTAAATGTACATGTAAAGGTGTGTGGTACTTATGTATGGTATAATCCCAGCAGTTAAATACACATTAGACCGTTTTGTGGGCATTATGACACAATTTGAAGCATTTGGGATTTCAAGCAATAATTGTTCCAACAAACTTTTGCCATGATAAGCAGACCTGTTGTGTCCACTGTGGCGATCCCTAATGAGAGCAGCCATTAGAAGAAGAAAACCACAGTGGTATCAGTCCTTTTTTTGTTGTTGTTGTAAGTGTTCTGCATCTAGAAGCAGAGCTAATCTCAGCAATAGCTAATACAGATTTTCTATGTGATGCACAGGACAATTTGATAACAAAAGTTACTTTATCCACATTACTAGAGGTCGAAAGCCATACAAGCAGTTTGAAAACCTGTCATGTGATGGCACGGGATACAGAAAACTAGTCTCACTTGATAAAACCAACTTCCACAATTCTGTGAACACTATTCAGACTATTGCACCAAATACTTTAAATGTCTGGGTTATGATAATAATTTTGAATTTCATTGAAATTATCGTGAGAGGTAAACATGTTTCAAATATCTGCAACTCCTTAATTTTTTTTAAATACAATGAAATTAAATTATGTCAATGAGGACAAATATTACAGAATGTGTTTTAGTTTTTTCGGTTTCATTTCCAGAATATTGACCAGATAATTAAAAATATTTGAGTGAAATAAATATTTGTAAGGAATTTAAGCTTTTCTAAAAAATGTATTTACATTTGTCTCCCCCATAAGAACCAGATAGATAAGGACACAATGATACACGGTGAACAAAAACACTGCAAATGTAAATCTTCCATAAGCTGCTGGGTGTTTGGTTGCGCATTTTATTCATGCTGCTCCCCACTTGAGGACATCCCTGTTAAGGCAAACAGTAGTGTGACACTTGGAGTCGGGACACAGAAGACAACTGTTGAGCTTTATAAACAGAGGCAGGAGAAAAAAAACAGACACCGGAGATGAACAGGCACAGCAAATAATCCAGACAACATCCAGCGACGAGAGCAAACACGGGAGGCAAAAACATGATTTAGACAGACAATGAAACTCAGGGGAACAAGGAACAGGTGAAACAGATGAGCAACAACCGAGACTGTGAGAAGGCGAGACATGAACTCAAATCCAGGATATGAATTGGACGTGACAAAATCAGGAAACAAACAAGAAGCGCAGTAAAGGCATAGAGCCAGGAAAAAGGGCAACCCAAAAGCATGTCTAAATAAACAAGGGTTATAAAAAGCGATTTGACCGGACTGCAATGCACAGTTTCTCTGTAATTATGCAAGATACCAGGGAGCAGAGCCAATGTGATTGTTCATCGGAAAAGCTGGACGGCGGTTTGAGCATTAGACCGCATGTTATGTCAAGTGTAAACTGGGCTCTGAGGGACGCTGGAGGCATGGCTGCCTTATGAGCCTTAGTTCATCACATTAGGAGATTAGTGTGTGCTCAATCACTGGACACCCTCACCAAGGTTTCCTCATAAAGCCCTCACAGTTCAGCAGATCAGATTAACGGGGAAATAATAAAGATAAAAACACGTTGGGTGTCCTCCTGCCTCCTGACCTAAAATGGCGTGGCAGTGTGGCAGTGTCAGAAGGGAGCTCAGTCTTGCCTCTGACGCCACGGGTGAAGAGTAGAGTGAGTCAGTGCAATGCCCCCGAGCACCCAGCTGCACCAGGCCTGGGATGCCCCGGCTGCACAGAGCTGTCGAACCCTCTGAGTTAAAGAAAGAACAAAAAAAAGGAGGGGGGGGGGGGCAAGTAGTGTCAGAGTGGATTATGAGAAAGAGTGGCAATGTCTTTCACATAGAATGAACTGAGGGTTGAATCAGCTTCAAAAGGGCGTTCAGGCTGCGATGTCAGCCTGCTGGCATGTCCGGTGCTTCATTCCCTATTAATTGACAGTCTCTATTAATAATAATAATAATAATAATAATAATAACAACAACAACATTGTAGGTTTAAGGGCAAATGGCCATTCCAATGACTATGCACACTACTTTCGAAATGATGCTGAGTGCAGCGTAAAATGGAAGGCATGGGGCTTGTTCACTAAAACCTTTGATCAGGATTTGCTCATAAATAAAAAGCAAAAAAATTAAAACCACAATCTTAAATGATGTTTGTAAATGTAATGTATTGATGGATGTGGGATTAAATCATCCAGAATAAGGAAGCAGCTCCTCCCTTTTCAATTCAATTAAAGATTATTTCTAGTTTTATCACTTTATATAAATCCTTTGCACTAGAAAACAAGCCCCACACTAAGCACAATCGAGCAGTGCCAGTTCGAAATTATTGCCCTAAAGGTTATGTTGATGAGAGCAAAGTGCTTTGACCTCTACCATTCCTTGTGTGGTTTAACATGAGTGTGAAAAATGAATTGAGATGGTCAGCTATTTAAATAAAACAATATATCTTTCTATGGCGCGCTTATTAATCATAATCAGCAAACAGCTATTTAACAGCAGGGTCAAATGTCAGACTGCACACAAGCACATCAACTTTGCTCTAAAAGAAATCTTAAGAGAGTTCTTTCAGCACAGCAGGAAGAAAATCCACACAACTAATCCCAAGACTTAAACCCTCCATCGGCACGGCTGAGTACCCGGCTCAGGTTTACCCTGCCATTTTCTTCTTCTTCTTCCTAGTTAATAGCCATCATAAATCAATACTGACTAAGTGCTCTTTATAGCACTCATTTGTCTAAATAAATGGGCATGGTCCTCCAGGGACCAATCAGAGGCTAGTAGGAAGTGCTCTTTGGAGTCATTTGATTAGTATGTATTTATTTTTTTAATTTGTTTTCTGAAACCTAAATCCCCCCCCACACACACACACACACACACATGCACGCACGCACACACACACACGCACGCACACACACACACATACTTACACACTACATACATACACTTCACTCATTCAAGATAGTGTGGACATATGTGGCACACACATATTGATTTATCTTTTCGTTATATATTTTGCACAACGCATTCAAAAACCATGGACACATTAATAGTATATGGATCTACTATGGTGTTTCTAAGGCCAATCTCACTCTCTCGCTCTTGGCTCTCCCAGCACATCTCCCACACACTCATGCTAACACACCTACAGTCTACCATCCACGACTCTGTTGCTAAGCGACAGGCTAAGTATGATGGACTGCGCTTATGAGAGTGGCATTTGTCCAGCCCGATCCCGTTCCCAAGAGAAAGAGCTTCTTACAACACTGTCAGGCCTGTAGATTGCATCTGCTCATTAGGATGTGCTGATAACATCTTGAATGTTGCCTCTCTGTGTCTTTACAGGGAAGGTGAAATGTCCTTAAGTGTGGTACTGGTGTGTTAAGCCGAATGGGTAAATAAACGGGTTTTGTGAGTTAGTCACCTTCTCTGACCTTCCTGACCTCGGTGCTCTTTTTTGGAATACATAGCCAGGGCCATCTGGACCAACAGGACACCCAGCAACACCTGAATCAGAAGACCAAACAGCGCTGCATTTCAGAGCACTGTCAATTTAAACAGGATGGTATGGTGGTGCCTCTGTGGAGTTGCGCTGACAAACAAGTGACTGTGATTCTGATAAACTGTGCAAGACTCATTTAACTCTGTAAAGTGGACTAAAGGGTTACAGAAGGACGTCCTGAAAACCCAGGTGGCAGGATACCAGGATACTGACACGTTATTAATAGAAGCAGAGGAGGAGGCACAATCTAAGTGCAACCTTGTTATATGCACGTTTCAAAATGTCTTATACGAGTCTCGTCACACACATCACTGCAAACGTCCTATAAAAATGTCAATGTGTCAATTATTAGATGAATTTGGCTATTTTTAAACATCTAATTTAAGACGTCTATTGCAATCACTAATTAACAATAATTAACACAACACTGACACAGCAATAAAATACATTGTGTTCCTGTTGAACTCATTACAAAGATTTAACTCATTACAAAAGAGGGTTGTAACATTGCAATATTAAATATATATTAAGTAGCATT
This sequence comes from Denticeps clupeoides, assembly GCF_900700375.1. Lineage (NCBI taxonomy): Eukaryota > Metazoa > Chordata > Actinopteri > Clupeiformes > Denticipitidae > Denticeps > Denticeps clupeoides. Next base: position 9,984,617 of record NC_041714.1, read on the forward strand.
ATGTATATTATATTTAATAATATATAATATATATATATACACACTATAGCATTGTATATACTATTAAATATATATTTCATGCTGTATTTATTTAATGATATTCACTGATATTCTGGGATTCCTACTAGATGACTGGAGAAAACCGTTTCGTGAAATGTTGTATGCACTGCTATACTTTACACAACAGCCCTCATTTACAGCCCTCAGGACTTTAAGTAGAAACCCATGAGGAGCAGTTCTCCAGCAAAAAAAACTCTTTGAGAATCTCAGAGGTCTGAAATCAAAGGTTTGTTGAATTAGAGTTTTGTGCAAATAGCAGAATTTTGTGAAGTGTAGATGTCAAGCTGACTGAGCTTAGTGCTGCATGTTTCAGTAAGTTTTCATACATTATTCAACACATTATTGATTTGTATTTGTAAGTAAACCTCTACTTAGAAATTCAGAAATTTCTGAAATAACATGAGAAGACTGTTCAGTTTCGGGTGATTGAAACGGAATTGGTTAATGGTGTAATAAAAGAGTAAAAAGTGTGAGTGTGTTTACTCGAACGTGGCTCACCAGGTAGAAGAAGGGCCCAGCAGTCACCTAAGAGGCCTCATCTCCACTAATTGCTGGCTGTCAAGTGCGTGCATAGCAGGGGGGTCCCGCCCCCTGGCTCCTGCCGGGAGGCCTCCACTCTCCCGACCCCCCCACTTCATCCCCTCTTGTACTGGTTTCAACATTTACGCTGCCTTACGCGCCGTCGCCACTCTCCGATTCCCTGTGTTGCCTACCCGTGTACAATAAAGTCTCGTTTCAGTCCACCACATTCAATCAAAATGATCACAGGCTTCGTTTCCCCTGCTCCGTAGCCTTGCAGTGTTGAGTGTTAAGACTATTTATTAAAATTTATATTAAACCATATTATTTTAAGCATTTGTGATAATTCCAAAGGGTCCTTAAACTTTTAGTGGACAAATATTTGGTCATTTGATTCCATATGTAGCATTTTGGAGAATTTTTTATGTCTTGGACCACACATTGCCACAGCGGTTAGCAACGTGGCCTTTCACCTCCTAGACTGTGAGCTTAGCTCTGGCTTTGTTTGCAGCATACGTGAGTGAGTGGATGGGGTATGTGTGAGCCCCGCCCTGGGTGAGTCCCTGCCCTGTGCCCAGCGTCCTGCAACGCTGATTCTGGATAGTGAATGAGTGTGTATGCCTTACGTTTACCAATACAGCGATACCAGAGCTTTCCTGCCACAGTAACACTGACATGTGCTGTGCTGGGACCGACTCCAGACTCCTTGCACCCATTAGATGGATAGGTGGGTTTTGTAAAATCTTGTATATTATATTACAGATGGGACAACCGACATGCAATGTAAGGACATTTATGGGCCAACTGCAGCCGTGTAACGTGACCATGTACAATGTTGTCTATCAGTTGACTCATCAGATGAGCCACTGGGAGTGAAGCAGTTCCTGACTATAAATATGAAACTGTCTGTTTGATTTTGAGTGTTGTCAAATTAGCACGTTATTTTGTTAGTAATTTTAAAAAATCTAATGTATTCAAATAAATGTATTAATGATACATAATAAAATGCTGCATGCACAGGAGAATTCCCCATCCTCCCATGCAGACAGTCCTAACAGTCACAATGTCCCACCCCCTTCACTGATCCGCTGGATGAAGAAGGTTAATCATACATTCCCCTAATAATTAGCTGTCAGGCGCTCAGTATTGACAGACTCCAAAGAGCACGCCGGCCATTTTGCCTGAAACACAGTGATGGGAGATGGATCCCACATCGCTGAGAAAATGAGCTGTGTCATCAGTGTGCTGCATTTGTCCGTGTCAAATATGATGATGCTGCTGAGAGCGTCCTTTCCAGCCCCCCACCCCCCACTTGCCCCATCCTTATCATTCCAGGCCACTGCATGAAAACATTTCCAGCAAACCAGCTAGCAACCAGTTTGGCCATAATCCTATTTTAATACTATTGTAAAAAAATTATGTAATGATGCCCACTAAACATTAGACGTCTTACGGACGTGCAGATCATGTCTATTTTGCTTCCATTGGTCCAGAACAATTCTGGACTTTTGCATGACATGTCCGCTATTTTGCATTTTAACTATGACCCCCTTGGACGTCAATATGCGGTCAAACCTGGACTTCTTTGTACGCCATGGGGACATACGAAAATGACATTACCCAATGTGCGTAGACACGTTGAAGCGATGACTTATTCAGGTCATCCCTGCATATAGCCATCTGTGCCTTTAAGACGAACTGATGACGTCATCACCGATGGATGGCCACTGCAGTGCTTTCGTTCTGTGAGAGCTCTCGAAAAAAACAACGTGGAAGACAGAACACTTTGAGAGCTTCACATGCTCTCAAATCACTTTCACAAAGAAGCTGAAAGGCACTACAGTTATGCACAGAGCCTAGAAACAGTAGACCTGAAAAATTATATCTACTATGAGTTTACATTTTACGTAGAAATGACATTAACAATTACCCCATTTTCACTAGAATGAGCCCTTATACAGAGCTCCTGGGGATGTAAATACTAGACTTAAAAAACACGTCATGTGGCATCACAGTCTGCACCTTTAGCAGACCAACAGTGTGGTCTGTGCAAAGATGTCCTGAAAAAGACGTTGTATCAACATGTCTATGTGGTTTTGATAAAGATGATAATCTTGGTACTGCGTCTGTTTTATTTTATTATTTAAAATCATTGCTTTTAGGGGCTTTTGTTGCTATTGCAAATGGCATTGTGACATCAACAGAAGATTGTGTTGACCTTTCAGGGCTAGGTGTACGTGTACGTGTCTTCAGTCAAGAAGAGGTGAGGCATCAGAAGGGGCGAGGCTCCCCACAGAGTAGAGGAGAGGAGTTTTCTGCAAACTGAATCATGAATGCTGGGTGCCAAGTGCTCCTCTAGCTTCATGAGTTTCATACCCTTGTCCGCAAAACTGTTTTTTCTGATTGGAAGGACCATGCTATGCTTTGATTATCATCACTTATGATAATTTTAAGGTTTAATTTCAATTATAAATAAATTAGAATATCTTTGATGCTTTGGATGCTAACAGTTTATATGATTTACCGATTATCGTCGACAAAAAAAACAAGAGAAGACTCAGGTCACAGCTTCTACTGAACTATTATTTTAAATAGCTTAATTAGTACCTAAATATGTAATTTTCACCAATGAGAGATGTTTTTGTTAATTTTGTTAAATCCCTGTTAGATCCCATGTTGACTATATTGTCATTTGATGTCCAACATGTACATTTTATCATTGTATTCCATAGCAGTGGGGACTCGTCCAAGCACAAAACACGATCAATTATTTAGCTAAAGTATCCGTGTCCACAACACAACAAATCAGCACACCGTCCGCTGAATTATTGATACGGGTTCCACTTGTCGCGTGCATCGTGTCTTGAATTAGACACTGCAGCTCAAACACCATAAACACTAACGCACATTGCTTACAGTGCAGCGAGAGTGCAAGAAGCGATGAGGGACTGAGGTGCAAATGAACTGACATTTCATCGGGTTTCTGAAGAGGGGATCACAACAGCTTTTAACCTCGACTTTCAGCAAGGATTACTGTCAGTTTCATCTCCCTGTGTCTAAATCACAACTCAGAAATAGCTCTAGCAGGCCTATAATTAGTTAATGCAGAAGAATAGTGGCATGCACTAATAATTGTCCAAATCTGATGTCCACATGTGCTCCACACACATGTAATAATCACACACGGTGCAAAAACCGAACAGTCAGCAATACATCAGAGGGTTAAATCAGTGCATGTTAATGTTAATGTTAACACATTCAAGCCTGGCATCGAATTAGGATTCTGGGTGACTGATGCCAAATCTTTCCCATCTGTAGCTTGATCCTACACCGGTAAGAAAATACACACTTCTCAGTATCTTGTGGAAATATCAAACAGTGTCCAGTCATTTTAAATTAAATGTCTTAAATTAAACATGCCAAGAGTTGGCTGCTTTCAAGTCCAACCTTTCCATTATTAACCATATAGGCTTAGTAATTAGAACTTACTTCTCAACTTAATGTGGGTCAAATGGGCAGATAGAATCCATTACAAGAAAAAAATAGGACTTTTCTATCCATTCCTTTCTGAAGTTTGAGTGCTTCAAATTTCTCAATTTCTGTTTTCTGGGTGTAGTCACGGTGATGAGCCTGATTTGCTGTTTAAAGTAATCTGTATTGGTTGTTATTTGCTCCATCACTAAGCAAGAAGAAAAATAGCTGAGCAGTAATTGGACTGACAAAAGAACAAATGCAATTTGCCTGAAAACACAAACATCTCATCAGTGTCCAGAACAGTCAGGCATGATTTCTTTCCAATAAATCGCTTTGCTGAGCATGGCTTGAAATGGCATGTTTACAATTTTAATTGCGCCGCTTACTTTTTTTTTTTTTTTTTTTTGAGAGTTGATAAAACTGTTCACATTTAAAAATGACCTGTACATATTACTCAATGCTGAAAACCTTTCATGTAAACAGAATAATATTATACTCAGGAAACAATATTATACAGTGATTATTTCTACAATTATTGTGATTATTTCCACTGTTGCAATGCAATCTATATATACGAACAACAAAAGTAAAAACAAACTTTATCTATGCACTTATTATTTTAATACTCCTAATATAGTAGTATTAGCACTTTTCAGTTTCGTCGATGGAAACAAGGTCATCCATTAATTGATCGGCCAATAATCACCAACTTAACAAGTGCAACTCCTACGTCTACGTCCGTGTTACAGAAAGCCCAGACACGGGACCTGTAAAGACTAAAATGACCCTGTCACTCCATATCACCGCTTTCAGCTCCAGTGAAGGGGCACAAAAGACGAGGCTCGCAGAGAGGCTTCCAGAGCCGAGCACACTGAATGGAAAACAAGACAGATTATGTCATTTCCGATTTTGACATGGCCCCGTCCTCAGGTGACTGCCCGCTGGTGGGAGCCCTTTAGAGGTTCTGCCGGCGAGGACTAATCAGTGCCTGCCTTTCAGCCGAGGGCTGGTCGTGTTAAAGTGCAGGAGGGCTCGCCATCTGATCAGGCTGACCGAGATGGGTTGATGCGCATCTGTGACACGTTTTGGCTGAATGTCGAGCCGTTCAGTGCCGCAGGTGGCCTACGGGGAATAAAAACCAGTCAGGACAAGGCCTGCCTTGCCACACGCTCATAAATCTTGAGCTGAACTGAATTCTTAATATAGCCGCAAGGCTAAATCTTACCGCGCCAGAACCTTGACTGCGCGCAGCACCCTACAAAGCTCTGGCTACGTGGGCGGAGCACAGCCTCAGCCCGGCGTTAGTTAAACGAAACCTCCGCGTGCTGCGTAAGTGCGTCACCGTGGCATCGTTGAGTAAACAGGGCGTGACACTTCACCGGTGAAGCGCCGGAGGTTCAGGCAGCCTCAGAAACACGGCCTCTTTAGATGTGCTATCTTGATGGACAGACAACATCTCAATCACAGTGAAAATCAGCGTAAGCCGTGTAATTAAAGAAGAAGAAGTCCTGCGCGTTACAATTTCTTGGCCGGACCGACAGCAACCGCTTAATGGAACCTCCTGGCGCGGATCGGGTTGCATTTAAAAAAAAATGCAACGGTTCTCATGGAGTCACCCGAGAATGCCGGGCTAATTTCTGCCCTGACCCGGGGCAACTTTGACCCAGACTGTGCCGCTGGGGGTGAAAGGCTGAGGTTGAGGGCTGACGCCTCTCGGGCCCGATGCAAAGATTTCTATTTCAGGGCTGCGGTTTAAACAGTGCGTGCTCCATCATTGGCCAGCGGTAGAAACAGAAGGAGAGAGTGACTGCGAGAGTGCGTCAGGGCATGGCAGGGGGGTCGGCCTTGTCGGTGTGACACTGGTCGAATCCAGAACTGCAAGAAGAGCTAATCTTTCCAGTCGTTTGTGACGACTCCCTGAAGGCCTGCTTGGTGGTTGCGGGCTGTGGGCTGCTGAGAAATCTTGAGAGCGTGCTCTTTAAGGCCTGGCTTCAAGGCGCGACTAAGACTAAGCTGCCCGAGTGCTATGCAGCACATAAAACCTCTTTACCGAAGAGTATTAGCATATTCATAGGAAATGAACATTTCCTAAATCTGCAGAATTTCGTACATTGTTGAGTTCTTGAATATTTTAGCCACTGCAAACAACACTAAGGAATTCAATAACATTCAAGGACAGGAATCGCCCCCCCAAAAGTGACTTACGACAAATCAATGCAAGCACTCCTTTGCATAGCCATAGCTGAGTGATCCAGTTGAGCCCAGCTGCATTGTGCCAGGCTTTCATCTTGGTCCAGAACCCCGGCGCACAGAAAGACTTTATTAGCTCCACTGCAGTGATCAGAGGCGAATGGGTCATTGTCTCCTCCAAATGCTCAATAGCCTTGGGAGTGCCCAAATGCCCCTCTGCATAATTCCTGCTCTGAGCCACGATGGAGATTAGGTTTTTTTTTTATTCGCTGTATATAAATATCTGTCAATTTCCAGTCCTGTTTTTCTCTCAACTTTCCAGGGTGATCATTCAAAGTCAGAGACACAGCTAAAGTCTCAAGAGCACTTAAGCCTCAGCCTTCATACATTAGCAGAGCATTTTTGATCTTGACAGCAATTCACCACAATGTTTCTACTGCAGACATTAGCTTGATTAAAACACACAACATCCATTTTTTTATACAAGACGCATAATTCAAGCTAGGGCTGCCCGCCGCAGATTTACATGTTTTTGTACAAATTACATTACCTTAACTTAAAAGCATTGTGACACTGGCAACAGTGATCATGATGCACAGCTTATGCACAGTGCTGCACAAATTTTCCCGTGGAACTGTGGAAAGACAAAGCCTTATATATGGCATTTTATTTATTTTATTTATTGCTGGGGTGTTAGTGGCCTGGCAGTCTTAAAGAAATCACGATGTCAGATCATGCGATTACATGCCAAATGGTGCGATATATATTATTAGTACATGGACTGAAACAACAATATTTTATCTGCCATTCTCTCAAAGTTTACCTGTACCTATCCTCTCCGAATGAATTGCGACTTGTAAATTTGGTTTGGTGATGTTGTAATTCATTTTTATTAAATGTTTTTGCAGTGATGTAAAGATTTATACAATTTTATGTGAGTTTTTATTGATAGGCAAACAAGTGCCATATGATAAGTGTCATATCATATGGCATATCATAATATTGATCTCAGTACTACTAGCAGGTAGTAACACTATTAACCATCTGACCAAGAAAGTCTCATATCCTTGAGCAGGACACTTGCTATTGCTGTGCTGCTGCAAGTAAACTCAACCTCTTTTTGATAAATGGAAGCAGCTCTGGATAAGAGCATCAGTTAAATGTCTACTGACCTGTTTTTCTGCTTCTGCTTCTTTGGGTAACACAATTTTGAAGGACCATGCTTTTCCATATCCTTTTTACTGACTGGTGGTAATAAAGAATCATGAATTTTATTTGAAGGCTGAGCGCATAGCAAAGTTCATGTGATATTATGGGCTTGTGGTGTAAAATGAATAATTTACCCAAAGTATTCTAAACATGCATAAAAATCATAGTCAAGTTGGCACAGATAAATGCTTGCTAATACCTGGAATCTTTTGGTAATATATCATAATAATGATGTCATACCTATGTTGGATCAAAATGGATCCAAAGCTACATTATGCCTATTTGACTGACGGGAACAACTGCAACATCAGTTTTAAAGTGACAAGAGTACTTTCCTGTGCTTAATTACATGGATAAACATGAAGAGTTCAAAGCTAGGACTGAAGTGTCTCTTCATCTGGACAATCTTGCAGATTTATTTTACTTTGGCAAAAAAAGGTAATTTGGTCATGTAGAGTTTTTCATATTTCCTTTATTTGGAAGCATTTCTAATTGTACTAAATGGCACTTAAAAAGGATTTGGGGAAAATATTGTGTGCAAACACCCTTACCTGAACAGATGAAAGGGTAGTATTTGGATTATTATCACAAAATTGCTTTCCAAAAGATATTCAGCACACTGTCACAAGCCAGAAAAAAACATAATCTAAATTTATGGTCATTTTATTAACCATTTGACTTTTTCCAGCAACTATGTTCCATCAATAAAACATAATTTCAAAATGGAAATCTATTATTCTATGTAAATAAAACAGGGGACTGTCCTTTGGTATCTGCTAAATGGCAGAAAAAAGTAAAATATGGAATATACTACACTGTATAAGAAATGAATGGTATTTTGCTCATATGCATGCTAAACATGGCATCACTGCATTTGTTCAGGAGGGGAAAAGATCCATTTCAGATGCAGGCAGGGAATATCCCTCTGTAAAAATGTGTTTCAGAACACGCACACACACACACAGTCATACACAAACCTGGCTGAAAACGCTGCATGTACAGCTCCAGGCATTATAATGAGAGATTTGAGTTCTATATTTAGTTCACAGTATCAAACGCAGCAGCAGTCATTTCAGCATGAGGGCAGCGGCACGGGGGAAAGAAGGAAGAGTTCCATGGGTTTCCGCAGCCAGAAAGCATCTACGCCACAGAGCGAGAGCGAGAGAGCCTTTCCTCTGAGCTCTCCATGGTGCTGAAACACAGGATTTCTTTTCTCTTTTCGATGATTTGCTTGTGCTAGTAATCCTTGTTTACCTATTTTACCTTGAATGCATATTTATAGCCAGAACCAGAGCGCACATGGGAAAACGATTCAGCTATCTGAGATATGCAAAGACATGCGACATGGAAAGAGCAGCTTGATTCCTCAGCAATCCATCCACAATCTGCTTAAACAAAACATTGCGTTTTAATTGGGTCATTTGAGCAGGCTGGAGCTCAGAAAACAAGTATTTGTATTCAAATGCATGACATGAAACAAAAACCAAATGGAATATCAATGAACCTCTAAAATACAGGGCCACTCTGCATTTCAAATTAGGCAGGAAGTATAGCAAATTAAATTTTAGCACTGGTTCCGATGTTATTTTTATTCATCGCTGCATGGGTCCAGTTTGAATTCAAAGCGAAATAATCTGTGAAACATTTGTGGCTGTGTTGAGTCTTTTCAAACATGAATCTGTTCTAGAGAAAGGAAGCAGGTGTGGTGGTGGGTGAGATGGACACTCTTCTCTGACCTACGGGTTACCATGTATGGTGCGTTCTCATCTGCTGCATGGTAGACGAGCAGAGCAGAGTGGATCATGTGATCACAAAAGAAATCATGCTCACAGAGGGCATTTACAGTACAGGCCAAAAGTTTGGAGCCATCTTCTCATTCAATGTGTCTTTACTTTCATGACCATTTACATTGGTAGATTCTCACTGAAGGCATCAAAACTACAAATGAACACATGTGGAGTTATATACTTAACAAAAAAAGTTGAAATAACTGAAAACATACATATTCTATCTCTCTCTCTCTTTCTCTCTCTCTCTCTCTCTCTCTCTCTCTCTCTATATATATATATATATATATATATATATATATATATTTTGTATTCTAGTTTCTTCAAAATAGCCGCCCTTTGCTCTGATTACTGCTTTACACACTCTTGGCATTCTCTCGATGAGCTTCAAGAGGTCGTCACCTGAAATGGTTCTCCAACAGTCTTGAAGGAGTTCCCAGAGGTGTTTAGTACTTGTTGGCCCCTTTGCCTTCACTCTGCGGTCCAGCTCACCCCAAAACATCTCGACTGGGTTCAGGTCCGGTGACTGTGGAGGCCAGGTCTCCACTTTTTGTTAAGTATATAACTCCACATGTGTTCATTCACAGTTTTGATGCCTTCAGTGAGAATCTACCAATGTAAATGGTCATGAAAATAAAGAAGACACTTTGAATGAGAAGGTGTGTCTGTACTTTTATTTCCATTACCAGCTCAAGAACACCCTTCTGCGATGACGCTGCTCAGTGGAAAATCCACTATAAACAGCTGTTCATAGAGCATGGTTTGCAATGCTGGTTGAAAAATCACTTCTTTTCTCTGAGCCAAAGTAACTGGATGGTGAACCTGTCAACTTCAGGTTATCAGGCCGCATCTGGACACGATGTCTACCCACCCTTTCATTTGAGGTAAACACTACGGGTGATTTAGCAAAGCCCGTGTCACCAGGATACAATAACACGGCTCTGGACTGAACAGGGACCCTGGGGGCTTTGCAATTTCCCAGAAACAGTAACACTGATGTGTGTTGCTTTGTCGTATTTTTATGTATTTTTTGTGCTCATTCGATTTCATCGCTTTTTCAGGAACCTTTTCAAAACAAACCAACCAACCCATTTCGAGGGAAATGACTCCCCGCAGCTACGGTGAAGCACATCACACAGCGGAGGAAGGAAATGGAGCCACCTCACGACTGGCAGGCAGAGCATCCACACAGCTCCCTCAAGGTCACTGGGATGCCCTCTACGCCGCGCCGCGCCGCGCCGCGCCGAACCCTCCCTCCTCCTCCTCCGCAGAGATGTTAAGCGCGTCGCCGCCGTCTGAGAGTCGGCGCTCGTCTGCCTTCCGGTCACGCGCCGGGTAAACTGCAGGGGTTGACGTCTGGTTGCGGCCTCTGATCAAGCACTCGGGGCTGAAGGGCTTAACGTGGCTCGTCACTGTCTGCCCGTTCTTACCGCCGTCTACAGGGGCGGGCCTCAGCCGTATCCAGGAGCGAAGGAACTCCGCATTTCCTTGTGAAATAGGGCGAGGGGACAGATTTTACAGCCAGTGCAACTTCCTGCTTTGCCATAAAAAAATCGGGATTGGGTTCAGACGCATACAGACAACAACAGCTGAAACAGCTGGCTCTACTGCCTCAAAGCCAGAGGGCCGTGATCTCCAGGCACATGCTGGCCTTCCTCCGTCCCCAGTCAGAGCGTATGCTAATGGTTTTCCAATGCCAGGCACGCCGTTCCCGAGTCACGTGACTTCGCCGCTCGCAAGGCTCGACAGCCTGAGCTTCTTTCTGCTTATTTTGAACCTCGTCCAAAAATAGTTTCAGCGGGCTACGAAGACCATTTCATACCGCGGTGACAAGAAGAAGAAAAACCAGACAATTCACACACACGACGGGCTGAGCGTTAACTCTGTTTCCATACCATGGCATGCATCATTTGTTTCGGCTCATGAATATGCATTAGCGGTACCTCCCTCTGTTTCAAATACAGGGCGGTCCATTAACTAAATAAACTAAGGTTCCTGAATCGGAGCAGAAGGAAACTGTCCCGAATTCACGCGGAACACTGGCGCATTCGAGAAATGCGGCAGCGGAAAGTAGACAAGCTTTGCCCTTGCATTCAGTGCATGCTGATTCCCCGCCAACAACAAACAGCAGCAATGCAAGGGCTCCATCAACGGCAGCAGGCAGCAAGCCCACAGAGCATCGACACAGAAACGCCACAACTGCAAACAAAGGGTGGCTCTGAAATGAGAAGCTACGCAAACACAGACGGGGGAAAACGGACACAATTTTATATCATAAAATTGATTTGGATGTATTTTTTTGATTATGAATTAGTATTCGCTAGGGTTTTCATCAATTTAAGTGAAAACAGGAAATAGCAGATGAAGTTTTAACTTTATTTTCTAGCAAGCCTATATTGCACACACCTTCTTAAAAAGTCCCGTTTATTTGCATTGCACCCTGGAACATATAAAAACCCAAAAATATTTTTTTTTACATTTTTTATTTTATTTTTCTTTATAAAAACATGTGCATGGTTATTATCACATTATGTTATTGTCTTATTACATCTTTCTCTGACTGTTTCAAAAGTTTCCAGTGTATTGTAAATCTTTTTGAGGTTGGGATATCGGAACATATTTAACACTGCCGAGATGGAACTGTGGGTGCAGGTGGTTTCATAGAATTTTGTCACCTCTGACCGACACTTATTATCCACAAATTCAACAGATTGCTTCCTCCACGTTATTAGGCTCATTTATTGGGCACTTTTCTCATTTGGCCACCGCTGAGCAGACGATTCTCCACAAGAAGAAATAACAAGCACCAGTGAAACTTCATACGTCCAAAAGCTATGAAACATGACATTTCTGATGATCGAAAAGGGTCTTACAACTAGGTAATTGCGGGCATTCTGTGGATTTATGTAACAATACCAACTGGTCTAATCTACAGTCTGTATTTTTACACAGCCATATTTCTGCTAATGACATTTACATCGTCTCACAACTTCATTCTGGTATGGTTATGATCACTCATGAACTAAAAATAAGAAAAGTAAAAATAAAAACACCGTATGCACTGTAATACCTCTGATTAGCCCACGTATACACAGCAGATGATGGGCTAGCTATACCGTCAACTTCAATCCTGTCCGCATTAAAGACAGACAGAATATAGCCGCCATAGCATTAGCATCAAAGGCAGAGACAGCGCTAGTTTTAAATTGTCTCTTAATATAACTCAGAGTGTATTTGCCGGACGGAAAATGGAGTTATGGTTACATACCGTAGGGCCCAATCACAAACTGGAAACTCACAGCTTATTTCAAGGTACGCTGGGTTTTTTTTTTTCCTCCTCCAACAAACACCCGCGTGTTATTTATATAAGGAATGAAAATTAAACTCAACACTGAAAATCGCAGGGGAATTAAGCCGGCGGTAAAAAAAAAAAAAAAAAATCAATATCAATTTCTGTCCTTTCTTTCCCTCCGTTTGTTTTCTGAGACAAGTTCCTGTTGTTGACAGACTTCTTACGCCTACGTGACAATTAAACATATTACAGCGTATTTCGCTGAATTCTTCCTTACTTACAGAGTATAGTGATTCAGCAGATACTGAATATAAATTCTAGCCATGGTCTGAAATCACCAGAAGAAACATTTAGACTTTTTAATAAAATGGTATGACCAAATGATACTGTTTATCACTATCACACCACTCAAGAACATGGACCGGTTCAATATGGGATTTACTGCCATCATATATCTCACTGGAAGACGCGCACATATCTTGCCCGGCGTTATTACAGGCCAATTACCATTTTGGGCACTGGGAAGAGCCTGGTTCAACACAGCCGAAAACAGATCCAGGCTGAGAGGAAATGGGAAGGAGCCCTTCACAAAGCCCTTAAATAACCCAGCATTACAGCTATCCAGAGCAGCTGAGGAGCCGGTGTAACTCCGCGCTGTCATCGGCAGACGGAGAAGGAGCATATGCCCAGACTTCACACGGCGAGCCGCTCTGAGCTGGTTGCACAATCCACGCGGATTCCGTGTTTTCATCCAGGGCGGAACCGCGGCGTGCCTGCTAATAATACGGGATATAGGTAATGGAATGGGCAAAGGACACGCCACACTATCCCTGTCTTCTCACTCGCAGAGGCCCGCCGCCCCCAGTTTGACCAGCCGAAGGCCTCTGCAGCGTCCCATTACTAACACCATGCCAATGGGACCGGCCTCACCAGTCAGCTGCACTGAGGGATCGCATTTCACTCCCTTAATTCTCCTAACAAGCATGTTCCCGTTGCACCCAAGTGTCAAAATCCCTGCGCAAAGTCACCGCACCGGGCTCCAGAAATGGCTCTACAAATGAGCCTTTATCTTCCGAGGACAGTTCCACGTCTCCTCTTCCAGGAAACACGAGGCTGAGCCACGCCGCGGCATCGGTCCCGATTAAAATCTATAGTAAAGGCTGTGGCCCCCGCATAACTTTTCTAAACGCTCGGTGACAATGACAGTGTTGCAATGGCCTTATTTATGTGATAGTAAAACACATCTGATTACTTCCCAGAATGCAATGGATGAAAAGGAATAGGGCCCTATAACACGAGGGAAACATTATTTCTTATTATATTATTATGGACATTTAATCCTATATACGGAATAGCGTTGTGTTCGTCTCAGAAGAACCCAACATGTAAAGTTCATGAGCCCTGTAATTACCCGAAAGTGCTCGGACTTCCCATAAATATCCATGATCCAAAGCGACGGTCTGCCTGCCAGGTTGACTGCGTTTCGGGCCTGGCCTAATTAATACCGGGTAATCATTAACCCGCACGAGGCAGACCGCAAGGTCCAAAATCAGACTGGAACCAAGCACAGATTGATACGTCCCCATTCATTTTTCCCAGAGTTCCACAGACAAATGATTTCATTCAAACAACTGCGAATGAGTGTGTGTTTTTCTACTGGAATTAGAATTCCTGCGGGAAATTCCAGGTCACTTTTGTCGTGAAACTTTGCAAGACTCAAAAAAAAAAATCCCCTATCCCGCGACCTCTAACCTCTGCACACCGACAGGTTCGTGCCGGAGAGGCAGAACACGCCGGCGAGCCGCTCCGCACGCGTGCCACGTAAAACCACGAACCACGCCGGAGGCCATCACGTTCACCGAGAGGACACATGGTCCTGTCCGTCACGGGGGCCCACTTCCCCGGTAACAGGTGACCAGCAGACGCAGGACACGTTCGCGCGTGACGTGGTGAATCCAGGCCTCCCGCAGAGAAATCTGGAAAACAGGGAGACGTCTGGAGAAAAAAAAAGGCCTTGCGCGCTTCCTGGAAGGGTTCCACTCGGTGTCCTGTGTGCCCCGTAGGTGACCCACAGTGACCTTTATTCAATTCAGAACCCGGTCGGTGCGTGAATGTGATGAAGCAAATTTGCGTCCCCCGGCCCTGATTACCTTGTGTTTGATGTTACAGTGGCAGCAGACCGTCCACAGGTATTTGAGGGTCCTCCACAGCAGAATGATGAAGAGACCCCCGAAGAACGTCACCATGGACGAGGCGAGGAAAGCCCACCACATGCGCTGGCCATTGTTGTCACAGGGCACGTCTGGCGAGAACGGGATGATCACATCCATCTTGGATATCGAGACAGAAGAGTCCGGGTTCTTGTTAGAACTGATATGGCTGCTCATCACAGGGCTGCGGCCGCCATAGGAAACGTTGCCGTCCGCCGCGGCTAGCATCGAGAAGCCTGCCGGAGCTCCTGCCCGCGCCCCCGACTCCGGCCATCAGCCATGTTGCTTCGGACGGCCGTCGCCGTCGAACCGTGCGGTGCGGAGGGTGTCGGCGGGTCCCTGCGCGGGACGCATTTAAATCCGCATTAATGGCGACGCGGGCGTTTTCATTTCGTCAGAAGGAGAACGACATTCGTTCACTCAGAGGAGCCGCCACGACGAGGAGCCGCCGCCTTCCATCGATGGAAAAAACAACAAAAAAAACCCAACAATTTCTACACGTCAACACGAACAAAGAAAAGTAAAAACGAAACGAAACGAGCGGAACTTCGTCGAACCCCTTTCCCCCCTCGTCGAAAGGACCGCGGCGTCCCCGTCAGCGCCTCCCGGTCGCCGCGCGGCGTGACACGCGATCCGGTGGGCGCGCGGACCGCCGGAGATTTACAGGTAGGGGGCGGAGCCAAGCGCGCATCATCCAAAACGGGGGTGGGGGGGGTCAAATAAATACATACGCTGCGGTAATATTATTATCATTAATAATAATAATAATAATAGCAATAATAAAGAGGCGCCAGGCTCGGTGCGACAGCCCTCAGCCCGCGGCCGGGAAGGAACACGCTGCCAACTTTCTCCGCCGCCGTCCGTCTCGCTGCCCGGGGCGGGAACCTGTTGATCCCCCTTCCCTACAGCCACCGAACTCCCCAAAAGCACGCGCAATATGGAATTACCCACGGTGCACCGCGACCCTACATAGCCACCTGTCACGTAGCGTGTATTTTTTGACAGTTTCCATTAGCGATATAATATTATGTTTGATACAGAGGTTGGATTGATTGATTATTGGAGCTGGAAGAGGGCTTTAATCATCGGTGAAATTGGCCTGCGGTTCGGAGACGGTCGCGTCCGCAAACTGCAGGAGGGATGGACGCGTCGCTGGGAGAGATGAGAGGAGGAGAGGAGAGGAGAGGAGAAGAGAAGAGAGGTGGATGCGCCTCTCCTCCTACTGGCTGCTTCGGGAAAGGCAGGTACGACCAGAGTGTGCTGCGAAAAGGCCTTAATGTGTCCGGTTAGTCATTGTGCGCTACTTCTATTTATAATAATAGACATATACTCAAGTTATTGGGCTAAATTAGTAAGCGATGGACGGAAACGGCCTGTTATAGTGTTATTTGTGTGTCAAATCCAAAAGGGATGAAGAAAAAGAAGAAGAAGAAAAAAAAAAGAATGGTCAATCCATGATCACAAGAGTAATCGTCCATGGCCATTTTCAGTGAATGGAGTTAACGGTTGGACGGACACAACGAGACTGTCCCAGTGTATTTTAAAGTGCCGGATGGGAATTCAGACGTCCTGAAACAGATATCCTGACAGATGTATACCCCTTATGAAATATGTGCACAAGACATGAGGGACATTTTTCAGAACTACCTGTCTTGTAGCCATCAAGTGTTTTTCCATCAGTACACAATAATACATGTACAAATTCCACCCTCATTGCCTGCATGGCACCATACACCATGTAGTTGCATTGCTTTATTTCACAATAAAGAGGCAAAGTGGCTGTTATGTTATAAATGTGGCACTGTAATTTATGCTTTGCAAAAACAAATTTCAGGACCGTGTCTCCAGAAAAAGAGGAGTCAAAAGCTTTTTCAGAAGCAGGCTGGGACATGATCCTGGACTTGAGCTGGAACAAGATTTTCATTTGTGGAACAGTGTGTTTGTAGTCATTCCGAAAAGCATGGACACTTTGTGTAATAGAGAAAATGACTTTTATTGTCATGTTAATGCCTTTTTTTCATACAAATCACATTTCTTTTAACAAAAGAAGGCCAATCACAACAGTACCTGCCATCTATTCCACAGACTCTAAAGTACAACCGTAAATTGCATCCCATTTATGCCCCCACCCCTCCACTCCCACCCTGAACCAATTACTACCTATTCAGGGGAAAAAAGTTAGACATTTCACTTTTAAAATGCCTAATTGTAACCCAAGTCAACGAATGGACTTTTTTTCCACTGGAAAAAACTGTGCAAGAAATATCCCTTTTCAAAACAAGAATATAGTTTTTGCTAATTAATTATCAGACAAAAGGCCTTTGATGAAATGCAAGGAACAGATGTGTGATACACTCAAATGGAAGTTTTATAATAAAAATTATAGTACCTATTATACGGTCTACTGGAAACCTACTGCTACTTGTTTAGGGTCCATTTGCAAATGCAAAAAAAAAAAAAAAAAAAAAGACATAGTAGATTTTGGCACAACATTAAAAAGCAAGGAAAGGAGTTGTGTGACCTTACCAGGGATATTAGTGTGTGCCTTTTGTACACAACAAATATAAATAATAATGGAAAAAATTATTTTACCACTTGAGATATACCCTGAATGGTGTAGTGTGAATTATATTTCAGTGGGTACATATAAAAGTGACCGACAACCAAAAACACAAGACAATAAAATAAAATGAATATAGAAAACTACAAAACTCTGCTACAATGTGATGACTGCTGCATCTTCCTAGGCCTGTGACCTAGATAATATACATTATTATATAGTGTATATAGATCTATATATATTTCTATGAATTTGCACACATACAGGGTGTGCGAGCCTGAACAGTATGCGTGAGCAGGTTACACTTTTTCACATAAATAAACTATTTGTAATGATTAGAAGAGAGTTCTTTCAAGAAACACAGTGGTCTGTCTAGCCCCGGAGTGCACTCTGAGTTTTTAAACACCCAGCATCGTATCACAAACACGCCATTGTCATTCGCTCTGCAGATCTCCAAAGGCACTTCCATTTGGCCCGTAAAACCGTTTCACTTCAACTGAATTAGTTCAGACTACACTGTAGTGATCACTACACAACCTTACCCACAAGTTACAGAGCTTTTCCTTGCACTGTACGAACATCACTGAACTGATGCGTGCCGATGATTTGGAACCACTTGCATGCCATTCAGTACAATGGTTCCATGAGCAGGACTCACACTGAGCTGGGATAGCAGACACTTCATTTTAAGGGAAGCAAACATGAAAGCGCACATTCAAGCAGACATCAGACATCAACTAACAGACTGATCACCTTTTTTTGTAAACAATTGTCTCCAATGCAGCATAAACATCAGACATCCTTTGGGAAGACCAAAATGAACACAAAAAACATCAGTGCTATAATCCTGTTTCTGCATGGACAACATAAAGGATTGTTACAGCTACCATCAACATACATGTTAAACAAAAATATCACTATATAATTGTAGTCTTCATTTTAAATGTACCATTTTTCTATTGTTATTTTTTTTTAAATGCATTTAAAACACAAGTCAAAGGCTGAGATCATTGATTACTGTTTCAGGCCTTTATGTTGAGCCAAGGGGAGTCCACAGGACTTTACTCTGTTCCTGATCAACTATAGTCACAATCTGAGTGCAAATGTAGGGCAAGGTGCCGCCTTGGACAATACCTGAGGGAGTAAAAATAAAAACACTTTAAAAACACTAAAGACAAACTATTCTACACTCACATCAAGACAAATGAAAATTAGATTTTTTTCATTCACAGTCACACACAAGTGAGCACTGATGGATTACTTTTGTCTATATTTCCGCACCTGTAAAGAATTTGCTATATTCCTGCTCAATCTTCTGTGCGACGTCAAACTGTTCCTTGGAATGTTTCTGAGACACTTTATCCCGCAGATATACAGGATCCTTCTGTTCCCTTTATGGGTGGGAAATAAATCAGCTATTAAAACAAAATAAGTTGTACAGGAACCATTCATGTAAATTACATGAACCGATGATATTATCATGCAAAGAAAGAAGCTGCTTGAGCTGCAACACTTTGGGAAAACAAAACTGTGGTTGAAGGGAGCCGATCTCCAGCTGTTCAACATTAGATAATGGTGCTGCCATAATGGAGAAGGGGCAGAAGCCGTGGACTCGGGTGGGTGTAACAGTAGATGTATGAGAAGGTGGGCACGGCAGAGGAACATACAGAATGAGAGGAAGTGTTACTGTGAATGTGAGAAGGGTGATTAAAAGTGATTAGGAGTGCAAGCAAACGAGGGTGAAAGGGAGAAACTATCACCTTGTTCACACCTGGCATGAAGATGTGTTAACACGTCTTAGGTTGACATGTGTAAGTGTGAAATAATCCTACTCGCACTGAGATTTGATCATTCAGAACATACATCAAGGCCACATGCATGCAACCATGTATATGATGCACATGTTGACCTGCATGTATAGAACTAAGATCCAAATTTTGGAATCATTCTAGGACTGAACTGATTACCTCAGACGTGTACATTTGTGATCAGATCAGGGAAGACATGTTTATGCAAGTCTGAAACTAAACGAAACAGGAACAGTGCACTTAGAAAGTGATAGTGGAGACCCTCTCCTGCACTGAACACCGATTTTCCTCAACTACTGGCTTCTATGTGGCTGAATGTGTTTTATGTCCCCGTCTCTTTTAGGTTGACTATGTGGGAGGACATTAAGCCTACCAGTTCCAACTGACATCTGAAAAAGGGAATTTACAAAGTGTTTGGCAGGTCCCCAGGGTCTGCTAGGCCCTTACTCTTTCGAGAGGTCTCCAGGGTCCACTGAGATATCTAAAAGGAGCTCCGTTGGGGATCTCAGTCATGTACTTTGTGGATTTGTGTGATTAAACCCTCTTTTTTTGTGAGTGCTCCCTAAATGCTTGAGTTATCCTTCATTAAAGCAATTCTGATGCTGGTTGTGCTGATTCTGCTGGTTCATTTTACATATTATCTTCACTGTAAATAAATGCACCTCCTCCTCTCCACACCCTTTTTGCGTTTCTTAAACCCCCTAGACTAGGGAAGGTGACTGCTATCCACCTGTGTTATACTGAACTCTGGATTGTTACTGACTCATCCTCATTCAGACATGACGGAATACTGCTGCAGTAGAAGGCAAAAGGTACAGTGGAGGAGCTGAGAATACATTTTAAAAATGGCAAAATACAAAGATTAGGTCAGTTAGGCAGGTAGAAAAGGACTGAGGGGGAAAAAAATGTTTTCACTTACTTGATCTGCTTCGCATTTTTGTAGCGTATGAAAACGACGATTGGGTATATGTGAACACTGTGAAGACGTTCAATGGCGTGAGGTGCAATGTCAAGCAAACAGTGACTATCCTAAAAGAAAGAAAGAAAAGTTTTTTGTTTTTTTTTACAGTGAGCATAGACCTGGGCTGCATGACTTGATTAAATAAGAATTTCTTGGCATTGTGGATTTTTTTTGTGGATTTTTGTGACTTTGTATTAGTAGTCACTATAGAGTCTGCCAAATGTCATAAAAATGTCATATTTGTTTATTAGTAATTCTGGCTTTTTTGTCAATGTTTAAGACTATTTTGTGAAATGTGAAAATGTGTCAAATGAACTTTATTCTGGTTCGTTTTTGTTACAAATATTTTTCTAACCTTTGTCCTCTTTTGTTTTGTTTTATGCAATTGATGCTACTGTTCTCAATAAAGATTAAAGTAAAACAAAGAATGTGAATAATTGTTGGAAATGTTGTTACTGCCTGATCATACAGAATCTTATTCAAGATTGAAAGATTGTCGGATCTAGGTTGCACAATCCACACATGAGAATGACTCAAGTTAAGAAGCAGTTAAGTGAATACCTTCTCTGTAATTTCCTTAATGGAGGCCACAGTGGTCACATCGAAGTGTCCACTCCTGCGTTTATAGTCAATGAACAGGCAGTCTTTCACCCCTCTCTCAATGGCTTGCTGAGAAGCTTTCATTACCTCTGAATCATTGAGAGAGACAATAATGACATTTGACCAAAAACAGGGAATCTTTTTAGTACCTGCAACATGAATTGATCAGAGCACTGAAACACTACAGACAGAACATATTTTATGACTTGCTCTGCAGAAGCACGAAAAAAAAAATTAAGTAACAGCATAGTTGAGGAATATATTTTTCCTGGTTAATTTGAATGTGTTCGGTCACACAGAAATGATTGCTTTAGTTTTCAGAAATGTAGCTATCCTTTCAACTGGCAGACAGTCACAGTAACCTAAATTGCTTTTAATCTAATAAAAAAAAGGCCAATTAGAAAAGCAGTCTCACCTGGCATGCATCGGCAGAATTTCCCTGGAGACTCTTTGACCAGCATGTCTTTGACTGGGTCCACCAGTGGGCCAAGGATGAGGACTGGTCTGGGTGAAGTGCAGTCCACCTTCTGCACTCTCTGGTATGCTAGACTTACACAGTCTGCACAACAAATAGGTCTGGGTCAGAGGGTTCAATTAAATATGGCCAAAACCATGTAAAACCTTTCCCAAGAGAATGAATAATTAAAAAGATGTGTTACTGTGTATGTAATTACTATCAATTCAGAAGTTCATTAAAGGCGTGAATAAAAGCTCCACCTTCTAGAAATGGGATAGAGTCTGTGCTAATGGCATCCAGTGCCACCAGCTCTTTGCCGTCTTTGGAGCTGCTGCGTTTGTGTTTCTGCTTCCTGCGGAAGAAGGAGCGGCGTGCAGCGGCAGAGAGTGTCTTGCTTGAGCCATTTTCATCCTTCAGTTCAGTCATGCTGTGCCTGCGGTAAAACTCCTGGTCCATCCTGCATAGTCACACAAAGGCCATTACACAGAGATTAGCATTACAACTGTAACTACTGAAAGACTATGTGTATTGCAAATGCTTGACTATGCAGTTTCAAGTTGCAATCTGTTAATATTACAAGAGTATGTATCATCACTTATAATCATTCCATCCCTAATTGGGCCCTAATTATTGACCAAGCAGTTCTTATTTATTGCCGATTTCTGTAATTAGACCCATTCCACTGCTTTTGCAGATTCACACTTACAATAAAGTGTTAGATTGGTCTAGCACAGGGGTCAGCAACCTAAGGCTCTGGAGCCGCATACGACTTTTCACTGCAGCTCCCTGTGCCTTTGGAAAATCTAAAAATATACTACACTTAAAATATTATTTGTGTTTTTTTTTTATTATAGCTTGAAATGTCAAGATCTTGTAACATTAAAATGCAACGTGTTTAGTTTTTTGTTGCTCAAAATATGAGTCACATGCATTATATACGCATTATGCATTATTTCACAAGCAACATGCTAGCCTATCCTTTTTTAATACATAGCATGAAAGTAAAAATAATATATGCAGTGTTATAATTTTATATGTCAAAAAGACTTTGCGGCTCCCGTTGCTTTCTCTTTTGTGGAAGCCAGGTTCAAATGGCTCTATTAAAAGGTTGCCAACCCCTGGTCTAGAATTATTGGATAGCAAGACCTTACAAAAGGACACACAATCTTTCAAATGTTGTGTTTGATTTGTGGGTTTATCATACCAATTATGTTACTTACATATATTTACTGGGGATCTGCCCCCTCTGAATTTTTTGTGCGTTCTCATCAAGTTGCCAGGCCATCCAAGTGCCGAAGTTGCCCTTTGGTAGCGTTTCATCCACATAGAGGATGTCATCCTTTTTAAAAGTGAGATCAAGCTCTGACGATTCGACAGCTCGGTCATAAAGTGCTCTGGGAAATGGAGTGGGATTGAGAAAAAGAAGGGGATAGCACAGGAAAACATTATTTCAGTTCAGAGAACAGCAGTTTTTTCTCTCTAAATGTGTCATAACTCTTCAACCATTTGAATTTGGCAACAAAGTCTTTGCTTTTCTTCTGCTGACAACATATGCAAACCGCAAAGGGAAAAAACAGCACGACAGCTGGCTAACTAACAATTTCGTTTGCTGAAAAAAAATGCAGCTATGCTGGATTAACATTCGGCAGAAGATGCAGCACAAAGAAATTGCACAGTGCAAAATATGCAACATGGGTACAGAAGCATTTTAATAAAGACTGCTAGTGCAGACAAATAAATTGTGAGAGTTCAGTCTCAATATGCACAAAAATTTAAAGTTAGCCTTTACCTGGTATTTGTTACACTGTCTGCATTATTAGAGACTGATTCAATTTCAAGTCAAGTATTGTAATAACAATTTGTAATTAACTTTCTTATCTTAAGGTAGCATAAAAGAAGACAAAAAATGCTTTTAGTTACAAGCATGACAAAATACCCTGATAATACACACTCAGTTACTGAAAACAGGCCACTAGTTAAGATGACTTATGCCTTTGTTGTACCTGATAAAGAATCCATCTCCAGGATGTTCTTTAGCCAAGTTGAACTCATCCACCCGAAGCTGGACTTTCAGCGTAACATTTTCTGCAGGCTTCAGCATTTCCAGGTAAGCCTCCTCTGCAGTCTTATTCTTCATGTGCACCGAGCCGTACTACAGAACAGAGAACAAATTTCATTGTAACTTTTTCCCTCCTCCCTGCCTTCAGTGTTGACCAGTCACTAAAAAGATAAGAAAGTGAGTTGGATGGGGCGGTGGAGATATGGAGGCTTTTGCTTTGGACATTAAGCAGGTGCTTATCGATTTCTATTAGGGGGAAATAGAATTTGTGTGGCGATGAAATGACATTTATGTTGGGGCCACCAGAGAAATGTAGTTAAG
The DNA here is from genome assembly GCF_900700375.1 of Denticeps clupeoides. Taxonomy (NCBI): domain Eukaryota; kingdom Metazoa; phylum Chordata; class Actinopteri; order Clupeiformes; family Denticipitidae; genus Denticeps; species Denticeps clupeoides. The sequence goes on from NC_041714.1 coordinate 10,008,124, forward strand.
GTGCAGTCGGTGCAATACTGCTTGGCAGGTTGCTAAGAGAAGTTGTGTCAGGAATTGGATATAACCAGTTTCTAGCGCACAGGGGATAGATTGCTTGTGTACAATGGGGAGACAGAGGAGACGAGAGGAGAAGAGAAGACAGACAATCAATGATGAACAATAGATGAGAGACAAAAATGGCATCGGCTTTTTGAGTGTAAGACACAGCAAATCCCGAGGGGGGTGTGTGGGGGGTGACCGTTCAGAGTGTGTTCATCATATCCTCTTACCTCCAGGATCATGTCTCCAGGCAAGAGCCCGTCGCTCGTCTGCGCTGGGCTGTCCTCTTCCAAACTCTCCACGAAGATGCCCCTCAAGTTCCCACCACAGATCTGCAGCCCCATCTCTGCCTGCCCCCTCTTCACAGTCACCAGCCTGGGCTCCGGGATCTTTCTTGAAGCCTCAGAGGACATTCTGTGGAGTAGAATAAATTGACAGTAGATAAAAAAAAAAATCTTTGCAGCTGTGGGCCAACCGGCGCAAACTAAATCAAACCTTCTGCGGAAGTGTGTCAGTTTATTACGGAGGAAAATAAAAAATGAGGTGCTATCTCAACATTGCAACATAAAACTATACTTGGATGTGCTCTCATCTTGCAAAGTTATAGCAATAGCTGGACAGGTCTGTCAAATCTTTCTCATTGATTTGGTTGACCAAGCATAATAAAGAGGTGAGTGTGCTAATGCAAAATGTTGCTGGTGACCTGATGAAGCTGTGGGGGCTGGTGGTTGGGGTGGTCTGCTTGGAGGATGGCGTGAGGGTCCCTTCGTCCTGTTCGCTCAACGTGTCGATGGCAGAGTGGTTGTCTGGGGTGGTGGCTCCGCTGCCTTGGGGAGTAGGCTGGATGCTGATGGGCTCCAGACGAGAGCTGGACAACGCAAGGATTCAGTAACCAAGCTGCGGCATTCACACACTGAACACCACCACCTAAAATAAGAACTCCTCATGCTGCAAATGATTATTTATTCAGAGGCAGGAACGTTCGCAGTGCATAATAAACGAGTCAGATTCAAAAAAGCTGATCTGCTTAAACGTGCAAGTACGCTCAGGTTTTTTTTTTCCATTCTTTGATGAGTGTTCTTGGGTTTAACTCCAAGGGACATGCCAAAGCGTGCCATACCTAGAACGTGAGTGGTTTCCCAGCTGGTACATGTGTGGGTTGTACTGGGCCATTATGGTGATAGTGTCACACTGCTGCCCAATGATGAGGCGGGCCTGCTGCTCTGTAGCATTCCTCAGGTTAATGCCGTTATACTGAGAAAAAAAAAAAAAAAACATAGTTGGATCCCATATAAAAATCTGCCGAGTGAACACCAAATGAGCTCATCAATACATTCATACAGTTTTTATTTTGATGTTATCGTCCATTTTGTACCATAACAGATATTTTTTTCCCTGCCGTTGTAGCAGGTGTAGATACAAATGCATTCTCACAATACAGGTGATTTGTTGCTGTACAAAATGTGTATTGGGGTTCATAACAAAATAACCAAAAAGGAACACATTTGCAAGTGACCATTGCAGAGGCCGCAACAAAGCCTGACTCAATTGTTCCATTGTGCATGAAAGGCACGATCAGCCGAAGTGACCTGGCAAAGGTTAAGGTTAGGGTTAAAGTATAAGGTTAAAGCTGAGCTATCTGTGTCAGTGTCTGATAACAGACATACCACTCAGTCTCATTCGAAGTGTAGTGGCAGGGCTCACCTCTAAAAGCTGGTCCCCGTACTCCAAGCCAGCCTGATGAGCTATACTGCCTCCAGTCACCTTGGAGACGAAAATCCCTCCATTCTCACCACTGACAATGGAGATGCCAAGGGGCTCTGCACCTTTGTGCACAATCACGTTCCTCGGCTCCTCCAGGTACAGCCTTAAAAAACAGACAGCCAGGATATGGTGAGAGGGCCAGAGCTTCCCCAACCTCATGAGACACCGAGGCCCACATCCTCATGCAAATTCAGCATTACAGAGTCAATGCTTTCAAGACAGGGGCATTTCACACAGGGTCTAAAACCAAAAATCAGCATCAGGTCAAGCAGCAAACAGGACCAACAAAGCTGGGATGGAGAAATAAGTCTCAAAACAGCCTGACGAAATTTGCACATGCATAATCAAGCAATCACATGAACTAAACAAGTTACGCAAATCTATTTATGGTAATCTCATGACCTAAACACACTACACGACACTGCCGCATATCAGGAATTGTAGCTGGGTGAAATGCAAGGTCTAGATAAAAAGAGCATTCTAGGTCATTTGGGGTAGAAGCTGAAAGTCACATGCACAAACGGGAAAAGGGGGGAAATACACAGATTTTCTGTTTATTGTTACACTCCAGGTGACTAGGACATAATACCCAAATACAGGATAATAATGTGTGAGCAGTGAATGAGAATATTTTTTTAAAAATCCACAAAGCTTCTTTCCATTAATTCTCTAAGATGTTATATATTTCACTAGATTTCAGCTATAAATTCATCTCTTTACCGCTGGCAGACAGCCGACGTTTCTCAATATCAGGAAGAAATACCAGCCGACGGGGAGGAATAAATCTGTGATCGTAACACTTTTCATTTTATATTGACTGGAGGCTTGACTTTGAAATCCAGTCACTTGGAATGCAATTCTATTTTGCACTGGAAAAACAGGCATTTTCTCTGTCGCTCGCTCTGCCCTTCTCTCTCCCTCTCCCTCATGGCTTTCTCAGACACGCCCGTTTCTGTGTGACTGCAGAGAGAACAAACCTCAGGCTCCTGAGAGAACAGAACCTTGGCCTAGCAGCCAGAGGGATTCTCAGAAAGGATCGGTTACGGTACAGATATCTGAAAGATTCAGGAGAGTCAGGAGGAGAGAGGGGGAGGAAAAAGGGAAAGATAGAACATGAATTTATCCCAATTGAGAGAAGCACTTTTGAAGACCAAAATAAAAAGTCTTCTGCAGTCAGGGTGTAGACAGAGTGAAGAAATAGAGAAGTTAATCTGTAATCAAAATTGGACCCCTTTACACACATTAATACATCCCATTGTTAGGATCCTCTCATCACATTTCAGAGGCCAGGGAATATTCCGATGCACCAAACCCAACTGAGGCGAGGTATCTAAATGGAGCAGCGGAATGAGTGTGAGACAGGCGCTGTTGCTTGGCAACTGCTAGAAATGGGGGCTCAGCGCCTGTGCCCTTAGGACAGAAGGAGGCTTGCTGCTTTTCTCACCGGTCTTTTCGCCGCTCCACCACAGGCACGGGGCTGACCGAGATGCGGGGCAGAGTGGAGATGGAGCCCTGTGAGTGGCTGCTGGCAAAAGAGGACGTCTCCAGGTTGAGGGGTGAGAGAGGTGGTGTGATGAGACTGGGGCTGCTGCACTCTGAGTGGGACAGAGACCCTGAAACAACGCATGTTCATAGTGAATAATAATAAAGTCAAAGAGTTCAAGAGCGGTATAGACTCTTGACTGCAGGACAGTACCTCTTTCAGATCCTAACATGGAGCGTGGATACCGGGGTGTAGATGGAATCTTTATCCTCTCAGCTTTATACTGAACATTATTTGAAGATCCTGGTGGTTTAAAAAATGCCATTCAATTATACAAATCCAATTCATCTTCCTGACATTTAGGGGCAGTGGTCAGCTTAGTGGGTAAGGAAATCAGAAGCTTGCCTGTTCGAATTCCAAACCACTATGGTGCCACTGAAGAGTCACTGAGCAAAGTACCTTTAAGGCCACAAATATAAGACCCTGCATCAGGGTCATCAAGTACATTTGTCCAAGTGGCAATAATAATACAATATTATTTTGTATTTACATTTACAGCATTTATCAGATGCCCTTATCCAGGGCGACTTACAATCAGTAGTGACAGGGAGCAACTTAAGGTTAAGTATCTTGCTCAGGGACACAATGGTAATAAGTGGATTTGAACAATGGATTTGAACCTGGGTGTTCTGGTTCATATATAATATTAAATAATATTAATATGACTTATTCAATCGTGGCATTGTGGATGAGGTAGCATCGTGGACATCACCCATTGGTGATAGGGCTGATCGTAAAAAAGAAAAAATTACTTTAGATGGTACTTTACTTTCAGGGCTGATGGTTAAAAAAATAAAATAATAAAAATTCCATGCTTGGGAGGTAAGCAGAAACACACTTAACACATAACTTGTTGGCCCCTGCGCCCAGATATATAAACAGTCTATTTTATAATAACCCTGATCATCATTATTGTCAAGCAGGGTCCATGGGAATGCTCCCCTGTGAGAATAGTTTTAAAGTAGACCCTTAAATTATACATTCTGGTGAATTTTGTGGAAATAAATGGCCTATAAGCCTATATTTTTCAGTAACATTTATGTGTAGAGCACCAAAGCTCTTGAGACTCTTGGCCTGGTAGGTCTGTTCTGTATTCCATACCTGCTTTTAACTAGTCACTTGTCTAAGTGACAAGATATTACAGCCATACCAAGAAAGGTCAGTAGGTGACAATTATAGTACTCCAAAGTAAACCAGGAAATAATTAGTAGCCAATGACTTAAGGACACTACCACTCTTAATTTTATTCAATACAATTTGCTGTTAAATTAAATTAATTAATTAAATTAATGCTGTTAAAGCAGTGTTGCCCAAATATTGATAATTATTGTATTTGTACCATAATATTACCCTCTGTACGATGTACAATCAAAAATTCAAAAAATCCCATAATGTATGATAATATTTCATTAAGTAAAACAAAGTACAGATCTGTTAGTTGTATCAACTATCAATCAATGCACGATGTAACGTGGTAAACAATGAAGAGTGAAGCCTGTAGCTAATACTAACAGTAAAGCTTCCAATCGCTGTTGTAACATATAAATTATATTCTGGGCTGTTCAGTGTAGGTAAAAGTTGCATTACAAACTATAATATATTGAAGCAGATTTTCTGAGAAACATCAGAATGGAAATTATCAAAGTACGACAGATTGAACACTAGTTTCATTGGATTAATTTTTTTGGTTTGCAGTATTTTTAAGACCATTCAACTTAATGATTACTAGTCCTTTACTAGATTTAATTATTACTAGTCTTTTTTTAATGATATTTAAGGCCTTATTTTTGGAAAATCAATTTTAGACTTTTTAAGGATCCGCGGAAACCCTGCATTTCATTGTGTGTGGACCATGTGCTGTGCTGCAGTGTATCACAATAACGATCATTTTAAGTCATAATCCTAAATTTACATAACTGAAATAATTACATAGTATAATTACAAAAATGTTGTTTCAAATGTATTTTTGCAAAGCTAATTTTGTTACTTTTGCAGGCCTATACCAGCCAGGAATACAGCCTGTAATGATGAGCTCTGCAGAGGGAAAGTATGAGAACGACAGCAAGGGACTGACCAAGCCGAGCGCTGGAGGGCAGTGAGTTGGTGCCGTTGGAAGTGCGGCTGCTGCGGGATGAATCAGAGAAGTCAGTGGAGCGCTTCTGGCTCAAGTCCAGGCTCAGACGTCCTTGATGCTGAGGACTACATTACAGAATGTACAGGTCACCCATGGGACAGTCACATTCAGATGGCAACCTTTAAAATCACATGGTGCTTTAGGTTTGCATTTACAACTACCTCTATAACTGGCCAAATGTTTCATTTAAGAATTCATATATTCTTATGAACACACACATTTATATATGTGTGTAGATACTACCCCCTATAACCCCATTTCAGGTTGAGTTGTTCCTCTGGGTTTAAAACCTTAAGACATTCTGCATCAGTAGGGCGAATGTGATGGTGACAAAGCTCTGCTCTGATAACACTTCAGCCGTTTATTTATAGCAGCAACGGGAGAAGGCAGACGATGGAGATACCTGGGGTGTGAGTGCTGATTGCAGATCTGGTTTGCCACTGAAGGACAGTTATTGGGGTGGACCCGGTGACTCCTCACTGTGTACACCGGATTTCTCATGACAGCCGTTACTGCAGGGCAGGGTGCCAGACCTCGATGTGCTGAGTCTTGGAAAGAGAGAATGTGGTTTAAACACAGTCATGCGGCTTAGAATAAATACTTTTGCTGTATCCTCTGGTGAAATGTTACACATCACAAAGGATAAACGCAGTTCTATGTTCCATCATTGCTCTAGTGCTAGATACATAATACTCTGACCAGACATTGATTGCTGAGATCCAAATAGAGATTTTTTTTTGTGTAGACACAAGGTACAAGGTACAGGACATACTGGGAGGGAGAGTGCCATTGTAGACGGTTGGAACGAAGCCCATACTGTGCCTATGTCGGTTAGGAGAGGAGCGTAGCATTTCCTGTGTCTCCACACACTGATCATCGCTGGAGTAACTCTACAGAAACAAAAACAAGAAAAAAACAGATGCAAAACAGGACCATCCCGTATCATTAATGCACTCTATAAATAGTATTGAGAGGTAAATGACATTACTTTACATTAATAGGGTTTATATTTGATTAGTCATCTAGTTTGGTTTCTGCTCATGCTGACCTGAAAAGAGGGGAGTGTGATGGACTGTGGCGTCATCCTGCGGCGCAGGGCTGGGGCTGATTTGGGACGCGGCCGTTTCACCTCAGGTTCCTCGGCCCTCAATCGGCCAATGTCCTCCTCGCAGGACTTCCTGGATGTCAGCGACTTTCCCTCACGGGCAACAACCTCAGAGAATCTGTAGCTCCCATTACGCTCATCAGGCTTAGGCTCTGTGATGGTAGAGTCAGAGGCAGAGCTGCCCTGCTGCTTGTGCTTGAACTTGAATGAGTCGCTTCGTGTGGGCGGGGTCGGTGGAATCGGCGGAGGGTCCGGTTTGGATGGCTGTGGAGAGTGGGAGGAGCCCAATTGTGTGGGGGGAGGGGAGGAGAGGTAGTCCAGCTTGGGGTTTGAAGCATCAGTAGGACGTTTGAAGGTGTCTGTGTCAAAGACAGGCTTCCTCTGCTTGGGCGACTTGAAGATGGAGAGTTGTGGCGGAGCGTCTGATATAGGCCCACCCCCACCGCCAGCAACAACCATTTTTGGCCAGGTGCCTCCAGTGTGCTTTCGCTCCAAGGTGGTCTCCACAGTAACGCACACGGACGGGCTAGTTGGGTCCATGCGGGTGTAGCAGCACTCCTGAAACGCACTGGGGTACCGGGAGCCCAGTTCAGAAGACGGCCGCAGAGAGCTGGGGTGGACTGTGGAGGCAGGGAAAGGCTTGCGATCAGGGTACACCCCCTCCTCAGGGTCTCCTCGAGCCTTCCTGCGATCGTTATCCCCAGTCACGCCCACCTCCCTGCTAAAGATGTCTGTCTGGGTGGAGCTGTTGTTCTTCAGGTTCCGACCGTTGCGCGAGTAAACATCAGAAATTAGGGCCCTGCCACTGGATTTCTCCACCTCCCGCAGGCTTTCGAAGATGTTCTGCCCAGAGTAGCTTTGTGGCAAAAACTGTCAATTGGTGGGGACACAATCAAGTCAATGTACACACAAATGTATATATACGTATAATGCAGAATATAAAATATATAAGACTAAACATTTTAAATAATTTAAACATTAAATAAGCTTAAGGTTTGCCCTGAAGACATATATTGGTTTGGAACCCCTGCTTTAGATGCTTTAGAGCTGTAATATTGTCCCTAAAAAGTTAGGCCCAGATCCAAGCGTTATGATGCGTGGTTCTTTTTAATGACAGTCACACAGTCAGTGTTTTTACCCACTCCCAGGTCGGGAATCACTGACTTATAGAACCTTTAAAACATAATGGTGTGTGTGTGTGTGTGTGTGTGTGTGTGTGTGTGTGTGTGTGTGTGTGAGTGCTAATGGAAACCCCCAACACCAGTCACACAAACAAATTCACATAAGCAGTTCAAAAATTCACCTTCATGAGGGAGAGACTGAGTGAGTCCCTGCAGCTCCGCAGCAAAGCCTCGCACTCACTCAATGATTTGTTATCTAGCGCTATGCCATTTATCTGGGGAAGGCAGAGAATTAGGTCAAAACTTCTACAAAGAAAAAGTAGGAGCAGACTCCCCCCCCCCACTCAATCTTCTTCAAATCCCCTAATTTCCATCACAATATGATCTAGAGTCAGGGAACAGCATGTAATGTATGCAAGGCACAGCTCCTCATCACAAAAAGGTCACCTGTCAGTGAGCCTTTAACATTTCTGCATTCAAATATACCCTTTGATGCATGTTATATCGTTGGAATTGAAAAAAAAAAAAATACAAGTTTGGCAGACAGAGAGGTGATTGCCAATGTCTCATGCATCAGCAACTCTCCAGCATATTAAATCAAGAAACTGGACAGCATTATGCTTTGCTCTCAGAAACAATCTCTTTTAAAGATCTACAGCAGTATTCATTCTTTAACAACCATTTGAAAGCGTGGCTATTCGTTTCCATATAGCCCACCTTAACCAAGCACATGCAATTAAACTGTGCATTGCAGAAATAAATGGCAGTTGGTAAAATTAAAACTATTAAAGATAAAAAGACTGATCATAGTTAGAGGTGTTCTAAGACTGATCATTTAGTTAGAAACTATAGGCCAGAAGAAGAGATGCACCGAAATGAATCTTTGGCCAAAAATGAAGAAACAAGGAAAGACTTGGCATAAACACTTTTATTATTATGGAGATGTTTGTACCTTTGCTGTTATGGCCAGGACTATGTGTACTTACCACACTAAAGCAAAGACTCTGCAAATGAATATACACACTTCATACTTAATTCAGTGTCTGACTCTATAAAGCAAGTAGCGTTGCTGGAACTGCTACGCCATCTTGTTGCACTGAATCCCATAACAAGAATGGCACATTAGAGAACAGACTGCATCCCACTTTGTTTGATGATGTTTTTGCATCATCACAATATTCTGTTCTGTTTGTGTTTAAAAGTCTTTCTGCCAAAAAATAATTTTTTGGTGCATCCCTAGCCAGATGTGATCATATGAAAGCCATATTAATAAATATCAAACTGCAATAACCTTCTCATAATTGAAGTGAAACATTAGACAATAGCATTGCACTAACAAATACATTCAACACATCAACACTTTTTTTTTTAACTATTTAAAAATGTTGATATTGTCAATGTCATTTGTTGAAAGAGGACAAACATTAACAGCAAATCATAGTCAACTCACAGCAATGAGTCTGTCTCCCGACGCCAAAGATCCTTCCCTGGCTGCTGGACTTCCAGGCACAACAGCTGAAACAAACACCCCACTCTCTAGCCCGATACCACAATCTGTAGACAGTGGCAGAAGAGTGGAATCATGGACAGTGTGAGCTGCATTAGATGAACAGAGAAAACAGATCTCCTCTGCCACCGGCCGAATACCTTTGTGTCCAATGACATTGATGTGAATGGGTGTTACTAGTCTGCCACCAAGAGACTTTCTGCGCCGAACCACCATATTGATCACTCCTCCGCCATTGAGCACGGCTTTGACGACCTGCTTCCTATCTTTGTTAGTCAGGTCTATGTCATTAATCTTCAGCAACCAATCATTCACCCTGTAAGGAGCAAGAGAGCCATTCACTGGTGAGTGAAAAGTCACATAACTGAGCAGCTAATGCTCCAGAGTATCAATATCAAAATGCAAATCAGACAGAAGTGACCTTAAGGTTACCTTAGCCTTCCATCTGCGATACTTCCTTTATCAACCCTTGTCACAAATATGCCACAGTCCCCTGGTAAGTACGGATCATTTACCCCTTCTGCAATTTCAAAACCAAGTGCTTTCAGATCCATGTCATCCTGCAAAACAGGCAACAAATAACTTATTATTGTTTTCACTGAAATCATTCTGAACAGATGTATTGTATAAAGGGGGGGTCCTCCAGCACTCACCCGATCCTTCTCAAATTCAACCACCTCTGTCTCCCACTCCAGCGAGTCGGTGTCTATAGCCGAGTCATGGGAGCTGTGGGCCATCAGTTGGCAGAAGCGAGCCTCTTTCTCCAGCTGGCTCTCCATCTTCTCTCTGTCCAAAAACACAAATAGAGCACAGCATCAGACAGTCAGTAACTTTCAGAATTATCTTCTCACCTGCTGAAAGGATAAAAAACTGCAGACAAGACAAATCACTAAAGGAATGCTATTACTTGAAAAAATCATATGGTTTAACAGTGGATGCCTTCGAAAGAGTTTTAAGTGCTTGGTGGCAGCACCAAGGTCATATTCGTAAAGTGGATCAAGAAACCTCAAAACAAGATTATACAGCAGCGTAATACTGGAAAAATGTCAGTGAGATGCATTGCTTCTTCAAGAAAAGACCCAGAGGGCACTGATGACTTTAAAGTTTCCATTGCATTTTTTCTGCAGAAATTCCTGATGGACAGTACACTCTGTGACCACAAGGGGGAAGAGTGAGTTCAAGTTTTAAAATGCCGACCAAGACTATGCATCCACACACGTAAGTCTTTCAGTATTACACATTTTCAGAGAGAAACTGAGACAAGAAGAAGTGTAAAAAAAAGGAGACAGAGGGAGAGGGAAGAGAGGATGTATGACAGTCTTCCTTTACCTGTGATTCAGGTGTGGTGGTATGGCACCTCATTATTAAAACCACCAAAAAATGTGCCCTGGCCTATGAACTTACTTCAGCTCCTTTAGCTCCCGTGAGGCGTCGTTCTTCTGCTTCCTCGTGTCATCCAGGTTACGAAGGGCATCAGCGAGGTCACTAACAGCTCTGTCCCTCTCTCTGCGCAAGTTGTCACACAGAGTCCTGTGGAAAGAAATACACTTTCACAAAGGGAAAAAACATTTCCCCTAAAACAAAATAATAACCACATTCCACCAAGGAGCTCTAAACCAAAGGTCCCAGACACTAAGGGTAAATGACAGCATTGGCCTTTATTGCATGAGGAGATGTTTGGAGGTCGCCCACCCATTCCTCAATCTTCTATTAAAAAAAAAAAAATCAAGTAACATGAAGTAATGACCTTGTTTCAATCATATTTCAAGCATTTTGAGACACACTGTTACATAATTTATATAATAGAACTTGCACACAAATCTTCTAACACTTGTCATTGGCTCATCACATTTTGTATGCAGTCTACATATTAATTTCACCCACTACCAAATTAACCTTAAATACAACCTGTACCTCCTACACAGGTATTATTTAAGTGGGTTTACTGGAAAATTAAAGTGTTTTCTATACAGATCCTAAGACAAAGAGTGGGTGTTCAATGTAAAACATTGTGGGTTGGCAGGAAGGAACTTTACCTTATGCTTTCCCTCTCTGCTACAATCTTGTCCCTCTCCTGGAAGGCCCAGTCTCTGCGGCACTTGGCCACCTCTGCCTCCTGCATGGCCTCTTTCAGCTCCTGGCTCATCGCCTCATACTGCTTCCTCAGCATCTCTATTTCCTTATTCGCCCGCTCCATGTCCAGTGTTGCCGAATCTTGCTTCTGTTCCAATCACACAATGTGAATGAGTAACTACAGGGACTACAGATGCAGTGCAATGCAGTCAGATATCTTGCCATTACTGACCAGCTTCTGACCAAACAGCGGCAGGCATTTTGTTTAGTCAACCAACATTTAAAAAGGAGTGCAGAGGTGGCCTAGTGGGTTAGGAAATGGACTTGTAACTGAAAGGTTGCAGGTTCAAATCCTGAACCACCAAGGTGCCACTCAGGGTCCCTTGCACAAGGCATCTTAGTGAGCCGACTGCTCTCAAAAAGATGGTGGTTTAAATCCAGAGGATACATTTTGTTGTGTACACAATGTGGTGTGCTTGCTGTGTATCACAATAACTTTCTTTCTGTGAAGTGAATATTATAAAAATAATATATGATTATGGGTGGTCCTTTAACCTCAAACTAACCAATGACAAACAGGGCTGTTGTCAGGAAAACAGAAAAACCAAGACAGGCACAAGCATTTCTGCTGCTATATCAATGCAGTTTGGCATATTGATATTGTGGGTAAGGGAACAAAAATCTGATGGATTTACTCAAATGACATTCTTAACATTTGGACCTTGAGGTGAAAGCACAAAGTACTGTTTTATCTGCAGACTTATATTCAGCATCTATGGATCACAGAGTCTTAGGACAGAAAGTGAAGAGGATATATAAAATGGATACAGCCATTTTACGAGCATGTGCCTGTTTCCACACTCAACTCTGCAGTCACACACATTGGAAGACAGACCCATACCCTAACAGAATCATAAAACCAGAACTAAAAGTATTAGTTATATAAAGTATTATAAAACTAAATTAATGTTATATATGCCTAATATTGGAAGTCTTAATTAGACAGATTTGGGGGATTTTCCAGAAAGAACACTGTAAATGAATCAAATATACAAATGTATACATTTGAAATGTGAGTGGTACTCCCACATTTGAGAGATTCTGCATGTTCTCCATAGATGGACGTGATAAATGAGTCTCACCTTGATGAATTAACAAGGTGGTCAGGTTTCTTGTATGAAATGGCTAAATGGACAAGAATGGGTGCAGCGAGTTGTAAAAAAGGAGCCTCTCCCAACTCAATGTAACCCTGATACAGCCACCTAGAAATATGCAATAGCAGTTTTAACCACCTAAAAGAGATGCTGAATATTTCATTTCACTTGGAAGGGGAAGCGCTTAGGGGGAATTCTTTTATCAAACTCATGCCGGCATGGCCCATTAACCGCTGCCAACTCTGGCACTACTGCAAAGTAGAGCACAGAGTGCACCATGGCCGAAAGCTCAAAATAAACATCGGGGTAAGGACAAGAGCTTTTTCTACTCCATTGCATGCACTTCTCCGACAAAAACTAATATAACTTGGCTTTTAAGAGTGCCGTCGCTCAGTCTCAAATCTACCAACTTGAGATGGAAAAAAAGCCTATGTTTAATGCAGTATACAGGCCGACTGGTTCACATTTTTCTGAACCATGAAAAGGCTGACCAGATGTAAAGAGTACCTGTCTGGCTTGATAATACTCGCGCAGTAGCTGGTCTCTCTGTATGATGGCCTCAGTTCGCTCTTTGCGTGCCACATCCCTCTCCTCCCGAACGGTCTCAATGTCCTTGCAGGCCTGGCTCAGCTCCTTCTGTGTCTCAGCTTTGTCCTTCACCTCGTGGCAGTACTTCTCCAGGAGTTCGTTTCGCTCACAGATAGCTCGGTCCCGGTCCACCAGTGAAGAGTTCAGCTCCTGTAGAGCCAGGCAGATTAAAGACACATGGGCACGTTATTCTGAGCTGCTCTAAAATACATACGTCTTTGGGAATTTACAGATTGCACTCCATATTTAAAAGGAGGGGCTAACCACCCACCCAGACCTTCAGTTGGACTAATTATTGGACCAAAACAAGGATACACATTTTTACGATGCTGTTTTTATGTGGTTTTGGCACAAGGAGTTGGTGGAAAAACTTAAAACTACTTACTTGAATGTCCATTAATAATCTAAAAATCAGACATCCATTAGAGCCCTTCCCTTTCCAGACCTTAGCAGTTGTCCCTCCACCTCTAACCTGTCTGAGTGCCTCCATCTCCTCGCTGGCAACCATCTTCTCAGAGGAGGTGTTCTTAAGCCGAGCCTCTGCTGCCTCCAGCTCCGTCTGCAGCTTGTCCACCTCCTTGATGACTTGGTCCCTTTCACTCATGATCAGCCTGTACTCGTTGAACACCGAGTCACGCTCCTCCTTGTACTTTTCCACATCTTTGGCTGCTTTTAGCTGGAAGTTCTTATGTCGAGTCACTTCTGACTGCAAACGCTCCATCTCCCTCTGCAACTCTTTGTTCTGAGCAGAGACCTTGTTGAGTTCCTGCTGCACAGAATCAAACCTGAAACAAAACCATTTATTAGTACAAACTGTACCTTTTGTACTGTTGTACAGCTTTTAGCAAATAGCTAAAAGCTCAGAGCATCAACTGAACATTCACTGTTTTCAGCAGTATAGTGTGCTGTATTCATGTCTATAGATAGTCAAATAAAATATGCAAAAATTAAATAGTCAAAAAGAAACATGCAATAAACAGTGGGAGACTAGGGCATTCTTCAAAGAGAGTGAGAGGAATAATTTTGCATAATGCTCTGCTGATCCATTTTATGACGATTATTAAATACAGAAAACAATGCTATACAAATATGATTTAAAGGCACATCATTTTATGCTAAAATAATTTTGAGGTCTCTGTGGGTTATGTGCAAGTTAAGCGTAAATAAAAGCAACAATCATCCAGTCAGAACAGTGCTGAGATGGTTGTACCTCCTCATGGAGCTGGAGTACTGCTGCTGGTAATGGATGGCCATATCCCGCTGCTTCGTTACTGTTTCTATCTGCTTCTGCAGCCTCCTGTTCTCCTCATCTCCCTGCTCCAGGCGACTCAGGTCGGTGTTGTGACTGGCCACCTTTTCACTGTAGCGCTTGCTCAGAGCATCGTAATCCTTCTTCACAGTCTCCAGCTTGTCCATGGCGGTGTCGTAGAGTTTATTGAGGATTTCAGATGATCCACTCTCTCTGATTACCTGTTTGACAATAATTATTAGTTTTTGTTCACATGACATTACGTAAAATGTAAGATAGTGATGTATATATAAAGCCTTTCACCAAATGTGGAGGAACTGGTTCAAGTTTCCTTTAGACTTTAATCTTGGTTATAAAATAAAATAATAAAATAATGCATAAGAATGAGACACTATTCTAAAAAAATATCAAATACAATAAATCAAAACCAGACCATAACATGATTATATGAAAAATTTTGAATATAATGACTGGCAGGATCAGCTTTTAATCCCTGTCTCATCTGCACATTTCCCACAGCAAACAGCAGGTGGCAACAACAAGTCACCGTAATCGATGACGTGACACACAGGGGTGCCTTATCAATATAACTATGTAAAGGCACGAACTGTAATCCCAAACGTGATGTTTAAAGATCAGATTCATTAATCCAAGTGTTTGCACAAACTATTTCCCAGGTTCGCTCAAACACCAGGACACCCAGGGTTGATTAGAACCTGCAGGTCGATCACTGCCTTCTGAAGAGAAGGAATTACATCCGCATGAGCTGTGGTAATTCCTCACTCACCTGACCGTTGCCTGACACCAATTCACAGACCGTCAGCAACCAGTATTGACTGTAGCAGCGAGGGCCTTCCATGCCCTTTACATTAGTCACAGAACGCTCAACCTGACTGACTGACCTTTCCTGTGGAAGGAGGAGGAGATGAGGGGGAAAAGCGCCCTGTCTGCAATGCTCCCGCAGCCCCTCCATCTGTGCTCCAGATCCCTGGGGTGCACATGACAGGCTTGCCACAAGTGACGGGTCACAGCGTAGCAGTCTACAATGCTCTCAGCAGCATTCTGCTGAAGACTGTAATCAAACAACTGCCTCTGGCCTGACCAAACCCTGGCGGCTACACAGCAGAGACCCCAGGGCGGAATAAAATAAATAATACCAAAAAAAAAAAAAAAAAAAACCACTGGTACGGTGTTAAACAAAGAAAGCTTAACACCACTAAGCATTTTAAAATCTCTCCCTTGCTCCTAACCCCATTACTCAGAATCTGTCCTCTCATGGGCAATCGATCTCACACACTTGTGTAACACACACATCCAATCCAGAAAATGCATTCTAGGTTTATCCATACTCTTGATCCACTACGCTAGATCTGACAACAATTCTTACCCAATGACCACAATCATTTTTACATACTTGTTAAGATAAGATGATGAGACTAACATAACTAAATAGTAACCAAACAAAGACAAACCAAAACAAAATAATGGCTATTCATTTAATATTTGAATGAAAATTGTATGTGTGTGTGTATATATATATATGTGTGTGTGTGTGTGTGATAAAATGATTAATATACTTAAATCACAATAACTTATATAAAAATGTATTTTCATCTAGAACTGAATGATTTTGCATTTATGTTCACATTTCAATAATTAAGAGTGCACTGATTGTGAACGCACACATGCTTTGGGGCAACGCCAACGGGTACCTGCTGCTGCTGCAGGCGGAGGTCAGCCACCTCTTTCTGGTCCTCTGCGCGGAGCCTCTTCAGCTCCTCACAACTCTGTTTCAGGTGGTTGTGCTCCCGAACCAGATTACTGTTGTCCTGCTTCATCAGGTCCATCTCCTCCTTCAGCTGGGACTGGTCACCTAGCAGACGACTGTGCAGCATGCTAACCAAACACACACACACACACACACACACACACACATATGACTGCTGGCACAAACACTCTACAGATATTACTGCCCTTATTCAACATACATTCCAATTCAGCAATTACATGTAACTGGATGTCTATATTAAATGTGGAATGATGTTGAGAGATCTACAAAGCTTGCCAAAAATGGCAAAGCATTTTTTAGCTTTTCTTGAGAGTTAAAATAACCCAGACTGGAAGATGCATTTTCATCATGCTAAGTCATTTTAGACCTGGCTTGACTTTTAATGGAATATTAGCATCCACATGAAAGTGGACACTGATGAAAGAGGACACTAAGTAAAAGTGCCGCATGCAGTTTTATGATCAGATTTAAGTTGTTTTAGGATTCAGCTCGCACCCAACCATGATGCATCTGAAAGTAAAACCCAGACAGCTTCTAGTGAGGTGATTAGCAAACCAATGGACATTTGTGGATGTAATTACAGAGAGAAAGTATTAATCCCCTGATCTGCCCCATCCTGTGATCCTGTGTGCCCATTGCACATGTGTGCAGGGGCAAAGCCACAAGCAAGGTCCTCGTATGATGGCTTACAGTCTGTGCAGAACTGCACTTTGCAAGAATGGAAAAATCATCCATCAATAAGGACAGAACCATCAGCAAGGGATAACAGTGAAAAGAACATTCCTAAAAAAACACCTATACCATATTTGGAGAAATGTAGGACGTTTTTTTTTAAACAAACCAAACAATTTGTTAGAAGATATCAGGCTTCGTGGCATCTACCACACATTTACTGTAGACCATACCTGCAAGACACTACTTCAGACTGACTTGAATTTTACACTAGGCCTGTTATCTTTCCATTCCATATAATAACATAATATCATGATCATTTCATAATACATCAATTACCTAAACTGTGTTAAGTCAAAAACAAAATGTGAAACAGCAATAGATGACAAGCTTACACACATCCAAATAAGTGTGAGTGTGAGACAGAACTGTGTGCTCACTGGTAGAAGTCTGCCTCCTTGGCTGCCTCCTCACACCTCTTCAGCACCTTGGTGTGTTGGTTCTGCAGCGCCTGCAGGTCGGCCATGGCCTTCATGCACTGCATCTTCAGACGCTCGTAGTCATGACTCGCTTTGGAATTTGGCCTTTAGGAAAGCCAATGATGACAATGATGACAAAAATGTACTGCAAAAATACTTTTTCAGAACTAATGCCAATATTTTCAATCAGTATGCTAAGAAAATGTACCGGCAGTCATCAAAGGTGGTGCCAGGTGATGCCAGTGCCAGGCGTTTTCGGAGCTCGTCGCGTTCCCTGGTCACCTGCCTCAGCTGGAACAGGATGGTGTCCAGGCTCTCACTGTTCTGCCGGTTGTCGCTGAGGGCAGGCGGAGGGGATGAGGCTTGATCAGAGGTACCTGCAATAGTGAGCACTTCACCGAGGGCAATGCCAGTTCAAAGACGAATCAGGTATGGGGTGAAAAAAGGACAATGTAACTGAGATAAAGAAAAAATTAATAATATTGCTAAAATAATTTACCAGCCCTTGACATTACGAGACTCATGGAGTCATTACAATGGGGAAAGTCATAACAAATATTGATATTCAAACATTACATAAATGACGGGATTTAAAAAAAGAAAAAATCCTCTGTAATCTTTTGCCCTCTGCCATCACAATCTGGTAAAAAATATTTTACAAATGACTACAGATTTGAATGGGAACATGGGAAAGGGAAGGGCTCTAATGGAGGTCTGATAATCAGACCTAAATAAATAAATAAATAAATAAATAAATAGTAACAGTTCCCCTTCCTGTTTGAGTAATGAATCTTTAGTTTTTTCGGGGGTGAATTAAACATTTCACTATTCAATTTGTATTCATTATGCATCAGAATTTAGGAATTAAAACCAAAAGTACTAACCCCTAGTTCACGGGTTTTGTACACTGCTAAAAAAAATGAAATGGAACATAAAAATGTTGGGGCAGTGGTGGCCTTATAAAAATATAAACCCTAATGAGCTGATAACAAAATCACACAAATATTACTGATGGAAATGAAATTAATCAACCAAAAGAGGTCTGGATTTGGAGGCACACTCAAAATTAAAGTGGAGAACCACACTACAGTGTGATCCAACTTTGATGTAATGTCCTTTAAACAAGTCAAAACGAGGCTCAGTAGTGTGTGCCTGTATGACCTCCCTACAACGCCTGGACATACTCATTTACATTTATGGCATTTATCAGACGCCCTTATCCAGAGCAACTTACAATCAGTAGTTACAGGGGACAGTCCCCCTGGGGACTCCTGATGAGGTGCTGGATGGTCTCCTGAGGGACCTCCTCCCTGAACTAGACTAAAGAGTCCGCCAACTCCTGGACTGTCAGTGGCGCAACGTAGCGTCGAATCCCACTAACTACCATTGCGTCCCTGAGCAAGACACTTAACCCTAAAATTGCTCCAGGGAGACTGTCCCTGTAACTACTGATTGTAAGTCGCTCTGGATAACGGCGTCTGATAAATGCTGTAAATGTAAATGGGTAACCACAGGGGTTCCACAAGGCTCTGTCCTTGGCCCCCTTCTATTCTCAATATACACTCGCTCACTTGGTCACATCATCCAATCACATGGCTTCTCCTATCACTCTTATGCTGATGACACCCAGCTCTATCTGTCCCATTCCCACCAGAAGATGCTACTATAGCAACAAAAATTTCGGCCTGCCTCTCAGACATATCGGCATAGATGTCTGAGCGACACCTCCAGCTCAATCTATCAAAAACCAAGATTCTGATCTTTCCGGGCAACTGCAGTCACCATAAAACCACTACAGATGATCAAAAATATGGCAGCCCGTCTCATCTTCAATCAGCCAAAATACACCCATGTTACACCTCTTCTTACATCCCTCCACTGGCTCCCGGTAGCTGCTCGCATTGAGTTCAAATCCTTGATGCTTGCCTACAGGGCTGTAAATGGAACTGCACCCTCCTATATCAATACAATACTACCTAGCTACACTCCTGTACGCTCTCTCAGATCAGCAAATGAAAGGAGACTAAAAATTCCTTCTTCACGGGGTCTCCGATTCCAATCATCTCTGTTCTCCGTTGTTGTCCCTGGCTGGTGGAACAACCTGCCCTCCTCCACACGACTAGCCGAGACTATCACCACTTTTAAG
The DNA here is from genome assembly GCF_900700375.1 of Denticeps clupeoides. Taxonomy (NCBI): domain Eukaryota; kingdom Metazoa; phylum Chordata; class Actinopteri; order Clupeiformes; family Denticipitidae; genus Denticeps; species Denticeps clupeoides. The sequence continues at coordinate 10,027,487 of NC_041714.1, forward strand.
AAGCAGGTGAAAACCCTCTTGTTCAAAAAATATTACAGACAAATCTAACACTTACACACGCACATGCGTACACATTGCACAAACAATACAAAAATGTATAAATACATTATAATTTTTCTTCGTCTAGCACCTAACAATCTCTGAGCATGCTTTTCACTGACAAGTTTGAGCCTTATCAGGGCTCTTAGTTTGTAAACTCAATATTCTATAGAAATCGAACGAGAATTGCTGGTGTCTTCCTCTTGTAAGTCGCTTTGGATAAAAGCGTCTGCTAAATAAAGTAAAGTAAAGTAAAGTAAAGTATGCTTTAGGAGCCAACCGCACTTCATATAGTCTCACAAGGGGTCTGAGGAACTCATCTCGGTACCAAATGGCAGTCAGGCTAGAGTTGGGAGTTGCAGTCATGCATGTCATTTAACTATTTTCTGCACTGTATTCTTGTACTTTCGAATCACAATGAATTAAAAAAAAATAAATCAACAATTTATTCTCAAAGTAGCTAAGTAGCAAAGTAGCTATAGTAGCTAATGAGTAAAAGTGAGGCACCAAAGCATCAGCACTCATCAATTGATGTTGGGGACTCGTCCTTTATTCAATGCCGCCTCCCGACCAGGAGTTACGTGCTCATCCTTGGCAAAGATTTATGTAAGAGTGCTGAGTCACTAAAGTAGTGATGGGCTGAGTGAGCAGGTGAAGCAGCAATGCCCAGCCATCACTCTCACATATAACAGAAGACACTTCAACAAACGGTGTGCAGTGGTGGTTTAGCGGGTAAGGAAGCAGGTGGACACGAACAAAAAGTACCATCCTCACACACTGCTCCCCGGGCACCTTTCATGACTACCCACTGCTCACCAAGGTGATGGGTTAAACGCAGAGGGCTCATTTCATTGTGTGCACCTTGTGCTGTATATCATAATGACACTCATTTCATTTTCACACTGGAACCAGAGTCCATCCTTTACAAATGTATTTGTTGAAGATTGAAAAATGTTATAGCTCATACAAACTTTAAAAATCTTCAAGGATGACCAAGTAAAATTATAATCTTGTGTTAAGTTATTGTTATATTGTAGAGCCCTACAGTTAATATGCCTGGTTCTCATGTCTCAAACATACCCACGCTGCTGAGAGAACTGCTGCTCTCGGAGTCTGATGGCATGGTGGACAGCACACTGTTGGTTGAACCTAAAGAGGAGGGTGAAAAAAAAAGTGTGAAAAAGTCAAATGGATATAAACTGAGGCTGTTCAGTATGCCTAAGCACAGCGTTACCTCCCATTACTAGTGTGAAACATCAGGGTTAATCAATAGCATTTAGTGTTTAATGAACTGCTCTGCAGAAAACAAAACAGCATTTAACCAAGCAAAAGCTATAGCTACTTTTTGATGATTTGAAATCATAGTATTCACCTCTTCAGGTGGATTAAATGGGTAATTACATTTACATTTGTGGCATTTATCAGACGCCCTTATCCAGAACAACTTACAATCAGTAGTTACAGGGACAGACCCATTCAAGGTTAAATGTCTTGTTCAGGGAAACAATGGAAGCAAGTAGGGTTTGAACCTGTGATCTTCTGTTTCACAGCATGTTACCCACTTTGGGTACTACCACAGTAATAAGAAACCGGCATCCAGTATAAATTAAAATGTGGCTTTATCCAGAATGTTTTAGTATTAGAAGGTCCCCTGACATGAATATTATTTTTGCTTTTATATAGGACTTTTTATATAGGAGTGGTCCCCTAATACTGTATCTGAAGTCTCTTTCACAGCCACTTTTAGCGAAAAATTCGATTTCCCCAGGACGCACCGTTTATGTGTCTGTAGCTGTGAATGCTAATGAGGAGGAGAGAGGCGGGACGAGGAGGTGAGCGGCCTATAGAAGTGAGCGGGCATTTGCGGAAATGATGTCATCAGCACCATTCGCCAAATACAACGATTGTCGCGTCAGCATTTTTCCAGGAAAAAAAAAAGTATCCCCTTGTGACGACATAAGGGGACAAATTCCAGATCAAACCATCTGAGCGGCCACTCTCTGAATGGTGAAGCAGAATGACCAAAGCACTCTTTACACCCATCGCCATTTCTGGCCACTGCAAGACCATAGACAGGCTAGGGGGACTAGTGTCAGGGGACCTTTAAACTCTAGTACAGGGTTAGGAACATAGCTGCTCTAACACATTTCATGACTCATGAGCAGAACGTCATTCAATTATGTGTATTTGATTACATACAAACTAAATAAAGTACCATTTTCAACCAGCCAAATCTTTCAGGTCTATGACGATACAAATTCTAGCATGTGGGAAGTAATTACATGCCCTTGTGAGGAACCCATTTATTTACCATGACTCCACTGACAACCGCCCAAAAAAGCCCTACTGCCAGCATGAGAAGCATGTCTCTCTGCAGGGTCCAAATGATAGGCCTGTAGTGGTAGTGGAAAGGGACAGGTCTAATTAGCATTGTCGCCCCTGCCTGGAGACCCTTCTCATCTGATCTGTCTTTATCACCAAAATGGTAGTTTGCTTTGATTTTTGCGCCATTATAAGACACCAAAAATAAACAGTGGGATGGAAAAAAAAAAAACGCTCTTCACAGCCCAAAAAAAGGTCATATTTGCAGTGTGAGTTATTTCTGTGGATTTTAGAAAGGCAGGTCCAGTGTTCCATAAACCGCGGCTTGTTCCCACAACAAATCAGAAGACGCAATGCAGGTTATATAATGGCGAAGATCAGAATATATGAAAATACTTGGAGAGAATCACAAACGTTGCATCTCCTGTGGGTGCTGGAAGAAGTAGAACGACTGAGGACTTAGAAAAGCAGAAGAAAAGAAGCCTCTCATCACCTGCCAATTCATTAACACCAGCTCGACCGCCAATCCTTTTCAAATGTGCTGACAGTGTCAATAACGTCACCACTGCCAACCAGACCCGCTTCCTCCCGTCTGACAGGACAGGCCAGAAGTGATTACCTCCGACATTCGCCTTCACTCTCCGGGATTCGTGTTGACGATCGGGGTGTAGGATGCAGTCACAATATATATAGACAAGGACACCCCCCCCCCAAAGGTGCTTGTCTTTACTGGAATTGAAGGGATGATAATTAAATTTAATGCAATGGAAACAAAATTATAACAAAGGCTGATCTCGGGGTTCAAACTCTGGCCTAAAATGACAAATAAATGTCTCAGTTCTTTAGTTTATTATTTATTATTGTTTTATCCCCCCCTCGCAAGAAAGGGACATAATAAAAAAAATATTGCATTCCGTTGCAAGGAGGGAAATAAATAAATGATAACGACGAAACAAAAGAGCGCCGGCAGAGGAACACGCTAAAGCTGTCCTCTCCAAAGGAGTGGCTGCGGGTTCAGGCTGATGGAACAAGCTGAATAATGAATGAGTCCAAGTCTTCTTCTTAAGGCTTTCATAATAAATACAAAAACACATGGCCTAAGTATATCCAAGGGGTAGAATTTTGTGTCGAGTTCCCGTGTTATCCCTGAATCTTATCAAGTGGCGGTAATCTGATCAGATGTCCTCTTCAGCAACTCAATAAATGACACAGATTTTGTAGCTCAGCTGCTAGTCCGTGTTAACTAAGTGTCAGCTCGGCTCCCATGCTCCCGATGTGGCGCCGAGAGAGGGGAGCCTGACAAACCATTCTGTTTACCCACATCTCGGCGCTACTAAATCAAACGGACTCTGGCAGGGTTCCTGCTCTGCTGTACGAGCCTCTGCTGTTTGATTAAATCTGGAGTGAGCCCAGTGCGAAGGCCCCCTCCTCCTCCTCCTCCCGCCGCAGACAGCCGAGAGACAGAAAGCAGTGTGCCTCAGGAGCAGCAGTGGCATCGCATGCCTCAGACTCCCTTTGTTTCCGCCAGAGAGACACTTTCCCATGAGTCCCGGATGGCAGGGCTGTGGCACCCAGGGCAGGGTTCAGAGGCGTTGGCCAATCACGGCCCACAGCTGGTCATGTGATGCGCCACTGTTTACTGTAGTTCAGAAGATCACCGCAAGCTGAATGGGGAGAGAGAGTCTGTGTGGCTAAGCTCAGAATCACTCACTGTGTTTGCTGGAGGTTGCATCTAATTGTGCGTCCAAGACCCTTTTAGATTCGGAACTGATTGCAGTCTAAATGTTAAGAGGGCCCCACGGTTGGGGGTGGGACAACTTCCTAATTTCCTAAATCCCAGACGGGTCGTTTCTTTTAAAATTCTCCATCCAGCGCTGATCTAGTGATAACATTTTTTCATAATATTTCTCCCAACCACTGTGACCGCATCACCACATCCTGCACTGTGGGCACTTCACCCGACAGCAACGTTAAACCACAAAGCAATTAGTTAAATCAGTGTCTTCACCGACACAGAGTAGCCATAATTACACCATATCTGTAAATGTAGCTTCAATGCAATTTGTAAAAATAAAACCAAAACAGGTTCACAGGACAATAAACAGTCCAAGGCCTAAAGACTACAGTGCACATTGTAAAAGCCGCTGGGTTGCAGCAATTTAATGCAAGCAAACAGAAAAGGGCCGCTGGGGGGTGGTTTGGTCTTCCTGTCTCTTCCACACGGTGCCAAGTAGAAAGCAGCACTGTCCTATGCAGACAACGCTTGTGCCGTAAGGCTCATCCAAAGGTATCCAGCTGCAAATAGTGATGAGTGCAGCTGCACAACTGTAATGACCAGCATCTGTGGCAAAAACAATTAGCCAAATGGGCAGCTTATTAATTGTCTGCATTTTATGGAGGTCATAACACTAAACGTCAATTTCAACTTTAACCCACTGCCTTGCACTGTCTATTCTACATTATCACACCAACATGAAGCATTAAGAAAAAAAAAACTAATGCATTAATAAAAATCTTATTACTGCTTAATGTATAACAGACATATCTTATATCACTCAATCATCATACAGATATCATTTGACATTTATAGACTTTATAGACATTTCTTTGATCTAAAAGAAACATCGGACGAATCTCACGGCCACTCAGATCATGCTCCACAGCAAATCGCGGACGTGCAGCGTTAAAGCCTATGCTTAAATGCTGTTTGATGAGAGTTAAGCTGCAGACATCCAACCAACCCCCTACACCGCAAATTGAGGACATGCATTCACAGCATCACTAACATGCGGCCCGGTGTCAGCTTGGATCAACCTCTCATTATGATGTCAGCACAGCCCCTCCCCGTCTCCCCCTAAAAAAAAAGCTGAAATTAGGGGTAGTGCAACTCCATTTATTTCCATTTCCTCACAAGCAGTGTTTACACCGTGGCATTTCCTGTTCCTTGCACCATAATTAAGAAGCTTGGGAACATGTGTAAATTGTAACGAAGCCCTTTCTGATGGTACCGCCTCTTGCCAGATAATGTTGCACATAGAATAGCCCACCCCCGGATCCACCGAAACACTGCACGGATGCAAGTAGGATTGTCTTCACAGAGGGAAAGCACGGAACAATGAATTTCCAAGCTCCTCTTTAACACTTGAAATATGAATTTTCAGTCTGGTTGATGTACTTGCATCAACATTTTCCCCAACATTACTAACATCAGGAGAAAGACGGCAATGTTACGCCCTTATAGGATTTGCCCGCTGACATGCGGCTACCGTCTCTGGCATGAACATCTCTGTGTCTGCAGAAGTAAAATGCTTAAATACTGGTCTTACTACAGCAACTTCTAGCCTCCAACCTTGAAGCATTAGGGCATACGCAGCATAAAAACGATAACCCTGAGAACAGTATGATGCCCTCTGGGTAAAGATTCTGGAGGCTATTTAAGGCAGAGCACTTCCTGTGACACCCAGTCAGGCCATAACTCACTCCATCTGCCAGAGTGATCCATTCGGATGCAGCTTGACAGCCCCCACGGTCCGTAAACAGGCCAAGCTGCTGAGTACGCACTTTGGGGGGAGGGTGGGTGGGTGGATAAACCTAAAACAAAAGCTCTGTTGTCTGTGCTCTGGCCTCTCCATCTGACTGCATGCAGTGAGCAAGCAGTCGGCCCAGTATGGAAAACTGCTCTATGTGGAACAAGCGGTTCGCTTATTTAAATGGGACTTGATAAGCGCAGAGATATTGCCATTCGTCACGACCGCCCCACGCTGAGGGGCGGTGTAGTATCTAGCTATAGGTCACCTCCATGACTTCAGCTGTGCTTGGTGGACCCCAGAGACATCATTTAACTGCCACCCCCCTTGCATTTCCATCAATGTCATGGCTACTGTATGGGCTGATGGGTTTGTTGGTTCAACACTCGCACATACACACACAATAAATAGCAAGAATCCTCAAATTACCCATCTTATTTCCGGCAATGTTTGCTCCACTAATTTTACATTATGGCAGCAAAAAATATTACACTATTTTACATTGCAATTTCATTATTCAGCATTATTGGGATATAGCAGAAATATCGGCTTTTTTCAGATTCACACCTTTTTCTCCCATTTGTATAGAACAAATACACTACTAGAAGAGGGTGGCAGTAGCCTGGTGCGTAATACACACGCGTATGAACCGGAACACCACGAAGTTACAGGTTCAAACCCCACTTGCCCCACTGCCGTTGTGTCCCTGAGCAGGACACTTAACCCTGTCTCCAGGGAGGACTGTCCCTGTAACTATTGATTATAAATCACTCTGGATTAGGGCGTCTGATATATTTACTACATTTATATCATTTAAGTGCTGGGAACACCAACGCATGCAATTGTGGTAAGAATTATTACAAAACGCTGCTAAATTATGCAGGACTTTAATACTGAGGCTGTTTCACAATCAATAAAAACTATTCAAATTGTTCTTTTTGAAGGAGGTATGGCTAGTTGAACAAGCATTCATCTGTGCAATTATTGCCAGTGGCAAAAATCATGATTAGCACGTGATCTAAAGGGGAGCCCCATGACAAGGACCCAATCACGGTTAAAGCTAGCTGATGACTGGTTAGCTGACAATTTATGGGTTTCAAGGTTATCATCAGGCATCTGTCAATAAACGTGTTCTGTCAACATCACACTCTGCCGTTCCAGGAGGCAGCATATTGAGTGGTGAGCGGGAGCTTGAGAGTAGCATGTGGCCTGTTCTGAAGCAGCCAAGCTCGCCCCTCCTCCACTGCTGTCTGCTGGGGGAGAGGAGGCCCTGGCAGCGAAAATGGCCAGAGAGTCAGGGATGACAGGGAGGGTGGTCGGGAGGGGAACAGCAAGAGAAAACGGCTCCAGAGCAGGTTCCTATCAACGTAACTCATCTCACGAGCGAGCGAGCGAGCGAGCTCACAGCCTCGCCATCCGCCAGCTCGCTGCCTGGAGGGAGTCAAGCCTCAGTTTCTCACCCGGGCGTTTGAACGCAATAATCGCCTCAGCCGAATCTCAGCCAGGGAGATAATGAAGTGCTTCATTTTGAAGAGGGTGGGGAGAGAAGCAAAAATAAATAAAATAAAATCTACATTATTACACAGCCTTCAACCTAAACCTGAATTAACCTGAACCATGAGCAGAAATGCAGATTTGTGCAGGAGCATGATAATTCACATCTCACAAAGGGCTTAGAGCATGGAAGGCCGTAATCCTGCTGCGATGCACCACCACGGATTGCCCAAAGAAAATGAATAACCACTCAACTGCTAGAATAAAATGCATTAGCATTGGGATCACACGCATGCAACAGAGGAAATAAGAACAAAGCCTCCTGTTTTACATAGGCATATTTTTTACAAGTGTGTGTGTGCATGTGTGAGGAAAACCCGTTATCTTTGTCTTTACATTCAATCATTCCTCAGTGTAAAACAGCCTTAATAGAAGCACCTTCCATCAGTAAGAATTAAAGCCACGGGCACACATCTGCCCTTCCTCTGTTCCCAATCACAGCCCTGCATGTCATCAGGTACTTTCCAAAGCAAGAAAATTTTGTTTTAAATTACAATAATAAAACAGCATAAAATATTTTATTTGTGTGTTCTATTTGAGACTGGTTTTCTAGCCTATGTGCACCATCTAAGAACCAGAATAAACATCCATAAAACATGGCAAAGATAGATGTATTCCTTTATTAATTAGAAATTCCCATTATGCACATTAAAGAATATGCACACGTGCTCGGGTTTGATATATAACGGTATGGTGGCAAGGAGGTTTCCATGGAAACAAGTCAGGCAGTGTAGTATGTGCACGTGTAGGGAAAGCTCCAGTTCTGAACGAAATGGTTCCCTGTCAGATAGAACACTAGGGCGGAATAATTATAAAATGTGCATGCTGTATATCCATAAGGTCAAGACAAAACACTGGAACTGACATGATTAATCTAATTCAGGTTTTAAAGAACACTGAAAAAATTAGCAGACTCCTTACACGTTGTAGCAAAACGTGCAGCACGTGAAAGATTGCAACGGGAGGAAATCTGTGGGGAGACCCTCAAAGACACAAGAGGGAATTCTTTAAGCCTTAGTTACATAACAAGAAGACTCGGGGTGTCCCCATAGAAGAGGCTAGTGTTCGCAGCCTGGAAAACACGGCCATAAAACTAGCAAACATCAAGACGCAACCAAATACGTGACCCGTTACAAAGCTCCTAAGAAACGGCACTGCCTGCTCCGCGTGATGCCACATACTGAACTCCAGCAGTTACTGAACTCGCATTTCAACAGTATATGGTGAGAGTATTGCATGCACCGTAGGCTGGGTAGGCTTGCAAAGACTAACTCAAGACGCTTTTGTAGGTTCAAAGGGCATTGATGAGCTCGTGCGGCTGCTGCAGGTCTGTTGATAGCCCTAACAAATGATAAGGTCACACAGGGATCTCCATTTTATGCAACGCATCTCTTGGATAATCATACACCAAACACATCCAGAACGTTTTAGGGCAATTTAATCATGCAACTGCACATGCAGTCCAGTGGCATGATGGACCACATGCACAGCTTCTGCATGCACAGCTTCATGCAGATGCTGCTGGCTCACCAGAGTGGTCCACGGGTCCGCCGCCGTTGGTGAAGAGGACAGAGTACAGGTGAGGGTAGGTCTTCTCCAGGGCCACGCACAGGTCCAGGAAATGGTCGGTCTCCTTGTTCACCAGCATCGTCAGGAGCTGCTCCACTTTCTCCGGGCTGGAGGAGCAGTGGTCCAGCTCGAAGCGCTCCCGCTGGCTGAGGGTCCCGGATTTGGCCAGCAGCTCTATCAGCCGGTCGGCATCGGTGATGGACTTGAGCAAGTTCTGGTGGCACTGGTCTAACAACTCTTTGTGCTTTGGCTCCATTGCAGTTCCTGCAGTTCCGTAGCTAACTAGCTAGCCTGCTATCGCTGGAGAGCCCGTTCCCCCCTCGACTCTAACGCTATAACTAGCCCCGGTAACGAAGTTTCTCCTCGGCGGTCACTTGTGGACATACGCCACTAAAGCCATGACACTGGGCGGCTCAGTGCGCCGGTCCCTTATTAGAAATGCAAAAAAGGCACAAGGAGCCATATTTGTTGCCTGAGGCTGTTGACGGCACTAAACAGCGATGCATTCTGCCAGCTCACTTACGCGGGGCAACTTCGCCCATTTTCTGTCGCTGCTCCGGCGGAGGGTCGGCCGGCCGCGTCCCGCATCACTTCTCAGCCATTCCCATCGGCGTGTGCCGCCCGAGCCGCAGCGAAAACTAAGGTAACTCTCCTGGCGTCCCCCCCCCTATCAAAGTGTACGCTCCGCCATGTCTCGGCAGCCCAGCAGCTGCTGCGCGCTGTCAATCAACGCTCACCACAGTCGCCATATAAGGTAAAAGAGGCGGGGCTTCCCCAGTGGGCGTGCGCAGGCGTTATAACACCCCAAATACAGCCGACAGGCAAGTGCAACGATCAGATGAGATGCTTTTTAAAATGATGTTTTTTTTTCACTATGCATTCATCAATCTGCAAGGTACAGCGCCAACTTAAAGCACAAAATGTAATATATTATGATAAATGCTATATTATGCTATACTATGAAAAATGCTGATAAATTCTGTAAATATAACATTGGGGGCAGTAGTGGTATAGTGGTCAAGGAAATGGCCCCGTAATGAGAAGGTTGCCGGTTCGAATCCCGATACGCCAAGGTGCCACTGAGATGCCACTGAGCAAAAACACCATCCCCCATACGCTGCCCGGGTGATTTTCATGGCAGCCCACCTCTCACCAAGAGTGATGGGTTAAAAGCAGTGGACACATTTTGTTGTGTGCACCGTGTGCTGTGCTGTGTTTCACAATGACTTCACTTTCACATTCAGATGTACTAAGTCACTCGAACCAGCAATGAAGTAATAGTTGGACAGATGGTCACGTTAATACAAAGTAATAACATAATTATGCATAATTATGCATTAAGTATTGTTAAGACCTATTAAACACATTATAATGATTACTTAATCAGATGAAAGACTTTTTGTCCACATGCCATTTATTCCAGATCTATCAACTGTCTAAAAAATATGTTCAGATGTCTAACAACTGTACAGTGTATTTCACAATTTCTCTTAGAGGAAAGAATATCATATGCAAAAAATATTATCGTATTTATTTCATAAATCTAAACTCAATTACAAGGCTTGGTGATATTTATTCCAACGATGCATTATAATCTTCAAGCCATATTACTGGCAGTGAAGAAATTTGCATTTTCAATTTGCATTTATTTTTTAGCACCTCCTGAGGTCCTCCTGCCTGAACGCTGAGGCAGATGTTTCTGCAGCTACCTTCTGCTGTGCTGTGCTTGTCTATGCTGTCCAATAACAGTGTTGCAATACAGAAGAATATAAGAATGATCCAAGACACTGAGAGGCCACCACTGGATCATATAGTCTGTGGTTTCAAAGTGCTTAATCTCTCTTTTATATCTTAAGATATAAAAAGATTGTAAGTTTCCAATAGAAGAGATTCAAACAAGTATCAGCAAAAATATAAATATGTATTGTTTATGATATTATAATATTTTAAAATAAATATATACATTATTATATAATGATAAAATATAATCATAATATAAAAAGTCCAGGCAATGGACATAAGGAAAATGTAAAGTCTTAGTTACGCATTAAAATGCATAATGTTCCCAGAAACGGACATGACAGGTATGCTTAATGTGGCTCAACCAGCTAGTCCATTAATTCCAGTGGCATGTTAATGACCACAGCAAGGCATATTAAACATTTAACTATATATTCCCAATAAACACCACAACATTATGAGTGATTTTTGACACAGGGTTACATGAAATGTACAAATTATATTTAAGGTTTAAATACGCTTTTGATATTCTCTTTAGACTATGTCAATGTTTTTATTAACACATTCTAAATCGTTTTTTTAATGTAATTTACTAGCACTTATCCTGGACTACAATATATAAAAATCAAGATCACAGTTTATTTGGAACACATAAAAAATAAAGGGGAAACTGAACGACCACGCCTCGCACTGAATTAAGTGCTCTTGGGTACTAGTGTGTGTCAGACCAGGCTGCCAGACATGGCTGCCCTCTTGTCTCCACAAGTTTTATTCCTTCGTAGAGATGATGGTGTCCAGGGGAAGCTGAACGTCACACCAGCAAAAGTACTCAATGACAAGTCTTGGTTTGTAAATTAAAATATATTAATAAGCAAGGCAGTCTGTCGAATGTAATATATCTAAACAATAAGTATATTAATTACGTTATGTATACAATGTTCATGTAAAAAGCAAAAACAAAGCCCTAATTTATCAAGTAATGCCACCTATTGATATAACCATACCACCAAATTATCACAAAATAGAAAGAAAATAAGATATGAATGTAGATTTGTGAGTTCAGACTAAGGGAATGACTTAGAGATGGTGATAGTGATCTGCATTTTTTACTGTGATGTATTTGATTGTTTAATTTATTTCAAAATCATGCAGTTTTGCACATCTAATGGCATCACTGCCCTCTTCTGGAGACAGCAGAAAACAGAAGTTAAAAAAAACTTGCTGACACGTGTACATTAATTAATCCTTATCTGAATGAGTCTTTTATATGTTCAGTTATGTTCTCTTATTCTTAAGAATTTAATGTTGCTTTTCTTCCGTTTGGTGCTTAAACATAGGCTCATTCAACTAGTCACTACATCAAACCCTTCATCAGGACTAATCCAAGGTAAAAGCCACCCAGCCTATGCCTTCAAACGCTAAGGAAAATTTTTTGGAAAGCATTTGGAAAATTAGTGCACAAATACTTTAAGTGAGGTAAAACTGAAGTGACTGTCATTGTGAAACAACATTCTCTGCTTTCATCCCATCACTTTTGGTTAGCAATGGGCAGCGTGTGGGGACAGTACTTTGCTCAGTGGCACCTAAGTGGAACCTTGGCGGTTTGGGGATTCGAACTAGCAACCTTCTGATTATGGGTCCGCTTCCCAATAGGCCACCACTCCGATGTGGTCTGGAGGTTTTGTATTGTTAATGTTGACCCTGATTGCCCTGATTGTTTTCACCTGTGAAGCATTTGAACTGTATGCCCATTGTATCATGTCCTCATCAGGTCATGGAGTCTTGTCATGTGCTGGTGTTATGTGTATTAAACGTCCCTTTTGTTATAGTCATGCAAATGCATCCATCTGTCCACCACAACGCCATGACACCCAATCTTCCTCTGGAACATTCAGATGGTCTCTGGCAAACTTTAGAGGGGCCTGGATATGTGCTAGTTTAAGCATGGAGACCTTTTGAGTGTTGCAGGAGTTTAATCCATGACATTGTAGTGCGTTACTAATAGTAACTGTCATGGTGCCCTGCTCACCACTGTGCCAGCAGGGATCACGTGGCCACCCGCAATCCATCGAGCAGCTGCATCAACAGCAGCCCCCACAACAGCTGAGGATAGTGGTCACAGCGATCTCCACGTAACTTCAATTGCTCCAGTTACAGCCCGGCCACTTCCGCTGCACTGACCACTGCGCACCCTCTCAGTCTCGCCGGCCTAGCCCTGCCTCCACTCTATGACAGCTATGCCGCTGGCTACAGGGGCTTCCTCACTCAGTGCAGACTGCTCCCCCATTTCCAGGCAGCACAATTACCGGACAGAGAGACAGTCGTGGCGCCTATGTAACCACCCTCTCCATGCGCCATGGCTGCTGGAAAACCCCCTGGTGAGCCCAAAACCCTATTCCAGCTCCGCTACTTGCAGAACACTGCCCACCACCATTCGCTGGGCAGAACCAGGGGTGTGGTGGGGCATGAATCTGAAGGGCAAAGACATGACCACCCACCTACTCCACCCTCCAAGCCAACACGCTCCAAGCCGTCAAGGGATTGGATGGGCGCCCCCTAGAGCCTGGAGTCTCCTGCGACTCAAAACCTTTTCTTCTCACAAAGACCATATTGTTCTTCCTCACGGTCACTCCCCATTACCCCTGATGTTGAGATGTCCGTGACTCACCCATAATGACCTACAAGTTTGTTGGAGCACTGGAACCATCTTATAATGGGGAGAGAACTGTCACACATCAGCCCATCCAGAGACCAGCCTGAGTAGTTTGAGTACTTTGTAATTTAAGTTGTTTTTGAAATAGGTCATTTTACTTTTACTCAAGTGCTTTTTTTACCCAAGTAATATTACTGAGTAAAAAAATGGCCTGAACTGAAAGGAAATTGCACTGGCGTTCGCGTGCGGCAGTGCCTCACTATGAAACAAGCACTGGGTCCTGCAGCCAATTACTAGCGAATCAAAAAAGGCCCACACAATAACCAATCAGAAAGGTTGACGGTTTGAATCCCAAGCCATCAAGCTGCCACTGAGCAAAGTACACACACTGCTCCCTGGGTGCCTTTCATGGCTGCCAATTGCTCACTAAGATGATGGGTTAAATACAGAGGACACATTTCGTTGTGTGCTGTGTGCTGTGTTTGCTGTGCTTCACAATGACAATCACTTTCACATCACTTCAAGAACAGAGTAAGTCATCTTTTGTTATAATGTTACAACAAATTCACAATTTGTTTCACTCAAACAATGACAACTTGACTGCTGTTAGAGAATGTTACACAGATAATTAGCATCATTTTTTTCAATGCTGAGTGTCTGTAGCCTAAATCTTTACAGCCTGCAGCATGAAAGCATGTGGTATTGAGGAGAATGGCCTATACAGTGCATCTGGTATTCAAAGTGCATCTGTTTTTTCACATTTTGTTATGTTACAGCCTTATTCCAAAATATATTAAATGCATTCTTCCTTCAGAATTCTATACACAACACCCCATAATGACAACGTAAAAAAAAGGTTTACTTGCGGTTTTGTCGAATTTATAAAAAAAACAAAAAAAAAACAAGCACACGTACATATGTATTCACAGCCTTTGCTAATCTTTTTGAATATGATGCCACCATTTTGGCTAACCTATCCTTTGGCAGTTTGGCCCATTCCTCTTTTTCTCTATCCTGACTAGTCTCCCAGTTTCTGCAGCTGAAAACATCTCCACAGCATGATGTGACGCATGTCATTCATACCAAAGACCAGAGATATTTGTTTCTCATGGCCTGAGAGTCCTTCAGGTGGCTTTTGGCAAACTCCATGTGCCTTTTAATAAAGAGTGGTTTCCATCTGGCCACTCTACCATTCAGGTCCTCTTTCCACAGAGGACCTCTGGAGCTCTGACAGAGTGACCATTGGGTTCTTGGTCGCCTCCCTAACTTCTCCCCCGATCACTCAGTTTAGATGGCCGGACAGCTCTAGGAAGAGTTTTGAACTTCTTCCACATACAGATGACGGAGGCCACTTCTGCTCATCTGGACAAAAATTTGAAATTCTCACCTGACCCCCCCAAATCCACATCAGCATGATCCTAGAGCGCCTCCTGCAGAATCGCCTGTGCATCAAGCTGGAATAAGACATTTTTCAAGTGACAAAAACGTCCTTCCTGGGTTTTAGCCTCAGCCCCGCGGGGTGACCATGGACCTGGCCATGGTCGCTGCCATTACTGAGTGGCCCGTCCCCAGCACCATAAAACAACTACAGCTTTTTCTCATCTTTGCAAACTTTTATTGGCAGTTCATCTCCAACTACAGCCAGGTGGTACTCCCCATGACCAGCCTGCTGGTCTTGGCCATGGTGGAGTCTGACTGTTTGAAGGTGTGGACAGGTGTCATTTATACAGATAACAAGTTCAAACAGGTGCCATTAATACATAAAAGTGCTTCTTAAAGAAGGTCTGTGAGGGACGAAATTCTTGCTTGGTTGTAGGTGCTAAATACTAATTTTCTGCAACCTTTACAAATAAATTATTTTAAAACCATGCAATATGATTTACATTCTGCATACCTACGAAAACAACAAACCTCTCTAATCTTTTTAGGTGGGACAGCCAAATACTTTTTGCCTCACTCTAAAGAAACATTGAGGCCATATTAATTTAAAGAAAAAGAAACAGACCACATTGACTGATGTCATGATGGTGTGTATTTAAACCCATGCAAAACAAATACAAATATGAAGGTTTAAATTCTACTAAAAAAATAACAAAAAGTCAATTTAAAATAAAATGAAAAAGCTACTGGTATCTACACAAATGTGCTTTAAAACCAGAAGGTACCAATAATAGTCAAAACAAAAGCTTGGAAGGAGTCATGCGGTCAATTTGTCATTAATGCAAATAACGTTTGGTATAATAAGAGCTGCAAGACAGCAGTACAAAATGGAAAAAATAAAATAGTAGATGTATTATGACCCTTTTATATAATTAACTTATCGACAGCACAGACCTACTTTTTCTCCATGAAGTGTGTTTGCTTTTCCTGGGGTAGGAATAAATCATCTGTGCAAAACTAGCAATCTTACACAGAGGGAATGTGTCTGCTAAGCATTGCTGTTGCTAGCTACCAAAACAGCTGCTACTGTCATTGCGAAGCAGGTCACGGTTGTACTTTAAACAATGTAATTTGGCAGAAGAGGACTTTTCCTGGGAGTGTAATAACGAAATGTAATAATCATAGTGTAATCCCTGCTTTTCAATAATGTTTCTATAAGTTTAAGGCAAGTTTAGGGAGCTCACTAACCAATAATGACAGGATTGAAAAAAAAGGTTAAAATTCTATATATTTTCTGAGTGCTTAAAAGTACTGCATAGATTAAAGAATATTCCATTCTGAAACAGAAAAGTTTATAAAATATATTATATGAAATGAATACACAGTGGGCAGGATTCTGCAAGTGTTAAGTCTTACAAGGACTGGGAGAGAACAGCATAGCCAACTTCAGTTTTGACACAGTACTTTGACACAAATAGCTTCAGTTTTAAAGGCACTCAGATTTCAGCTAGACTGTGATAAGGGCACTGGAGTTCACACTTACCTAATGGAAAAAATATCCAAATGTGCTTTAAAGGGGCAATGGGAAACCAGTTCAGAACTAGTCGTGTTGATTTGAAATGCACTGAAAAGAACTCACAGATACATGATTGAATGTTGCCAGTGGCCACTGAAAACCGGAAGCATGTTACATTTCTCAAAACTGAAGCTTGTATCACTGTACTATGAACACGTTTTAAAAGGATAAACATTTATTGTCAGTGATAACTCTCCTTTAGTACTCTTTATGTACAGAACAGAAGAAATAAAACTGGTGGAATCCAGCCCAGTACTAGATGTCAAAAGTGCTCTGAAGAAGCTGAATGCAGCATTCGATATAACAGCATTACATTTTGTGCTAGGTATTGAACAGATATATTTGGTAGGTGTGTAAAATATCAGATCTTCTATGGTATACTGAAAACTGCCCATATATTAATCATTTCCACCACACAGCTTCAGCAGCAGCTTCCTGTAGTCTCCTGATGTATCTCCCTGTAAAAGAGAACAGAAGATATATGTTTATTGATAAGACAGCCAAAGAAGGAAGTCCAGGCATCTGAAAAGTTCATCCAGTTCCATTGCAAAATTTCCCCAGAATGATGTTATTCCCTAAATGAATCCATGCAGTCTCATGGATTAAACAGTGTGAACACTGTCTTTAAATTGGGTTAAAGAGGCATGTGATGTGACTCACGGTGATGGCGGTGTACAGCGACTTCCCGTAGTTCTTCACGTACTCCTGACGGATGTCCAGCATGTCGATCTCAGAGCGACTCACCATGATGCGGATCAGAGTTCTGTCTTTCGTTCCTGCCCCCTGTTTTTACAGCAACCACCAGGGTGAAGATTTGCACCAGCACTAACATTCCCATCTGGCCAGACAATATTAATATTATACCTTCATTGCCTTGTGCAGCCTCTCAGCAAAGTAAGCAGGTGTGTTCTTGATGCATTTAACTGAGGGAAATGAAGAAGTCCTGATTAAGTGTTAATGCACTGAAAATGGCTAAAACAAATATGTTGTAAAACAACACCACATTCAAACAGAATCGACTCAAATAGCATAGGATCACATACAGTGAAATTCAGATAATAAAGAGCCGTCACCTTGGGTATTTAACAAGCCTGGTTTGTGTCAAGTTAGAGTATGCTGATGCAGTTAGTCAGATGGTCAAGAAATATTACTGATCACTGAAAAATAATGTCAAACCTGACAAACTTGCAGTGTGAAATACCCCATTTCAGCAAGAGTGAAGGCACACAAAAATGGTCGCAAAGCAAATTACCCTGAGCAGAGCCAGCAGAATGGGAGGCAGATAGAAAAAATACAGAAATTAAAATGGATCGTGGTACATGCATCACATCATTTAAAGGGGTTCATGCTAAAAGATCTAATGCTAAAATGCTGTAAACTATGAATACACAGATATTATGCACAATAATCACAAGTTACACAGTAGGGCTGTATGATATGGCATAAAATTCATGTTGCAATATAAATGTAACCATAGACGGTATATACTGTGGTATACAATTGGTAATTGGTCATTTTCATGCTCGTTGTCAGAACCACTTCCTGAACCCAGAAATTTTAAAAACATTTACTCCAGATGAGGGAGCAGCGAGGGATGGTACCTTGCTAAAGGGGACCTTGGTGAAACTTTGGCGGTTAGAGATTTGAACCTGCAACCATTTATGATTTCGCTTCCTTACCCGCTAAGCCACCACTGCCATATGTCAGGCTAGACAATACTTGTTCTTACCGACAGCAAGCATGCCGCTCTCCAGATCTCCAGACATCTCCCTGCAGATGCTCTTCTCAATGTCCCTGCCACACATCTGCTGATACTCATGGAACACTGCACAATACAAACACCAAACACACATTTTATGCCACTGTGAGTGAGATGGTCACTGACAAACTAGCCAGAAGGGGGCGCAATGCATTAACATTTAAGATAAAACAAATAAGGAAAAAGGTGTTTTTTTCCTGAAAATGATTTCTTTATTTGTGAAGTCACTTACTGTTAGGTCAGTATTGCACCAATCATCATCAGTGCATATAAAATGTAAGCCAGTTCCTTTGCACTTATCAATAAGATATTCATTTACATCACATGTTCATTTGATAAATTTCTAGCGAAGAAGAACTGGTGTAGTGTTTTTTTTTTAACTTTGCTACCCCTTGCAATCAACTCTCTGTAAATGTAAATCATACAGAAACTGGCCCAGCAAAAGGTTAATTTCATTCACCCAGTGCATGTTAAAGCCTTTCACACTTACAAACATGTCAGTACATAAAAAGGCTAATGGTGTGAAGCCTACAGCACTTACCAGCTCTCAGGTGGGGTTTGCTCCTAGCGCACAGAATGGCATTGAACTTGGACTCATCTGTGCCCAGTTTGTTTTCTCCTGCTGCATATAGAGCCTAAAACACAGATACACTTTATTATTATTAAAACAAGCTAGAGAACAACTACTATCTTTTATCAGCCATTTTTAATTTAGCTGTTATAAAGTAATTAGATGTCATAAGCACTTTAAGGCAATATGAGTACCTGAGCATCTTGTTTGGCCAAAGATATATCCACAGTCTCACGTTCATCACGATTACCCTTCAAAAACAAAAAAGCTTCAGCTGAACATTCCTTTTCACCAGTACTAAACACTATATACACAAGACTATACTTGAATCCAGCCCCCCCTGCATGTGTCCAAGACAAGCCAAACCCCAAACCCAATTCCTTCCCGCATACACGCATTAAAAGAATAGTGAACAAGTGATTAATTACAAACTTTAATTTGCAAAAAATAAACAGCAGGTGTAGGTTTTTGTTTTTAATCTCCTTTGGAATTTAATGAACGGTCCCCTATTATGAAAATTTCACTGATATTATTTAACATTAATAAAATTAATGTTTAAAAAAAATGGAAAAAACGTCAACACAACTTCCTGTTTGCACCAAACATTGTGGTTGGTAGGGGTGCACTGATACCACTTTTTTGGAAAACGAGTACGAGTACTTGCATTTCAGTACTCGCCGATACCAAGTGCACTACATTTTCAGTCTCCTCTGGACAATTTAGCTGAGCACAATTTGCTGACAGCCTTTGTTTTGTCGTCTTCATTCACTTTGAAATAGTTCCACATGGCTGACATGTTTCACCTCGCCTTCTCCCCACTCTGTGCTGGGGGTGGGGCCTGGAGGCGGGCACTCGGCGCTTGTGATTAATCCCTTACACGGCGCTCAAACACAGACATTTTTCAGACTGTGGTATCGGTCCCCGGTATGGGGGGACTTTTAACGAGTACGAGTACTTTCGAAAATATGGTATCGAGGACGATACCAGATACCGATATCACCGGGGCATCCCTAGTGGTTATTCAATTGAGTTGACATCATTTCCACGAATGCCCCCTCACTTCAACACGCTGCTCTCCTCCTCATTCACATTTAAAGCTACACACGGCACTAAACTGCGCATCATGGGGAAATCGCATTGTGTGATGTGGATAAAAGTGGTTGTAATTCTGCAACAAGGCTTAATTTTGGAAATAGACTTCAAATAGATTTCAAAAAATAGCTTTTTTTTCATAATAGGGTACCTTAAAATGTGGACCAAAAATGTTTTAATTTGAAATATAAAGATAATCCTATTGGGTGTTTTATTGGGATTTTATAAATTTTATGATAACAAATGTCACTTTAATAGCCTCAAACTGTGCGGACCCTCTGTGATATCTAGCACCCCCCTCTTCCAGGGGGTCATGGACCCCAGGTGGTAGTAGCCTAGTGGGTAACACACTCGCCTATGAACCAGAAGACCCACGTTCAAATCCCACTTACTACCATTGTGTCCCTGAGCAAGACACTTAACCCTAAGTTGCTCCAGGGAGACTGTCCCTGTAAATACTGATTGTAAGTCGCTCTGGATAAGGGCGTCTGATAAATGCTGTAAATGTAATGTAATGTAATGGAACCACTGCTCTAATTAAACAAAATAACAGTTAAAATAATTATTAACCATAGTTAACATGTATAGGGAAGGACATTTTTCCATGAGAAGAGATCACCAGTTGGGTTTATCATTGTAGTCCAGGTCATTAAAGTGAAACATTCACCTGAGCTAGAGCGATCAGTAGTCGGCGGAAGTGACCTGATGTGTCGCCGCTGATGGCCTCCTCCAATGACTTCTTATGCTCTGAAATAAATTGCAATACACTGTGCATCGTACACACCAAACAATCAATCAATTTAATTCTGCACGCACCACAATACACACATACCTGCCTTGTAGATCCGGTTGATTTCCTGGATTTCCGCATTGGTGCGGGAGGAAAGAATCTCAATCAGGCATGCTTCATCAGTACCAGCGCCCTAAAACACAGCCAGCAGGACTGTCATTCTCAGAAAGCTCCCAAACAAGCACTTGCTCTAGGCTCTGTTTCATTTGACCCTAAGCTGTCCTCAGAACGAGAGGTAATGAACTCAGCGCTGTCTTAACAATAGCAATGTTTAACAATAGCAACGTTTATCCTGGTAATTACAAAGGAAATGATCAGTAATGAACATGAAAGTCTTAAAGAGCCAAACAGACACTTCCCCCTGTGGTTTTAGTGTGAATATCACACATCTGCAGTAGCATTGAAGTGCATGCACATGTACTGTCAAACAGAGCACCAATGGAGTGTGGTCATAAGTAATCTTTTTTCCATTCATGCATGAAAGAAGGTTTTACATGGTGAGGAGCAATGAAAATGTTTGAGAACAGCCGGTTTTGGTATGGTAAGGCAGTGGTTAGCGCCAATGCTATTGAAATTCCCACCCTTGAGGCTCTCTCAGTGTCAGGTCTGATCATTAGGAAAAGTATGTGACCTCACAAGGTTCTTCCTAACTTCTCCTGGAGCCTGATTATATCTCCATTTATGCGTCAATAGAATATATTGATGGATAAATGGACCTTGCAACTGAATGTATATTCATGAATCAGGGTAAAACACTCTTTTATATCATTCCTTTTGGTGTCATTTCTTTTTAATTTGTGCTGCTTTAAACTAGGTTTCCTGAAATGTGGTAAAGGCAAAACACCATGAGGGGAAACCACAATAATAATTCTGCATCGCTGAAAGCTTAAATATATCACTGCCCTAGAAGATATATCATCACACTAAAAACAAGACAAAGGTTTTGCTGGAAATATCAGTAAAACATCCAGTAATTTTAAAAAGAACTAAAGTAACCATTAATTCTAGGCAATGGAGCAAATCAAAAGAAAATGTTATTGGCCATCCTTCTTAGAATCTGTAAGGTCTGGTTTAGGGATATACACGGGGGGGGAGACAGAACTATAAAAAGGCATATATCATATTCCTCCCCACCTTAACACAGTTTTCCCCCAACCCCTCATTGTACACACATGCACAGATCATAATTCTGTGTATTTAGTTACTAATTATGCTGCTTATTTTTGTCAGAATGGATGCAAATAATATTATTACCAAAAAATAGCTTGTTGTCCCATTAGATTATTGCAAAACAGTAACAGTGATAGGACTGCTGTGATGTATGAGATTAGGTGCACTAATTTAAAATAAGTAAATTATTTAAATATATATAACTGCATTGCAGAAATAGAAGGATACTGACACTGCAGTAGCAATTAAATTCACAGATAGCGGCCCCCGTTATGTGCACTGCTGAATAAATTCCATCAATGAGCAGTAGTATGTTACATAAATTAAATCCAAAAGGCAAAATGTGCCATCAACACACCCCTTAGTATGCAATGGAAGGAATTTATGACTCAGCTGCACTTTAACCATGGTTGCTGTGATGTAATTTCCAACTGGTCAAAGGGCCTATGGTTCAGGGATTAGTTTACTAACCTTAATGGCATCTTTAAGCTCACTGGCATCAAACTGGGCTGGGGTCTTCATCATGGCCAATACCACTTTCTCAAAATTCCCTGAGAGTTCAGACTTCAGATCTTTAATCAAGTCCTAAAAAAGAACAAGTGGCATGAAGGCAATTATTTGTGTAGTATTTAGAAGCTGGTATGGGAGCATTACACAAACGACAATAATAGAAGTAGACAGACATTTCTCAATTTGGAATTGAATGCAACCCACACCTGTTGTCTAGCTGTTGCACTGACCTTAATTATCCATGACATCAGCATATGTTCAATAATAATTGACTGTGTGTATATATACACTGCATACATAAAAGTTGTACACTAAATCCTACCTTTCCATATGCTGTCTTGAATGTTACCAGCAGTGGCACACGCTGCTTGTTGGAGCGACTGCCAAGCAGGTCAATTATGGCCTGCTCATCAGTGCCTGTTGAAAACGAAGCCACCATTTATCAGGCAGTAAGTTCTGCACCGGGATTCAATTGCTCGTTGAACCATGCAACCTTAGTGCCTGTGATATTACTCACCAAAACCCTTCATGGCTTTTCTCAGCACCTCCACGTCTTTCAGAGGATCGGCTCCTGGGAAGTCACTGATAGTCCCCCTGAATCCTCTCTAAAAACAGCACGTTGCATTAGCATTGAACAATTGTGAAACCTGCAGATAGATGAATGGAACTAGCCAATGAATGGTTGCCTAATTCATTATCTTAAACCTAAAATTCATATAACTAGATTATGTAAAGTTACATTTAAACACAATATTAGCACAGTGTCCTCAAAAATTTACATTGATCGCAGGAACTACAGGAACTCCACCAAATCCAGGCATGGACGGATTGACAGAAGGTCCTTGGGGGTATGCTGGCATGGACGGGTTTGGTGATGGTGCCTTTGGGTATTCAGGCATGGACGGGTTAAGTCCAGGAGCTCCTGGGTAGCCAGGCATTTGCTGGCCAGGAGCTGGACCACCTGGGTAACCCATACCAGGGCCTTGGGGCATACCTCCTCCTGGCTGGGGGTACATGCCATATGGCTGTTGGTTAGGGGAGGGGGCTCCATAACCTCCAGGCTGAGGGAACATGGATGGATTAAACCCCCCCATGGAGGCTGAAATCTGATTGGCCTGTGTGACGAAGAAGCAAATCACATAAAAGGTGAACACGGCTGGAACAAGCAAAGAAGACAGTTGTCTCTTTCAGAAGGCAAGACAGAGTCCAAAGCACTTACACACTGACACATTGAAAAGTAAGTCTCTGCTCAAAGGCCACCAGATTTTGCCCTCAATGCAAGCATGTGTAGACAACAGCATGCGTTTGTAAAAGAAATTGACTTTTAAAAAGCAGAAGAAAAAAAATTGTCTGCAGAGTGATTATGAGTTTGTGAGACCTGCAACCATTGTATGCACATTTCATGAATAATCAGTTATTACACATCTAGCTGCCAAATGTCCATGTGTCCTTATTTCTTACCATTCCTGGAAGATTGGATGGATTAAAACCAGGGTTGGACAAATTATCGAGGCCGATGGTAGGAGCGCCTCCCCAGCTGCCTAAAAGGAAAACATTGACATGTCAGTCGCTCTGACAATTGATGGATGGGGCTGTAAAGTGAGAACAGATCGGCCTTTGCCGGTCAATGTAAACAGCAAAGGCACTGCTATAGGTAAAAAGCTAGCAAACATTTTTTTTCTGTCCAACCCCATGACTACACAAAGGCACACACATTCCATCCTGAGAAATGCTGCTTAATCTAGTCCTCTTTGAGGACTAACCTGCTGGTGGCATCGAGGGATATGCTCCGGGTTGCGGGGGGTATGCTCCGGGTTGCGGGGGGTAGGCTCCGGGTTGGGGGGGGTAGGCGCCTGGCTGCGGAGGGTATCCTCCAGCTTGTGGGGGGTAGGCACCGGGCTGGGGAGGGTATGCGCCAGCTTGCGGCGGGTAGGCACCGGGCTGGGGAGGATATCCAGGATAACTCATTGTTTTGGTCTGAAAAAGAAGAGACTCTGTTTTTATTTCATCATAAAAGACAAGCGTTACTCAATAATCACTTTGCTCAAAACTGAACCTGTTGTTATGTTACCAATCTTATTTCCTTGTTATAATCATATGGTTAAGTTTCACATTTTTAATGAACCTTGAGCATTGGAAGACTAATTTCAATGATATGTTTACTCTATATTTGAGCAGAAGCATTTTCACGTCCTTAAACAGTCTTTCATTTGCAAATTTACAGCATCAATTTGCACATTTACAGCATTTATCAGACGCCTTACAATCAGTAGTTACAGGGACAGTCCCCCCCTGGAGACACTCAGGGTTAAGTGTCTTTCTCAGGGACACAATGGTAGTAAGTGGGGTCTGAACCTGGGTCTTCTGGTTCATAGGCGAGTGTGTTACACACTAGGCTACTACCACCCTAGATTTAGGTCTTTACAGTACACAAGCAACCAAGATATTTTTAAAAAAGCATCAAAAGTTGTTGTTTTTTTTTTTTATTCAAAATGACATCAAATTTGCATTTAGATTGTACCCCACTTTCAGGCCCAGCATGTGGCTATTCAAACTCTATTAATCTCTTCCTGTATTCCACCCTGTCACTGTCACACGGCAGAGCAAGGCTGGACTAAACTGACTTGCCACACCAACACTACTGGTCACTGGTGACCATGAACAAGATTTATTTACACGACCTCAGCTGTTATTCAGCCTGGCCAGGTATGCTGTAGTTATACTGTAGTTATACTGTAGTTATGATGTAGTTATAATGTAGTTATGCTGTATTTATGCTGTAGTTACGCTGTGTTTATGCTGTAGTTATACTGTAAGTAGCATTTACTTCATTCCTGGGAGGGGAAAAAAACAAGCCTGCGTACAACCCTGCCGCTTCCTCAAGGCCTTTCGTCCGGCGGCGGAATAGGAAAATTAAAACGAACAAATACGCGCTTCGAATGGCGAACGGGCGCTTGGAAAGTTTACTTCTCCGCCAACTGCGGCGGGCGCGATAAGACGACGCGGGTTACAGCTGGACTCGCGTCGACCTCAACGTAAAAAAAAAAAAAAACCGAGAAAAAGAGAGAAACGACGTGTCGCGTCGGTAAATGCGTGTGCGTGTCCGACTTACCGCGACGCGACGGGCCGGGAAGAGCAGGCGGACTGCGGCGGCTGCTCGGCGGCGGCTCGGCGGCTGGGACGGGGTGGGTGGGGCTCGGATTTTCCACACGACGGAAACGCGGAAACGCTCCGGCGGGGAGGTGCGCTGCGTGGGCGGTCTGGCAGCGGTAAAACGAGGTGGTTGTGCGGCTCTCCGGCATTAACAACTGCGTGTGTGCAACGCTGTGCAACTGCGCTGTGGAAACGTCCGTCGTTTCAACACCACGGCAAGCCGCGGTGTGCCACTTGACGTCGTGTTCTGGCGATCGCCAACACGTCGTGGGCACAAAGCAGTGGCAGTTTGTGACAAACATGTCATGGACTCCACATCGGGGACTCCCTGCACAGCTGAGGTCTGTCTGCGCTCCGCCACGCCCGACTCGGCTCAAGAATTGGGTGTCAACCGGCAGAGAGGCTGGGTGTGTTAGAAGAAGATAAGCCCCCCAAAAATGTGCAGTATGAGTGCCCTAAAGGACTAGGCTGCTGTATGTGGACTGGATGAGACCAGACGTTCTCTTTTTGCCCGGACATGTTCTCTTTTTTTCAGACCTGGAAGTTGCGTCTGGACTAATGGAAAGAAAATAATACACAGGGAGTGTAAGGCCATGCAATATCAGCACCGCTGTGTAGAATACGAGATTAGGCATAATATGCTGTGTTCAAATAGACAATAAGGGTCGAAGGTTAAGTGTCAGGAGAATGGGTGTGGAGTGCCTGTGTACAGTACAGGCCAAACGTTTGTACATACCTTCTCATTCTATGTGTTTTCTTTATTTTCTTGACCATTTACATTGGTAGATTCTCACTGAAGGCATCAAAACTATGAATGAACACATGTGGAGTTATGTACTTAACAAAAATAGGTGAAATACCTGAAATACATGTTTTATATTCTAGTTTCTTTGCTCTGATTACTGCTTTGCACACTCTTGGCATTCTCTCGATGAGCTTCAGGAGGTCGTCACCTGAAATGCTTCTCCAACAGTCTTGAAGGAGTTCCCAGAGGTGTTTAGGACTTGTTGGCCCCTTTGCCTTCACTCTGCGGTCCAGCTCACCCCAAACCATCTCGACTGGGTTCAGGTCCGGTGACTTTGGAGGCCAGGTCTCCACTTTTTGTTAAGTACATAACTCCACATGTGTTCATTCATAGTTTTGATGCCTTCAGTGAGAATCTACCAATGTAAATGGTCACACAGAAGAGAAGGCGTGTCCAAACCTGTACTGTATATATGTGTACATTCACTTCTCCGTGAACCTGACTTGCACATTTGCTCTATGTGGTGGAGTTTATGTCTATTTTACAGTGTGGTATCCTGCAGTCACAGTCTCTTATTTTGTAGTGAATTATAGTTTATTTGGGTGGTTGAAGCCTAATGGCTTGACTATGAACCAGATAACCACAGAGTCTCAGGTTCGAGCCCCACTTTCTACTTTTGTGTACTTGAGCAAGACGCTTAACCCTGAGTTGCTTCAGGGGGACTGTCCCTGTAACTTTTGATTGTAAGTCGCTCTGGATAAGGGTGTCTGATAAATGGTTCATAGGTGAGTGTGATACCCCCTAAGCCAACACCAGCCACAGCTTTCATTGTCATAAAGTGTTGGGGCTAGGTTGTGTAAGCTGTTACCGGCAAACTTCTGCACATCAGTTCACAATCTTTTGCCTATTCTTTTTTTTTGTATATGTGCAAACCTTGGACTTTACTTTGAACTCACTTTTAAATAAATTAATAATATAGAATAGGTTAACTATTTGAGTGGCAGGTTTAACTAAAGCAGCCTTGTCAACAGTGCAAATTTCTACAATATTGGAACGAGCTCTACTTTTTTTTTGGCATCTGTGGTGCTTTTTGCACCAGGTGCTACGAGAACTCACTTATGTAAAAAGTTACATAACCAGTAAAACGTCTTGCCATAGACCCCACCCTTCAAGCGCACCTTCACCGACTTATCACCCACCCAACAGCGTGAGAGGCTTGGTACTTGATGTGGCTTGGAGGAAACATTAAAATAGATTTACAACTAGTCATAACATGTAAATATCTCTGCATTTAGACATCATATTTAGATTTGCCTAGGGCGTCCTTACAATTCTTTTTTTCCTGGAATGAATGAATAAATAAATAAACCCTGGTCTGGAGGGGCATTTACATTTACAGCAGACGCCCATATCCAAAACTACTTACAATACGCAGCTACAGGGACAGTCCCCCTGCAGACACTCCGAGCAACTGAGCTGCTCAGCGACACAGTGGTAGTAAAGTGGGGTTTGAACCTGTCACTCTGTGGTTTTTCCGGTTCAAAGGTGAGTGTGTTGTCCGTCAGGCTACTAACAACATACACTTCACAGCTCAGATTCGACACGGGGGTAATGAGTAGAGAGACCGCATCAGTGAACGAGAACGAGAGTAAAAAAAACCCAAAAAGTGCCCCCCAAGACCAGGGTTGGTGGCCTCTGCTGTAGAGTTTGGAAAATGAACGTTTCAATAAGACGCCACAAGAGGGAGTGTGGGCTTTTAAAAAGATCTCGGTGAGTTTTTACATTACTGGCAACTGGGACACGCTGATAGGTAATCAGCTATACGAAATCAATCGTATGTTGCATATACAATATGCACATACAATTGTGCATTATACACACACACACACACACATAAAACACTGAACGCATACAGTTCTCTCGCTGTAAACATGCTGTTTGCCCGTTTGTGTTTATCCTGGCCCCTTATGCTCGTAAGCCGGCCATGGTTGGGGGTAAACGTGTCAGCCTCTGGTGCTAAATAAACACAGCCATTTGTTTGCTGGGCCACGGACCGGCTTTTACGAGGTACAACACCTCCAGCCTAATCGTGGAGTAGTTAACATACTTTTAGCGTGTACGTGTCTAAAATGAGAGATTTGGTCTGTTTGTTTTTTTATAAATATATATAATAAGATAACGACCAGTTATCGTATTAAACGCGCGTTTCGTACACGACCGTCACGAACAAACGTCCGAGCCGTCGCGTTACGTACGGCGCATAAATTATGGTCGCCGTCGCCATTGGTGCGCATCGAGCCCGGCGCTGGCGCGGCGCAGAATAAAGCGAGATAACGGAGCGCCGGGGCCGGGATAAAAGCTCCTGCTCGCTGACAGGTCAGAGCAATGACTTCTGCGCCGCTGTGAGACTGGGACGGCGATCCCGGGCCGAGCACAGGGGATCGGGGGGGAAGAGGAACGAAGAAGTTTCTCCGGAGCGCGGGGTGGGAGAGCGGGTCGACTCTTTATCTCGGCTATTTTTTTTTGTTTGTTTGTTTTCTTCTTCTTCTTCTTTTTTTTTTTTTTTTTTTTTTTAAAGATGAGCTTGCTGTCTGCCATTGACACCAGCGCCTCCGTGTATCAGCCCGCGCAGCTCCTCAACTGGGTCTATCTCTCGCTGCAAGACACCCACCAGACCAGCGCCTTCGACGCCTTCCGACCCGAGCCCAGCTCTGCCCACCCGGACCTGAACTACAGCAAGGCCCCCGCCGGCGACCCGAGCTCGACGCTCAACTCCAACTATCTCAACAACTTCTTCCAGCTCCAGAGGAACGAGGTGAGGCGTCTCGGCCGCTTCCTGTCCGACGCGCACTGATTTCTGAGAAGTGACGTCGAGCGTTTAATACTTCATTTCACAGTTTATTCTTGTAGAAAACCTGCGGTATTTCATGCGTATGTATGCGTGTGTGTGTTTGTCTATTTAAGTGTTGTGACCCAAGCCTGGTAAAAAGTGTGGCAAAAACGCACATTGCAACGTGAGCGTTATTTGTGCGCGGCCGCCATCGCTTTTGCGAGGTGTCGTAAAACGCGCGACTCTTCGCCGCTTCGTTTGAGGACGACTTCGTTCCAACCGCAGAACTAAGTGACGTCGCGGACGCGCCCCGACGGGACCCAGGTGTCGTCCGTTGTCCGGTCCGCCGCCGCGGACCTGGCCGGGCGCGGGGGCGCGCCGCGGGCACGCGCGTCCGGTCCGCGGCCAGAATGCCGATGAGCCGGGCGGGTCGCGGGGTTCTCGGCCCTGCCCTCCGCCGTGATGACCTTTGTGGTCCACGAAATCACAAAGTTTACATGACGACAAATAAGTGAACCCTCTATTACTAGCTTACATCACGCTTGAATTATAGGCAGAGTTCATAAAAATAATTGGACATTGGCTGAACTTGAACCTCCTTTTCGAAGGTGGCACTGCTGAATAATCAACACCAGCCCAGAATTCTAATCATCAGCTGGAAAATAATGTGGTCCAGAGACATAAAAATAGTTCACTTGTACAGAATCTCTGGTGTGTCTCAGAGAGACGTGGTACATTTGGAATGGGTTTTGTTGAAAGCGTGTATTTAAAAAAAATGAAATAAAGAATGATAGAAAGAAAGAAAGAAAACACATGGAGTGTGTCTGGAAGTACTTGTGAAAGTGAATTTGTGAGACCTGGCAATGTTGCCAAGTGAAATAAATGCTTCCAGATTTTTAATCATATGAGCAATGGACATTGTTTTCTTTAGGATGATGCGATGACAGTGGTGTATTGTAGTAATTAATGACAGAGCGAGAGAAAGAAAGCAGAGACGGGCTTTTCAACGCAGGTATAAACCATTAAACCGTGTTGCTGTAGCAGTTTTTAAACGTGAGTGTGCACACACCTTCAGTGTTACCTCAGAAAATGTGCACATGACACCCCCAACTTGTTTATTACATGTACTGTGTGAACAGTAGACGTTCGATGCTGCCGAGGACGTTGAGCTGAAGACGTTGCACTGATTTACGTGATTTGGTAACTGTACTGCTGAAGTGTACAAATGTTTTGTGATGCGTTTGTTGAAGTGTAGCTGCCTTGTGTAATTTTGAGATTTGCATTTTATTACACAGAATGCCTGCATCAACACGCTAAAGTGCCAATTTAATCGCTTTCATAGCACATTCCAGTTCTCTGAGCCTCACGTTTAGTTTGTTACTTGATAGTAATGTGACGCAACGGAGTGAGCCGCGCCACCCCCAAGGTACAGTCCGCCGCCGGGGACAAACAGAGACACTTTACAGTCGAAGGTGTCATCACCTCCCGGGCCTGTAATCCCACCACCCTTTCCACATTTTGTGTTGTGTGTGAATGTCCCCTCTCTAGGTGACAGATGTCAGTTTTGGGCAAAGGTGTCAGCGCCATTTGCTTAGCAGTTAAACAAAAGTTAATCCGATGTGCTTTTTAGTGGAACTGGGGAATTATTTTCCAGTCTTACCGTGGTACTGCTATAATGCATCATTATATGTCACTTTATTCCATCCATTGTTTTAATAGTAATAATGTTGCTCATCACATCAGGAAAATAAGGTTGATGGCTCTTGTTTTGCTGTCCTCTACCGACGAATTTCATAAAAGAGTAAGAAGTTTGAGCAGCCAGGAGAGATTGAGACTGATTCCGGACGAAAACCAAACACACCTGGCGGTGGGTGAGATGCTATTCGGCGTCCAGGCCGGGTTGCTCAAGATCTCGATGGATCTCTCTTGCTTGACAAATACATGATTCAGGGCCGTGCAACATTAAATATAAACAATATTTTCTCCAACCATAACACGGAGCGCCTGTATCGGTCCGTGCATATCTCCAGGTGTACTGTATAAAAGTCTGACAGTCATAGTCTGGCTGTGAAACTACACCGTCCTGGCCTGCTGTGGTCATGCAGGGCTCCACAGGCTCTCGGTTTTATTGGTTTATTTTGTTACCAGTCGCAGGCCAGACTCTTAAATGAAATAGCACTTCATCAGAGATGGAAAGTTTGACCGAAGAAAGTAAAAGTCCTCACCGGCCTTTTGTTCCAACCTACCAGGTTTGCTTGTTAGCTCAGTTCGGTAGTCAAGGGGGGAATTGTGAAAGTAGCTGGCGGAGCAACAGAAACATGGCAGGAGTTAAATCTTTTTTTTTTTTTAACCACCTCTACATTTTATTCAACTCATTAAATCTAGAGGTGTGAAATGAGCACAATGCACCTTTTGTTAGATGCATTTAAGTAAATAACACCAACTGCAAGGAATATTTTTTTGAGGTTTGGAGCAGTGGAGTAGCCAGTAATGAAAGTGCAGGTGAACCTGAACAGTGGGCAGTGGTGGAGTAGCGGGTCGGGAAACGTACACATGATCAGAAGTTTGCCGGTTCGAATCCCGAGCCGCTAAGGTGCCACTGAGGTCCCTTGCGCAAGGCGCCGTCCCCACACGCTGCTCCCCGGCCGCCTCTCATGGCTGCCCACTGCTCACCAAGGGTGATGGTTAAAAGTAGAGGATGTATTTTGTTGTGTCACCGTGTGCTTTGCTTCACAATGACAATCACTTCACTTTCAACAAAAGTGGCTGCATTTCTGTATGTTGTGTGCTGGTATTCATTCTTTAGAATAGGTTGAATGGGTATATTTCTGGTATTAACTTATGTTGCCATATGCAAAGGGTTAAATGAGGGAATTTAATGTTTTTATGTGCACAATTGAAGTGAGAAAACAGTCATGGGAAACTAGTATGAACATAAATAGGTAAAGTGAAAGGAAGCAAGAGTAGATTTATTAGTCTCTATTTGACTGTAGGGGCCTGACCCACCCACAGTTAAACTCTATGTGCTGGGTGATGAAGTCACTGTGTTATTGTTCTTCTGCTGTTTGACCATATTGGCTTCCACTGTTTTTAATGTTTTCAATTATATAAAAAAACCAATATGTTAAGCAGATCATTGACAGGAAATTGAAATGCTGTAGGTGGCATAGATGTCACAAGCACAAGAATATTCTAACCCATGCCAAATATGCTATGATTAAAAATATGTATTCTTGTTCTTTCCTGCAGGCCTTGAACAACAGCTTGTACAAAAATGTCTCCCCCTACGGCTCTCTCAACAACATTGTGGACGGCCTCAACTCTTTGACGGACCACTTCTCCGACCTCTCCCTCTCCTCTGAGCCACGCAAGCCCAGCAAGAGGCCGCCACCCAACTACTTGTGCCATCTCTGCTTTAACAAGGGACATTACATCAAAGATTGCCCCCAGGTGAGTCCAGAAACCCCTCTCTCCCTGGGCAGAGAGACACCGGCGGGCATGACCTACTTGCCAGACAGACAGCCCACTGTCCAGCTAGTCATGTGT
The DNA here is from genome assembly GCF_900700375.1 of Denticeps clupeoides. NCBI lineage: Eukaryota > Metazoa > Chordata > Actinopteri > Clupeiformes > Denticipitidae > Denticeps > Denticeps clupeoides. The sequence goes on from NC_041714.1 coordinate 10,060,013, forward strand.
ATCAACTTAATTGGGCAAACTACTGTACCGCGCTCTGAGCGAACCACAGGGGACGCAGAGTAATCTCTCTTTTACTCTCGTTTTTCTTTTTCTTTTTTTTGTTCAAAAGAAGCAGCATCTCCTTCCTCCGGTGTTTGGTCCCGTTGTCTGTGAGAAAAATATCTGTACACAACTGTGTGTGCGCAAACCCGTGAACAGCGGGATTCCAAGCACCACGTGTCTGCATTAGCGGGCTCATCGCAGGTCACGTCAGAGAGTGTAACAGGTGGCAGCGTTTCCTCCGCAAACAGGGATGCCAGATTTTCTGTGCAGGAAGGGCCATAAGTCGCTGCTGTAGCCGATCGCCTCATCCGTTGTGAATGGATCTTTTCAGCATGGATACTGCAGCTCTGTGCTGCACACATTTTTTCTATGTCCGCAAATGTACATAATCCTTAAATAGGACAGATGCAGGTCCACTAGAAGAGTGATTTCTTTTTGGAGATCTTCAGGGCCAGTTTTAAAAATGACAACAATAAAGTATGCTGTAAACATGTGGGTAGCCACAGCATATGAACATCTGAGCAGTTGTTCAGGGGAACATGTGACGTTCTGAATTAATACGTCTTGTTCTGAGACCGGCGGGGACATATCCAGAAGGATACAGGCTTCTTTCCGTGCAGTACTGTTTCATATGGTTTACAGGGGATATTCCCATAATATATTCCATCTTTATTATTGATCAAGGTCTGGTTTAGATAAAATACTTTTATGCAATATCATATTTATGACATATGGTAAATATGTTTTGCGTTTTGAAACTGATACCAACATTTAAACACAAATTGTGGGATTCTGCTTCCATTGTTTCCAGATTCTTTTGGAGTTTGAGACTATTAATGTTTGCTAGGCATGTTGGGATACACACAAACACGGGGTGAGGTTCTTGCTCAGATCCATTAAGTCAAAGAACTATGGAATGGTAATGAATCCCAGATGTTGGGATTAAAATGGCAAGCCTCCCTTTATGAAAGATGACTAGGGTTTCCTGTAGTTCACGAAAGAACCTGCCCAGCGATAAAATATCACTTACATCACACATTCATTACAGTGAGGCTGTTTTCAAAGCTGTGGTTCATTTTCTTACATTTGTATACCTACGTGTACTTATAAAGTATTTTAGACGTGAAATATGTACCTTTAAGAAAGAAAACAGGCTAACAATTTATATTTCTGGGTCCTTGCTACATGTATCTATCCCTCAAAGGCTTGTGTAAGACATGATTAAATGTAGTACATGTACATCATCATACGTTTGTATGCAAATCATGATTTAAAAAAACAGTTGAGAATACGTGGTCATGAAATAAGGTTCTTTGGTGTAAGTGTTTTAATATAAAGTCAGGTGTACATGATGTGCATGATGTAAGACAAGGTTTACCTTCACACGTCTACCAAACAACTCCCGGCGGATGGATGAACTCCACTCCAAGACCACCTTTTTAAGATGGGGTCTGAATATTTGCTTCAGATCCAAATTGGGATGGAAGTTTTTTTTTCCCCCACATCTGACCAAAACTAATAGAGCTTTGGTCAAACAAAATGCACTTTTTGTTTCCTTGTAGCATTCCTTGTGCTTTTCTGCACTTTGTGTCCAGTGTTGTTCATGAGCTGTCTTTCCAGTAATAATAGTTTAACAGACTATTGTGGTCTCCTGTGGTGAGAGAGCCTCCAGCTCAAGAATGTTTTTTTTTTTTGTAAACCAGTTCAGAAGTATGTGGATGATTGTTACATATGTTGAAACCACAGCTACTCTTGACTGTGAAGGTGAAACAAGATGATTTTATTGCAGCTTTATGTCCTATTCAACAGTATTAATGCAATTTGCTTCTATTTTCATATCGCTTTACACAAAGCGGCTTTTAGGCGAACATCGAATTCAACATAAGAAGGACATAAACACTGAGAGCAAGGAAGTGGTTTGTGATTCTCATAGCCTAGAATTGCCCAGATTCTGCACCTGGGCCTGGGATTCGGCATCTGGACCTTGACTAGTGTTCCCGAGAGCGGGTGGATGGAGTTGGAAAAATGTTTTCTGAGACTGAATTTTTCTGTCACATATTTGCGAACAACCAAAAACAAGGAGGTATGCAGTCTGTTACAAGACAAGGGCAGACAACTGTCAGCCACACGAAACCGGATTTTAAATGCCAAAACAACACTCCAACACTCTGAATCGCAAAGATTGCTGTTAGAATTGACTTAAAATGGGAGCTAGTACAATCACACAAATGTCTGAGATTTCCTTGTAGCTTGTTAGGAACATTTTTTAAGGAATCCAATCCCCCAGAAGTGGATTTAGCAGCTGTAAAATAATGTTTGTCTGGCCATACATCAAACCTCAGCTCCCTACTCTACTGGGTAGCACACTTGTCTATGAACCAGAAGACCACAAAGTCACAGGTTCAAACCCCACTTACTACCATTGTGTCCCTGAGCAAGACACTTAACCCCAAGTGTCCCCAGGGGGGGACTGTCCCTGTAACTACTGGTTGTAAGTCGCTTTGGATAAGGGCGTCTGATAAATGGAAAAAATGTAAATGTAAAATTGAAAAACTATGCAGTGTTAATATAAATAAGTTATAGATCACCGTTAAGACCCCAAAAGCAACTTTGACCAATCGAGGCATATCCACGAGATATTTGAAGATATCTGCTACCAGGACATTTCCAGCAGATCCCTTAAGTCCTGTTAGTCCCAGGGACCATTAACAAGATAATCCAATGTTGTTCATTTCACATGTCAGTTGCTTTTAATATTGTGATTGATTTATATCGTTTTACAGTCTGGATGCAAATGCTGAGCGCAAACCAGGGCCACCAAAGACCCCTGCTGACCGCTGGCGGTCATCCAGGATCATGACAGAGAACAGCTAGAATGCAGGGGCGTAGCATAAACCGCATCCTGATCTGCTGGTTCGAATTTCAGCTCTTCACATACGTGCCAATGGAAACACGAAAAGCCCCACTCTCTCGACAGCGTCCACGCCTACGCGTTTCAAGCAGAGCAGTAATTTACTTTCCTCCTGAGCCTCACATTAGATCATTTACATCACATTAATCGCGCCGTTAACAAGCCTCGTGTATACCCGATAGATAGATAGACCTGAGGTCTATCACTGTAAGCATTGCCTCTTAAAGGAAACGCATTCCACGATAAGCTGGTCTCTCACTAAGAATTAATCTTGGACTACAGCACCCTGCCAACACAAACACCAGGATCCAACTTCACAGGGTTGAAGAAAGCAAGACTTATGATCCCAGGGAGCATCGTGAATCACATTCTCATGAGTCCCTGCTGCTCTCTGCTCACTCCTTCTCCCAGATACTGTGCAATGGTCATAGGCCCGCGGTCAGTTAAAGAGGGTAGTTCAGGACCTCAGAATAAACCCCACACCCAACCTCAACCGTGTGGTCCAGTGCTGGATTTTTTTTGGTGAAGCGGAGGCTAGATACGGGATCGGGGGAAACGTCATGGCTGAGCAGATGCTTGTGTGCGTATGGGGAGGGCAGTGTTGGGAAGAGGCCTTTCATCAGCGTGTGAGTCCGTTAGGGTGTCGGGGAATTTTGACGGGCCCGGTCCACACAGCTCTCTCCTCCACATCTGCTGGCCAACGGGAGAAGCGGCCATGGCAGGGATGGACGGCCCTGCAGGGAGCCCTAGTTAGAGGAATGAATGCCAGTGTGGCGGGCAGCTGTTTACCAGAGCTCCTCGGCACCATGGCCCACCGTGCTATGTAAACACTTTTCCCCTGCTCAATTAAAGATTGATTCGGCCAGCCAGTTATTGCCCTGGTCCCCAGTGCCCATTCCTGGGCCAAAATGCCTTCACTAATACTTATTATTCCTATTAGTACTCCTCCTTTTTTTGCTTTAAATCAGCTGTGAAAGGGAATGATGGATTCCTCCCTTACCCCTGCCATGTTCCTCTTGCTGAGGGATTTCCTCATGGAAAATGGCTTTGCTGGAATGTAAGTTGTGGAGCTGAGCGAGAAGCTCGACATGTAAGCTTGGCCCGTGAGTCACGTCCTCTGCGATGCATTCCCCATACCAATGTCCTTATTCGTGGCGTACATTCCTGCCAATGCTGGCAACCTTTCGCACCTACCGGGCATTTTATTCTCACACTCCAGCATATGGCTGCCATTAAAATACTGTAGGAAGTCCGGTGAGGACGGCCCGTAGCTTCTGCAGAGCTTGATGCATCACTATATTTATTCTGTAGGAACTGCCGACTTTTGAAGGGCGAGCTGCGGATTAGCCAGCGCTGATCGAAAACACATGAATCCCATCGATTATAATACAGAGTGCTCTTTATTCCAAGGAGATAAAGCATCTTTTGTTCAAATTGTTATCATGGCTGTGGAATGTGTGTATATATAGCCCTGTTCCCAGCTTTATTTTTTGACCATTTGAAGCAAGAGAATAGAGACTTGTTTGTAAAATCTCTGCATTGCAACGGACGTGAGATCTCCAGCCATAGCTTTGCTTATTATGATTAATGTATTTTTTATGGATCAACTCTGTACACAACTTGCTGATTGAGTGTGCGGAGTTTGCATGCCCTAACCAGGTTGCCGCAGGTTCCCTGCGAGATCTCTGGCGTCCAAAGGCATGGACACTTGGTGAATTGATAATTGTCCATGACTGAATGGTGTTTCCTTGTCGTTTAATTTGTGTACATATCAATATACATCTTTCTAAATGCATGCAGTATATGCAGTGTTGTATAGCACACTTGGTTGTGTACAAAGTACATTCAAAATGGAACCCAATTTACAGACTGAAGTATTCTCTTCGCATAGAAGAGGAAAGAAGAAAGAAAAGAAAACACAAGTAAATAAATAAAGATAATAAGTAAGTATCATGACATGTTAGCTTCCACTGTAAAATATTTACGATCATACAGGTCATTTAGTTCCATGACCCAGTGTTGCTCTTGTTTCTGTGTCTCTCACCTCTCATCGAAGTGACCATATGGCGCTGTGGTTTCCTGGTCTCAGCAGGGTGCTCACAGGGTCTCAGGGTAAAAGGTGGGACATCCAGCAATTCAGGTTTGACAAATGGCATCTGACTACAGAGGGCCCTGAAAAAAAAGTGTTGTCCATCATGAAGTTGTGATGAACTGGGTATGAAGGTCTTTGAAAAGGCTGATGTATATTCACAAGGACAAAACAAGGTCTGTGTTGATAAAAACAGAATGACTTGTAATGACTGGCAGAGTCCCTTGTATGATGTAATACTTAAAAATGGCAAACATCAGCGTCACTTGTGTAATATTTGTTTGTAAGACTTGCCTTCATTGCTGTCGACAAAGAATAATAGGCTGATGTAAGTGCCGATCACAGAGCTTTGTGGACTCTTGCAGTGATAATTGCAATAATTTTCAACAATCTAGGCTTTGTTGTACCCCCCGAATAAGACAGAATCATCAAATATACATTCATGCTCTGCGATATCCGATTGTGTTTTTTTAGACGCTCTTACATCATTGTGGCCTGAACAGCACAGTTGGAAAACAATTAGTCCCAGTAGTCTGGGCCCACCCAATTTCCTGATATGCGCCTAAAAGAATAAAGAGTGGAATTGAAACTGTTATTTCTGAGGTCGGACACAACCTCTGACATGCACAAGCCTAGTTCGCAATTTCGCTTTAAAATGGTTGAAGAAGCCTCAGTAGGACCCAGTTCCCAGCTATTTTTAACTTGCCATTTGTATTCGGCCCTTCGGACCAGTGATGACCTGAGATTTCTTTTAATCTGCCGCAATAAAACCGCATGAAACGTCCCAGACTCTCGTATTGCCATCATTGGGACGTTGGGCGATGTGACTCCATAAATCCTTTGTTTACATTCCTACACTTCTCTGCCAGCTGTTTAGTGTCCCTTTCAGGCCGTTGGTCCGTCTGCCACGGATCATTGATACACGCTGGACCAGAATGTAAAAAAAAAAAGCTCAATTGCTTGATTCAGCCAAGCGGGTTCATCAAGTTAACATTGGATTTTTTTTTTTTTCCGAGCAGAGCCTGACGCTCTGAAAGGAAGACTAGGGTCAGGCAGAGATACGGCACCCGAGAAAGCACATTGAGAGCACTTCCTCAAAAAGGAAATCAAAGTTAAAAAGAATATAAAGAGAGGGTTTCCTGCCAGCTGTTTTGTGTTCTGTACAGGAATACCACTCTTCCTCTGGGTCTGCTGATACAACAGCCATCTCCCTTCCCTCTGCCACTGCCACAGAGATCCTACTTTTAAGAGATGTTTGTTATGTCAACTGACAGGGCAGCACTCTTGAAAGGAAAAGTTCACCACGGCACGACACGCAGTTCCCACATGCAGGCGAAGACGCAATTTGATGCTAATGGATTGTGGGCTGAGAGAGAAAACAGTGCTGTAGTTACATCCTGTTTCTGAAAGATGATGTCAGGTTTACTGAGTCTGCGTCAGGGGGAGCATTAATTGCAAAGACATGCAGCCATTAAACTGTCATGTGTACATCTGACGGGACGACTGAACAAATTAACTTTTTTCTTTGGTTAGAGCTGGAGCTGGGGCGCAGTGGCTCTCTTTGTTATTTAATTACTCAGAGATAAATCCTAAATTAAAAGAATTGCTTTAAAGGCAAACATCTGAATCTTGACTTTGTACAAATTATGGATCTCATGCCTATAGAAAGCAATGTGGGTCACTGAAATGTTTCGGATATCCCTAATTAGAATGGGACAGATAATCGGTATAATTAAATAAAGTAAATCGAGTAAAAAGTTTGCATAGGCTTTGCATTTTTCATGCTTACTTACAGAATGCCTATAGATTTTATTTGCTTCAGAAGAAGCTGTTGCTCTTGAATTGACGTATAATTTGCATTGCTTTAAGGCTTTGCATGTTAGTACAAATGAAATTGTGTAGTTTTTTCAGATGAAGAGAGTTTATGCACACTTTCTTCCTGGAAACAGTTTTCGTCCTGGGCCCTGACTGTTTTTGGGGAGCTGTATTCAGTAATATTGGTGGAATGAGGAGGAATGTAGCGATTTTGGCCTATAAAACAAAAGCACAGGCTTTTTTCTTACACTAAAGGACATTATGGTTTGGCTAAAAGCTGGGGTGGAGTCAGTGGTTTTGGGAGTGTTTAGCTCGTCTGGAAGAATAATGGCTTAATGCAGGAACTCAAGTAGGAAAAGAATTTTGCTCGTTGGAGGGAAAAGCCCGAGGTCATGGGCAAGGTCGCACTGCAGTTATGACGGTCTCATCATCACACAGCCTGCCACAAACAGGCCACTTATTGAAGAACGAAGCCCATTCAAGTGCCCAGGCCTGTCTTGTTAGACTACAACAGCACTATCTTAGCCCATCGGTGATTTCTGACCCTGCACAGAATAAGCGTTTGACCTCCCATTGGCCAGGGGAATATTAAGCAGCATAGGGTGGCAGTGACGGTACAGAAGCGCTAAGCCGGGCGCTCGCGTCATGAGGGACCAACACTGACTGCTTTGTGCCCTCTGATGAATCAGGACTGTCAGGAAAGGCCTTGCGGTGGGACTGGCCGATGTTAATTAAGGATCCCATTGTTTGTCCTCAGGATCCCCAGACACAGGGGTCAGGAAGTCAGTCCATATTGTTCGCCCAGTGGGGTGCTGACTGTGGTCCAGCAGAGCCTCCGACCTCTTCCTATTTAATCAGGACCCAAAGACCGCTCGCCTGGCCCGGTATTATTGCAAATTGCCAGGGATTATGTGCAGGACTCAGGGCGTGTGTATTAGATTTAATATGAGGGCCTTCCCTTTGTCAACAGCAGGAGTGTAGCAGAACTTTTGCACTCCATTTGCAGCAAGCGCTGATTGCATCACTGTGAAATAATATTTTAGTTCTCCATTTGCTAACCCTATTTATTTAGTTTCCTTTTGGATTTTTCTTCTTGTATCCATCATTCCTGAGAAACAGAATATTTATTTGCTTCAAGGAAACTTGAGGACTAGGAAAGGGACTGAATACTCTTTTGATTTATAGAATTTGCAGTGAATCAATTAGAAAAGGTCTGCGGTCGGTGGCCAAAATTGGTCTTCATGTTTGTTTGGAGATTTTCAAAGATCCTCCTTCTGCACTACAGAAGATTTGCCACAACATCATGCATGAATTACAGAAGATTGTGTAGTTTGTTACTTTTCACTGACATTATGCGCAGATTGACCTGTGGTATATGATATTTTTTTGTAAAAACCTGTGAACACCTTATGCATCTTTTTCAGTAGAAACCATGGCTGGAAAGATAAAGATTAAATAATGACAGGAATTGTTCAGAGTTTCCATCCAAAAGACCAGGCGACACTCTGCAGCAGCATGGGATTCAAGGAAACTGAGTTCTGTGGAGGAAGGGCATCATGGGAATGTTTTTACAGACTGACCTGTGACCTTCCTTCCAGTCAGCCTGAATTCTGTACTGACACTAAGATGGTCCTCCAAAGGCTGTGCCTGTAAAGCGCAGACAAAGAGAAAAGGAGAGAGTGAGAGGGGTGTGGGGTGGAGGGAGTGTTCTATAGGAACAGTGAAACAGAAAGTCGGTAATGTAAACAGATAAACCTTATCTGGGATGATAGACGTGTAACAGATGGCTTATTCCTTTCAGAAGAAGCCAGCATTTAGTCTGCAGCTCGGCTGTGAAACCTTTGGGAGATTTTGCACTGACATGCTCATCCTTATCAACGCTGATGGGGCTCGAGAGGGGCTGATTGCTGGCAGGCCGCACTGGGCGGGTCCCCTCATAAACACAGACCGATCCAAAGTGATGAATATGACCGTGTCTAGATTCATGATTCAAAAACTTAGTTATCATTGTGTAGCACAACAACCCCAAGGTGCATGAAATTGAAGTTAAAACAGCAACTGAAAGCAGAAGGGTACTATCTCTATAACTGGTACTAACTGGTACTAGGGTACTATAACTGGTTTAAAGCGCAGTGCTGCACGCTAAGCACTGGTCTTGTATTTATATCACCAGACAAAGGTAACAAAGGTAATATAATTTAAAGGGGAGGAGCCTGATGATTGTTGCAGCCCTTGCACATGCTGCTTCCTCATTCCAGATGATTTAAAACCTTGCCTGTAAATGCAACGCATGACTAATCATCATTAAAATATTGTCTTTTTATGTAAATCCAGAGGATGCCTAGTGCAAGTTTAGTGCCAGTTTGGTCAAATGAATCTTTTCAGAAGAGTCAGAATTTAATTGATAAAACCCCTGCCCTGGTTGATTGATTGATCAATTGCATGGAAATATTGGTCGCTGTTCCATTCGTAGCATAGCAGACAACACCCCCCAACCACCCACCACCCCATAAACACACATAGACACACACACACACACACAAGAAATGTGCACACCTCTGTCTTTTTCCACATGAGCCAATCAACCTGCTCATGTCATTCATTGCAATGGTAACCTAATCCCCCGCGCAGCTGCACAAGTCATTATGGTGGCTTTGGCTAGCGCCGGGACTCATGGGAACACTGAACTTGGGTATGGCTATAGCACAGGTTAGCACCGCTCACAGCAAAAGAGAGCAGAGGCTCCTGTCACCGGGTCAGCTGGCCTGCAGCAAGTAAGCCCTGCAGAATCCCAGAACCTGGGTTTGGCAAAGCGAATAACCTGGTGAACCTGAGAACGGCACCCGCCAAGACGGAGTTAGATGCAGGTAGTTTATAACTCAAGGAGCCAATCCATCGGCTCCATGAAGACAGCATGTTTTGTGGGCTCGCTGCCGGTTGCTATGAAAGCACATGCAAAACTGATTTCAGGCGCTTATGGATATATGATGCGGGCCGCTCGGGGGAAACGTAAAAAACTCCCCCTCCCAGTAATAATGATGCGTGAACTGTGCTCTCATTTTTTTTATATTTGTGATTAAACTTGGTCATGCCTCTTCACCCTGGACCGCTCTCTTTGGCAGCATTAACGTCTTTGCATGAATCTAATAAGGGCTTTTTGATATTATCTGCTGGAGACATCACTGCCAGATTGTTAACACAGATGTGGACACAGTACTTGTTTCAGCGAAATTCAATGCACTTACAACGTTTTGCGAACATATCTGCCCAGAAAAGCAATTTTATTCTCAGGAACGGCCTGATACAATGTGCCCATTCATAACTACAATTCCCACCCTTCAATATTCTAATAACAACACAGTCTGAACTGGTAAGCTTAGCTGTAATACTTTGCTAATAATAAGGTAATAGACATGTCCTTGAAGGAGATTTAAGGCTAATTTTGATCAAGATATCATACATTTTTTCATCTTAGTTTGCTTATGATATGAAAACACCATTTGTTGTATTGGATCAGGGGATTACCTGTCCAAGAAGAGCTCAACTCCCATGGTTGGGAATGAAGTCTTGAAAAAATATGACATTAATGACATTAATGTTGTGTCCAGGTATTAAGCTGAATTTAAAGGTTACCTAATAATGCTCTGTAAATATTTGAATTCCAGAGGGCGCACTCATATTTCCACAAGTCTTTAACATTTTACATTTACATTTACAGCATTTATCAGACGCCCTTATCCAGAGCGACTTACAATCAGTATTTACAGGGACAGTCTCCCTGGAGCAACTTAGGGTTAAGTGTCTTGCTCAGGGACACAATGGTAGTAAGTGGGATTTGAACCCGGGTCTTCTGGTTCACAGGCGAGTGTCTTACCCACTAGGCTACTACCACAGAAGCCATGTTCATGAATGTCAGTAAATGCTACAGACTGGGATTTATCTTACTGTGTTGTCTGCTGATGTTCTCTCTGCTCACACATTCCACAGTAAGAATGGATGTTATTGGCAGACACATTTCAGCATTTCCGGGTACGTCTCTAATGAGAGTCCTTTGGCAGCGTCACTCGTGCAAATGTCACCTTTGCCTTTCTTTTCCACAAATGGAACTAAATAAGACCGAAATGAATCTTCTTTCTCCGCAACACTCAGGGACAAGACAGGACTTATGACAGGATTGATTACCCCACCCCCTAAATATGCCTGAAAGGGCGGTGTAGTCTGTGGAATTCCACAGAGCATATACGATTTAATTTATTGTTCTTTCAAAAACACGTATCCAAATGCAAGAGAAGTTGTGTTTGAAGTGAAGTGAAACACAGCACAGCACACGGTGACACGACAAAATGTGTCCTCTGCTTTTAACCATCACCCTTGGTGAGCAGTGGGCAGCCATGAAAGGCGCCCGGGGAGCAGTGTGTGGGGATGGTGCTCAGTGGCACCTTCTGATTACGGGTCCGTTTCATTACCCGCTAGGCCACCACTGCCATTCACTGCCCTGCTAGGCCATTCACTGCAAGAAAACAGAGACCATAAGTTTTGACTTCAAGTTAACAATGCACAATAAAAATAAGAAAAATTACACGTCCTCTACATATTTCTTTGGTCATCTTGCATTTGGGGTCTAGAGAAAAAAATGGAAGAAGGCAGTGTTGGCCTAGCATGTAAGGAAGCAGACTCATAACTGAAGGGTTCTCTCAAACCCTCAAACATGTTCAGAAGTGCAAGACTGTGTTGCTACATTACATTATATGAATTATTTTGTAAGAGCTCACTCCCATGTTCACAGCTTTACAGAACATAACACGTAACAATTTAACCAAAGTGTTCAACAATCGGTTCATCTGAAACTAACTTCATGCTAACTCTCCATGCCCAACAAGCTGCTTTGGTTTTGCTTTAGCGTTTCCAAGAAGATGAATACTCATAAGGCTCAAAAAGGCAAGCCGTGAAAAAGCACAAAAATTGTTAGAGGAGGATTTATTTAATGACTTGGCAGAACCTTGCAATAATTCAGCAAGCTTTTGCAGAAAACAGCTTAATGGTGGTCTGAGATGAACTCGGGTCGAAGCGTCTTTCAGGCGTGTTTTCTTGCAAACAAGGACAGGGAAGATCACAGCTAGTATTGTGGGATCTCAATAACTTCTCCATTTGTGACTGTGACTAAATGTAATTTTTTTTGCCCATAAATCAGATAGCAGCACCATTCCAAGAACTGATTTATTGTGTGTTATGCTATCCGGCCTCCAGTGTGTATGTTAATATTGAGGTCTATGCTCGGTCTGCCTCAAACCATTGTTTTGAGTGTTTTGAGAATGTTTTGAGAATAGCGATGGTTTATAGGATCATTAGTTCAATTGCATGACTTGAAGGTTTTTGGAAAGTTTTCATAAATACACCCACTGGTCGAGATCCAGGCTCTGAAATATTTTTCCAACACTGCAGACTCTGCTCCTTAGTTCCTAGAGTATGTGTCAGATTTGGAATTGGGCAGCTTGGGTGTTAAAAAAAAAGTTTCGACCCAGACTTGCTTGACTTTCTCTCCAAACAATGAGCCCACCTCTGGTCTGGAGCCGTGGTGCCTGTGCAATATGAGTCCTAGATGAATATCATTCTGCGTGTCTGAGTCAGGTACCTGAAAAAGGAAATACTGGCTCCTGGCACCGTGCTCATGTTGGGGAGCATGAAATGTATTTATTCACTTTCATCTACTGATGACAAGCTATCTAAACATCTAAAACGGAGAGAAGGAAGCGAATGAGCCATGATGGACTGACTGGCTAATGCTGATGGATATATATAGCAACCACTGTACATGATAAGAATGCTTATCTCAGCAGTTATAGCCCAGGAAGAGCAGCTGCCTGCAGGGAAGGCTTTGTCCGACCAAAGACACCTATGAACCCATTCATGTTCAATGGAAAAATAGGAATACTCGAACCTTAAACTGGATGTCTAGTGGAAAAACACCAAACTGAATGTCTGTGCGTGTTTTATTCTGAGATAATGTATCATCTCCCATTCAGTTTTTTTTCTTCACTTTTTCAGTGTCTATTGTGCATTTATAGATGTATTTATTGTAATAATCATTTGTACTAAAGTAGTGTGACGAAGGGAAGTTATTTTCTGCAACTTTAATCAGTGCAACTGTTTTAAACTCTACTAAGATTATTGCAAATGATGTGAAGCTTTTAAAGTGACAGGCTACACACAACATTCCATTCCACTAATTGCTGCCTCTCCACATTTATGCAAATATTCCATTCCATCCACATTTTCATCATAGTCATTTAAAACATCAGTTTGATGTTCTTTCTGAGTGAATAAAATTAGGACATTTATAAATAACCATAGACCATAATGATAAATTCATTTAGAGGGGTACTTACTTCTATAACAATGAATATAAAGGTAATGTAAGTGTAACAAATATGATTTATTATAAGCAGACGATACTAGACGTTTCTATGGTCTTCCTGTGTCACCCTTGCCTGTAGATGCAGATATAAGCTATCTATATCGGTCAGGAATCTGTGCCATGCCAGCTCCCACTACTCACAGGCCTGACATGTCGAAACAGGCTGCCACAGCATATTCAATTACAAACTAACTTTTCCTCTTCTTTTCTTTTTAAAGGAAAACAAGCAATTAGGTCCACAAAAAGCCTGAAATGATTTGGAAATCTAGAAATTGAGATCGTACAGGTTTACTACAGTGGCCAATGCTGTAAACTCCTTCATAAGCAGAACTTAAGCTCAAATGTCAATATATTAGCGGCCCTATCAAAACGGCTGCTTCTAATGAGAAAACTAAACAAAACGCGAGCACGGAGCGAGACTTAACTCAGCAGATGCGATCTGTGTGCCTCTCTGCATATCTGCAAATCTTTCATTCTGTACCCAGGCCAAACTAAACCCCGATTAGGGGGAAAGCTGAGTTGAGCCCTCTCAGTGGGGGTAATTGAGAACGATGTATCTGGTGGGTTTGGTGTTCTTGTGCTTTCTTGAGCGATGTCCCCTGGGAGTCAGGAGAAGGGCTTCGGCTCCACGGACACCATTGTTTACACTGATGGCTTCCAGATGCTGGTTAAAGGGAGCAGCCAAACTCCCGGGGCCGTCGCCAGGCACCAGGAAGCAGTCCAGGGCTATCTGGAATACTTGGAAAACATGGCTTTGCTTTGTAATAACCTAGAAAACAGTCCAGCGCCCAAAGAAACTGCGCTCCGTTTCAAAAAACTGATTACCACTTAAGATGCGGCAGGCTCTCCGAAAATTCAAAGTGAATCTTTCATGTCCAAGCATCTCAGTTACTCAATCCACAGACAAAGTAGTATGTTCGACAACTGAAACCATTACCTAATTTAATTGCTAAAATAAAATAGCTGGAAATATTGACACTGGCCCTCGTCTCTGAGTACCCGTTGCTGAGAAACAGAGAAAAAGGTTGAAATGGATAGAGTGGGTTTCTGCCTCCCTCGCTGTTGGCTTGTTACTCCGCAGGGGCCGTGCTTTATTATCTGTGAGCCCTTTCAGCGGCTGCAAGCGCTCACATTCGGGGCGGATTGTTTTTGACAACACTGAGGCATTGTGGGAGCAGGCAGATTTGTCATTTAACAGCACACCTGTTGCCGCTGTCAGTTTTTTTCTTCCATGGTGTCTTTTCCAGGCATAAAAAAGGGGGACAGCTGCACCCTTAAAAAACTGACCCAAGGAGGCCTGGGAAACACTGGCTTCATTTAGACGTTCTATTCGGGATTAATAAACAACACAACATGCACCTGACGGGAATGCTTGCACAAGACTAGGCCGCTCTCCGCACAGCCCCGGAAATAACCGTTGGGGGTGGGGGGACGAGGGGGGGGGGAGTGTTCCTTAGCCGGACACACAGACGCAGTTGATGCGGGTGACACTGTCACTGTTGTGTTGGGAACTGAGGGAAAGGCCATCTGCAGGCTCTCTTGGCCACGACTGCCTCCCCCCGATAAAGGCTCAGACAGGGCTTACATTGTGGTGGTTGCTGTTGAGAGCTGGGTGCCGATGCTCGGCTGACTCTGCCGTGGAGGCAGAGTGAACTAAGCCATCTGATATTCGTATGAGGAAGAATCATGAATGGAGGGTGTTGAAAACACGATGTTCTGCTCATACTGTCCATCTTTTTCAGACATAACGTGACGTCTGACACTGTTTTTGGTATTCTGCACTGCTTCCTGGCGTTTTCCGAATGACGTATATTCCCAGCGTTGCGGTGTGCTTAATCTTGTTGAATATCTGACACCGTTTACTTGTGGTTCCCATATAATCTCAGGTCAAAACCACTTAACACCCACTGTAACGTGGGCAGAAAATTGACTGATGTTTACACTGGCTCTATGAGCTGTGGTGTGGATGGGTGAAAAAAAAAAGTCCTATAGGTATTTTGAGGGCTTTTGTATTTTCCTTTGTGGTGGTAATTTCTTGAAAGAACAGTTTGTTGTAAAATACAGCATAACAGAAATACAGAACATGGAAATACAACCTTCAAAGCTGTGTAAGAGCACAGCTATGTTCAATATAGATCCATATTAACATTATCACCATATTGTGATGTTTATCATTTATCATTTCATTAGGTGAAAATATTCATTATTATCAGTTCATTAGGTGAAAATATTATGTATGAAATTAGGATTGTTGTATAATATTTATTATTTCATAAGTATACAAAGCAATACTGTCTTGTCCATATTTTCCTCTGCATAGCTCTGAATTGTGCCATATTACATTTGTGGTCTAAGAAAAATAACTCAAATCTGGTAGATGGTATGTTACCATATTTTTAAACTATTGTTTTAAAAAGTCATAGTCATTTGACTGACAGTCAATGATATATTCAAAGGATTTTGCCATTCATTGTCATTATTGCAGTCAAACACAGAGCAAGTGATGATATTAACTGTACTTCACCAATTGTGTTAAGAATACTAGCTACACTGCATTACACTGCACAGACAGCAGCTGTAAAAATGGACATACCACTAGAGGGAGCCCAACTACCACAAGTGTACCACAGTTTAAGAAGCAAGCCAATAGTATTAAGTTACCTTGCTCACTTGTTTTTACATTCAGACAGCTCAAGTGTTGCTTCCTTAATATGAAAATGAATAAACCTTCACAACTGAGTTTTTCTACTTGAATAATGCTGGCAATTTGCAATTATTATACCACTTAACATATAAGTGAACTCAGAAACTGACTGTGTTTAAATGGAATACTGGGTGGCTGCAAATGGGATACAGCCTGTAGACCTTTAAAATGTGCCAATATCAACAGGCGTACCTATTAAGTGATATGTTTTTTTTTTTTAATCTGACAAAGAGACCAAAAAAAAGTGTGTGTGTACTCTCGACACTGAATGGATTTGTCGCTCATGCCCTCAGGCTTGTCTCTATTAGTTTCATTGGACTCCAGGGACTGGGCCTGCACAAACGAACTGCAGACTTTATGTGTGTGGGGGGTTTACAGATGTAGAGCAGTTAACATCTTCCCGAGGTTCAGTTATGTGTGGTGTCATCTTCAAAGGCACTCTCCCCACCACTACTCCAATGTGCAACGTCCAAGAAACTGTTGTGTTTAGACAGGACGGGGCTCTTTGCAGACATTTGTCTCTATGGATGAAATGCATTTCCTCACAAAACCAAATTCCTAAATTGAGGCCAGAAACTTTTTTTTTTTGCACTGTTATTACCCACCATTTTCAAAAGCTGCATAGCTGCCTCCCCAGCAAATTCTTTCCCAACCTCACCCTGAAACAAATCTTAGTTAACCATTTAATAGACTGGTTTCCTGCAGAAACTGAGAATATATTTTTAAAAAATCCTACAAGCCTGTGAAATATCACACACTTGTCCAGTATTTACTTTAAATCCCAAACCATCTCCAACTGTTTGACCCAATGCCTTGCACTTATGGTTCATTGACTTTCATGGAGAGAGGCCTCGGCGGTGGTCACCGTTTTACAGAAAAATATTTGATACCATACCTCCATCATGCGCACCTCCAGGCTTCCCTTTCCTTATCGTAAAAGGGCCGGATCGCATTTATTTTGGCAAAGCATTTTGGACTTGGTCACCATGCTTTTTGATATCATGCAGTGGAACTCAAAGTGGATCTAAGAGTTTTTTTTTTTTTTATATTAATTAATGATGATGTTGTT
This sequence comes from Denticeps clupeoides, assembly GCF_900700375.1. Classification (NCBI taxonomy): domain Eukaryota; kingdom Metazoa; phylum Chordata; class Actinopteri; order Clupeiformes; family Denticipitidae; genus Denticeps; species Denticeps clupeoides. The sequence continues at coordinate 10,077,058 of NC_041714.1, forward strand.
GGAGGTTTTCTGGTGCCGTACCAGTGTGGAGCCCATCTGCTTCTGGTTTCCGCCACCCGCACCCCACCCCCGGCCCCACTGGGCTTGATTGGAGGGCTGTTTCCAGCTGGGAGAGATGACTGTGGTGCTGTGGTATTTGTCCTGTTGGAGGGAGGCTGAGGCTGCCGGGATATCAGCCGAACCCGGGCCCCTCCATCGTCCTCAGGGAACACAGCTGGAGGGACTGGGAGGAGGGTGGGATGGTGGGATCTGCTTCATTTGTTCTTTTTTTTTTTCTTGCCTATTTTATTTCTCACACTTTTCTCACAATTTTGCAATCACTGTATTACATGGTTGTCTAAAGAAGTCATTTTCTTTTAATCAAATTTCCTTCATTATTCTGGCATATGATTTATTATTCCAGTGTCTGTAACAGATTCTTCTGGTCTGATGAGTGTATGGCCAAAGCCTGAGCTGTGGCATGATGTGTGGGTGTTCTGGAGATGTGGATGTGTGTGAGATGAGTCTCAGCTCGGACAGTGACCCCCCCTCCCCACCTCCAGGAGACTCAAAGAAGCCTCTCCAAACAATCCAGCCTTATCTCAACACAGGGCCAGGCCTGTGAATCAACATTGACTCTCTACACGCTGAAAGTGCAACTCAGGAGCGATTCAGAGCAAACAGCGGCCAGTTAATCCTGACATGGACAATATTGATTGCCTTTCCATTTTAAAGCACTGATTTTAATTTTTTTTACTTTCAAAACAGCCAAACAGGCCCATTTCCAGATCAGTCGGGAACGCTGTTTAAACTACGTCCTAGAACTGCGGCTGGCAAAGCAGAGTAAACATACGACTTAAAACACACACACGTCACCATGGACTCCATTAGCTCGTTCCTTTCCTGTGGCTGGAACTGGCAACTATTTCATTAAAAGCTTGCGTGATGCTTTAGCTTGTTTTCATTCAGGCCGGTTTCTAGGAATTCCGCAGACCTGATGCTCAATAGTAAATCGAAGTTGAAAGGTTGTTATGGGCGATGTGTTGTCAGCGTCGAAAAGTTTCAATTGCAGGGCGGAGATTAATCTAACCATGCCTTAAATATGCCTGTCAGTGACTCGCGTGCATCCTGACAGCCCTGTGATGAGACACGGATGACTGAAAGCCATAATAACCCCTCCAGTTGTTTACGGTAAAGGATAATCTTATGTGCCAACATAATCGCTTTGACTCATGAAGTCTCATTAATCTTCCGGATATGTGAATTTTTCTTTTGCCTCCCCATCACTCGGGATGAAGCTGTGAAGCCCATGATGTGAAGCTGTAATGTGTCTGCCTTTACAATGACTCTCAGTAAGATCAGAGCAGGCATTTTTTTGTTGTTGTGCAGTTCATACAAATGAATTCAGTCTGGATGCACTTACTTAAAAAGAATAAAAATCAAACACACAATTAGACTGGGCAACATTTGAGCCACACAAAAACACAGCATCAAGAGAGATCAAATCAAATAGGAGCATAATTGATTATCATAGCGGACCTATAGTATTTCACTTTTTAAAAGTGTAATAGTCCTTCCAGCATAAACTCTGAATCAGAGATTTTATTTAAAAAATGTCTGGTTCCAATTACTAGCCAGCAGAGTTCAGACTGGGTAATCCTTTCTGCTTATTAAGTACCACGTGACAGCAATTAAAGACCATAACTGTCTGGACAACATCCCACAACTGAGGAGTATGACAGTACTTTAATCACCCTCCATTATTATTATTATTATTACCATTAGTATTTAATTTTCTTTAACTGATGAGGCTACTCACTCAATTGGTTGAAAATCTATGAAAAACACAACTAAAATAGGTCATCCATCTGTAAACAGAGTATCATGTGTATGGTCTGGCACCAGCCCAGGATCGAGCCGCTGAGGCCTCCTGCACACACAGAGCCATTTTTACTGCTGCTATCTGCCATCATGTCAAAAAAGGGAGGACTGGAGTGAATTTCGAAATTCAGCGCTGAACTCAGCAGTGTGCCCTAAAAATGACATCAGAAGGTCTGAGGTTTTAGCAGTAATGACATTCATCATGGCAGCCACTGTATCATGAAATTCATATTCATAAAACAGGCATGACAGGTTATATAGAGCAAAAATATGAATATAAGGGTCACAGTTATAGAGAAATTGACTGGTACAATGATCAATAATGTACTCATGTATTGGGGAAAAACATTTAGAAATTGTTTATAAATAAAAAAAAACATACAAAACTAATTGGTAATAATGTGCCATTACATTGGTCAATGTGTTGGGCAAGATACAACGGAAGAAGTTTACCTTTTAATTTAAAATAATTTATTTTCACATTCTCAGCTTTTTAATGAATTAGAAATGTTGTTTGGACCCCTTATGATTTTGTGCTGTTTGAGATTTTGATATCGTAAACATGTTTAGAACTGCAATATTGGTGGAGTGGCTGAAATAGAGAATGAAATTTGTTTGCTGATCTGCTTGAAATTGTACTTGAATAGTTCTATAAAATTTGGATTTCATGTATGATCAAATGTACTTACATATTGTAGCTTTTTTTCATAACAATTGAACAGCATGCAGATACCTGCATCCACCACTAGGGGCTCAGTGCACAAAGTGGTTAAATATATTTATAAAAGTCTTCATAATAAAACAGTTGATGTTGTGTAATACCATTCCGTGAATAATGGACTTTATTCTACAATCAGACTTGGTTCTCGCATCTTTCAAGAAATAAAAAAGAACTGATTAATTACCATTATGTGCTATTTAGAATAAGACAAGCATGCGTAGCCTATTAATTTTTCTTATAATTCAGTCAGAGATGTGGTTATAACAGACGCCAGGCGCGGTTCCGCCCTGTGGATGAAGTGCCTGGAATATTTAAGCTGGATAAAGTTACTAAAGTGAGTGTGGCACTATCCTTAGCTTTTGTAGCCTGGGGCTCATTTCTGTTCCAAAAAACTGACCTGAGTACAGAGAAGCATGGAACTAGCTGACTGTCTCACAGCAAGAGGTGTCTGTCTACAGATTTCTAGCCATGCTGACATGAAGACATGTAACTTGAATAGCTGGTGTGTACATATATAGGTGTAGGACAAGTGCGTTCTAATTAAAGCCCAGAAGAGCTGGAGGTGTTTTGCACGGGTTTGTTCGTGGATGTAGAGGATGATTAAGTATTCAGCACTGGTTTCACAGAGGGTTGTGCATTTGATTATTTTCTCCCCCACCCAGTACAGATCATGGGTTTTATTAGGGCTGGCTGGGGGAAGGGGTGGGCCACACTTGTTCGCATGAGCCGTACGTCAGTCCCCTGTCGCCGGGACGGCCCGCGTTGCCGCGCCAGCCCCACCAGTGTCATCGTTTCCAGCTGCTGTCAGCCAGGGGAAGATGTTTTGTTGACAGTGGCGGAGTCACATTGTTTAACGTTGGCAAGGAGAGGCTATCGCGTCCCGCATGCTAACACTGACGCACACGCCTGGCCCGCCGCCGGCCCACATGCTTGCGATTACGCCGCTGATTACTCGAATGGGACCCGGGTACACATCTACACATCCACCTCCACCCTGACAATGAAATCTGGAACCAGCGAAAACGATCCTGCAGGAAGGAGCCCGTTAACTCGCACCATTTCATTTAGATAAAGCTGACATCAGATAGGGAAACAGAGCTTTTGGAACGTCAGATGCAGTTAAAGAGCTTCATAGTACATCTGTAACTAATAGTAAAAGACTGAGAACTTTGGAGAGAATCAACAGCACGTAACCATTCACAGAGGCGGCTTGTTTTAGGTAAAATTGTAATTTTTAAAACTTGAGTTGATTTTTAGAACGGCTGACTGTGATTTGAAATGAAGCCAGACAGACCCTGTGCAATTTTAAAAGGAGTGTTGGTGACGCCCCTTAAAACAGATTTGTCTGCTCGCATTCTGAGGCCCAAACTGAGGGGTGCTCACGCTGCGCATGAAACTCTTTATGAACGGTACCGTCTGTTACCTGTGTCCACTCAAAAGGGGGTTCCCACAGGTCCTCCAAAAGCTATAAAGTCTCAAAAATGCAAAAACAGAATTCGTCAGAATTTTAGACATTAGAGTATCTGACATTATGATGCTAACTAAACCAACGCGGAACCAGTGAGTGCTAATGGAAACCGTGCAGCCCGGTCAGAATTCATCAGCACTCACAAAGATATAGAGGCGTCCTGATGTGGTGTGCATTGACATTTCTTTTTTTAAACAGCATTGCAGTTTTGACGATGTAAATTATGATTCAGCTGATTAAATCAATGATATTTTAACAACAGTTCTGAATTCTTATGTCGTAATATGGAAAGATTGTGTTCAGAGAGTCAAAAGTGAGCCCAGTGAGTTTAACTCTGGCCCAAAAAATCTGAACAAAAATGAGGTTAAAATGCCGGGCTGACTTGCTCATGATTAGCTACAGTGTTGACTTCACGTTGCACCTCCCAGACCCAGCATATGAGGTTTTTCCATTTCATTCGTACTGGAGGAACAATATGCACAATCGAGTGTGAAAGGGCTGAACAGACCTGCGTGCTGTCTGTAATTGTGCTTGCTTTGGCCACTCACAACATTTTGTCATTTATTACAATGATGACTTACAACTTTTGTTTAAAAAAGAACAAAAGTGGAAAAAGTGACTTTTCCACTCTGGCTGCAGTATATTTGACCAAGATACTGGCGCTGGTGTTAACTCTTCTCTGGCCACTTTCTCACAGGCTGTTGGCCTCCAAAGAGGATTTTATTCTCTGTGGCTACAGAAAATAAACTCTAAAAGTGAAACAATGGGCCATGGGGATATCTGACCGTGGTGAAAACTTTATTGTGGAGGTAAATGTAGAGTTAGATGTTGTTTATCTGGGATTACACTCTTGGCATCCAAACTCTTTGATCTAATTTTATTGAGTTTTCTTTTTCCTTGGGCAATGCAAGATGCTCTTTGTGAGTTTCACCAAGCTCAGATATCCGAGAGTGTGTAAGTTTAGTTTCTCAGTAAGACCTGTGCAAGACCTGGTAAACCTGTGGAACTGGACCCGCTGCGGTATATAAACGCTCCCGGCATACAGTTGGGTTTTGATTCACCCCTCTTTTTAAAATCCAATCACACGCTTGTTTGTCACATAACCCACATTTAAAGGTCCCCTATCATGAAAATTTCACTTTGTCAGATTATTCAACATTATTACTAGTCCCCCTAGCCTGTCGATGGTCCTGCAGTGGCTAGAAATGGCTATAGGTGAGACTGGCAGCCCAGATGGTCAGATCTGGAATTTGTCCCCTTATGTCATCATAAGGGGAAAGGTTACCTCCCTCTTTTTCATGCTTTCTCTCTGCCCAGAGAATTTCCCACCCTAACCCTAACCCTAACCCCACCAACATTCATGGCTTCCAAACGTTTGAAGCATTGCAGTTGCTCAGTGATTTTGTTCTGTCACACGAGACTCTGAAGAACCCACTGGGTTAATTCGATTTTTTCTGGAACAATTTCATGTCAGGGAACTTTTAAGCTTAACCTCATGTTTTATTCTCAACCTCTCAGCCACGCTTTTGTTATGCTGTTTCAGGCCCGACCCAAAGGTGAAGGACTGACCCCGTACCAGGGCAAGAAGCGCTGCTTTGGCGAGTACAAGTGCCCCAAGTGCAAGAGGAAGTGGATGAGCGGCAACTCGTGGGCCAACATGGGACAGGAATGTATCAAGTGCCATATCAACGTGTATCCTCACAAACAGGTAGAGTTCAAGTGCTGGAGTACAAGAGAAAAACTCTTTCATCCTGCAAGTCCGAGTATAAGTGGCAGGAAGCGTCTGCGGGTGATTAATTGTCTCTTTCTGCCGCAACTCAGCGTTAATGAGTAACATCCACCCGACTGCCAGGTGCTCCATGTTCAAAGGACATCTGGACACCTGACTCTGCTTTGGTGACACTGGCCACTGAGTCAGAGTGTGTGTTTAAAAGGAAAATATACACACGCTGGCTGCGCTGTACATTTCAATCAAGCCGACACTGGGGGGGAGAAAAAAATCTGCAACTGTGACTTAACATCGGCTTGATGAAATCACATGCAATGTGTTTCGGATTGGGGTTGGATATAATGCTCAGGCTTTCTTGAGGTCTGGAGGCAGATGATGTAATGCCATTGGCTGTTTTTCACTGAATGATTTTTCGAAACCTCTGGATTGAAGCTGTCACTGGGCCACATAGCCCCTCGCTGAATACAAATATGGAAAAGATGAGGCGAACAAAGTTGTTTTTGAAATCGAATTCCCATTTTAATCTCATTTATAAAACCTTCCGAAGGTCCAGATCTTTAAGGCAGCCGCAGCGTGACTTTGTGACGTGTGAACCTCTTGCTTGTGTACTTTCTCGTATGCCTTCTACGGGATAATGTTGCCCTCTTCTGTAACATGAGACATAAACGCTGGGCACCAATCTGACCCCAAAACTACTTGAAGGTTTATTTACCCCACCATGCAACAACACAAGGGGCTTTAAAAGGGGGTGCCGTGAAGTGTTGCGGTAGTCCACAGGGTGTAAATCACTTCAGCAAAACAACACCATTAAAACTTTACAACAGGATAAGGAAAGGGGGGAAATTTCATTATTTGTCTTAACACTTTGACCTAAGTGAAGCAATTCTAATAAGTGAAATATATTAGACAATATTACATATGCTGTTACTATCATGATGACGATGATCCTTATCATCCATAAATGATAGTTAAGGGGAATCTCAAAGGGGATGGGGGGTCACACATTATATGATTTAATGCTCATTGGTCTGTTGGGTCTCCAACGTAGTATTCTGTCACAAAAAAGATACATGAAAAGTGGTATTCGAAATGGCACCCACTGTGGCCCCACACTGTAAAATAAATAATTTAAGTTCTTAGTCCAATCATCAGTGATCATATGAGAAAAGGACAAAAAAATGTAGGGAAGGATTTGGATTAATTGGCAAATTTAGATAGCATCCTAGATATCTGATCACAGTTTGAAAGGAATTGGTGATCACGTTCACGCTTAGCGACTGGGGGTCAATTGTCAGTTAGCCTCTAATCTGGGATTTTAATTGGTGACCATGGGGTGACCTCAAAATCATGAAACAACATGCAATCAAGGACGTGTTTCTGAAAAGATTTGCTTAATATGTGTTTGTGAGAGACAGAGAGGGGAACTGTTTTCTCTCCGGCTGCTGGGAAAAGTGTCTTCCCCCTTCCAGTGTGTGTTGTGGTGAGCCCACTCATAGAAGAAAAATTCCCATTTGCAAAGTCACCCACTTAACATATTTTGCTCACTGAAGCACTTGAGATGTCCTTCTAACCCCCATTGAAACAGTTTGGCTCAGTTTGGCTTTTGACCTCCTCCCACAGTTGCCCAAAGCTGCGAAACACTAGATGTCCTGAGACGGTTGTGAGCCAGTCAAGGCCACACTATCAAATAAACCCCCAAATCTCCAATAACCCGTGGTGAAATCTGCAAGGATCAGATCCGGGGAGGCCTGCTTCTATTAATTTCAGTTTTAATGAATTGCTGAGGGAAAGAGGCGAACATCTGCAGACTGTGGAGCCTGGGAATGAAAGTAGCTTGCAGCACAAGAGCCAAGAAGCCACTGCTCTCATTAGCCAATCATGCTGATCACTAAACCCATCCGTTCATCCCGACAGTAAACACTGCACATATCCTGTCAACACGCAGCTCAGTAAATGCCCTAGTCAGGCTTTTATGGGCTAAGAACATAACACCAGTGCTCTACACCCTGGACCTTCTATGCAATTTAATAATTGCTGGGGAGATTAATCTTAAATTTAACAATCATAAATATTTTTAAGAATAATGCTTGCAATAATATTTTTTTTTTTAAATATGGCAAGTATGGGAAAGAGGCTCAGATGGGGAGAGATGGGGAGATGATGTGGTCATTTTTTATAAAATAAGACATCCTGTAGAGTCTGACGGTAACTAAAAACAGAAATTATATTTTGTGCAGATAAGTTCACTTTAGTTTAGTTGCACAACATTTTATTTAGCAAAAAAGTTTTTACACAGTCTTGATAATGGTATCCTGTAGTCACAAAACATGCGACAACGACTTGCAAGGCCATCGCGCATTTGTTCAGTCAGAGATGGAGACAGGCACCTGATAAATAATTTCACCTTCAGCCAACAACTTCATTATTTCAGCACCACTTCAATCACTGCCGATTACTTTCATGGGTCCAGCTTCATAATAAGGCATACCATAAAGTCCATCCAGCAGACCTTTCAGTATGTATCTGAGGTACTGAAAATTTTACCTTGCAACTTACTAAGACACCACAACCTTCTTTCTGCACCTATAACAAGATTGTGTATGAGGCTAAAACAACATTTTGAACTTACTGCGCGTACTGATTTATGTCCTTTTTACTTCCAGAAGTACAACATTCTGAGCAGAGACTGGGTGGGTCAGCTAGCAAATTAAGTTTTATCAAGCCTGGCTCCATTTGCTGGGTGTGGGAGGTTACTTGAGAGTTTTATGATGTGCAAGGAAAATATTTGGAGTCTGTATCACTTGCCCAGCCACACCACTCTTAATTCACTGGATGAAATTAGAAATGACAATAAAACTAAAAAAGAACCATACAGTCTCTACAGCTGTAAAGCCGAGCACTACAGCAATACACATAAAACGAGAATTTCTATAAACACTGGTCAGATTTTGAACGTTGAGGAACGTAACGCTGCCAGTTACAAATACATGTGTTTATTTGGTTAGCAACCATATGAATACGAGCAGTAAAAACAATAGAAAGTCTTACTGATGGACGTGAAAGCCTTCCTTTAAAGCGTGCATGATCATAACTTTTCCGTAAGGTTCCTGTTGAGTGTTCCCCCTAAATAAATGATCGGCACTCAGTTGACGATGTAAGAGCTGTTTCATTTTAAAATGATGAGGCCTACAGGATCGGCGTGGTTCATGGGAAGATAAACAATTAGACAGCATGGCGCGTACTTCCGCCGTGTCACCCGCCACCGCCCTCCTGTTTGTGTTGCTGTGCCGCGGTTGCTGTGACTGACGTCCCACTCTTTCTTCGCAGCGCCCCCTAGAGAAGCCCGACGGCCTGGACGTGTCTGACCAGAGCAAGGAGCACCCGCAGCACCTGTGTGAGAAATGCAAAGTCCTGGGCTACTACTGCCGCCGCGTGCAATAACCACGCCCCCGCCCGACTCCGCCCTCAGCTCCACCCGCTCTCTGTTCTCCGAGAAGAAGTGAATTGTGCCAAAACTCTCAAAGTGTAAATATAATGCCTAATGCCACACGGGCCCAGTGTATCAACACATTAAAAAAACAAAAAAAACAACAAACAACACTTATCGAAATAATTATGTAATTATGTAATTATGTAGCCATGTGCGTTTTATGCTATCACTGACAGTATTGATACCCACAAGGGACACAGTGGATTTACCTCACCGCTGTGCCTGTTTAGGATGCTTCTCATGTTTACAGAGTTCTGCGTTGTTCTGCGTCCCTGTCGAGTGAATTTCGCCGATGTGCTGGCTGATGTTTTATTTACAGGCAGTTTGTAATATTTGGTCATTCAACAAGGTCACGTTTTCAGATCAACAGCACATCATGTTAACTGTGAATTAACAGAGGGACAATGAAATGTTCGTCCCTGGCTTTTCGTGTTGCATATTTATTTTGTGTTTTTTTTTTTTTTGTTTGTTTTTTATTACAGTGCAATTGACTCAATTTAACTGGGACATGTATACTGTTGTATAACCCCTTCCTCCTGCCATTAGAATCTACTGTAGACTAGAGATTCTTCTTTTAATTTTTTAGCAACATCAGGTCTTTTTTTTATGGTTTGTATGTATTTATATATTAATATGTGCCTGATGCTTTATTACTTACTTCTGCATGATTTGATTAGAACCTGTTCACTGATAGAGGCCTCTGAAAAACCTTAATCACACCAATGGCTCTGTGCAATACTTTTAACACTTTATGCAATACTTTCATTAGGGGTAGGACTGTGTAAAATGTCCTACATTTCCGGTGTTTACTATACAGTAAGAAGACAGCAATTTTGCTGAAATGTCAGGAGTTCAGTGACAAATTTATTCTAAATATCTGTTTGAGGGTAGCCAGTATTAGGACTGAAAAAATAGTGCCTTACCTACAGAATGTATCTGTACAGACCAGCCCTATGCAACGTTCTCCCTGGCGCCTTTCATGGCTGCTCAGTGCTCACTTAGGGTGATGGTTAAATACAGAGGACACATTTCGTTGTCACCGCTTGCTGTGCTTCAGCACAATGATGAAAACAATCACTTTCGCTTGATTTTATTTACCGACCTCTATCCCTCGTTAGTTAACGTTTACTAGTCTTCTGTCGCCAGTGGTTCCAAGTTCGTGAACAGCGGTTTCAGCTGTAAATCTGTCGATTTCGTAATCTGTACGCTCATCCTCCACATTGTTGGGTTTACCCTCATTTAATATTACAAAGACTGGTGGCCTCCATGACCAGGGTTGCAGACCCCTGATTTAGAGTAGATACATGCAAAAGTGGCAAATTATGTTATGCACTGCTTAAAACGACAACCATCAACCTGCTCTAGAACCTGACTGGATGGAAGGATGATCAGCCTGGTCACGTTTTTTGCACTGAAAACTTGTCATTTGATGAGAATTTTTTAGCGATCTAAGTGCCTCCATTCCAACTGTTGTCCTGGTATACCTTTGGTCCAGATCATGTTCCTGGAGATGCGGTTCTTAATTGGTACAGGTCCATATCAGGAACGTTTGCAGTACTGAACAGTTCATAACTCAACAAGTGTTGTGTTGGAAACCTTGTGATTGCCGACAGTAGCAGAGCAGATCCCACCAGACATGCTAAGGTTTGCGAAAAGTGATGAGATTGGGTGAAGAAACAGTGAGGAGGAGGATGGAAGAGTCTGAAGACTGTGCTCATGTAGGGAAAGCAGGATGTGCGATTTTTCAGAAGATATTTGGAAAGTTTGGGCAGCAGAATTAAAAGTGGGCTCTTTATTTTAGGGGTGGAACCCCTCGGTTTACAAAGATGTTTTGGAGACGTTTTTGTTCTATCCGGTCAATCCTGACCATAAGTGATTCTGATATATTTTTCTCTTTTTGGACATTTTATCTTGTACAAAGTGGCGTTCTATGCCTTTTAGTTAAAAACAATATTGTAAGATTCTGATGTATATATGATGTGAGACACATTTTTTTTCTGAAACAGAATGTGTATAATTGTTTACTAAACTTTAGAAGCGTATACGTGTTTTTATTGTATGAAGCTTGATGTGCATTAATGTGAGGAAAACTCAAGAGGGAAAATAGTGTTTGAAGGGATGAAATCTGAGGAACAGTTTTGAAGCCGGTTTGTAGAGAGAAGGAGGTCCGGTGGTTTGTAATTAGCCCGCTAGCACTGAATGTGTACAAACTAGTTGTCTTCCACTTTTTTTTTTTTTTCCCTTTAGTGAAGCGTAGTAGCGGTGAACCTCTTCACCATGGAAAACCAGTCGCACTGTGTGGCATTTGGTGGGGGTGTGTTATCTACAGATACAACTATACAACTGGATATGCAGAGAAGGGCCAGAATAAAATGCAGCAGACTAAACGATGTCTCCAGAACGACGTGATGAATCCACCCTCCAACGTATCCCAGTGCCCCCGGTGACCGCTGGTGACGCGAGTAGCGAATTCTGTGTAGGCTAGACCATCTCACTTGCGACCCAACTGTTGTGATTTAGGACTGAATGGACGGGACTTTTGCGAATGATACACTGTACAACGTTTTGGGCGATCAAGGTGGAGTGAAGGGTAACTCGTATTAGTAGTCGATTTTGGCCAAGAGCAGTTTTAACAATTTGGTTTGTGTCTGTGTGTGCAATATAATGTAATAGGTAGTTTGCATTCTGGTCATTGTTTAGTATGCTGCTTGTAATAATTGGCGCCCAAAAAGGATGTCTTGTGTAACATTGGCTATTCGCGAAGAGCAGTGCAGGCTTTATCGGCGTTACTGAAGACCATTTTACAGTTTACAGTCAAACTACTTTCTCTTAACACGAGAAAAAGTTGTCAAGTCTCAGCGTCAGGATTGTCTTAGTTAGTGGTTAGTACTATAAAAAAATAGGATTTTTCTGGGATTGTGCGTCAACCCGCTCATTGAATTACAATTCCACTGAGTAGAAGAGTTCCTTTTTGAGGGGAAATTTGGCTACTCCGTATCACGTGTTTTGTAGCCATAGACAGGCTGTCGATGAGAGACATGAACTTGTGGCGCGAGTGAATCACTCCACAGATGGATATGTCATAGACTCTGAGGGGAAAAAAAGACATGGTTCAGCCAAATGAATGTGAGACATGTAATAACTGAAGGGTTCCTCGTATGGCCAAATAGCAGATCTTTGCACAAGATCTCTGTGATGGATGCTGAGATTATTCTAGATTTGATGCAAGACATTACCAATTAACCAGTGGTAGAAATTTACAGTATAAGCATTAAAAAGAAAATAAATTATACACACTTGTTTGTCTTGAAGTACATATACTTGACTTTTATAGCTTATCTACGACGGATTTGATATTTTCTATGTAATAATATGTGTATTTTGGAAACATTTGTAGATGTTAAAAAATTCTAGCGCAAAAGTGAAAACAGTACATGAGATTTTTTTCCTTCTCCCTGACAAAGATATTTACAGTGTTGATTTTGTGTATATATTGGATGGCAGTAATATTCAAGTCTATTATATGTACTGAATTGTTATAATGCAATATTGAAGCTTTTTTTTATGTGAAAAGGGCCTATTGCTGAGATACAAACAGAGCTGGGAGTTCTTCTTTAATGTTTTACAATAATCTGAGGGTGTATCCTACAGACATATTTATGGAAAGATTTTCTCTCTTTTTTTTTTACAATTCTCTTTTGTATAAAATATGCAACAAAGCTACACTAAGAAGGAAATATTGATGTCTATATAGATTATTATTCAGCAGTTGGTACATAGTTATTTCGCCCTCTATTACAAGCCATTTTGTTTGTTTTCGTTTTTTTTTTTTAATGTGTGGAAGAAGTGTTTGCAGTATTAAATAATCTGGAATTGAAATGCTTTAACAGAAATAAGTCTTTTGAACAGCATGCATATAGAAATATGTTTTTTTTCTTTCTTTTTTACATTATTAATTGTCACAGACCTTCTGTGTTACAGAGGACTTTTTTTTTAGTCCTGCTTTGGCACAAATAGTAACAGCTTATGCAGAAATGTTAGGAACACTGACACTTGCCACTGTAAAAGCATGAAACTGTGAGATAAACGGCTGAATCAGCCCTGGATTGTGAGCATTACGCGCGCCTCAAACAGTCAAATAATCAACAGAGAGTACTTTTAACGAACTAGTGTGTTGCAAAGAGCTGTTGTAGAGTTTGCATGTGCATGTGTTTTTTTTTATGTATCACTTTGTGCAATGTACTCTTAGTTAAATGAATAGAATAGGCTAAACTGTGTTCCACAATGTAAACTGAACTAATAACTGATTGTTACTAGTTAATAATAAGTGCATTATTCACCACAGCCTACAATTATACCATTTTATTTGTATTTACTGAATGTACTGTTTAACACTTGATGTCTCTGACGACTGTAACATATTTGAGATCAGTGTGATGCTATAATTGGATTGGACAGAACGCTGTGAACAGCTGGGGAAGAGTCTATGACTGGAGTACCGAGGGGTGAAGATCGCCGAGCTGTAGCTTCTTGTCCATGAACGGCATTCCGACATGTGCCTTATTTGTTCATTTAGGAAAAAAGAAAAATGAGATTTTAGCGCCGAAGTTGCTTTTAGTAGTTTGCTGAATAAAATATTAAATTGTAATGTTTGGAATTCGTGAGTTTTTTTCTTTTTGGTGTGAACGTACAAATTCTAAACCGCACAAGAGGCAGAATATATTTAATTAATTCAGTAATTAATTATGTCTAAAATTGCATTCATACACATTTATTTGTGTCCACCATTCAAACTAATAACTATTATTATTACAGTTAGCACTCAGACTTAATTTAAACACGACACTAGCGGATTACTTCTACTAACTGATATAGTGCAATACTTAACCAAGCCTCCTTAAACAGGCTTCAGCTGCATTAAAACAACGGCCTACTTCCAATATGGAAATAACAGTTTTGCAATAAAGTATTTCATTGATGCTAATAATATTATAATTAAAAAAAACAACCCTGCATTGATTTAATAAAAGCATTTGGTGTAAATCCGGGTTCTGTTTTCCAACATTCCTCTGCCCGTGTGTTGAAGGTCTTTAGTTGTAATCCTTCCATTTCTGCATGTATTTGACTGTCCACATAAGTCAAGGTGTTCTGTACACCAGCGAAACATGGAACCACCTACTGAGGAGATGTGGGCCAGACTGCACTGAAGTCTCAGTTGATGCCCACTGAACTGATTGTGTGATGGATTTATATATACTGTATGTGTTGATTAGAAACTTATGAGCTATAATGTATCCGCAACCCTGACCAGAAACAGCTGGGTGTGGAGGCAAATTTTATCAAGTTTTGTTACAACAATATGAGCTTAAACAGCAGGACTGAAATTGTCTCCATGGCAACGGCGTAGTCGGAGAAGTCAAACAAGCTCCGATCTAGATGGCCTGCACATGGTTTCATTTAGAAGAACCATGGGTTTTTTTGGTTGTTTTTCCACACTGGTTTGTAATTTACCTTCATGAGCCATTAATGTGATAAGTAACACGTACAGACTCCACTTTTAAAGAGTTTAAAAAGTCAATGTTTGGAATTTTCACAGACCGTGTTTTTCCTGGATAATGAGCACAGCGCACCGCCAGTTTAACTTGTCCATCGCAGCTCTGCTGTGTTGAGGGGGCAAAACGTCAAAAAAAAACAAGTCAAAGCTTATGTGTCTCTGTCAGTGTGGCACTTTCATGGCAAACGAAGGTCGTGTACGTGATGCGGCATCCTGCTCCGGAGGAGAGGAAGTCGTGCTGGAGGTCTGCAGCCTGGGATTGCAGCCATTGTTGCTGCAGCAGGAGGACGTTGTCCAGTAGCTCAGTACAACAGAAGACACGAATGGCAAAGGGAATAAATGCAATCCACACTGACATCATAAAGGCGTTTAATTACCGGGGTGGTAGTAGCCTAGTGGGTAAGACACTCGCCTGTGAACCAGAAGACCCAGGTTCAGACCCCACTTACTACCATTGTGTCCCTGAGCAAGACACTTAACCCTGAGTGTCTCCGGGGGGGGGACTGTCCCTGTAAATACTGACTGTAAGTTGCTCTGGATAAGGGCGTCTGATAAATGCTGTAAATGTAATGTAATTAACAAGAGAACGTGTTCTGCACAGTTATGAGGATCGAACAAAACACTTCTGCACCTGGGCCGCACTGTCGGAATTGTGGATCTGACCCAGCTTTGTCTCTCTGGTTTCGTCCCGCGTTCACAGCCGTGTTGCAGGATACTGAAAGCAAGGGGCCGAGTAACGTCTTGCATGTAGGTGAGTTTACCTGCATTTTAAAAACATTTATCTGCGCTTACTTGGTAGGCATGAGCTCGATGAGCTCCGTCTCACCAGCCGCCCTTATGAAGTCTTTTAAAAACGTCTACACACACACTCGAGGGCATACGTGGACCATTTCTACTGTTTGTTTCTAACGCTCTCAACACCTCTTTGTTTCTTCTTTTCAGATTGTCTGTGTGAGAAAAGAAAAGAACTGGCATGCATTTTCACCAAAAAAGCACAATGGGATTCATCAACATAAGGGCAAGAACGTGCCATCGATATGAGGTTCATTTCAGCTCGCCGCAGTCCGTGATGACGATTTTCTTGGTGGTGCCCCCATCGTGCAGGCCACACTGCTCGACGATTCGGACCACCTCCATGCCCTCCTTGACTTGACCAAACACTACATGCTTCCCGTCAAGCCTGAAAAAACGAAACCAGCAGGAAAACAGCAAAATACAGAAACTTGTGTCAGATGTTAAGCTTGTCAACCAGTGGGGTACCTCCCACCCCCAAAAGGCTTTGAATGTTAATAACTGATTGGCTGAAAGTACCATTCTGTTTTAGCTGTGCAGATGAAGAACTGGGATCCATTGGTGTTTGGCCCTGAGTTTGCCATGGACAAAATCCCTGCAGAAAACGAACAAAAAAAGTCCACATCTTCTGTTCATGCTCCACTTATAACCATGGAAACTTTAATATTGTAAATAGCTGGTATGTCTGTCCATAAAAATCTGCAGCTCGTCGCAAAGGTAAAACTAAATCCTGCTGGTCGGAAAGTAGGCCAAGTGCGTGTGGGGACCGGTGAGGGTGTGGACACGTTTGGTCCATGTCACCACCTAGTGGCCTTAAACAGGACTGACCCTTTATTAAGTGTAGTGAAAGTGCAGTGATTGTCATTGTAAAACACGAAATGTGTCCCCTTGGCGAGCACTGGGCAGCCATGACAGGCGCCCGGGGAGCAGTGTGTGTGGGGACGGTGCCTTGCTCGGTGGCACCTCAGTACCACCTCGGGATTCCGTAACCACTAGGCCACCATTGCCCCAACAGTATTAACAGTGGGCAGAAGGCTTACAGGCGTTCATTTGGCCACCGGGACAGACCTGGGCCTGTGTGTTTCAGTCGGAAATTCTCATCTTTGAACTTGGTCCCGTAGATGGACTTCCCGCCGGTGCCGTTGTGGTTGGTGAAGTCTCCTCCCTGTTCGGAGCGAGAGGAAGTCAGTGGGCTACAGCGACAGCAGCAACCTCTTCATACTTCACACATATTTTACAACCTCCAGCTAAACCAACGATAAAAAAGAACCACATTATTTCTTATTTGTCTAATTGTCTGTATGCTGCCAGATTAAGAAACGACTCTCACAATAAACTTGTTTTTTCCCCATTAGTGAACCATATCATTTTTAAACATTGACGACCATGTCTGTGCACTGCAAATCAACTCCTGTAATTCTCAAGTAGGGATAATGATGTAAATTTAATCAGGTTCAGGGTATACTCTTCTGAACTTATCTCGACTAATGTGAACATACTTCCCACGTAGTTAGTATAATATAATAATAATAGAAATATATTAATATAACTCCGCCTGGTTATAGTACATGATGATATGTAAAGACTCGCCTGGCACATGAACTCAGGGATGACCCTGTGGAAGACCGAGCCCTTGTAGCCGAACCCGTGTTCTCCAGTGCACAGGGCCCGGAAGTTCTCTGGCGGAAAAAAGAAAACGGGCGCCCGTGGGGCGGGGCGTGAGGCGTGGGGGCGGGGCGAGCGGACGACGTGCGCGCACGCGCGCCCGCTCAGCGGCTGTCTTGGGAACGACGTGCGCGCACACGCGCCCACTTACCTGCTGTCTTGGGAACGACGTCCGCGCTCAGCTGCAACGCACAAGATGGAGGCGGCGCGCGTTAACGTCATCGCTGTTTATTAAAAACGGCCGCTGCGGCGCGACTCACTTCTATCACAATCCTGCCGACGGGCTCGTCGTCCGCGGCGACGTCGAGATAAACGACCGGGTTCCTCCTCGCCTGTCCGGAGGAGAAGAGCTTCGTGGCCGCGACGGCCAACGAACAAAACCTCAAGCGGTTCCTCATCTGCTGCATGCTGGACGCGGGCGCTGCGGGGCCTGAGCGCCAATCGGCTCGGTGGCGCCGCCTGCCGGCCGCAAAGGAGGACGCGGCGCGTCGTTTCGTAGCGGACGGAACTGGGCTCGTTCCCGGGTGGAAATCCAGACCAGGATTTACTTTTCATCCAGCGCGATCGCGGGTGGGCTGGTACAAAATCCTGGTCCGGATCGCTTCGGCAGTATTCTCAAATGTTTTCTGGGCACGTTTTTTAAAACACTTAGAATTTTGTAAAAAGAATTTTGCATAGAATTTTGTAAAAAGTTTTGTTATAAAAAGAAACATAAACTAAAAGACCACTTTAGAGAATTATCCATGAAAATTACATTTCAGTCTAATCCTAAATCCTACCCATATACACATAAACTATTCACAATTTATTTAATGAAATAAGTAAAAGTTCCCTTTGATATTATTATTAATGTATGAGAAGAAACACCATTTTCATTAGTTTAATATTTATTACCCCAAGAATTTAGACAATAACAGGGAAAACCCCAAATAACAAAAATTGACTGTCAGTATCGGCTGTTTCCACCATTTGCCGCAACGACAGCTTGACAGCGACATCTCATGCTCCTCACCATCCTCATGATGTTATTCTGAGGCAGTACGTTCCACTCTTCCACAAGTTCTACATGCAGTTCTGCCAGGTCACGTGGGGGTGGGGTACAATCATTCAGTCTCTGCTTCAACTGGTCCCCTACGTGCTCTATGGGGTTCAGGTCAGGGGACATTGATGGCCGTACCATATGAGGCACTTCAACTTCCTGAAGTCGAGCTGTGACAATTCTGCTACGATGTGGCGGAGCATTATAATCCATGAACAGAAAGTTGGGGGTGTGGTGGCGGAATTGGGGGATCATGATGGATTCTATGATGCCTCTAAGGTAAGAACGTGCAGTGACTGAGCCATGTACAATAACCATGTTGACCTCACCGTATCACTCGCCTCGCCTTCTCTAGCAACGCTGATGTGACACTCATCAGTGAACAGGACGGAAGAACACTGCTGCATCTTCCAGGTCACATGGTCTTGTGCCCACTGCAAACGTTCACGGCGGTGTCATAGTGTCAGTGGAGTTGCCTGCAACGGTCGTCTGGCATTCAAGCCAAAGCGTTGGAGTCGGTTGCGAATGGTTTGTCTGGAAACCCTAGTACCCCTCGCATCTCGTACACGGGCCTGCAGCCGTGTGGCAGTTGCATTATGATGTCTGAGTACATAGGTCCTTAGGTACTGGTCATCATTGCTGTCTGTCACTCGTGGGGCTCCACTCCTGGGTCTGTCATGAACTCTGCCAGCTTGTGAACACACCAAGTTCTGACTGGCTGCCACCGTCCCGAAGGCGCGCCATGGTCAGGTGACGCTGCTCATCATGTGTTCATGGCTGTTGGAATTATGAACTTGGAATGATTTACAGACAATACCAGCTTTTAATACCCACAGAATGTTGAAGTTGATGCCACACTGAGGTGGTTTCTTGGTATTGGCCCCAATATAAGGCACGTCTGTACACAATGAGACCATTACATGGAAAACAAAAAATGAGGTGAGTCTATCACCCCAATACAATTGCCTCCCTATCCCCAAAATATCTATAGTGAAACAAACACCGTATGTTTGACATCCACTAAGTCTCTCACAAGATCTCCCTAATTTATAGTGAGTAATCTCAGCAAAAACATACAAGGTGGGTGTCTCTAATAAAGTTTGTGTTGTCTGCTATGTGGGTGAACAATAGAAATATATATCATTGTTACAAATATTATTAATTGCACTTCAAGTACTGCTAATACTAGCAATTCTATTAAAGCTACCAGAAAACTGATGTTACTTTCTAGGAAACACAAACACACCATCACCACCATTATTTTCATCTGAATACATATTTATTAGATAAATATTAGGATGTCACATCATCTAACTACATACAGTTTTGCAAGACTAAAAATCACAATAACTTTTTCTTTTCTGACCAGTTTAGAATATGAAATGATTGTACACAGAATGTACAAACTGAAAGACAGTTGCCACTTTTGGCGCAATTCATCTCAGATTGTTTCCCCTCCCCTTTTTAACTTCTCTGATCAAGATAAAAATTGTACAAATTATGGATTTGGTTACAATCTTCTGGAACCAGCTCAGGCCCCACGTCCCGATTATCCCCCAGAATTTTCTTCATTGTTTTTATTGTAGCACCGTATAAAGTACACAGGTAATGGAGCAATACACATAAGCTAAATGTTACACAATGTTAAAACAAAAATTCTCTTTTTTTCTTTCCAATTTTTCCTGTTGAGAGGTATCATAGTATTTATACAGAAGTGAAAAAAACGCTGAGAGGATGTCCACAGACGCAAACAAACACAGAATTTATTTAAACCCAAATCTGAGTCTGGATAGCAGGATGCAAGCTTTACAAATTCTAAATACACAATGCACATTCCCCTGGGGAAAATGAATACATTTCTCATTAACGTGTCTCTGTTCATCATTTACATATGTACATGCATCCCTTTCTCAACCCCTCCTCCCCCCGCCAAGTCCACCTCTCCTGTCATTTAGTGAACGAGGGGACACTCATTAACGCCAAATCAGCAATTCAAGATTTAATTTGAGTCTTTTTTTAAAAACATTTTTAAATGACTGTACAACTAGTTTGTGGCAGGCCTGCAAAATGAACAGCACTCAAGCCTTAAGCTGAGAACAATTTGTGACCTCCGTGGCCTTCCAAAAAAAATGGGAGGGAAAAACAACATGTGGCAGTGCATTAAAAAAGTATAACTTGTACACATAAACACATATATGTGTAAACCTTAAATTTGCTAAATATAATGATAAATGGTTTTCCCACTCGTGTTCATTGGGCTGCAAATTCTTATATTTCTATTCTTATATTTACAGTTATATATTGTTAAAACATATAACTGCAAATCAAACTCACTGTGAATTCATATAAAATGTAAAGGGGATATAATATAAAAAAAAAGCCTGTTGATTCACAAAAACTGCAAACCCACCAGAAAAAAGGGAATGGCAACTGCAGTCTATTTAATGCTGTGTTTAAATAATAATAATTAAAAAAATGACTACATTGATCTACCTCAAGGGCTGGTTTTAAGAAACGATCCTTTACATTCAAAGTTGTATAATATTTAACTCATTAACTTTTCAGTACAGTAACGTATGTTATGGTGCGTGTGTTTGTGTGTTTTCTGTGTGTTTGTCACAGTGGGAATTTTGACAAGTTCAGCGATACGATGGACAACGATGAATTGCTGTTTCAGATGAATCCGCTGCAACCCCTTATTTCACGTATTTACAAAACCCCACAAACCACACTGGTGTAACATTAGCAAGTAAAAGCAATTACACGTTAAACACAACCATCTCCACAGGGCGACTTTGGTTTCATGTGACTTCTTACAGAACTCAGAATTATGTGCTGCACTGTAGACCTAGAAAAACATACTGAAACGCCTTTGCCATCACAAGACAATGTTAGTTTAAAAAAATAATAAAAGAAACAAAAACCGAAACCTTTCATCACTTGGCACATGTTCAATGTGAATAATGCAACTCGCACGAGGGCGGAAACCTTTTGTAGAGACTCCATATCTGACACACAGCATCGCTGTAGCATATGTGGGCGACTTTGTTCTTAAGAGAGACAACTGATCTTGTGCAGATCACATATGATTAGATGAACTGGCCATGTCATAATAAAAGCGGTGTGTTTTTTTTTTTTTTTGTCTCAGGTGACTGGTGATGTTGCCAACATTTTCAGTCTTCCCATCAGTAGTTTGGTGCATCTTGGTTGTGCTTGAAAACATTGTCTTCTGTTGAAATGATCTGGTCGAACAAGTGCTACAGTCCAGCTGGACGCAGTTTGGGAAGCAACGGCTACATCGTGGAAGAACAAACGTCAGGAGATTTACGGATTCAGACCAATACAGGAAGATTTTTGTTTCGTTCCCCACCACAAAAAAAATTAAAAAATAAAAAAGGAAAAACAGTAATAAAAAAAATGCTACGACACTTGTCCTAGAGGGTGCACACACAGTTCTGTGTGATTATACATATGAATAGAATATAGCTGCACAGTTTTCATAATTAGTATTCCAAAGATATCACTTAGTGCCAACCAACATGGCTGTCATTATCCGCATGTCAAAAAAGACGCTCATAAAATGTAAGAATGAGATATTTACACGCAGAGAAGGAGGAGAGGAGGAGGGGTGAGTGTTTTCTTGGTATATGTTGGGCGTGTGTGCAAAGTACTGGTTTGCAGTTTGTGTTTCAGTCTTTCAGACCTCTGGACCCCCTTACAAATATACAGGGGGAGGGAGTCAGTTGTTCTCGAAAAGGGACAGGAGGTCGTCGTTGCTGTTGCTCGGAAGGTCAGGGGGGTCTAAGTAGGACAGCAACTCGTCTGGATTGGCCAGTTCCGGAAGAAGCTGTGAAGGAGGGAAAGAGGTATTAACAATGATATCAGAGAATCCCGCTGTACCACTAGAGGGAGTGTGAGTTCCACCAGTATGAGAACCCAGGATCTAAACCTTCATCAGTGTTCAGTTTCCGGTGGTGACTGGTGTTGTGTTGAGAATGAATCAGGTGGTTTTGTAAGAAACTGACCACTGAAGACCACTTTTGGTGATTTTAATAAAGTGCTCGAATCTGCTGAATTCAGGAAGATGGAAATGCAACAGCAGATGACAACAGCACAGCAGAGCACAATGAGAGCAGCAGAGAAACCTTCGGCCTGATGGATGGACACTTACATCCAGCGACGGCTCTGGCATGTCAGGGGCTCCCTGCCCACCCGCCTGCCCTTCCGAGGGGTGAAAGGCCAGCTCGCTGCCGTGTGACTGGCTGTTAGGGCCGGGCGGCTGCTGACTGGGCGGGGCCTGGCGCGAGGGTGGCAGTTGCTGCTGTGAGGATGGGGGGCCGCCGTGATGCAATGGCTGCGCTGACTGGCTACTGGGGTGGGGCGGCGCATGTAAGCTCTGCTGCATGGAAGCGTGGGACGACTCAGTGCTGCTAGGGTGGGGCATCTGGGGGAAGGGGACAGGAGACAGAGAGGAAGTGAGAAAAGAGAACGTGGGAATATGGTAGAGGACAAAGAATTTTTAAAAGATTGGGGGGGGGCAAGAACACCATGAGAAACATGGAATGAGAAAAGGAGAGCTGAAAGGAAAAGGGCTGAAAAGGGAGAGGGCGTGCATGTGTCACAGCTCTTAGCACGAGGATCAGATGAGGAGCACAGACATGACTGATGCAGTGACATGCAGGACCCAGTGCAGACGTGGTGAGTTGTTATAACTGCATTGTGGCTCATCGTTTAGTACTGCATGAAAATAAGCATGAATGATTCCACCATCACTACCCACATACACTACAGTTCAGTTTGGGACCACCCTTCAGACCGCAACTGACTGGTTTTCAATATTTGGTAGTCTAAAGTAACAGTGTTCAACCACAAACAAGGTGTCCAGGTATTTAGTACACTGACATTCACTTTGCATTCTTGAACTGGGAGGGTGCTGGGAAGTTTTGGACACAAGTTATAGCCAAATATAAACTGCATATCCATTCAATTAGACGTATGGTGTTATGCTTCCACAACCAGTCGTTTACATTAGTTTTAAGCATAAAAAAAAAACTATACTAGTATTTGTTAAAAAGTTTTTCAAAATTTGGATAAAAATGTCTAGCTTCTAAAATTTCTACTTCTAAGCTTTAATGTTTCCATGATGCTCCACTAAAGGGCAGAGTTTCAGCAACAGCAGTGAAAGCAATAAGCTGTTGTATTTAATTTAAATTGCAGCATTTATCAGACGCCCTTATCCAGAGCGACTTACAACCAGTAGTTACAGGGACAGTCCCCCCCTGGAGACACTCAGGGTTAAGTGTCTTGCTCGGGGACACAATGGTAGTAAGTGGGGTTTGAACCTGTGACTTTGTGGTCTTCTGGTTCATAGGCAAGTGTGTCACCTACTAGGCTACCACCACCCCGATTGTGTGTCCCTGTGGGCAGCTGAAATCTTCTGTACTGTCTATAGAGCTCAGTGTTTTTCACGTTCTGTCAGCTTTTAGTAAAAAAGCACAAACAGAATCCACCCTATGAATTTAATGTTCAGCATTTTGGATGCTTTCGGTTTAAACTATACAGTAACATTTAGGTAAAACCGTATGACAGACGGTTTAGGTAGAGTCTGTGGATTTGCACTCTTACCGAGTCCGGCATGCCATGAGTTAGGGGCTTGTCAGAAGCCATGATGTTGTTGTGCCCGTCTGGTGGGTGGGAGAGCTGGGGGCCGTGCAAGAAGTCATTCATGGGAGCGCCACCAGATGGGTTGCCATGGGGGAAGTCAAAGTTTCCATGGCCCTGGTAACTGTTGCCTGATGCACACAAACCAGAAATGCTGGTGAAACAGGATGATCTCACAGAACCCATAGAGAGACGGAGGAAAATAGTGCAACATCTGGAGAGGTCTTGCAGATCCTCTTGTTTATTATTATTTTTTCCTTTCATTCCTAAGTGGTCTTGACAGCTATAACTGCAAACCGTGAAACTCAAGACAAGAAACCTAATCCGGTTTTAAAAGCATGGCGCTCCAAGTCATATTTAAAAAATGCCAATAAAAGAAAGATAATAGAGTCTGCTGACCTCTACCTTGGCCGCCATAATCCCCGCTGTTGGCGGCGTGCTGCGGCGGGAGAGAGGAGTAGGGCGAGGGTCCCGGACCCAGCTGGGCGATCATCTCCATCACGTTGGGCATGATCATCTGACTGGGGCTCATAGTCTTAAAGCGTTTGGCCAATGGGCCGTCCGGGTCCTCCTTGATGTGAAGGTCTGACTTTATTGGAACTGGCCTCCAGCTACACGTCGGGTCAATGGTGACCTCCTCAAACTCTGAACTGCAGGGACAAAAATTCAAAAACAAAAAAAAACAACTTTATCAACAAAGAGACCTTGATCTGGAAAACAAACATACCATCTGTAGGGTGTAAAACACAATACACCCCTTAAACATGAGAAGTCTTGGAAAGAAACTATAAACAACAAACACAATTTGAATGAAGCGTCAGGACTGACTTTTGGATGGCGTTGAGAATTCCCCACATGTACTGATCCACTTCCAGGCCCTCCAGTAACGCAGTTTTACTGGGAAGAGGAAAGTTCATTAGGAGACAACAAGTGACTGGTCTGTTCTGGTATTGAAATAGATCAGATCGTAGAACCATACTTGCAAACAGGACACCGCCACGTTCCTCGCTCACAGTTCAACTGCAGGTAGGACTCCAGATCAAAGCACTAAACAGAAATGGATCAATCGATTTACACATCAAGGAAGATAGACAAACAGAAATGTAGGTTTTGGGAATTCTATAACCATTCATATGAAGATCGGTGAATGGTCTAAATAGAAAGGATATTATAAAATATTGGTATAATGATTACTGGCCAGCACATTTTTTCATAAACAAATTCTTGAGGCATGGATTGTATTTAAATTTTACAGCATTTCAATCACAGGGTATCTGCTGGTTTAAGCACGCCAAATGTAAGATATTTTATATATATTTTAAATTTAAGACCTACATTCAAAAAACAGCAAAGATCATGTAACCACCTAAAAAAATAGTTATTTCCAAACACTTGCTAGAACTAAAAGTGCCAAAAAAACAGTCATGAAAATAACTGAAAGTGCATGTATTTCACCACAAACATGTAAATTATGATTACATGAATGTGTAAAATGAATATAACAGTGACTTGTGGTACACCTTCAAAAATTATGGCATAGACCTGAGTTCTTCAGTCTTTGACTCCTTCTCACAGAAAACAACCTGCTAATGTGCGTACCTGAAAAAGCTCCCCTCTCACATGCTCGTTCTGATTTCATACACAGAAATGCAAAAATCCAATTAGAATTTCTTTAGAGATTCCCAGAATAAAATAATCTTGTTTGTTGGTATTTTGCGGTATTTTAAGATATTTAAACTAGTCATTTTTAACAATATTTATCGCCATATTAGATCTACAGCTCACCCCAGATCCTTATATGTCACTGCCATTTAGATAACTGTTACTCCTAATTTTACTTTGTCAGTACTGAGCATGACTTTTTAGATGGTAATAATGAGGCATAGCTGCTCCTCATTGTACCTGGACGTGTTTACAGTCGTGCCCTCGGGCTGGCAGCTGGATCCTCCTGAAGGTGATGGGACACTTGAGCGACACTTTAATGGCTGTCTGCTCTACCCCGTCCTCTCCATTTAGTGTAGCATTCCCAGAGGAGGCTGCCACACTGCTGAAGTTCCTTTTGACTTAAAGAGAGAGAGAGAGAATGTTACCTCAAACCCGAAAGGTTAACGTAAAGGTTGTTGATTTAAAATTAAATATCACTAGGTGGAGGGATAAAATAGCAAATTAGCACCCATTTGCACTTTGCACTAAGCTGTTTAAATGAGTGAGAAATCATATGGTGACAGATGGCATATTAACATCATCGTTTTAGAAGATTTTGACCCCAGGGACTGCTGGGATGAAAGGTATAAGAGAGAGAAGATGAGTAGATGGATGTGCACCTACTTTTGGTGATACAGTGCTCTGCAGGCAGCAACCTCTTCTTCAGCAGACCCTGCAGAACTGAACGCACTGATGGCCTGTGGACAAGCTGCAGCACAAACAGGTGGGACTGTTCCACACAAACACACACACACAAAAAAAAGTGTCAAATCAAATCTTCTAATCTTAAATCATAAACAGACAGACAAACGTTTTTATGAGTGTGTGTGTGTACTCACACAGCAGCAGGCAGTAACCGTGATCTGGATGGTGTTCCTCCCTGGTTGGCACACATGTTTGAGGTGCAGCGGTTTGTGGGACGTCTTGTTGTCTCCCCTTTCAATGGTGAGGGGTGTTGCGTTCACACTGACCTGCACCGAGGCCGGCCAGTTGGTGTTCATCTGACGGTCTTCGTGGTGGTAACATTTAAACTGCAGCTCCAGGTCAGACCTGAACACACAAACACACACACCCTTACTACATTTACATTTACATTTACAGCATTTATGAGACGCCCTTATCCAGAGCGACTTACAATCAGTAGTTACAGGGACAGTCCCACCGGAGCAACTCAGGGTTAAGTGTCTTGCTCAGGGACACAATGGCAGCAAGTGGTTCTGGTTCATAGGCAAGTGTGTTACCCACTAGGCTACTACCACCCAACAGTTTACTATACCACTGCTAGTGATGCATGATCAGTTTAAACCAATATTAAAATCTACCTTAATAAACCTGCAGTGGACAGGCACCCTGGCTACAGGTTGTTCATCTCTTTTGGCCAATGCATGGCAAGATAGATGGTTAGCAATCGTTGTAATAGCAACCAGTAACCCAGACTTAGATGTGCAATAATAAATGGGTGGCCTAGTGGGTAGCACACTGGCTTATGAACCAGAAGATCAAAAAGTCACAGGCTCAAACCCCACTTACTACTGTTCATGGACAGGGACAGTGGTGGCCTAGCGGGTAAGAAAGCGGACTCGTAATCAGAAGGTTGCCATTTCGAATGCCACTGAACAATCGCCATCCCCACACACCCGGGTGCCTGTCAAGGCTGCCCACTGCTCACCAAGGGTGATGGGTTTAAAGCAGAGGACACTGTGCTGTGCTGTATTTCTCAATGACAATCACTTTCACTTTTCACTGAAACTACTGATTGTAAGGTGCTCTGGATAAGGGCGTCTGATAAATGCCATAAATGTAATTTAATCCACAAACTAAAGAAACAGAAAAAGGCCTCACCTCCACATGAGCGTCTGGTGGACGGAAGGCCGAAGGTGGAAGACGTGGTTGCTGACAGCCAAGTTGTGCTCCAGGCGGAAGGGCTCCAGCACCACACCGTCCCGCACTGGAAATGTCAACCGCAGCTCCTCATTGGGATTGGCTGTTAAACAGATTGGGAGTTATGTAAAAATAGCCCAGACACCGGGACAGGTCACTACATTAAAAATGCAGTTGCACATTATATAAATAGCACATTAATGTAATGTACACATTACAAATTAAAAATATATGAGAGCATGTCATATATAAGTTTGCGTGTCACTTAAAGTGATGTTAGTTCCACTGTTAAGGTGATTAGGCACTTTATTTATATAGTTATGTTTAATAGTACATTTTTTGTATATGTGTAATGGACTGATAATATCAGACGTATCTGACACATATCAATTAACTTCACGTGGAATTTAACCTTTTTCTCTGGTTATGGTAGCCTGTCTGTGGACCATATGGTACCAACAGTTTAAGTTGAGTGTATTTAAGTTCAGCTTATTTTAGAGTGCTGCAGTATTTGCTATTGCTTTTTGGGATGCTCACTTGGGTGAGGTGGGAGAACAGTCACGTTTGGCTTCATGTCTGGAGGGAACGGCGGTTTGACATCCTGGTTCGGAGACAGGTAAGGGGGGATACTGCTACCAGGGGTCATGGGTGGTGTTGGGTTTCCAGGAACTGGAGAATGTGGGTAGTTGCCAACAGGTCGTGGAGGCTACAAATAAATAAAAACATGAATCAATCACATGGACTAAATATTCATTTTATAAATAAAAATAAAACAGCAACACAAAAAGCAGACGTGATGGTTCACAATATTCCATCCACGTACCCCATTTCCTTGACTGTAGGAATATCCACCCCCAGAGAAATTATTATTCTGACCATTAAATGGCTCCTGCTGCAAGAAGAAAAAAAATGTTTCAGAAGTACAGTCTGTCAAAGTTACTCCCCACAAGTGTAAAAAAAAAAACCAGGGATGATATATCGGTCCTGGCTCACCTTATAATACTGGCCCATGGCTACACCAGAAGGGGGATACTGGCCTGAGGCCTGCTGGCCCGGCATCCTCTGGCCTGGGTAGTTGGGTGAAGGCAGGGCCCTAGAAGCGTTTGGGTTGGGATACTGGCCCTGCTGATTGGGGAACTGTCCATTTGGTCCAAACTGCTGACCTCCGTAGTTTGGCTTGGGTGGATTTAAAAAAAAAGAGAGAAGAAGATTAAGAGCGAGATTAATCTGAGACAATAATTGAATATGACAGGTTGGGAATTTCAGAATGATTTGAAGGACATTCTGGAGAGGAAGGGGGAAAGCAGGAATTGTGGGAAATGACTTTACCTCCCCAGGGTAGGGCCTCTTCATTGGCATAGGCATGGACTGTGGTCTGGGCCCGGGGTATCCCTGCTGGGGCATCCTCTGCCCGTGATTGCTGAAGGGGGTCATGCCGGGTGCCCGAGGCTGGTTCAGGCCCATGGGGGGTCCGCTCATGTTAGCGTTGTTCATGCCAGCTGCCATGCCTGATGGGTTCATGGCCCCTGCCATGGATGGGGGTCCACGAGGGCCTGGTTGACTTATGAACTGGTTGTTGTATCCTTGAGTGGGCCCCATTTGGAATGAGGAACACATCTGCTGAGACGAGAAAGAATGAAACATTTCTATCTACGCACAACCATTCTGTAATTACAGGGTCAGTTCCCTCAGAGCAACACAGGGGTTATGGGCCACGATCCATGGAGCAGGTTGATTTTTACCTGGCCGTACTGATTCATGTCCTTGTTTTGCGTCTCCTGCAGTGCTACAGTGGCAGTTGCTGTGGCGGTTGCCGTGGCAGCGGCGGCAGCAACTGCAGCAGCAGCAGCGGCGGCAGCTGGTTGACTCGGAGGGGCCATGCCCATCCCTCCAGGGGTATTTGGCCCGCCTGGGTAACTTCAGGAAAAAAAAGATCTCCGGTTAGCACTCAAAATGATCAGCTTCCTTAAGCACAGACACTGAGCTCCGCCTTGTCAGTGTAGACAGGAATAAAGTAATTCCTACATGTTCCACACCACTTTCAGTCCTTTAATCTGATTGTGGCACCGGGATGATTTGCTGTGTGTGTAATTCAGTTTCTTTTGTCTTTTGGACAAATATTCAGGCACAAAGTAGGGTGAAGTCTTCTGGTGATCCTAGTACATTTGGAGACTATTTTGAAATTATTACAGCATTCAAAATTCTATGTAAGCAAAATCATGTCCATAGAAAAAATAAAAAAAGGGAGAAGTTGTAGCTCAATGGTGGTGAGAAATGCCTCTTCACCTAAGTACAGGGTGGACAGGGTGAATCACTAGGCCAGTCTGGCCCTGCACTATTTTTAACATGAAACTAACTGTGTCTTTCAATTCAAGAAAACAAACCAGTCCGAGAGCAGTAAGAGTTGAACCACTGAGCCAAGCTGAGGAGTACTTTGTAAAAACCAAAGCAGCTCCCTGGCATATCCACTAGTCAAAGCAGAAGAAGAATAGAGAATTGAATGTCTACAAAGATGTCTATGGTGGAAGATGGGATAAAAATGAAGAACTGCTCAGACTCACAGAACATGACGGATGGAGGATCATAGAAACAATGACAAGTGGATAAGGAAACCAGTGGAAATAACAAATCTGCCGCAGGTCGCAGGTGATCATTAAAGATATGCTAGAAAAACAAATATCTTTGTAAACACTGATTTGAACATAGCAGTAACCTAAGTTAAGGTCTACTAATAATGAAGCCAGAAGAATTCTACACACAACACCCCATAATGTGAAAAAAGCCTACTTTATTAAAAATAAAAAATGTAAAGTGTAAACATTTTTCACTTTGTCATTATGGGCTGTCGTGTGTAGAATTCTGAGGAAAAAATGGTTTTAACCCATTATACAATACAGATTTATTAATAACGTTTTCTGATTCTGTTTCAGGTGTGGTGGAACACGGAAAGGTATAAACTATGCATGACTGGTGCCCTCCAGGACCAGGGTTTGTGACTCCTGTATTATACTATACACTACGGCAGATACACTCATTTGCCAAAGAGACCTTAAGTGAAGTTTGAATTGAAGTGAAACAGATATAGTATAGATATTATTAAGGTTTGTCTTTTCAGATTATGAAATGAATTCAGACTAATGAAAAGGACGTAATGGGTAGTTAGTTCCTCCTCTCCAACATACAGATAACCAGCAAGAGGTCCATTCTTGATTCTATCTGACTTTTGAAGTGACATTAGTGGACATGCTCCATGTGCAATGCGTTAGAAAATACCATGAAAACTGGCTCCATGGTCTCTTGTGGTTTACTACTTTATTATACCCAGACTGCTGTGCAGGCCGAGCCCAGTGTGACAGACATTACTGTAACCCCTGGATACAGGTCGGTGGCACTTCTGCAGAACACAAATCTCGCTCACCTTCCACCAAAGCCTCCGCCTCCCGGGTGTCCCCCTCTGCCGTACATGCCCTGCTGCATGTACGCTTGGTTGGAGCCGCCCTTCGACGGGAACTGCTGCTGCTGTCCAGGGAACTGAGGGGAGTTCATTCCGGGGTTACTGGCTGCCATGCCCGAGCCCAGAGAGTTACCCCCGGGATTCATGGGGTTGTTGTTATTCGGCACAGGGTTGCCCAGAACCTGTTTCAAACATTTGCATTGCAGCTCGTATTTATATGATTTTTTAAAATGTCTTTATCACGTTCCTACATTGCCAGTGTAAGAGGAATTTGAATTTTCTTGTCAGCACTGCTTTATGCACACATTAAACCCCCAGTCTCTCTTCGGGCACAGGTTTAATGCACATAATGTGAAACGTGAGACGTGAGTACAAATAAGTTCTTTTCATACCTGACTTTGTGATGTGTTGGTCACGCCCCACACGGTTGTCACTACAGACAATGACCCAGGGGCTTGATTGGTGTTTTGCTGCCAGGGAACTGAGTCATAAGGAAAGGACCCATCACTGCAGGAGCAGAAAGAAACACACACGTTTTATTTCCCTCCCACAGGCAGGAAAAGAGAAAAAAAAAACGAAACTTTGAAGATTGTTTTTGAATTTGCGGTCCAAAAAAAGTGACGTGCTTTCTCCAGAGCGGTTATGAAAGAATAAACATCAGGAGCAGGTAGGTGCTCTCTCTGAGGAGGGCTTTGGGCTTCATGCTGTAATTGTGTTATTGACTCAGAGGAGAACTATCTCAGCGGTGAAGGATGTGTTTTTCTCATGGAGACGGAGCCTGCAGACTGCTGAAGATCAATAAGAGCTCGCTGCAGTGTGGCAGCGGCAGCATCAGCATGGGACGGCGCCACACACAGAGTCTCTGCACTTTTATCCGTAAAAGATTCACGGAAAACAAAAATCTCACTGGGAGACAGCGGTTAATCCTGCTTGTTATTGTAATTAGGAAATATGGATGCAGGATTGATTATTTGCTTTTTTCCTGGTCTGAAACAGAAGCAGCTCTGTTTCTGCACTTACATGGACAATTGAATGATTGAACTCAGCAATGCTCCGTTTCTCTAATTTGACCAGTGATAAAACCTCAAATGCTTGAAATAAAATGTAAAATATACACCGCTTACCATGCAATTAAAACCAAAACTATCCACTTACATTCATGGTCTACAAGAAAGTATACTTGTATTTTTTTCTTTGCATAAATTGAATTCATTTATCTATATTTCTTAATATAAAGTGACAAATTCATCCAAATGAAATTGCTTGAATTATTTAAATTATGTCAAAAACAGCAGCCTACCTGAACACCATTACATTCAAATGACATAAAAATACATAACTTATGTTTTGGTAAACATGGTAATACGTTTGTACTCATGAGAGGTGTTGCGTGGCTGTGCAGCTGGGGATGCGGAGGGGGTGGCTGACCCGTGGGAGAGGGACGGCTTCATGGAGTTCATGGGCGGTTGCATGGGCACTTTGCCCTGAGGGTCGCTCTGCCTGCTCTTCTGATGCCGCAGCAGCAGGAGGCGCCCCAGCTCCTCGCACCACGACGACAGGAGCGCTGCAGAGCGACAGAAAGAGAGAGGAGGAGGGGGTGAAAAACGTTCTTTGACTGATCTATAGCTCCATTACCAGATGATAACTTACAGGTAAAGTACTGCAGCACTAAAAAAATTCACTTGATTGACATCCTGTATTCGTTGACAGGAAGACTGATGCAGCATGTATCACGCATGACAGGAGGGATGCATGAAAGCCATGCCAAAATAAATGATGAAATATTACAAAAAACCTGAACAGAACAAAAGCCTGTTAACAACATGTTCATGCTTTTGACAGCAACGTCAACGTCTTTGTCTTTTGTTGTAGTTCAACGACTATGTCACTAGGGGGAGCCACAGGCTGTTGGTGTTTCCTCACAGGACCATATGTTTCTCATCCGCAGCGCAGCAGGCGGCGATTCGGCAACAAAAGACGGGTCTCCCACCCCTCACTCTTCTCTTTCTGAGCGGGAGTGGTGTGTGTGTGTGTATGCTGGTGTTGAGTTGAATGTGAAAAGGGTGGCAGGTGGGCAGAAGAGAGGCAGGGAAAGAGAGAGAGAGTGCAGTGACGGAGTGCGACAGTTAAAAGAGGGGGAAAAGGAGAGAGAGTGAAAGGAAGGTAAAGAGAAAGACAGAACAGAGTGAGAGAGAGGAGCAGAGAGGTGGGAAAAGAAAAAAGCGAGCGAGAGAGAGAGAGAGGGAGAGAGAGAGGGAGGGAGGGAAAGTGATAGATGGGAGGATGAAAAAGAGGGAGTGCAGATCGAGTGAAGAATGTCAGGCACTGAATCTCTCCTGCGATGCGTCCTGGCAGCGCTTCACTCTCGAGTAGCGGGGCCAAACGTGTGGCTGGCATCGCCATGGTGACAGCGAGCTTGGCAGCAGTTGGCACCGGGCCGCGGCCCCCTCCGCTGGGCCAAAGCTGCACATGACAGGGTATCGCTCCGACAGCTCTGGTGCTGTATTTATTGTTTGCTTTTGTTTATTTATTCGCTCATTGATTCCTGCTCTCCCGCTCGCTCACTCACACCCCCCACTCAGGGCATCAAGAAGCGAAAAGCCTCCAGCTAATAGGTGCCATTAAACTGGATTTAAAAGCCTGGTTCTTCCTCGTGGACGAGGACTATGGTCATGCTTGGCGGTGTGGGCGCGTGCGACGCTCACACACCAAACCCAGCCCTGCACTGCTCCGGTGGTGCAGCACCTCTCATCTTTTTCCCAGCCATCAGGCTGAGTCTGAGAGAGACCTAATGAAACCCCTTTTTCACGAGCGCCACTCCGGCAGCCGTCTGGAACAATAGCCGCCTCCCTGCCGCTCTCCGTGGAGATGGGGTGGGGGGTGGTGCGGCAAAAAGACTGACCCTTCTGACTGCATGAAGAGACGAGGAGGAGGAAGCAGGGTGGAGAAGACGAGGGGGATAGAGACAGAGAGAGAGAGAGAGAGAGAGAGGGAGGGTGAACGCGCAGTCAGGCGTCTGCCGTGCCTCCTCCCTGCACCGGATCGATCTGCTGGTAATGACTAATAAGACTGCTCAGCTGCTCTCCTCTTTTGTCCTTAATACCAACCGAATGCAAACAAGCAAACACAGAGGAAATAAAAGCTGGAGCGGGCGTCAGCGTGTGCATTTCTACCCCCCCCCCCCCCCCAAAATGATACTCCCGTTGCTCTATTACGGCTGTTAATCATCAAAAACGACAATAGCAGCGGCCAAGCAAGCGATGGCCATTGATGTCGTTGCCAATTCAAAAACATGCTGTTATGCGGAGGACATGTGAGAGGATGAAGACAGGCATTCGATTCGAGGAGGCAATCACTCACTTGCACACAAACACACACACACACACACACACACACACACACAGTGAAAATGCTTCACAGCAGGTCTTTCTGGAATCACACACTTACTTAGAGGAGAATTACTCTACCCCACCATTAGAGGCATATTATCGCCACTCCAAATCTGCTATTTTTTTCCCCACTAAATACCACTCTGGTCATGTGACAAGTTGAGGGGTGGAGTGCAGAGGTTGAACCCGAGCAGTGTCCATATCAGCGTTTATAACTAGGTTTTACTTGCCCTGTACCATCTATAATTCTGTCTATATACTGGTCCTGTATAGGTGTAATGATATATGATTGAATGTATGTATAGATGACATCAGCGGCAACCCAGGGTGACATCGTATTACATTTGTGTATTGGTTTGCTATCTTTTACTTCTGAGCAAAGGGACAAACTGACCTGGGCCTCAAAGATCGAGGTGGAGACATGGATTTGGAGTATTGCAGCTGGTCTTGTCTGTACTAGTTCTGTCTGTATTTGGTCCTGCCTTTATTAGTCCTCTCTGTATCCGGTCCTGTCTGTATCTAATCCTGTCTGGATCTAATCCTGTCTGTATCTGGTCCCGTCTGTATCTGGTCCTGTCTGTATTTGTGCTGTCTGTACTAGTTCTGTGTGTATCTGGTCCTGTGTGTATCTGGTCCTGTCTGTATTCATGCTGTCTGTATCTGGTCATATCTGTGTCTGGTCTTGTCTGTATCTGGTCCTGTCTGTATCTGGTCCTGTCTGTATCTGGCCATGTCTGTATCTGGTCCTGTCTGTATCTTGTCCTGTATGTATCTGGCCATGTCTGTATCTGGTCCTGTCTGTATCTGGTCCTGTCTGTATCTGGTCCTGTCTGTATCTGGCCATGTCTGTATCTGGTCATGTCTGTATCTGGTCCTGTCTGTATCTGGTCCTGTCTGTATCTTGTCCTGTATGTATCTGGCCATGTCTGTATCTGGTCCTGTCTGTATCTGGTCCTGTCTGTATCTGGTCCTGTCTGTATCTGGCCATGTCTGTATCTGGTCATGTCTGTATCTGGTCCTGTCTGTATCTGGTCATGTCTGTATCTGGTCCTGTCTGTACCTGGTCCTGTCTGTATCTGGTCATGTCTGTATCTGGTCATGTCTGTATCTGGTCCTGTCTGTACCTGGACTTGTCTGTATCTGGACTTGTCTGTATCTGGACTTGTCTGTATCTGGTCATGTCTGTATCTGGTCCTGTCTGTACCTGGTCCTGTCTGTATCTGGCCATGTCTGTATCTGGTCATGTCTGTATCTGGTCATGTCTGTATCTGGTCCTGTCTGTATCTGGTCATGTCTGTATCTGGTCTTGTCTGTACCTGGTCTTGTCTGTATCTGGTCATGTCTGTATCTGGTCCTGTCTGTACCTGGTCCTGTCTGTATCTGGTCTTGTCTGTACCTGGTCATGTCTGTATCTGGTCCTGTCTGTACCTGGTCCTGTCTGTATCTGGTCTTGTCTGTATCTGGACTTGTCTGTATCTGGACTTGTCTGTATCTGGTCTTGTCTGTATCTGGACTTGTCTGTATATGGACTTGTCTGTACTGGTCCTGTCTGTATCTGATCCTGTGTGTTGGTCATGTCTGTACTGGTTCTCTACCTCCTGCTCTCCCCCTCCCTGTTTCAGCAGACACCTGCTCCTCCATCAGATCTGTGTTCTGCTGGCAATAGTTGAGGTGGGCTGTGACAGCGCACCGTATGGTGCTGTCTGACGTACCACAGTGCCAGCTATATAACCGCACACACACACACACAGACACACACAGACAATATGTCAGGCACATTCATGACATAACTATCATACATACTCAGGGTGTACAGAATAAGCCACAACCGTGACACTGCAACCAAATGAACAAACGCATACCTACAACATCAAATCTTCATGACTTCCTTTTCAACAAGTATGATAGTAAGTGGTGTACAACAACTAAATAGTGTCTTTAACCTTTACTGGATTCGAACTCACGACTCTATGATTTTGCAGGGCGTGGCAGCAGCAGCAGAAGGCTGGGTGAGGAGGCCAAACTCAAAACCAGGACAGATGGACAGAGCCGTCCAGCTCTCCCAAGACTCTGCTGCTCTGATTCCTTTTGCCGCAGTCAAAAAGCGGCTCTCCCGCTGCCCCACAAGGTAAAGCAGAAAGGAACCACTGCCCTTGGTGGTCCCTGGGTCACCATGGTTACGCAAATAACCATAAAAGCTGCATAAAGTATGCCTGCCCCCAGGTTCCCCTTCCCTCTCACTATTCTTCGTCAGCCCAATACCAGTGTCTCCAGCGGCTCCATTCGCAGCTGCTGCTTTTTGGATGCTAATAAAGAGAAGGGCCATAAGTAGAAAGAAGAGCAAGTTTTAAAAAATGCCTACAGCATTACAGCCTCTTTGTTTTCCACATTATTTATTCCTTTTTGTGTGTTACAACACCAAGTGTAAAGTGGAGGAGGGTCTGCTGAGGGAGCGAGGGGCAAATTTGTACCTGGAAAGCGGCGTGAATTACAGAACGTCTTTTTCGCCAAGGGTGGCGGTAACGGCTGCAGCTGAAAGGGGAGCAGGGTCTCTGAAGAAGGGAATGTTATCTGAGAGGCCGAGGCAAGGAGAACTGGAATTAACGTAAACCTGACCCCGTGGTGAAGTGGATATGTGCTGTATACCAACACGCAACAATAAAGGACATCAATAATTAAGGGCTAATTTGTGGGAAGCAGAGCCGTCCGCGGGGTTTGCGCGTCTCTGTGATGTGTGAGAGTGGAACAGCGAAAAACAAGATGGCTCTTTCCAAGTATTGCATCATTGACGACAGCTACCATGATTTCAGTGGACAGACTACAATAAGAATAAGCTACTTGGGGGAAGAACCGCAGAGAACAAAAGAAACCTTGAGCACAATCAGGCCTGTTGCAATTATTACGTAATCAAATGATTATTATTTCACAACACAATTATTTTTGACTGCTGCTTATTTAAATTATGTCTTTTCTTTGTGCTACTTTCTCTATTTAACTTTGCATGAGGAGAATCATGGGTAATTTAGTTTAAAGCCAAATGAGAAGGGAGGGCAAAATAATTAGGAGGATGCGATCCGTTGAATTTGTGGAAGAACGCACTAATACAACAAATCGACAAAACTACCTGCGGATACATCACCCCACCCAACATTTCAAACGGTGCCAGTTCCATCCCAGCAATAGAATTGTTGCTGAAGGTTTCTGTAAAGTGACTATTTATTAGGAACATGATTCAGACATCCCACTTCTCCTGGAAGCTCCCGGAGTCTCTTAAATATTCATAGCAGCAAATGATATACAATATCCTGGATTTTTTTAAAGGGCGCTCAAGACAGCAAGTAAGGTAACAGGACTAACATAATTTTTTGGTTGAATTATTAAGGGAAATAGAAAATTTTGAATTTATATTCTTATGTTTCGAAGTTAAATGCAAAAAAAAAATCAGTCTTCTAGATAAGGTGTATTTACATTTACAGCATTTATGAGACGCCCTTATCCAGAGCGACTTACAACCAGTAGTTACAGGGACAGTCCCCCCCTGGAGCAACTTAGGGTTAAGTGTCTTGCTCAGGGACACAATGGTAGTAAGGGGGATTCGAACCCGGGTCTTCTGGTTCATAGGCGAGTGTGTTACCCACTAGGCTACTACTACCAGGTGTATGTGTTACTAAAAAACTGTGATTAGACTTGCTATAAAATAATTGTAATGTTAACAGAAAGAAGACAATTAAACAGTAAAATATTTAAATGTATTTATTTATTGATGATCAGCAAAATAATACACAATTCTGCAATACTACAAGCAATAACTGGCCATTAAAACATCTTCAGGCTTGGAAGTAAAGTAAAAATGCGGCCCACCTCCCTCCACACTGCCAACAGCCACACTGGCCTGGAGTCAACGAGTGCTCATATGGATGCTCGGTGGAGAGCCAGACATGCTGGCGAGGGTTTACGGGCCTTTTCAGAGCCTCTCCTCGAGCCTAAACACCCTGTCCTCCTGAGCACATGGCCCCTCTGCTGAGGATACGATGCCACATGGCCGCGCCCGCTGGACGCACGGGTGCAGTGACACATGGACGGGTCAGTGTGGCCGGTGCCTACAGACAGCAGGACTGCAAAGTGGCAAGACAAGAGTGAGACAAATCAGGTCCTGGCTGTTTATGGAAGCGACCAGCCAGTTTGTTTCTCCTGATATCTCAATCTGTTACAGAGAGGTGATTCCAGCCCAAATTGACTTTGCTAAATAGTTGCACTAGTCCTCATATCTGTGGACTAGTCACATGCTTAATTCTGTAATCAAAAGTTCATTTTCTACACCTAATGCAAATTAGCCCAACTTTTCTGATGCCTCCGTCTATTATTGTTTTTCTCAGCAGCTCTAAGTAGCTTAAAACACAAAACCTCTTGAAATCCCTCTTGAAAAATAACCCAAATTGTCTTTATTTTAGTAATGCCTACCAGGTGAGCCATGTAAGTGTCTCTTGTAGAAAGAGCTGGAGGATTAGAAGAAGGATTCCACAGACACCGAATTTACCTGGTCTCAAGTGGACTGAACAGGAATGGGACGATGACTGAGATGCTGAATCACGAGGCATTAATAAATGGAATTTACCACTGGCATGTGCAACAGTTTTGTTTTGCAGCAAGTGGGGTTTGGACCTGTCTTTTTTTTTTTGTACTATGCTCCTGTCAAACTGATTTTCTGACCGGTTAGGGTTGAGGGTCTATATGTGACGCAGTACCATCGCTAATGTCACACCAAGTGATGCCCCATCTTCATTTACAGAAATTAACAAGAAAGGATGGCTTACCAGTTATCTGTATCTTGGAGAAGATTATAAAACTATGGACCCAGTCCCTAATGTTGGTGTATAATTATTTCTGACATCCAGATGACTATGTTTTTAAAAAAGAGAGGAGACAGTAGGCATCTCCTCATTTGCTTTCCTCCATTCTCTACACCCCTAATCAGTATATCAGCACACATGTAAAAAAAATTCACAGTATTGTGTCGCAATGTCACGCATATCATGTATATTTCAATAATGTAATATTCCAATACTGATACAGTGAAACAGCCCTATAACATCCAACAGGTAAATGAAGCATTTATAGTTCAAGAAAAAAAACAAGCAAATATATCTATATATCATGCATAAATAAATAACGGGATCATTCATAGCAGCTACGAAATGCTGAATGGAATCAGCTGACAGTTACTCTTCACCCAGTTCGTAAGCCTTGTTATCTCGTGCTATGTTGCCCGTCGATTTGCAAGCTCCAGTCTCCACCGCGGCCTTGGGCAGCACCAGAGGGAGCAGACACAGTGCCCGTTAACAGGAGTGTACGTTAACGCGGATCGGTTTTAACAGGGCCGTGTGTTAACAAGGGCGTGTGCCTGTGCGGCAGGCAGCAGGCCGCTATTAACTAATGACAAGGAGCGAGGAAAGCCCACTTACTAATTACTGAGCGGCTGGAGCAGGGAGATGCGCTAACGCTGGAGCAATTACCTCTTGGCTGAGGCCACTGGGTCACACGGAGACATCCCATCGGAGGCCGTGACCAATCAGGAAAGACTTCAGCAGGACTGTGCAAAGGCACACTCGAG
Organism: Denticeps clupeoides; assembly: GCF_900700375.1. Lineage (NCBI taxonomy): Eukaryota > Metazoa > Chordata > Actinopteri > Clupeiformes > Denticipitidae > Denticeps > Denticeps clupeoides. Next base: position 10,117,076 of record NC_041714.1, read on the forward strand.
ACACGGCAGAACAAAGACGCGACCCGAGCAACCATCAAACACACTACCTACACTTCATCCCAGTTTGTTTCCACTCATCTCTTCAGCCTCTCTAAAGCTTTCCACAGACTGTGTGATTGCAGCAGTATTATAAGATCGTCACAAATTGCAGACCTAATAAACCGTAACAGGAATGTAGACTAAACGCCTACTGAATCCATCTTTTTATTGCTTTCTCCAGGGACATTCCTTTGTCTTGCCTCCATGCTTTTCTGGCTTTGCATGCTATCACACTCTGGTAAATAAATTATATGAGGCACCCTGTTATATGGCCATGCTTAATTTCGGACATTGTGAGAAAATGATCACAGGTCATCTTTGATTGCAAAACTGTGACAACAGCCGCTTTCAACCTCGCGGTGCAACTTTAGATCACTGTTCAGGAGCCAGAAAATCATTTGTAATGATTTTGCTTACTATTGGCGGGCTAAAACCGTACAATATATACCAGAAACATCTGTCCAGGTGAGAGATGTGGAGCTGTGAGATTCTTAAAGCAACAGATCATTCTGAGATCACAGTAACTGGTGTACAGTAAGCTGATGAGCTGACCTGAGGCTAAGGGTGTCATGGAATGTGCACAACAATCAAAGGTGACCCCAAAAAAAGAAAAAATCTGTACACATGAAACAGATCATGGTGAGGCCAAAGCCTGGTGTAGGCACACGAGATGGAGCAGCCGAGGTCTGGATGTCAGGGTCAGATTCAAGGGTTAGTGGGAGTTCCGGTTTGCCATTTTTCACAAATCACAAAGGGATTTAATCAAATGTAAGCAGCATGAACAGAATTCCTTTAATTTCATTAGCAAAACATAATAATCTCCCAACTCTCTGACCAGACCCCGATGAGTGGAACAGTGATGCAAAATGCCAAAAAATAAGCCATCTTTCAAATCATAAAACACATTTAAATGACAAAAAAATAAAGTTATGATGTCCATCTAGCAGCCAATGGCCTGCAGGCCGCCAACAGATGACAGATTAGAAGCATGTCAGCAGCACCCAGAGTCTGTGAGCTCTAACAGATGAGCTGCAACATAAAAAAAAAAAAAGTAAAAACGAAAGCCCAAAAACAAAAAAACAAGAAGAAGAATGGATGCTCAGGGGGACAGGAGGGTGGCGGCGATGGAGGAGGCAGGTAGAGAAGAGAGCTCTTCACTGATGTGTTTGACAAGCCAAAAGAACAACACAGAAGGGTACCTGAGTCACTCTGACATCTCCTGCAGGTGTTGGTTTCTGTAGGGTTTAAATTCAACATTTTACTGCAGGGGGCAAAGCAAAGAACTTTGAACACAAAAAAAGAAATGCAGCATTAAAGCAGATTTTTTCTTCTCCTCCTCCTTCTTCTTCTTTCCCAAGATATCAATGAGTGCAACCAGGAGGCAACCAGGAGCCAGATTTCCACTTGCACCCTCGTTTTTTTTTTTTTTTTTGACAGAGAAGAAAGGGGGTTCTGATCTGACTCTGATCTAATCTCCTGGAGAAGCTCTGCTTTATCCAGCGTCACTTGCATATGTCAGACAAAGTGCGATGCCAGTGCTGTGCTTCCCACCATGTCTGGAATGTCAGGATTTACATTGTCCCTTGAAACAGTGAGACAGAGAGGCAGCAAAAACTTTTCCAATTCTGTACTTCCAAACTGGTACGCAGTGCACTTGTTTCTTTATTCACAGCTCACCCACAGAGTACAGGAGAAGGAGCCCCGTGTCTTGGATTTAAAGAGCGCTTCAATACATTACAAACACATGCACACGATGCAGAAATCTGCACTGATGATCAATGGTGTAAACCCCCCATGTGTCCAGAGTGGAGTTTTTTTATATGATTCATATATCCTGCTGTAGCTGGGGCGATATGGTACAAAAATCACAGTTCTTGTGCGGAAATAAGAGAGAGTGGCAGCTCATGCAATCGTTGACCTCTATGAACCGAGCACAGCCTCCAATAAACCGCTTTTAAATTTTGGGTGGCAGAGTTGTCTGTTGTTGTGACCCCACACCAAAAAAACAATACTGCCCCCTACACCTAAAATTGCTGGGAAGCATGGGTCCATATGTGCAACAACACAGTACATCTACAAAACAGCATTCTGTCACAAAAAGGTATGTGAGAAGTGACACAGGTAGTGACTCCTTGCAAAACAGGATGGCAGACCGACAAAAACAAGCACTAAAACATTGTTTAAGATATTACCAACTCTGAAAAGACACACAATAAGATTAATAAGCAGATATGAGTTCCTGACCCCCTTCCATCATCCCATGTCCATCATGCTTGTGCTCTGCATGGGTAGTAGGTGTGATTGAATGGTGTGTGTGCTGGAAAATAGATTCCCTGTCCTGGGTGACCTGCCACCCAAGCATGGATGAAGTGGTCACTCAGTATCTGCGCATATGTGATACCTGTCAGCATGGGGTCTGTGTTCATGCGTAGCTACCAGCCATAGCCTCTGATCTGATTCAAAAATGTCCATATATGAAATGTCACAATGCACCAAATTTTGACTCTTAACCAAAGGGTTAATAGCTCGGCCACGGCCACTCCGATCGCTTATAAAAGTAATATCACACCTCACACAATAAAGTAAGAATTTTTGATGTATAGTGTGCCAGTGCTTCGCTAAGACCCGCATTAAGTGCCAAAAAAGTGACTGGAAAGAGTCACGGACTCAAAACGTCAATGTTGCCAAGATATACGAGATGAAATAAAACATGAAACTCGTGTGTGTGCACTCAACTGTATCAGTGCAAAATTAAAAAAAAACTTTTTTTTTTTTTTTACACTTTTGGCGTACCATAGTCCCCAATGAAGCAACCAATATGTCATGTTGTGCGTTTTTTTTTTTTGTGTATTTCAAGGTCTTAGTGTGGCAGCCACAAATGCAAGACATGGCTTTATTTTTGCTTTTTTCCTAATATTCCAGGTTTTGATGTGGTAGTGACACATCAAATATGTAAGATTGTGAGACTCGGATTGTGAGGCGAGGCCTATTTGTGGCCGTCCCGTAGGCCCCAACGAAGCAACCAATATGTTATGTTATGTTTTTCCGTGTTTTCCCAACCCCTGTTGACGGCACCGACCAATCCGATATGTCGGATTGTCTCGGCGACTCCCGGGTCGCTAGCTTCAATGGGCACCCTAAGGGAGCCAAAAACTTATTCCCAGCACAATAGTTAACTGTTGTACAATCATAATGTAGACTTAAATGTGTAATATAATTAATATTATTAACACTGTGTATTTGTCTGAATGGCATGACACATTATTACAGCAGCTGACCCGTGCTAACATGTGAAATCATGGCTAGCAAGTAAAGTAAAATGTGCGAAGCAAACAAATGACAACATAAACTTACGAGTGAAGAAATAAATAGAGGCTGTCAACACCATAAAAAACAATAAACTGTCTGTTTTATCCAAACTTGGCGGCAGCATCACACATTCGCACCGCATCTGCGGTTTAGATGCCGAGTTCGACAGCAGAAACCGGCTTCATCAGCACTTCCAATCCAGGCAGCCCTGCAGCTACAGAGCAAACAGCCTGATGAACGAATGACGGACAGGCGCCCGGCGGAGCGTCCCGGAGCCTCTCAGGCCCCGCGTCCACGTGCACAGCGCTTCCCGGCGGTCATGTGAGCGGCCTGGCGCCTAATACGCAGCTTCTGTACATTCCCCGTCAGTCACGCTCAACAGATTTACATTTACATTTACAGCATTTATCAGACGCCCTTATCCAGAGCGACAGGGACAGTCTCCCTGGAGCAACTTAGGGTTAAGTGTCTTGCTCAGGGACACGATGGCAGTAAGTGGGATTTGAACCTGGGTCTTCTGGTTCATAGGCGAGTGTCTCACCCACTAGGCTACTACCACCCCACAGATACGTCCCCATTTACAACAGCAGCCCGCACTGTATGCACAGTATACAACAAACTGAACCTACACACACACACACACTCTACGGTAGGAACTCAGAGACAATGAACTTACAAGCACCACCAATTACAGTACGTCTGCGGAGCCGGAGTGCTGCCGCGCTGCCGTCGGTGTAATTGGGTGAGTGGCTGGAGCCAGGCTGTCGCTGGGCACACGTCAAACTGCTGAGGGGACTCGTGGAAAAGAGGGGGGGGGACACACTGCCTCAAGTAGGTCATCGCTTCCTCCTAGAGACAATCAAACCCATTCTGACCCTTTCTGTGCGTGTGAGGGAGAGCTGCGCAGGAAGAGAGAAGAAGACGGAATGATACAGCGCCAGAGAAGTAGGTCAAACCCAGTCAGCTGCCTCAGCTCCATCCCGCGCGCCACTCCGGCCAGGCTTTAAAACTCCCTTTTCATTAGCCGGGTCCCACAGTGGGGAACCTCCAGGAAGAATAAAAAAAAACTCGAAAAGTCCCTGGTGACGAGCAGCACTCGACAGATTTGTGCCAGGCTTTAACCAGAATCTGCCCTATCCCACTACTGCAATAACACCCTATACCAAAGTGCACACACACACACACACACACACACACACACACACACACACCCCCACGTGCACCCATGCCCACTTACCCACTGCCAGGCACTGCCACTGGATGTCTCATCTCACTCTCCTCATGGCTCAGGGAGGAAAAACACAGCGGAAGGCTGAAGCGGCTCAAAAACGCGTCCTGAGCAATCGCAAAGAGTCCTGCGCTTTATCTCGCTCGCTCGCTCGCCCGCCCGCCCGCCCGCCCTCGCTCGCTCGCTCTTCTCAGGGCACCCTTGTTCTGTTTTCCCTCCTTCCCTTGCCTGTCCACCAACTGCACAATGTACATCAATTATTCATCGGCGGTCTCTCTCTCTCTCTCTCTCTCTGTTTCAGAGGAATGGGCAATCAGATGGGGCTCACTGCTAATGGACTCATGCTGTACCTGCTACCGACAGACATAAAAAAAAATCAGTTCAAAGTTAACAAGACCAGACCTGCTGCTTATAAAGGGTTAAACTAGGGTTTTTTAAAAAAAAAAGGGGAATTCATAAAAAAGCGAGAAGGCAAAACTGCTGCTGCTGCCATTATTGATGTCTCTTCCTGTCTAGAGATGCATCACTCCTAACTGCTAAGATATACACATACACACTCACACACACACACACACACACACACACACACACACAGAGGCTCTGGGCGAAGATGCGGGCGACTCACATTACAAACTTGCAGAAGGGGGAGGGGCCTGACGTGTCCTGCTGCCAAGCCAGAGTGCAAATCAATTCTGCCCAAGTCGGCCCTGTGTGCGTCGACTACTCATATCAAAGCGGAGAGGGAATCCTCCTCACTGGTGGATAATCGGGGGGGGGGGGGGCGTTTAGCTACGCTCACGCCGTACTAGCTGCTAAGTCCGTCAGTGCAGGGCGTGCTAATTAAAGCCGGGGGTTCTGCGTAAGCGATGCCTCCGTCAGACGCCACGGAGTGAAGTTAATGAGTGATGGGGAAACACCACTTCAACACTAACTGCCTGTCACAAAGTGCTTCAAACATCTGATAAAGTGAAAGGCTGGAACTGGCATGACACTTTTCCTCATTTATTATCTCCCCATAATAAATTATTAGACATAATATCATGTGCTAAATTGCCTCCGCTTTTCAGATCGGCACCTGTCACACAACAGACATGTCTCTCCTCCACACCTCACTTCAGAGGGCCTGGTTTTTGATGATCTGGTGCATAGTGTAAAGTGGATATCCTAATGGTGGAAAAAAGAGGTTGTCCTGACTCTTAATTAGAGGTGCGTCATGGCTGCACTAAACCACACAGGCATGTCGCCTCAACTTTAAAAAAGGGGTGCACTTTCCTATTTTAATGGTGTTTACCTGGTAAAGTAGATCTGTTTTCATCTAAGAAAATCAACATAAAATTCATTAAAATCTAACAGTCTGATATCTTTTAATTGTTTATTTGAAATGTGTTTGTCGTACAATGTCCTTTTACATTTACAGTTGTGTGGCATATAATACTGTAAAACGCAGAGCTGCACATTCGCAGCAACAGGTTGGACACTGATCAGAACAAAGAATTCATAGAAATGCAATGCATGAAATCTCCCAGTCAGAGCATCAATATAATAACACTATAACTGAAACCAAACATTTGACTCATAATATTTCATTGTCTGTGTTCAGTATTTAGTTACTAATGGTCTATTCTGAAATGTCTAAAATTTGTTTTAAAATTGACAATATTTTTGAGCCATGTAGTGTTTTAATAATGCATTTCACACCATAGTGATCTCTCTGATATCATGTGCACAGTTGAAGCCAATAGAAAGCATTAAATTACTGTACATTGATTTTAATATATTATTAATTAATGGGTACAATATCAAGGGAAATTTTGACTGAGATTAAATAATGTGTTATATAATATGTAATATTGTTATATTGTTTATATTAATATTGTTATGTGTAATCAAGTAGCTTTCAAATCCCAGATACACAGTATATATTTAATTTGATACGATACTATGTTTACTTAAGCAATTCCAGTAATATATAATGTTGTCCTACAATATATAAGAAGAAATGTTCCTTTATATAAGGCTTAGAGGGGTTTATTTTTTTCAGCTTGCCTCTCTGCATCATCCGTGTTGCTCAACATTGCATCAACGCCCTGACAACGTTGATGGAGGTGGCCAATATCCAGCTTAGGGGAGAAAGAAATAATTCTAAGAAATGGCAGAGACTGTCAAGGGCACAGCCTCTATTAAAAATTAAGTGAAGAGCTGAAACTCAAACAGAAGCCTCACACATATACACAAACACACGTATGCACACATAGCCAATTAATTTACTCACTTCTGATCCAAATCACTGATCATTTCTGCACATCAGCTCAACCTCAATATTAGGAGTAGTAAATGTGTGTATACATATTTGTATATATATGAAAAGAAAGGTCTGCTGAGAAAGGATGGCACAATCTCAACACAGCAGCAACCAATGACTGTCAATTGCGGAAACCAGAAGACAACCAGTTTTCATTCCAATATTTGTTGCAAAGTGATTTCATCATTTAAAGAGAGGTACAGCGAGGAGTCAAAAAAAAAAAAAAAAAAAACAGACAGGTCTGTTACAGAAGGAAATCCAACATCTTGTTAATAATTCATATGGGGGCTCTTAGTCAGCAGTAATTAAATATAAAAGTCTGTAAGGTTGATTGGGTCAGCGTTAACACTGACAATTTTTTCCTCATCTCCTCTTTTGAACCTCAGCGCAGTTAGAATTTACAGACATTTGTCTGCTGTGTGTGTGTGTGTGTGTGTGTGTGCGCGCACACTCTGAAAGACATCAGTCATTGTGAACATGGCGGCCAGGTTGTGGGACTGACGTGGCCTCCGTGCTGGGCTGATTTACAGTGTGCTGACAGAATTCCTCAGCCCTGCCAGATCTTTCTTTTACGCACCAGCTCACTGCTAGATCCCTTGCACAAGTGCATATTCCTACATGACAACAAAGCATTAAAATACTTTTTTTTTTTTCAACCAACAGACTAACAGAAGGAGTTATCCATGGTCAGGAAAATGTACTGGTGAATATTAATAAAAAAATCTAAGGATATATTTTTACAGATATAAATAAATTTAGGAAGGCTAGTTGGTATTAGGTATCAATTACAAACGAAACGCTGTATTTACTTATCGTGAATGTGCAATCAAATTGTCAGAAGTCCTGTAGGTTTTATATCCACCACCTCCAAAAGCTGTTATTCTTGACTACACAAAACAGAAAGTAAATGTATATTTTATGCATCTAATTTAAATGTTGGTGAGTTTTTAATACCAAATTAATAATTTATTCAAATTTGTTTCAATATTCAAGAGTTGTAATAATCAGTTATATTAAAATTGGAACAAGTGGTGGGGAAAAAATGGCCATTTTACCCAGCTGCAGCGGGTATACTGACAGACAGACAGATGGACGAATTGACCAGAATTATTCATTGAACTGGCTGGGGAAAAATTCTACTCTGCTCCTAAAATGTCACCGCAAAACACAAAAAAGTGTGGACCATCACTCAGCCCCGTGGCAGGTAGCGCATACATGACACCTCGTGATTTGTAGCAGGCGGACGGGAAAATGGAGGAGAAAGCGCCTCTGACGGAGCCTCTGTTCCTCTCCACTGAGCTCCAGGGAAGAGTCGGCGAAGAGGTCGGGACAAATACATCTCCATCAGCATCTGGGAGCGTGCGTAAGCTTTTTACACGTCATTTACCGAATCTAATGAAGACTTTCTCCAGTCCGCAAATCCTCAAAACTGTCCCGATCAAAGCACTTCGCACGAGAGTGTGAGGTGGAAACAAATGCGCAACTTAAATGAATTTACAGATCACATGTCTTCAAATCAAATAACTTAAAAGCAATCACACAACTTTGGACTTGCTCTTACACTCCACAGCTTTTCCCAACAGGAACCCTCCAAAGATGCTGTGCATACATGATTGCCTCTATTAGTCACACATCAGTCCTGGTTTAAGCTGTGCACTGCCCTATGTGTTCAGCAAGGTTTGTGAGGAAAGTAAAAAAGCAAAAAGCGGTTCTGCACTCCAGATACACTTATAGAGGCCAAAAATAGCAATGGGGAAAAACATAAAGACAAAGAGTTTTAAAGACACTTGTGGCACATCTTGAAATTATCCTGTCAAAACATCTCAGCAGGAGGAAGGGAGCACACACGCGTCTCCTTCTCAAGTCAGAGAGGTAATTGGAGGAGCTGCTTTTTTATGCAAATGTATAAACAGCGGCTGGATCAGCGAGGCGCAGGGAACAGCTACCCAAATTCGGGTGGCTATCAGCATGATTGATACTAATGTGGTTTTTATTAAATGTCAGCAAGCCAGTCACCACGGGAAGAACAAGTTGTTGATCTAAGACGGCCGACTGAGTCGAGGGACATCATAAAGTGTTTAAGGGAATGAAACCGGCTGCCTGAACACCATTAACATGGACTTTAAAAGGAGCCTGAGGTTGTATTTGTTTTTATCTAGTAAAGCGTATCTGACCTGAACATAGCAATGCACTAGAACACATGTTTCAAACTCGGCCACGTCTCGCGAGATCACTTTGTATAGTGATGGGCGAAGTGACGTGCTGGTGTTAAGGTGCACAACCCATTTGCTGTCAACGTGGGAACTGCTCCTGTACAGACTCAGCTGCAGATTAAAGATCGCATTCTGCAAGGCACCTGAAGCGCTGTATTATGGGATATGTTTGTGTGTTGTTGCCACTTACTGTAGCTGGGCCATAATCGTGTATCTGTATGTGGTGATCTCATGGGATGTGGTCCATGGGCCATGAGAACATTAAAACATTGTTTCTCAAACTGTGGTACTCTAGTGGTGAATACGAGACCCCAGCTGCTCTGTCTAAATGCAGAGTAGTAATCATTGTTAATATCCTCATTGTACTACAGTTAATATTCTCACTTGCTATGTGTTTGCAGTCTTAAAATCATTTTATGACACTGACAGCATTTATCAGACGTCCTTGTCCAGAACATCTTACAGTTAGTAGTTACAGGGACAACTCGGGGGTTAAGTGTCTTGCTGTGGCACACAATTGTAGTAAGTAGGGTTTGAACCTGTGACTTTGTGGTCTTCCGGTTCAGAGACAAGTGTGTTACCCAATAGACTACTACCATTATGCTACTACACAACATCTGTGAGAGGGCAGGCCCACCCTTCAGACCTTCCAGACCTCTAGCCATGGAAAAGAATGTGCATCAACAAGGATTCTGGGCTTATCACCTTCCATCATCCATGGCCTTCAGGTGATCCCAGTCTCCTTCCAACCCTACTAAATGGCCCCTTCTGTTCATTAGATCTAGGCAATTATTTTAGTTATGATGAGCCAATTATTTTTTGGGGCAGAGCAGGAACATCACAGGTGTTTTTTTAAACAGCAAATAAAAGCCTCTGATGCTGACTAATCCACACCCTGTGCAGTAGGTAAGAAGGTTCTTGGAGCTTCAGAGATCTGGAGTTGAGACAATTATCTAATGGACTTTGTCAGTGTGCGGAAGCGGCTTCCTCTGTTAACAGTGGGGCAGGTCTGTTCTAAAGGCCAATGAAGGCAGGAGTCTGATCCTCTCATTGGGCAAATAAAACTGGCACGGTGAACATACCGCCTATAGCCGTGGATACAATGCCACTTCACAGGGCAAATTAGGAAGGCAGCAGGCATCAGACTGCACAGAAGCTGCCACTCTGAAGTGGCGCGTGCCCACCCAGATGGATATTGATTGTTCTCTGTGTGTATGTGTGTGTGTGTGTGTGTGAGCCACACAAAAAGTCCCAGTCTCTGGTGTCGGCTGACCGACCCCCTGTCGCCATCCTGGCTACCATGTGATTAAAAAAAAAAAACAACTAAAAAAAAAAACACTACTGCAAGGGCACTTTTAACCCTGGCAGACCTGCTGTGGAAGCCCGGCAGTTGTCTAACCAAACAGAGGACCCGAGGCCCCAAAATGTTTGTGGACGTAAACTATCCTGCAGATAAATGTTTGTGTGCATGAACTGAGCATGCCCTGCCTCTGTTGTCCACTTGTGTAGGTCCTTGATGAGCTCAAACAGAATCGACTGAAAGCGGAGATGAAATTTCGGCTTGTCCATTTCCTCCAGTGGTCCTCAGGATACTCAGGCTATTTACTGACATTTTATGATTTTTAAACTTTCTCCTTGAAAAAAAAAACTATACAACTATTCCTGATGTTACAAACCCAGATACATCAGACAACAAGAACCGGGGGCAAATTCTCTTAAAAAAACACCAATAGACATGAAAAACATGCATGTGTACAGTATAGCTAAAATATTAACACAGCTGGCAGGTCACAAACTCAGGTTTTTCAGGGAAGCAAACACCTCTAAACGACCCTCCTTAACAGCGGTCACACGCCGGCCTTTCAAACTGACGTTCATCTTCATTCAGGGCAGCCAGCTCTGTCAGGCATTTTTCCAGAGCACTACATACTGCCCAGCTCCACCTCACCCATCCATCTCTGTTTCACCAGCGGCCATCGACTGTTTGTCCTGACAAATGTTCGAGAATGGAGTGCTTCAGCTGGCCTGCTGTGCGCCTTGGGAACACAGAGGTACGTTGTTCCCCTAACACATGGCAATAAGACAAATAAAATAAAATACGTCTTGAATTTACAATTACATTTTTGGCAGGTGCACACTGTCTGAATTAAAATACAGGCCAAAGAAACCACAATCATGTATAAAGCCTCCACATAATGATGCAATTTCCCCGCACTGAGAGCTGAAGGTTCCCCTTTAGATAAATACCTGGGCGTGGAGTCCGTTGAAAATTGCCTGAAATAAACAATGATATATCTGTAGAGCAGAATTTTGCTCTTTAAAATTAAAATGAAATTCCAAGAAAATGTGTCACACATGCAAAAAGATAAACTGAAGTAAAGACTGTAATTAATAAAGTCATCCAGTGATGATTGTTAAATAACACAGTTAATGGCCCAACCCATTAAAAAGGAATCAGGGAAGCCTTTCTTCCATGCGATTTTCTCGTAAACGTCGTATCGCATGTGAATATAGATAACAAACAGACCCACATTGAGCAAAGTTGACATGTGACGTCACCAACGGCATTAAGACAGCACTCTTTCCATCTGTCTGCATATGAGGACCCCAAAACATCTGTAGCAGGACTGGACTTGACTGGGCCACCCACAGTCATGCAATTAGCTGGCGGCACAAATCGTCAATGCAAAAAATTATGAAATGATGTTCATCATATTTTCCAGTTGTGGCTGGTAAACGAGCTCATTGTTGTGATCTTCTTATTAAGCACCCATGCAGTGGTTGTGGGGGAAGTTTTAAAGGAAGCCCAGGGATAGATCGTTTCAGGCGACATGCTGTTTAAGCCCTGTCCGATGGGTCCAGTCGCCCGAGCCGGGCTGGAGGCGTTAAATGAGAGCAAACTGAGAGGAGACCTGGTAGGACTCACCTGCTGATTTGGGGGTGAACTTATCCCTGTTGGCCGCACACACAGCCAGCAGCCGGTAGCCAAGATCCAGGTCGAAACCCTGCTGCGCCGCTACACGGCTGACCACCTGAGGAAAAGCGCATCAGTAAAATTGAGTGTGAGTACACAAAATCTCTCAAATGGAAATGATGAATATGTGCAATTTTAAGAACTGCCTTTTAATATTTGAAAGTGTTGAATATTTCAGTAGCTGTTTAAAAAACACAACTAAGTTTCTGGGGTGTCCCCATCGGGGTGGGCGCCAGCTAACACTGCATGCCAGCTAATGCTGGAACTATCCAAAAACTTTGCATAGACAAGGCCTGATTAAAATACACACTACGGGGCCGATAGTTGGTGTTATTTACAGCAGAGCCTTTTTGATAAAGATTCTCCTGTGTAAATCTGCAAGCATTTTAAGAGCCTATATTAAAATCTTGAGCGCAGAAGTAGTTACATTAAAACCAATTAAAACACTCTGGGACAACAGTGCTGTATGTGGGCCTTCTTCAACAGCTTCAAATTAATTAATGACTTGTGTTATTACTGTTAATTATATCTTGAAGATAAGACTTTTTTTAAATGCAACAAATCAACCTGACCGCAGTGGAGCTTGGCTGACATTGATTTTTTAAAAATTCCTTTCTAGTTCGAAAGAGCTACCCAGGTAATCAAGAGTGAAAACGGGTTTTTATAATACATTTAGCTGCATTTTCATTCACAATCAATACCTATGGGGATACACAAACACAGAGTCACCCAGTGAATAAAGAATACTTCTTTTTATTCAATTATATTGACAAATGGTACGTGCCATTTCATAATATTGATCATCTGCATCGTAATTACTTGCTTAAAGGTGACCAAGTGGTCTAAAATAGCCAAAGGCTTTTTCACATGTGTATTAATAATATTCATAATGTGTACTATGTTTTAATTAGGCATACATTTTTCTATATGTACATACATGCAGCAGTGGTACAGTAGTGTTTCCACAAAGCTAAATAGGCTTTTCTGAATCCCACAAATGCAATTAAACCTACGATGCTCCGGGGGGAACTGACTCTGTGGCTATAAGTTGCTCTAGATAAGAGCAGCAGTTAAATCAATAAACATAGTCATAGTTCATATTACTCTACTATAAAATATATACGGAATGTAGTTCCTGATCAGCATGATTAATAGCCACTTCATTACAGATCAATTGGCTTTTTCCTTCAGACTGTGTTTTTAAAACCACAGTGTGAATCACCAGCCACTATTTAATTTCTGTTCTGCAATGGCCTCTGCCAAACGGTGCAAGCAGGCATGCTGCCATGCAGGCCAGTGCGTATTCATCTGGATTTTAGAAATGTTCTCGGCAAGGACGCTTTCTGAGAAAGATCACTTAGAATAGTCAGTGGGATTAATGGGCTGTCAATGAACCACATATTTAAAAAATAAAAACCCTTGTAAATAAAATGCATTGATCTCTTCGGTGCACCTTTGGGAGCTCTACCCTATATGTATAATACAAACACAAAATTCAAGAAATAAATCACTGCTTTATGGATAATAAACACATGAAAGGAAATAAATTATTTTGTTCAATTTTAATACTCTGACTTTGCAGCGCTGAAAGGAAATTCTGAGTCAGCTAGTAGCTTGTGCAACTGAATCTGTTTGCTCCCATCAGCACGCCCATAGGGACAGAAATGACCCCCAAAACAAGTTTTGTATGTGTATGTATTCATGTATTTCCTTTGCTTTCAGCACAGATGGAAGACTTTTATCCCCGTAACGTAGTTTTTCTCATTCTCAATATACCCCAAATGATTAAACAATACTTAACAAAACGACCTTTACTAAAAAGGTCAATTAGCTTTATAACATGTTTATATTTCAACAAGAAACCATGCTTTGTTTCAGTGAGAACAATTTTCTAATGGTTAACTCACATTAACTTATCACATTTAACAAATTGCAATAATTGGTCAGAAGTTGTATAGCATTAAATGGGGTGGCTAAATTACGCAGGTTTTATTCATGGCACCAACAGCCATATGGCCTATTAAAGGAATAATGATTATTCTGCCATTAGCACAGGGCTACTTTAATATGCTATTAAATCCACTAATCCCTCAAGACTACAGCCATAAGTATTTACAGCACTAGACATGCCATGTATTAATCCCCATATTTAGCAATACTTATTCTTAATGGCCTATTCAATTTACAAATTATAAGTGAGAAAGTGAGATCGCTCAAATCCGAAATCAATCCCGGTGAAGGAACCAAATTCCCCGGGAGTCGGCGTGAGCCTGGCGGAGGCGGCAGGTGATGCCCGCTGGCCTTCAGCCATAATCGATTATGGGCTTCTATTGAGGAGGTGGGGCGGAGGCAGGGGTGAGAACCTCGGTGTGACCCGTGCTTAAGCACCGGTGTTTTACAGTGCGAGACAGAGAGAGAGAGAGGAGTCAGCTGTGTGTGAAGCATGACAGCTGCTTTAACCTTTGTCACTGGGCCCCCTGACAGGGATGACACCGAGTCGACTGCTGTCTTACCGTCAGACATCCCATCAGGCTTTGCTCAAAGGGTCGCTGGAAAGCCCGGGGGTCTCCACACCAATCCAGCAGCTCTGTTGCTGCTGTCTGGAAGTTTGCTGGATTCTGTAAGTGCTGTAGGATGTTAAAAAAATAAATATATCAGGACACTGTCCACCAGAACTTGACCTGAGGGCTTAATAGCTTTCATTAGAAATAAATGCAAATTATTAAGAACGGAGTTAATTTCTAGAACAGGTCGTCCCAGTTAAATCTCAACGGCCATCCTTTCTTTGCTTTGTTTAACCTCTTCAGAATCTGTGTGACCTTCCCGGACCCTCTAAGTAATCCAAGTATGCCCCAATCTGAGCGCGCCACTGTGCATTCTGGGAAACGTCCTCCCGAGGCACAATGAGACTCTGTTTGCTTCAAGGTCTCCCGCCGCCACTGGCCGGCAGCTTAATCCAGCCTCCTCATCTTCTTTTGTCCACTAAGATGTAATAGATCTGCAACTTTGAAAGCAATAGCCGCAGCCAGTAGGCTAAACAAAGAGCGTGGCAACAGTGCTTTGTGGTGGGAACTCAATGAAGACCAGCTTACTCGTTTTTTTTTTTTTTTTTTTTTTTTTATTGTTTATCTCCTGCTTCCACAAGATGGCTCACAAGACATGATAATTAATTTCATCAAAAGACGCAGGAGCCTCTTCACATTGCCAGGGCTGAATGGTTCTTGTGCAATTTGTAACTGAGAAAAAAACGAGTACACTTGAGGGAGGGGGCGAAGAGGAGCACTGTCCCAGGAAGCAGGGAGGCATCATTGTCTTTAGGGGGCAGCAGAGGTCGTTGCGTGTGTTTTTTTTTTTTTTTTTGAATGGCCGTCTTTCGTATCGTCGGACAAAGAGCTTGTGTGACAAAAGGGCCAGTCTGCATTGAGCCACTAATACCATCTCTGTACTCTCCTGCTGGGTAAATCCTTGACAACATAAGGGTGATTACTGGCTGTGAAGATTCATCCATTCCGTCTGGAGCTTGTTGCATCACAAAAAAAAAGATGAAGAAAAATTAAAGGACTTTTTTGAAGAAGTAAAGAAATTCTCTTGTTTAAGTGTGTATTCACATGTTTAAAAGAGAGGCCGGGTAAAGGCATGGTGGGATTGAGGGGGAGGGATTGAGGCGGTGGTCTTGATGATGTGTTGACATGGTAGGGAGGAGCTCCTGGCTGTTAGAAGAAAATACAGGGCAGGGGTTCGGCAGATGGGTGGGGGTCTGCCGACTGCCAATCAGTGTTGTCTGATAATATTTCATTTTTATCGACAAATCAAAAACTTTAAAAGCAGATGACCGGCGGGAGGTCTGCGTTTCATGGAAGGTCACAGTTAGAGCAGCTACTCCCCAGCAGATGCTGCAAGCTGTAAGCAGCAGAAATGCAGTGTTTAAACGACCTCTCCTGCAGGAGGTGAGGAGAGACGCTGATGTCTGCACTATCGGACAGTACATTAGGGAAGAGCACTTTTTTTAAATGACTGACAGCGCCTAAATGCTTCCAGGCCTGGGCTCTGCTGCTTCCAATGCTGGAAAAGCTGGAGGCCAACAAGCAGGAAATGGTGAAGGAAGGCTCACTTAAATGAATGACAGATGACCACAAGTGAGTCTGAATACAGACACTTCAGAAGTGAGTGAGAAAGACAGAGAGCGAACAAAGAGAAGGAAGGATGAAAGATAGAAAGAAAGAAAGAAAGAAAGAAAGAAAGAAAGAAAGAAAGAAAGAAAGAAAGAAAGATGAGTTTGTGATAAGGTGCCCTTGTTTACTCTCAGGCAAGATCGGACCAGACTGGACCACAGCCAACGCTCCCCAAATTGCAACAGCGTGCCGTCTGCATGCAAAGATCTGTTTCAGAGACATTCTGATGTCCTCTGCCTGGCGACACCCACATAAGGATACAGACAGCGCCTGTAGAGACCCATGAGTTATGACTTCCTACTCAGGCTTATCAACTTGATTAATGGAGGCCAATCAATTCTGCATCGTCTTTAGGGTTAATCAGCAGCAATCTGGATGGAATAGTGGTGCTGACAGTGTCATTTGTTAAGAACCGAATAGGCAAAACAACTCGACTGAGACAGCAGCCAGTTGGAAAACAGAGCTTGGGGTAAGTCATGGAGGAATCCAGGGGAAAAGCAGATTTGCAAGCGCAATGTTTCAACCTCCCAAGAAACGCACAACGGAACAATGCAACACCCTTTCATAAAGTTGTCGGAAGACAAAAGTTACACCCACACACACAGGAAAAAATGATCAAGGCTCTGCCAATCGTAGCCTAGGGTTTTAGTATGTGTGCGTGTGCGTGTGTGTTTCAAACTTGCGCTGAGCTGGGGAATGCTGACTGGTGTTACTCTCTGATGGACTTGAGAGTGGATGAGCCGGTAGAATCCGGCCGGGCAGGAAGAGGGATCCCTGTGACTCTGTGCAACCTGATCCCAGTACAGCTAACTGGAAGGCTAACACATGCCCATGTAAGGCAGCTGAGAACTACAGGAGGAGCCTGGGCTAAATGCCCCTCTAACATCCTGCAGTCAGGCCAAGAGGGGCATGGAAGAGGGGCAAGAGAAGTGGCCTATATCCGAGTGAAGCCATTCTTAAATGGCCCTCACACTGAATAGGCCAAAAACCTTCTTTTTTAAACTCGTGAAACATTCATGGTTGTTTCACTGCTTTCAAATAGCAGCATCAATGAAATGAGAAAGTCCTACCATGAGAATTCACTGCTGCATTGATGTATCAGGAAATAAAATGATTCCATTCATGTCTAGTCCGTTTTTCTAAACAAAACGACTTACAAAAAGGATGGTCGTTGGTTATAATCAAGGTATTACAGACATACTGATTATGAACCAAATACATTTTCTATCATAAGCACCACAACTGCAGCATACTCTAATCTAACCATTGACATTTTAATGTAGTCTATTCAACGTATTTCAATAAAAACAGGAGCCATGTCAATTTTAGATCGCCTGAAAACCCGTTTAAATATTAATAATCAGGTACTTCTATATATAATACAGAATACAGACAACCCCTCACAAATGCACATCGTAACCAGTGACAAGTCTGTGATGTAATATCAGCACTAATAAATATGGTGAGGCTTTGCTTCCAACCTTTTGACCTATAAACACAGCTATAAATAATGTAGAGTCAGCTCAGCCACATGCTACAGTAAATAAGATGCTCAATAATCCCAATGTTCAATAATCACCATTGTGCTTCCCACAAACCATTGTCAAGGTATGGCTACCCTGGCAACCCCAGGCTTCTTGTTATCCTCAAACAAAGAGGTCTATTACTCATCATGCCATTAGTGGCAGAGCTTCCTTTATATCGCTTGCAACACAAATGCACTGGTGTATGCACAGCATACGCACCATGTTTGGCCTTCATTGTTCTTGAGCCTGCGACATACAGCATTCACAGTGCTCCGCCTACCTGTTTGATGCACTGCAGCCTGTCGTTGGTTTGCTGGATATGTCGGTCCATCGACGGAATCGAGTTCATCTTGATTGTTGCTCTTATGCTTTATCTGGAAGCCATTAAACTATGATTCACTGGAAAATAAAGAGAGAGAGGGCTAACATTACGACAGGTTCACGGAGGGTCAACCACTCTGAATTACAGAATACATTACAGTTAAGCATGGTTTACACTTGATGTAAATTTCACAACCTTCAAAAATGATTAACCATCATTAATTAATCATCACTTCCACATAAACATCTGCCTAAAAGACAGACACTTTCTGCTGACCAACTAGTACATGATTTTGTTAATTATTTTGTCTGTAAACCATCCTTTTAGGCCAGGCTATTAGAGGCTTTAGGTTTCATCCTATATTCTTGTTTTTCCCCGTTGACAGTGATGTTCTATAATGTCGGTTTTGCACTGAATACAATAATTTTACGCTAATTTTACACTGTTTTATGGGTACTGGAAATCTCCTAATCTTAGTATATAACGTTAATAATTTGTCATTGGGTGTCATAAACAATAACAAGTAATACGGGCAAATAACAATTTGATGAGTAATATGTAATAATCATCTGATGAACACATTCTCATAATAAATACTGTATGAAACCTTGTTATGCTGATGGAGGTTCTTCAGACAGAAAGTGATCTGCTGCTTGGCAATAGCAGTACTGAGGTTACAATCGTCTGGTGTTTTTGTTCCACATACAAAACACATACACATGCAGGTTCCCCCTTTTCTGGGAGTCTCTTTCTGCTGTTTACGTATTTGGATACTTAGATCTTCCTCAGTCACTCCTCTGTGGTGGAGGATGTGTTACGGATATGAGGAGAACCGCTCGGCATCTCGAGGGGAAGCAAAAGTAACCCAGCTGGAGTTCATGCAGATGCAAGAGAGCACCATAAAACACACACACACACAAACAAAACACAGAAACATATTGATGTTGGCCGCTGGCTCAGAGCATATCTCATCACAAAACACACAAAAACACATGCCTCCTCATTCCAGCGAAACATACCCAACATGCAATAGGTTCTCAATGCTCACATCAGTTGTGTCCATTATCTTGAGTTAAAAGGTATCATGCCTCACATTCAAGGTTATCAATTTTGCCTGGCATGGTCTTGATTTACAACGACACTCAATGTGCGGCTGTAATTTATTTGGCCCCCACAGCTTAGAGCCGCCAAGTGTCTGAATTAATAGTTGCCAAGCGGAGCGCTGGCTCTCCATCGCTCATCGGCCAAATTTATCACCATCACGCTCACAAATTCCTCTACAAGAGAGCGTGGAGGAGACTCCCCCCACGGTGAGGCGCGAGGCCGCTGGGCCGCGCTGATAAGGCCTGGCTGTGGGAGCTCCTGCTGGGTCGAGCCGCTCTGAGCCTGGCTGGCGGAGAGAGAGAGATGATCCGCTCCGTGCCACAGCTAAGGACATCTTAGCGAGCCCAGCGGAACTCATCGCATTTGGGGCATTTGGAGACGCGGCGGGGAGAA
Organism: Denticeps clupeoides; assembly: GCF_900700375.1. Lineage (NCBI taxonomy): Eukaryota > Metazoa > Chordata > Actinopteri > Clupeiformes > Denticipitidae > Denticeps > Denticeps clupeoides. Next base: position 10,136,658 of record NC_041714.1, read on the forward strand.
GCAGGCAGCCATGAGCCGTCGCTGCTTCTGTGTATTAGCTGCCTCTCGGCTGCTCCGCAACAGCAAAATGGCCACTGCAGGTCAGGAGGGACTCCCAGGTAAAGGATAACAATTTTATATACGAATCGCACCCCAACCCTGAGCAGGTACATACAGCGATGCTGCACTCGTATCAATTTCCGATAACACCGACCCGTAGTGCCCTGTGGTGAGAGCACGAGTTTAAGCGATCGGGCGCTTTCATAACACAGTGCAGGTATCGTATAGACAGAAATCCCCGCTTAGCCACACGTTTAAGGATCCGATCCGCTGCAGTGGCGCCCGGTGTCCAGCAGGGGACTCTGTTTGACGCCGCAGCGGCTGCGCCTTCCCCGAGCGGCACAAAGAACTGCCCAGTGTTCCTTTAAGCCTTTACAAGCGCTACAAATCCCCGGCTACAGCCCACTAACAGGGCACACTCTAACCAGCGGCTGCCCGTCTGACCTTGTGGCTATTGATTAACTACCCCCCCTTACCCCACCCTGCTGCCTTTCACACCTCCAGCTACCAACAAGAGCCGTGGAGGGAGAGTCTTACAGAGGAGGGGATATAAAGAAATAGAGTGATAGAGGAAAGGGGAAGGGGGGTATCTCCAGCCCACGCCTTCTCTCTCTCTCTCTTTTTCTCTCTCTCTCTCTGTCCCTCTCTGCTCTCCCCTGTGGCCACAGCTTTTGTTTGCCCTACAAATGCAGGGCCCTCGGTGTCTGGGTGGAAAAACAACGGCATGAACACATCATTACACCGGTTGGCGAGCATCTTGCCGTGTGTGTGACGTCGCCGGGCCGGCTTGGGCGGCAAAGCGCGTCGCAGCGTCCGGCACTTCTGCCCCCCCCCCACCCCCCGTCACCTCCGGGGGCCGCCCCTCCAAAACACTACCCATTATATACAGCTTCTGACTTCACTCGCCCTTTATAAAACATCTGCGCACTTGGCCCTCAGCTTTCTCCGAACCCGTCTGAACAGCTTTCTGTACGTAATCAGACCCGGATCCATTAGACGAGGTGCGAAGGAGCGATTACGCAACAAATTAGGCTACGCACATAACAGCCCTAAAAAAAAGGAGCACAAAGCAGAAGGGAGATTAATCATATCAGACGAACATATACCCACAAATAACGCATGCCACAGGAGCAGCAAACAAAGCGGAGGAAGTGGGGCAAGAAATTACAGGCCATCGCGCCGACCCTCAGCCGTAATAGTCGTGCGGGGGGGATCTGCGCAGCGGACCGCGACACTCGGGCCACAGAGCCGGGCTGAGAGCACAGGGACATTATTTCTTCATAATCACACGCGCACACTTCCTGCGCCTACACACACCAAAGCAGCACCTCTGTCACCACGTCAGTTCCGTCAACAAGCAGCCAGGACGCGTGGCAATCTGGTGATAGCGTATCATTGTCACGATTAGGGCTACATGATTAATTCTATCAAACTTCAAACTTCAACATGAATCCGGGCAGCATTTCTGCACCGTAACCATTTGCATAACCTGTAAATACAACTGTGCAGAGCGCAAAAATGCACCGTCAATCCAAACAACAACAACAACACACATTTATTTCTTATATAGCCCAAAATCACATACAGCATGTCTCAATGGGCTTTGACAGGCCCTACAGTTGACACCCCCCACACTTGACCCTTCTGCACACAAGGAAAATGGCACACAAAAACAAAAAAAAAGAAAGGAAGAAATGTTGGGAAGGAGTGATACAGAGAGGGACCCCCTTCCAGAGTAGAGTGAGCCTGCCAATGGCTGGTGATGAATTGTACAATACCATAAACAAAAGTCCAGTGACGGTGAACTATGAAACGTGACATAAAAACCAGCTGTGTGTAGGTTTCCAGGTTTTTTATCGAGGTATTGGCATGTGCGGCAGCGCCGTGCTGGAGGGTCAGTTTTGCATGGTTCCCCGGAAATTAATAACAAGCACTCAAGTCACATTGAAGGACTAGCTATGTAAATGATTTAGTAATACCTTTGCTGATTGGAGCAGTCGTATTGTGGAATAAAAATAAAACGGTCTGTGTGAAGGGGCAGAGGTGATTGGCAGTGTGAGCGTAGGCCAGGGCTGTCGTGGTTTTGAGGGAAGATGGGTTTTTATGTGCGGGCTTTCCGCCGTGCTCCAGCGCCTGTGCACATCGATCGGAGCCGAGGATAAACAGCCTCACTTTCACACCCCATTTGGAGAGGCACAATCCGAGACCCACCCTGAGATAAGGCACCGTACTGTACACTGCAGAGTTCAAGTAAGCCGCGCACGGGGTCACGGGGAGAGAGCCATTACCCTCACTTTATGGGGACGGCCCTTAAAAAAAAATTGAAGGAAGTGACCTCTGAATGAGTGGGATCGGAGCGCGGCTGGGTATTCTAACTCCCTGAAGGGTCCGGATTGGGGTGAGGGGTCGGTGACATGTCTGCAACCCCTCGGAGAGGGTCCTGGACGCGGAAGGGCCCTGGTCAGTAGCCCCCCTCCCTCCGAGAGCTAACAAAGCTCTGTTTGTTATGAGTGGTGGAGCTCCTGCAGGGTGAAAAAGCCACTCTGCTGGCTCACTATTGTCCTTCCCATAAAATGTGCTATAATCGCCACTGCAAGTCTCTCGGTAGCGCTCTGCACTGTGTGTGTGTGTGTGTGTGTGTCCTCCTCCACACTCCCTCTGCCACCCCCCCCTCTTTCTCTCTCTCTCTCCCCCACCCTCTCCCTCCTGTGAGACCGTGGGGCTGTAACAGGCAGAGGAATGGATTCATTTCATCTAATGTGGTTTGGTCTGCAGCTCTGCCACTCACCCCGAGCGCACTGCAATCATGTGCCTCCGCTCCAGCCAATAAACGCAGGCCGTGGCGCCTGGCCCCTCTCCCATCCTCAACGTCACCACTCTCTCGTCCCGCTCCCCATTTGTTACCCTTTAACACGCGCGGCCTCCATTACAACTGCTTCCCTACCTACTGTCTTTGTGCCAGATGCATGGCGGAAACGCACATTGAGATGAAGGTGGGTGGAGAGGCGTTGCAGACAGTAAAGTGTGCAACTGTGCCATATGAAAGTGAAGTGATTGTCATTGTGAAACACTGCAGCACAACACGTGGTGAGACAACAAAACATGTCCTCTGCTTTTAACCATCACCCTTGGTGAGCAGTGGGCAGCCATGACAGGGAATCGAACCGGCAACCTTCTGATAACAGGGCCGGTTCCTTAAACACTAAGCCAACATATATCTTGGAAACGCGCAGTGACATGGGCAGAGGGGGGGACATAAAACAGCAAACAGTGATACCCACTCAACTTGAGCTCCCAACTAGCGTGAACTGAGCTCTTACAAATCCTGCCCCCCCCCCATCATTGTGTTCCTGAACAACAGAGTTAATCCAGTGCTGCTCTGGGGGAACTGAACCTGTGATTAGTGGACAGTGTCCACTTTGGATGAGAGCGCCCGGCTTCCCGACAGCTTCGTTCTCGCCTCTCCGCATCTTGTATGGCTGCTGGCCATACGACCATGCCACATGCAAGCTGTGGCACTGCTGGTCTGGCCCAACGGCGAGGTGGGGTGGGGTAAAAAGAGGCCATTTGCTTTAAAAGCAGCCAGTCGGCTCATGTGCATGTGCTAAGTTTATATCCTACGGGCCGGTCGACCCGATTCTGCGCACCGCAGCAGGACCCACCGCAATCAGATCACAGACTCCAGTTTACAACCAGGAGGAACACCGGCTGGAAGGGCGTTCCGAGGGCAGGATCGTATTTATAATTCACGACTCTACTGTATCACGCGGTGAATAAAAACAGGCTAGTGCACAACGCATCTGCAGCAGACAGGAAGAGGAACGTTCTCTGTCATGTTCAGGCATTTTGTTTCCCACCCCCGACACCAGGCACCAATGGCCTGTGTCTCCCTGTGCCCTTGTCCTGCAGGAGCATCCTCCAAAAGAGGGAGCTATAACGGGGGGCTGCCCTGCCAAATGGCCCCCCATTTACACCGCTCCATGCTGGTATCTGCTCAAATTTCTCACCTGGATGCTGCGAGGAGGACACCAAACTTCCCAACGCACCCACAAGCTGAAACTCTGGAGACAAGCAATTGAGACAAGTGTCAATTGCTTAAAATAGACCTAATATTCTGTTCAGAAGAGTAATTAAAAAGCAAGTTACCATTTTTATGTGACGAATGATCATGCCGCCTGTGGCTGGGCCCCCTAAATGGAAGAGCCAATGCGGGATCTGCCAACAGCTGTGCTACAAACTGGCATTCGGGTCCATTTGGTGGCTATAAATACAGGGGTGCAGCGTGCAGCTTAAGTCTCTCCGGCAGCAGGTATGCGCCACTAGACACTCCAGGAGCGATCTGTCGGTTCCTGCTGCGCATTTAACCAGAGGCCGTGGGCGTGTGTGGCGGCAAAGTGTTACAAAGTCCACTGGTGTAGCGCGCTGTTTACATACACCGGCGGCGCAGCCTAACTCGACCCGAGCCTAACCCTCCACTAGCATACTACAATACTACGGTACGAGGCCACTTTTCAGTGCCGTGGTCACGTAGGCCAATAAATAAAGTGGTTGCACTCATTAGATAACACAAGTCATGTATAATTTAAGATACATTATGCCACTTTAGGGTGTCTGGAGAATTGCACAGAAGCTGCATTTTCTCAACCTACTTTTTTTTTTTTTTTTAAACGGCTCATTTAGGCAAAATAAGTGGAGAGCTATGTGGTTTACTGTACTACTTTCTGAGACTTGCACTGTCCTGTAGTAACCTTGTGAAGGGGTGAACTCTAGTTAAAAACACACCTACAAACACCGGCGGCTTTCAAAACCTCAATTAAATAAATTTATTTAATAATTTATCTCACTTCCAAGATTTGAATCCGTTATTGGCATGGCCAACAACTCATATCTGTTATTGCGCTGAGTTCTAGTTTTGATGCTGGGCCACCGTTAAAAAGTGAAAATCCTTGCATGAATGAAGAAAGCGAAGAAAACACAGAGTCAGGAAACTACATAGGCCAAGCTCGATTCCATCACTACAGAGAGACCCCGGAATTAAAATAGGAGGAAAATCTCGGATAAGCCTTCCCCACAGCCTGGTCTATCTAACCCCAGACAGCTGGCAAGGCCACACGAGTGTATATAACCACGAGCGAATACATCACAGTACAACTCTTCATTCTTATCAACACACTGATATGTATGTATGTATCTTTGTATGTGTGTCTGAAAGAGAGAGCGGAAAGAGAGGAAGAAGAGTGGAGAAAGAGCAGCATGTGGTCCGAGTTCCAGACTATTGCCCTCCCCGGCCCTCTCCGAGGCACGCAGAAATTCTCTCATTTGCCGCAGATTGCCAGCTGCCTGCTCTGGATGGGCCTGTGTAAATAAATCAGGAGCAGCTCCAATCTCCCAGCAGAATGGAGAACAAAATAGCCACAGCCCCGAGGAAACATCTACAGCCAGGCTGCTCTTATCTCCAAATAACTGCGCCCGTTCAGCCCTTTCTGGGCTGGCCATTCATCACAGAGTACCTTCAAAAGAAACGTCAGCATCCACCGCTCGGGACGTCCTTTATCAGTGACAGAATTCAAAATCTTCAGCATTATCACAAGTACATGCACACAAACAGGAAATGGATGGTTTTTCCCCTTACAGCTAATTAGCCAGCTAGCACTGTTCATGCTCGATGTGAAGTTAGCAAGCATGTCCCATGTTTTAAATGTTTTTTAATGTAAAAAAAAAAATCCAATCCTCATGTTTCTGTCAACTTACATTTACATTTACAGAATTTATCAGACGCCCTTATCCAGAGCGACTTAGGGGACAGTCCCCCCCTGGAGCAACTTAGGGTTAAGTGTCTTGCTCAGGGACACAATGGTAGTAAGTGGGATTTGAACCTGGGTCTTCTGGTGTGTTACCCACTAGAATACTTCCACCCTGCAAGCTTCTACATAGGTGTTCATAAATGTCATTTTAGTGTATTCAGCATTATTAGTGTATATCAGCATTATTATATACTGTAGTTAAACCCAATGAGATAAAGGTAGGCACTGAAATACGGCCAAATAGAGATTCCAAAAATGTACATTTTCTCATGCATCCACCAAGTCTCGTGGAACCCATGATGGAACACGGTCATCATGCCTTCGTTACCTGCGTTGCCAGCACCCAGCGCCAATCCGAGCTGATGTACTGTACTGTATCCATGCTAAGCAGCACTCACACTTGTGCCCAGACACGTGCAAAACGTATAAGTGTTACGAAAAGCAGGTTCTGAACAGATCGCTCAGATGTTATCGCTCAAGTGTTCTCTGAGAAACACAATCCTTGACACCGTTGAGGTAGAGCCAGTGTAGCGTTCTCACATGGGTATCCTCTTAACCTCATTCATAAGAGCACTCCAATCCGCGCTGCAGCACAGGGGCGGGACGCCTCTGCCAAGATGCTGCCTTATCAGTCTGTGAGGGAGGGCAAACTTAAGTCCCCCCATGCTGCAAAAAATGGGGTTTTACTTTCAGGAGAGATGCTTAAATCTCCAAACTTCTCTTTTAAGATGACAGCAGAGATGAGGAATTCGAGGCTAAGCCTTTTTTAAAAGCAGTAATTTACATTCTTGTAAAAGTTAATAAAAGCAAAAGGCGCAACATTAGCTAGACGGGGTGTGGGAGGAAGAGAGAAGGAGACGCAGGGAGGGAGGGCGGCGCCATCGGCGGCAGAAGCGGCAGCGCCGGGAGAGTGTGAGTGACGAGGTGGCCTGACAGGCCGCTGTAAACCTAACCTCTCAGGCAGCACTCCAGAAACACAGCCAACGTACTCCTGGGGGCTGCTGCCGCCCTGAGAGGTAAGCTGAGAAATTCCTCATCCTACTGTTTCAGCCTTCGCACTCACCATCAGCAATTACTGCCAAAATCCTTACAGGGACGTCCTGCCACTTGGAGGGTAAGGACCCTATCTGGTGTTCTAAACCTAAAAGAATTACTGACCGACTCATTTCAGTCCCACTGATCTCAGTTCAGTAGCCACGACAAGATGAAACGTTCATAACGCGCGGCATGTTCATTACAGCCCTACGCTTACATGTTCATGTAAGAGATGTAAGCAGAAAACAGGCTGTTAGAATGCAGGCCTCCTGTGATGCAGCTCCTGCTGTGTTCAAGATTTCTTTTTAAAATCTAATTAGCAAAAATGTTACAGGGGGCTTTTAAACGACATAAATTTTTTGGAAACGGCCAAAGGGGCGCTGTTCAATCACACTGGTGCATGCATGCGCATACACAGAAATGCACAGCATCCGATTAACACAATTAGCAGAAGAAAAAAAAAACAACAACACACATTTTCTTATAAAGGATTAGTCAGTTATAGTGCAGGGGTATAAACCTCATAATTTAGATCATGGGCCTTTACTGTAAACACACTGCGCTTTGCTTTATTAAATGAGTGGAGTTTTTTGTTGTTGTTGAGGGCATCTGCATGTTGGATTGGGCAGAGTGCTAACGAGATTAGTCAGTAATGGACTGAGAGTAAACTCACACTTCACACATGCTCTGCTGGCCGGCCCAGGCAGAAAGCGCTACGGAGCCACATATGGAGGGGTCCCCACGGACCGCGCAGACCTGGCCGCTCCCCGCCCAGGGCCATTAGATTCGCCACAAGGCCAGGACCGCAGTCTGCCAAACACAAGCCGCAGCACTCCCAGCAGCAGATGCACTAAAAATCAACAGGAGCAGGGGAACAAAAAAACCCTAATAATCCAATGCAGTATAACATTCGCCGCAAACACCAGAGTGGCTGTGTCATATTCATCAGAGAGCACAATAACACACGGGTAAACAGCTATGGGAGGCACCCCAACATCATCATGCAGCCTTAGTGCTGCAAAGTACATCTGCGCTGAAAATTGTGCTTCTTTTCCGGCTTCATAAACAGCCTCTCAGAGGGCACTTAGCAGCAGCGTGCACTGCACCGATTTGCCAACACTACCGGGCCAGGTCGATGGGAACAACACCGGAGTCGGCTCTGAACAGCAAAACCACTCAGGGGAGCTTGGAAAATTACATATGCATGTAAGTATTTATTTCAGGGCTGTCAAAATTAACACGTTAATCGATTAACTCTGATTAATCTAAAAAATATTTAACAGGTTAAAATAAACAAATGCAATTAACGCAGCTGTGTTTCGCCTTGTGTCTGACCTATGAGCAGAGGAATGGAATCAGAGCAGTGCAAATTCAATTTCTGTCAGAGTCTGAAGAGTATTTCATTTATAAAGATGACTAGATCATCTCACTGTGGCCCCTCATCTGAGCCTCTTTCTGACCCTTGTAATAGTTTAGCATGCATGCATTATAATAACCTTTAGTCTTTAGAATTTATTGCGATATGTATTGCATTGCAATAGAATTTATTGCATTTGAAAATCTTTGTGATTAATAATAAACTGTAACTGATAAAACATTTTTACTATTAGAGTTGAATCCTGGATAGCGTGTATATATTTTTGTTTGTCTGCAGAGGAAATTGCAGGGCAAGTGAAGAGTTGCACCGCGGCGGTGGAGCGGGAAGTGAGCGGCGGGAGGGTGGAGGGTGGCAGTGAAGTGTCAGACTATCACAAAAGAAAATCAACTTTTGCAGTGTCGCCTGGAGCATGCAGAAACACACAGGGAGCAGCGCTGGAATCAATCTGGCAGTCTGTGGCTCATCCACCCACAGATTAAGATTTAAACCGGAGCCCATCTAGGCTGTCACTAAAATGGATATTGTATTCTTCATGCGGGAAGGGAGGGAATTACTCCCGCCCTCACTCGCCCCTGCTTTCTGGTACCGCTCTGGCTAGATAAGTGGCGAAAACAGAAACCCGCATTGTGCAAACAGCTTGCTCTGAATTTACGAATGCAAGTCGGGCTGAGGCAATTGAGCCCCCAACCTGGAAAGAAGAAAATGTTCTGAATACAATGCTGGCCAAATTGAGTCAGGGCAATTCCATGTGGGCAGCAAGATACCTACCTTTATCATGATATAATTTTTTTCTTACTCAACTGCCTCACCTTTTATTTGCTTTTGGCCATGATTATATAATAATACATTATGTATAATGATAATTGGGAGGAACATGTGACAGGTATAATGATTTAATAAATTTAAGTGATTATTGTTAATTACGCAAGAAAACAATCCTTGTGGCTGTATTATGATGCTTGTGTTATGTCATGAGAATAGGTGCTTTTGGAACCAGTAGTTAAAGGAACACATTTGACCCTAGCCACCGGTGCAGTTCCCTCAAGAACTCATTTCCCCTAATGTAGCTCTTCTGGTAGAATTTACAGATCTGTAAAGTAATATAACTTGCCCACCACAGGAGCGCCATTGTTTCACAGCAGGAAAATCTCTCAAACTGGGTCACTATAAGACCTCATGGCAATTGGGCAAATATGCACTTAACAAGACTGGATCCCATGGTGACCACTGTACATGAGCTAAATGATCCTTCTCATCACCAGTAGAAAACACCTTGAAATGCTGTCTGGTGGGAAATTGTCTTTAGGGATTAATATGCTTGTGAGAAATGTACTGTGCATAAAAATACTTGTTATAAAGCTGTCATACTGGACAATATATATTTTTTTGCCTTCCGATACTGATGAACAATAAAAACAGCACTGCTCCAGGTTGCTTGGTTTGGAACCTCATGCATTTGACCAATCAACATACTTTTACATCACCAATACACTCGTGGCCAAATGTTTTACACTCGTGACACAAATGCTGTTTTTTCACAAAGTTTGCTGTTTCAGTGTTTTTATATCTTTTTGTCAGTTGTTTTTGTGTAATGAAGTATAATTACAAGCAAGTTTCAAAGGCTTTTGTTGAAAATGATATCAAGTTTATGCAAAGAGTCAACATTTGCAGTGTTGTCCCTTTTCTTCAAGACCTCTGCCCTGCCATGCTGTCAGTCAACTTCTTGGTCAAATCCTGATGAATGACAACCCATTCCTACATAACCAGTGGTTGGAGTTTGTCAAAGATTGTGGGTTTTTGTTTGTCCACCCACCTCTTGGGTGGGAGAACCACAACTTCTCAATTGGACTTTGGGCCAGGGAGTTTCCTGGCCATGGACCCAAAATGTCAATGTTTTGTTCACCAAGCTAGTAGGTTATCACTTTGGCCTTATTTGATGTTCCATCATGCTGGGAAAGGCATTGTTCTTCACCAAATTGTTATTGGATTGTTGGGAGAAGTTGCTGTCAAAGGATGTTTTGGTACCGTTCTTTATTCAAGTGCAATTTCCCACTTGTGGGACTAATAAAGGTTTATCTTATCTTATCTTATCTTATCTTATTCATGGCTGTGTTCTTAGGCGACTCCCTCAGGATGATGAGACAGGACTGATGGTGGCGCTCACAATCATTTTTTACAAATGCCCCAAACAATAGGACAAGGGCATCATCCGAGAAAATGACTTTACCCCAGCAGTCCAATCCAAACTTTTTGAAGAATATCAGTCTGTCCTTGATGTTTTTCTTGGAGAGAAGTGGCTTCTTTGTGGCCTTCATGACACCAGGCCATCCGCCAAAAGTCTTATCCTTAATGTACATGCTGTACTGTGTGTGCAGATGCCCTCACACCTTCCTGCTGTCATTCTTGAGCAAGCGCTGCACTGGTGACACCCCGATCCTGCAGCTGAATCATCTTTAGGAGACGGTCCTGAACCCTGAAGCCTTCTTCACAACACTTGAACGTCTCTCCTTGAAGTTTTTGATGATCCAATAAATGGTTGATTTAGATACAGAATGATCTCCCGCCTTGTGCTCATCAACACTCTCACATGTGTAAAGGAGAGGCTCACTGAAATGATCCAGCAGGTCCTTTTATGGCCAGTATGAAATGCAGTCGATGAAATGTTTTTTTGGGGATTAAGTTAATTTTCACTTTGCAATTCATCAGGTCAGTCTTCAGCAAACCAGTATTTGTGTCATTCTCAAAACTTTTGGCCACGACTGTAGTTTCAAGTGGAACAGCTTAGACTGTAGCATTAGACACAAAGAAGAGTTCCTCAGGTGCAAAAAGCCTATAAATGTTAATTTACCGATCATAACTTATTACCGATACGTTATCTAACCATACCAGAAAGTAAATACTGGTTAAGGGACCCCGAGAAGAACAGGACACTCCCCAGAGGCAGCAGGTACGTCCCTCCTCTCCTCTGCAGCTTTGTGTGTAGAAAGGTCAGAGCTCAGTAATTTGTTTTTATCCTCACACAAGACAGAGCAACAGACACCAAGCAGGTAAACCAATTACGCGCTGACATGCATCACCGGGGGGGCGGCAGCCTCCCCCGAGCCGCCGCTCTGGCCATTTCAGCCTCCGTCTCCCACAGCCCACTCGCCCGGAGCCGCACGGCGCCACGACAGCCAAGTGCCATTCGGAGTGAACATCATTAAGCAGCGTTGCGATGAAGCACACTTCCCTTCCACTGCGCTGGAATCTTGTCTCTCTCTGGGAGCATTTCCTCTGGATGTCATTTCACCGGACTCATTTTTGGCGAGCCAGCCAGTGACAGCTTCAAATGGCTCAAGGTGTCCTACGGGATAAGTGCCAATTATTTATACAAGAAATGGCAACGTTATTTTTGCAGTTCATTGTGTTCAGTACCTTGCTGTCTGGGTGTGAAAAGGAGACGGGGAGAAGCATCCAAAGTCTCATCTCAGGCTAAATGACACAAACCGTTGTGCCGCAAATAAGCGATTAAGCTTAGCCTTACAGGCACGGTCTCCGACATTTAAATTCTTAGAATCGATGCTCCACTGATGCCATGAAAAGAACATGCAGTCGGTATTAAAAATGAAGTGAAACGAACACAACAGGAAGAGGGGCTTTGACTGGGATTTGAGTGCTTGTATAATACACTTTGTGATTCGAGCATACTTTACGTCTTAAAATAAATGTTTTATAAACCTCTCCATGATGTCTTCTTTTCCCTTTTTTCCCCCTTTTTCACAAAGATTGGAAAGCATTGGCTCATAAAAAACAACTGTTTTCTTGGCATTCATTACCAACGCTCCCGCACGGAATGCCTGCTATGTCTGGCAGCCATGTCTTTATAGACGCAGGCAATTTCATCTGGTTTAGCGGCTTTCTTCATCATTTTCCTTTCCAGCGCACTTCATCGCCTTCCTGCGCCACCATGGAAAACAAAGCGTGTACGACCCTTCCTAGGGTCGGGACAATGAGGGGGTACATTTTCGCCACCGCTCATGCCCACCTTCCCCCTTGAAATGAATTAGGGAGGAAGCAGGCACTTTGACGCCGGCTAACTGGCTTCCTTTGCCGTCTGGCTCTGAAGGAACAGCTCATCCACTGGGCTCCGTTCTCTGGCCTAAAACCAGCCCTTGGCTTCTCAGATGGCTGTTACTATGGCAACGGTGTTCTTTCAGCACTTGCAAAATAACGAAGACAATGTGTTTTCCATTTAGATGAGATTCTTGGTGCGTTTGAGATACGGAGAGTCCCTCTTAACGCTCCCGATGCAATACAGTTTGGAGAAGCAATGGGTGGCTGGAGGGGGTGGGGTGGGGGTCTTTGTAGCTCTTCTAGGTGGAAAAACGGGTGGCAACAGATGGCAGTGAAGACGGGCTTTTTTTATTCTTCCCCACGTCTCCCCCTCTGACTGTGGAGCAGATTAATTAGCGGGCTGAGAGCAGAAGGTGAGAGGCCCATCATGTGTGTAACAAAGGAAGTGGAACATCTGAACATCTTAAACACAGTCAGGGAGATTAATCAAAACATGGCCGCCTAAACACCAGCCAGCAATTAAACAGGGCTTATAGCGGTATTAAAAAGTAAACGCGATGATTATCTGAACGGATATGGCTATTGCTGATCAAACAAATGATGATGATTATTAATCAAATATAACGATAACTGATAAAAAAATTAAAACATTATCTGGCAGATCTTTTTAACTGATAAATGGCCATCTTCGTGGCAACAATATAAAATTACTATATAATTACTACTAAGTTAGCTTTATGCCACGGCCAGTTAGCCTCTACCATTAACTTCTACCTCATTCAGGTCCCTTCTCAGCTGTGACTATATTTCTGTACCAGGATTTCTCCTTCCTGGAAAATACAGATGAATAATATGAAATAGAAGTTGAATATACATGGGTGTAAGTGGTCAGTGAACGTACATTTGCTGATATCGTACACGAGGACGCCAGAGTGGCACCCCTATGCAATAAATAGTACAACCACTAAGTGGGCGAAAGTTAAATTGTATTTCAGCATGACAAGCACAAAGTCAAACATGACACGGTGACATTAACCACTGTGATTCTGACAGCAGCCACCGCCACTGGTTCACGCTCGGGACACGTCCATTTACGTAATACCTCGGTCAAACAGACTCCCTCCCTGAGTGTTGGAGGCTAATGCTGCCATAGAGTCAAAACAAACAGCTCTGCTGGAAAATCCTTCCCCCAGAAAGAGGCCATGGGCTACCCCTCTACAACCCACTGCTGAGGGTGGAGCGAGCAGCGCGGCCCTGTTTACAGTGGAAACACTGAGTCCGGGACTTTTCCTTCAAGTCCGTTTTCCACTGTTTATAGAGAGCGGTGAGGAACAATACTTCCTGAGAGGAAAGCCAGCATTCCGAGGCCAAGTCCGGCCCCAGTTACAACAAATCTGCTGTCTGGAGAGTCATGGGGTGCATGCGGGTCACTGCTATTTATTCATTTATTTTTCTGTTTGTTTATTTACCAGAAAACAGTATGACTGTGTGCGCTATGTGGCCCACATGTACGCACACGCACGAGCTTTCTTTTTCACACTGGTGGAGAAAATGCACACAAATGAATGGGCTTCACGTTTATGAGCTCTATGAGTCTTTGCCCTGCAAGGGCTTCAGCCGCCCCAGTCATCCGGGCTCTTGCAGCCACACTGCCTTGATTTAAACAGAAACCCCAAAGGAAGGGCACCCCTCTCTTTAATTACACCACGATAAGACGAATTGGGACTGTTTCAAAAGGTTCTGTGAAATCAGTCTAACCATAAAACACAACATGCGGGATGGAGTAAAGAGACTGAACCTGAAAAGCAGACGTCTCGTGTAATGCCGTGTGACATGCCGACTGCATCGGGCCATACGTAGAGAACGCCGCGTCTGTTTGATCCAGAAACCGGCAGTAAACAGCATTTATGAAGCTTTGATGATGAAGATGCAGAATCAAAGTGTCAGGGTGTAGCACTGACGCCGAGCCGTCTGTTGAAGCAGCGTTGCACATGCCAACACAACACCATGGCCGCTACTGCAGCCAGGACAGAAATCCCAGGATATCAAAAAAAAATTTTTTTTTTTTACCAGAGTAAAAACAAAAAATAATAAATAAATATATAAAAACACTTATTTACAGATCATCTGGCACAAAGGTAATGCTCACAGACCCCTAGACAGCAGAACACAGCAATGCTGCAGCAGCAAGAGCAATTATTAGTGATCAAATGAGGGCCTGTGCCCTAATTGGCTTGCTCAGCTCAATACACACCATGTATTTTTAATGAGCCTCGTCTGATCCAAAACAGAACGCTGGTCAATTTCACATTGTGGTAAATAATAATTTGCAATGATACGTTTGTCGTGTTTCATTTAACAAGGATTTTGTTTCCTAGTGAGAGTATTTTCTTTGTGAATTCTTTTTTTATATTAAAGCTGCTTTGAGCTTATTTTTCCTCTTCATTGCTTTATTCGCAGAGCATAATCCCATTGGAACTATAGGTTTCAAATTTATAACAAAGGTGTAACAAACTGAAACACAGCTAACGCTGACTTATTCTCAAAAACCAAATCCGGCTAAATAGGGAGGACACAGGGATTTAATGAGTCAATTCAATCAGACGTAAGAGCTATGACCGTGTAAAACCTAATACTCGTGCCGGGTGACCTGTTATTTACGAGGGAACTCTGAAGGAAAACTGCTATTGTGTGTTATGTTGGAAAACGCACCCCAGATTATCCACCCAGTAACACCATTAAGTCCCCACTGTAGATCCACTCAGACACCGGCCAGTGGCACAGCTCTAAAATGGCCTCTGTCGGTGAAGCCGTCTGTGGTATCGAACGCACGCTTGCAGGCTCTGCCACATGAGACCTATTGTTCCAAGTAGGATGGGAGTCCGGGAGAATACATAAGGGGAGGCGAGAGGTGGGCGGGGAGGGAGGCTGAGGAGGAGAGATGGAACGAGGTGGAAGAGTTTGATTAATACATCACTGGCTGCCGCCTCCTGCCACACGCTGCTCGGGACAGGGTGGTGGGAGACCCCCGCGACGAGGGGATGCCAGCCCGCGCCGGGACCACCAGGTGAGCCCCATTCATCACTCACCAGCACGGCCCAGGGCAGCCAAGCCCCCACACTACCTCTGCCTGCTGCCAGGCCCTCATCACTGCAGATAGGGCATCTGCTCACAGAGGGCCTAGTGTTTGTCTGCACCCGTGTCTATGTGTGTGTGCCTGGTGTCCCCCAGTTATCCCCAAAGAGATTATTTAGGAACAAAATAAAATATTAGTTTTTCTATAAATGTGGGATTTGTTAAGTGTAGCCTTACTACTGTAAAGATAAAGGTGTCTACAGGACTTACCTAAACCGATAAACCGATTGTGCATGTGACATATCAAGGGGCCTTTTTAAAAATTGGTGTCAGAAACAATTACACACCAACAAAATAGGGTAGTTAAGTTTCTCTTCTTCAAGATAAAAAAACCTACCAAGTCGTTCTTATTTATCTGTTTATGTAAATCTTGAAGACGCCTTTGACCTCACACTCGCAAACTAGCAGCACACTTCAAAAATTGTGCCTATAATGTTACTGGTATACAAAATGTTAATAAAAGATACTTTGAGATTCAGTATGCATCAAAATCAAGAGGGTGCATCCCTATTTCAACATTATGAGCACAGCCATGATGGATGGTTCTTGGTCCAGACCTCTAAACCCAAATTCTGGTGTTGTACTAGCCTGTCCCATTCATGAAACCATGTCAGTGGGCCTATTCACATGCTATTCACTGACAGAAGGCCACAATAACATACATGCCAAAACATTTGCATAAACACACTCAACCCACCCCCCCCCCCCCCCCCCACCCCCCCCCCCCCCCCCACACACACACACACCCACCCACACACACACACACAAACTCTGGCATTGTTTATGTTTGTTTATTTCACAGTAGCTCGCACATAGCATCTATTTCATCCGATTGGTTAATGAGCAGTGACACCATAGGCTCAAAACGATAGCACTCACAAATACCGGATCAATTAGCCACATTAATTGCTTTATTCGATCAATCAGGCATTCAGTCAGTGTTTTCCCTGCACTTTGAGGAGATGGAATTACCGTGGCTCTTCTATACCAGCAAGCCTCCTTCAAAACAAACAAACTGATCGCTATAGGGCGGCTCTTTGGTCCTTTGTGGACGCTGGTGTGTGTGAGACGCTGTGTGTATGCCTATGCACATGGTTACTCAAGACCAGCAT
Organism: Denticeps clupeoides; assembly: GCF_900700375.1. Lineage (NCBI taxonomy): Eukaryota > Metazoa > Chordata > Actinopteri > Clupeiformes > Denticipitidae > Denticeps > Denticeps clupeoides. The sequence goes on from NC_041714.1 coordinate 10,153,214, forward strand.
TTTGATGCAAACAAAAAAGCTTTCTGTGTGAGCTGCAAAATGCTGTTGACTTCAGACCAAATTCTATGCGCACACACACACACACACACACACAAACTGAGGCAAAGCATCTGGATTACCTAAATGATTTCTATTTCTGACTGACAGAGTGGGCAGTCCAGGGTAGGGGACATTATTAATCTTTGTTATATTTATAATCTGTATCAAAAATCCTGCTCAAAGTAAAAAAAAAAAAATCCAGAACACTTGCATAATGAAAAGCCTGGTTTTATCCCTCAGTGTCCTACACGCCACTTCCAATTTCGCAGAAAAACTGAGGGCCTCGGCCCTCGCGTTTGCCGTAACGCGCTGGGTCCGTGCGCAGCCCACAAATGGCTGCAGCGCTGCGCTAATAAGGTCAAGGGAGGGAGGAGGTAAACTCATTTGCTGGACCGTGGTGTTGGTGCATCAATACCATTCCGACATGACAGAGACGCACAAAGAGACACAGAGTGAGTGCATGTTCAAGAAGAATGGTGAGGGGTGTATTTGTATTCACTGCAGATAATGTGAACAGGTTGACTGAGAGAGAGAGAGAGAGAGAGAGATGGGGGGAGGAAGGGGGGGGGGATCAAACATTGATTGGGCACACTGCTCTCTCTCTATTACAAGAAGCTGATCAATATTCTGGCCGCCCTGCAGTAGACGAATACTGCTGCTGCTGAATATGTGTGGTCTCTCGCTGCCCCCGGCCCTCTAACCTCACACACTCATAGAGGGAGAGACAGACACACACAGAGAAGGACGAGCGCGCCACACAACCACGCCGCCACACACGGGCTGATACCTGGCTGCCGAGGCGCCCTGAGTGATGGAACGAATGTCTGGTCCGGGGAGTGGACAGAGTTCACACAGATCAATAGCGCTGCTCTCTCTCTCTCTCTCTCTCTCTCTCTCTCTCAGAGCCGGGCCGAGCTGAGCAGAGGTTCCATAATCACACAGCAGCAGAGCTGAATGAGAGTCCACAAATGCACACGGTCTCTGTTGTCAAGTTGTAAACTGTTTGGTTCGCTAACCAGTCCCATCAGGATTTTTTGGGGTGATTTTTGCTATCAAAATGACAGAATTTATGGCGTGTTTTCTCAACATTTGTGATAGATTTGGCGATTCTTTTTCATAGGGAAACCCAATTCAAAGTCTACATAAGCCTGGTAAGTAACTAAATGAGTGAGTGAAGAACAAAACTGCCAGGCAGGGATTTTGGAGTAATTTGTGCTAAAATGATGCCATAGGGTTGATAAAATTACAAACAGGCCAATTACAAATACTCAGATTGACCAAATGTCTTGGAAAAAGAATTACTCATGAACCTGATAACTTATTGAGCAAATGCAATCTACTTACAGACCCATATTATATTTATTTATAAATGTAAATGTATTCATTTTGCAACCTATTGATAACTATTGCATTAGTACAGCCCATGATCAAATAACATTAATATCCCACTTCAATATATTGCAATATAAATACAAATTTATAATAAGGGATTTATAAATTAATGAACAACTAAAACCGAGTGATGGAGTTCCTAAGGATTATGATGCTCTTTAAGAAGCATAATCAGGCCAGAACATTTGTTTCCTGTTGCAACCCAATTTTTAACTACCACTTCCACAGGAAATTGGATTTTGGTCATTGAGTGCAAGTTGGCAGACCAAAGGCTTCTGGCTTTCTGCACAGACCAAATGATTAGTCAGGTTCAGGAAGTGGAGGAGTTCCTATCCACAGAGGGGCTCAACCGCAGCAGGAAGTTACATCAACTGACCAAACGACTATTTTACTCCAAAAAAAAAAATATATATATATATATATACACACATACTCACTCATCTTGGGGGGGGGAAGAGATGAAAAAGAACTCGATCTGCGGCAGCATCTGTTTAGAGCGTGTTTTCTAGCGGCCCAGACGTTAGCCAGCACTTAGGTGGTTTGCCTCGCAGTATTTTTATTTTTTTCCCCTTCCATCAGTAATGTTTTATGCAGTGGCTCTGGCTGCGCATTACTCTAGACAAGCTCCCAACACGGACGCCTCTGCCTTCTATCACTCCTCATCCCTTCTTCATTATGATTTAATGCCACACTCTAGACTCTCTAAATGAATCCTACACAAATCCAACACGGCCATTAGGTCATTTAATATCCTGAGTCTAAACATGTGGTGCCCCAGGGACACGGCTCTTGTCTAGACATATGGAAATACTCACACGTACGACACGCACACACACACACGCACACACACACTCTCACAAATCCCATAGCACCATAGGAGACCTCCAGGGACCGGCCTACATGACAAGGCCCACCAAAAAATGGGGCTTCTTGAATAATCAGGAGCCAAGGCGGCTTCTTCACGTTTAATCGAGAAAAACACTGTCCTGCGAGCGCGAGTGTGTGTCTGCGCTGGTGCTCCCTCGCACCGTGACTTTTGTCCTCCAGGAAAAGGGAGGGAAATGTTTAAAACAAAAAGTGGATTTTTTTTTTTTGCTGACGGCTGAATGAAACAGGGCACCCTGGACAGCAGGGCCGCCGCCTCCTCCTCCTCCCCCTCCCAGGATACCACAGCAGGGTGATCTCTGACCTCTGTGGGAGGCCCAGCACCAGGCCCTATCACCGGCCTGTAACTTAAACCCGGCCGGTTCCAGCAGAAAACCGGCTGCGGCCGCACCAAGACAAACAGGACCATGGAAAAAAAAAAAAAAAATTCTTCATGATTCTACATATTCACAGTGTGCCTTGACCCTGTCCTACCTTTGTATAGCTCTATATCTCGTCTCATTGGCCACACCTTCTCGCGAGAGGCCGACCATCCACCCTCTGCTCTGCTTTGCGAGAGCCTGCGCAGGAAACGGGCCGGGCGAGGGGGGGAGGTGGGGGTCAGAAGAGAGGTGTGTTTTCAGCGAGGGGAGACTCCAGCAGGCGAGACACCGCGGTGCGGCGCGGCGAAATGCAACATGTCAGCCGCGCCGCGGAGCCGATGCCAGAACAAAGAGCCGCTGAAGGAGACTGGTAATGATCTGAGAGCGAGCGAGAGCCCCACGCCGCGTCGGGAGAAATTCACCCAGACGTGGCGCTCGCCACGAGTTATCTGTCCCAGCCAACGCGAGGGACATCAGAGGAACACGGTCTTAAAATTCCTTTGTTTTCATGTAATTCTTTTTTTTTTTTTAATGGATTCATCGGGGCTGCTGTACTGTTGTAACCAAAACCACGTGGGTTTACGGTGAAGATGAGAAAATGCTGTCAGAATGCCGGTGGTCCATACGGGGGGGAGCACATGAGGAATCACACGGACGTGACCTCATTACAGTAAACGGTTAAAACTCATCCGGAGGCTCTGACACATGTCGAGAGAGAGAAATGACCGTTAAACAGGAGCGAGCGGATTCCTCGACTCGATCAATCGTGTAAACCATGCGAGCTGAGAGAGGGGATAAAAGGGGAGGTGGGCGGGGCGGCCGTGTAGGAGGTGTGGTTTGTGGAGCCGGTGGGGGTGTTGCTCTGGGCTGATCATCATTTAATGCCTTGTTTGCCCTGGGGATGGTGCCGGTGCTGCTGAGCCAGAGCCTTAAAAACACAGACTAATCAATGTAATTGCGACACTTTAGCGGTTTAAGATCAGCTGGACGAGATAAACTGCAGCTCGCATGTGCCGCTCCACCTCTGTGGGCGCGCGTGTGTGTGAAGAGTTCTGATTGATTTACTTGTGCGCTAAATAAGTTCATTAAATATGGCCTAAGCGGACTAGGAGAGTAAATTCCCATTGTGGAACAACACAAGCCATCTATGAGCCTCCGAACACCATCCCCCAACACACACACACACACACACACACATTTAACCCCACGCGCCTTCACCGTGCTTCCTCGTCACAATCCCCCGATCCATCAGTGAATAGGGACAAAAGAAAAGAGTCGGGAGCTGGCTCTTAGTGGGGATGAAAATGAGTCTTTGAAATTTTCACCACTGCAGTCGTTCGCCTTCTGCCCTGTCTTGTGTGGGGGTGGGGGGGGGTATTTAGGTGGGGTCCCCGGGGGGCTGCAGTCCATTTGCTGAGGGTCTGGCCAAAGCAGCGGGGGAGAAAGGGAGGGTGAGAAATACCAGTAGGCAAAGGTCTGACACTGAATAGGAGGTCCCACCAACCAGGAAACGAGAGAAAAATTTAATTTCTTCAGAAAAACAGAGGTCTGTATCCCTCTCTCTCACACACGGCCTTCCACCACTGCAGCGGATCGCTATTCCCGCAAGGCCACTGTGTGCCCCCTTATGGCGCCCGCCACCCGACTTCTGGGTACTGTAAGCTGGTCATCTTCTGGGTACACGAGGCTGGTCATCTGTGCTGTATCCCCTCCAACTAGCCACATTACAGCCGTCAGAGCTGCTATTTAAAACTAGAGACCATTCCACACTTCCCTGACCTCTTCAAAATCGAATTACCCAACACCGATATCCTATCCACTTATATGGTGCTGTCCAAACACAAAAATATAGAAGCTATGTGGGTCAAAAACAGCAGGTCAGACCCAATCCTGGCCGATCAGGAACAAAAATAAAAGAACGCTACATCCCGCAGGCCTCTCGGTGATCAGGATAAAACCGTCTTTAAAGGGGATTTGGCCTCTGCTGACAGTCTATATCTGGAAACTGATACAGCCGGAGAGATAGCGGATCATTTTTCATGAACAAATCTGCTTTGGCCGTGTCAAGACAGGCGGTGGACCAGCAGAGTGAGAGAGAGAGAGAGAGAGAGAGAGAGAGAGAGAGAGAAAGAGAGTCCACAGTCCCTTGGCCCACACGAATGTTCAAGTCACCTCAACTCACCTGCCTGACCAGCCCCACTGATCCCTTCTGCATCTTGTGTGGCCTGAAGCTGTCACATCCCATGATTCCACCAAATCATCTTATGAATGTCTAAATTCATGAGCCGTATCAACAAATGTCGGAGTCTCAAATGTTTAAAATGCTTGCCGGTTACTGCCATACAAGAAAGCACCACTAGATGGAGCTGTGCATTTTGAGTTCACTAACAAGATAGCAGGCTTGTTCTGCATTCAGTCAGGTGTCGCATCTCAGAATGACGTCACATTCCAAATATAACAATAAGTTGGTCTTCAATCGATTAGGTATCAATCTTTTTATGACATCTCAGGTAATGCTCACGACAGCAGCAGCTTTGATTTGTTTGCTTTCTTTTCTCATTTTTCTAAATGTCACAATCAATATGTTTTCCCTAAGGGCTCATCAGCCGTTTTTCTGCATACATTACGGGCAGCGGAGGCCATTATATTCCCTGAAAAGCGTCACCGGGAGACGTGTCCACACATCAGAGGATGAGCAATGGAATAAATGAATCCATGAGTGGACACACGGCTATTTATACCGGGCTCAATCAAAACAGCCACGGACGCAAACAACGAGGGAGGGCCGCGGGAGGACTGTGGTTTGGCCGGCCCTGTTTTCAGACATGGTCCGCTCCGGCCTCCCGAAGCAATCACCTTCCTCCTCATCAAGCAACTGATCCCGATGAATAATTTACAGCGTTCTCCGGGGGAAAAAAAAGAGTACACCGATGGCACTAAAACACAACTAAAGAGCTTAGCACCTACAGGCCGGGCTCTCCGGTTTCGGCCGCTGACGGCAGCGCGGTGCCGGCGTCGCAGGATACTAATGGACGGCGTGTAGCGCGGCGCGGAGGAAAGTGTGCGAAATGAATGGAGCGCGGGGGCTTTTCTGACATTCTGGGGCCCAAGGAGCATAAACAAGCCGGTGATTTGATTAAGTGTGTAATCGCACAGAGGAACTGGAGCCCTGGGCTGCCTGCTCTCACTCGGTGGTTATACTGACATACACACACACACACACACACACACCACGCCTAGTAACAGGATTCAGACCACAGGTCAGAGGGAACCTGTAGTCTCCTTTCATCCCTTTGAACAACATCGCAGGGTGTCGTGGGTAAGAAAAAAGAAACCACACACTCAACGCTGCCCACACACACTGTTCTTCATTCAAGCTGCTTGAGAACGCAAGATGTTTTGTTTCAAAGCCTTCTGGCTTTCCTTTTTTTTTTTTCCAGACCGGAATACAAGATGTTAATAATTATATAATTCTAATCATTTTTCCGTACCGTTCTTTGATGTTTTTCCTGTTCTCTAAGCTTTCAGAAAACAACAAAAAAATGTAAAAAGCTATTGTCTTGCACGAACATAATTATTCCACAGTTTGCCAATGCTTTATCAGCTGACATGATTGACAATAGAAAAGCTTTTACGTTTACCGTATTTATCTAAGGCATGAAAAGCCGAGAAACAACGTTCAGACATGCCTCGAAATATCAGAGCGGGTGAGATTGGTGCTGTTTCCTGAAGGAATTTGCTACACGTGTTAATTAAAAAATTTCACTGGTGTAAGCGTATCATCGCACTGCTCCCCTTTCACAAACATTCCTATCACACCTACTAATAAAGCCAGGGCGGCACAGATAAAGCCAGTGCTGCGCGGTAAATGCAGAGCTCTCGGGGTTAAAGGTCACCATGTTAAAAAGGACAAATGTGTTCTTAAGTGAGGCAAAGAGGAAATAATTCACCCGGGAGATTATACGGCATAAAACGGGCGTTTAACGGCGCGCAGACCTGCTCCACCTCTCGGTGTTAATCAGCAGAAGAGGTGCGATGACGAGAACTGGGACGTGCATCTGGCGGATGTGCTGAGGTTCATGCCTTGGCTTGTTGAGAGAAAATGAATATTTGAGAGAAAAGAGAGAGAGAGAGAGATGGATAGAGCAAAAAAAAAAAATTCTTCCTTGATGGAAGACATCCACAGCAGTGAAGCACATCTAACTCCATCCTGTCTCCATGTCTGATGTCATCTGGTATGAATCACATATATTAGCTAACTACCTGTCCCTACAGAACCAATTACGCTGCCCCTCTTCTCCCAATGATCTGCCTCCACTCTTAATGAAAGGAGGAAAGTTCATCCATCAATTCCCCTCGCGAGGTGAACTCAAAATGGCCATTCGTTCTGGAGAGGCAAGGTGAAAAGTACGCAGCCTTGGCATGCCACGCCGGCCGTGCAGCGCCGGGAAAATTCATACGTGTTATTTATGTCACATCCCGGCATTGATCATGTTCACTTAACCGGGAGGTGAACCACACAAGGTTACACGTTCCGGCGAGGCCTTCCTGGCGAGGCGCGCTGCGCCCGTAATGGGATGGAATAAGTGGCCTCCGCCGCGGCCTCCTTCAGACCATTTACATCACCGCTCAGCCATCTCAAGATAACATTAGCGCGCAGTTTAAAGACTATCACGAGGGTCACATTTAGCTGCCCATCCAGCCCACTCAAAACTGGGGGAGGGAAGAATAAAAAAGTACTTTTTAGCTGATTGCATTTTATGTCTGCATTAGTATACTTCTACACCCCCCAAAAAAATAAAAGAATAATCCTCTTAAATTTCTCTTCCATAATCTGACTTGTTGGTTTTTGTTCACTGATGCTACTCATGGCTGCCTCTTGACGACTCTACTCCCATATTTCCCGTTTTGACCCTAATAGGGATTGTCAGCAGAGTGCAATTGTTAAGCACAAAAATCCCTCCCCAAATCACAAAAGCATATCACAAATGTGTCACAGTATGAAATTACTCAGATTATAACACTGTTTCAGAGCAACACACAATCCCCTGAACATGCTCCACATTGATGACCTACTTTAGGCGGCTCATAAAATGCCAACTTGAGTGCCAGTTTAGCAGCCGGGCCGCCGGCTTTTTAAAACGGTAATAATAATGCGGCCAGAAGCAGCGGCTTGTTTAGGTAGCCGTGACCTGTGCCTGTATTCCTGGCCCCGTTTCAGGGGAAAGAACTATATTAGGCCGCAGCAGCACACGCTGCGAGGAACAGGCAACTGGACAGCTGACGTATGGCTCTATTATTCCGCCAACACAGATATGCAGCGAACCCACACATGACCTCTCTTGTTTAAAAAAAAAACAGAGACCTTTCTGAAAATCATGTCCTTCTGGCCAGTACATGTCATAGGAAATATATCATAACAGCCAATGGTGACGATATCAACGCGACTGAACAATGACATGAAACAATGACCAATAACAATAATAACCAAAAATAACCAACATATCAAGAATATGTGCATGAAAGTGAAGTGATTTTCATTGTGATACAGAGCAGCACAGCCCACAGTGCACACAGTGAAATGTGTCCTCTGCATTTAACCCACCACCCTTAGTTAGAATATGTTTGACTGATCAGCAAAGGGACCACAAAAAACACTTAAATATGTCACAATAAGCAACACTATAAGCAACACTAAACTCCCTACACCCCTGCTATTCCCTTATTGGAAAATAATGTCATTTGTTATAGAGACTACACAGTCTGGAACCCTTCTGACTGGCTTCATTTCATACTGCACAGTAAACCATTTTCAGGCAGCGTAACTAGAACGTACGCTCCGAAAATACACAGGAATCGGCACTGAAATGAAAACTAATATTAGAAACTGCATACAGTGATTTCGGGGTTATTTTTATATGGTATGTCCTTATCTTGTGAACATGAAAGCTACAATCAGTAAGAGGGTGCATTATTTGATCAAAAACACAGCAAAGAGCAGGGTGTCAAACAGAAACTGGCATTAGGCCACTTGCTCAAAATTCACAGAACACTTGCGCGGTTCGAATCTTAGCCACCCACGAGTCCAGCAGCAGATTAATCAACTGGCCGACTTATGGGTCAGCGCTGCGAGCCTCAGGAAAAACAACAACGAAAACAGGGCCTGCCATCCCACACGCCCACTGCATCCTGTCAGTCAAACACTAACAAGGGCCTGGGGCCGGACGGCCCTCACCAGCCCCAGTAAAGGCATGGAGAACAGATGCATCTAAAGAAGCCTGCCTCAACACCACCCAGCAGGAACAGAAAGCCTTTAAATTCAACTCATTACAAAATTAATATTTAAAGCAACCAATTACAGTACGGTCTATCCACAAGCAAGGCCATCTTTTTAAAATGAAGCAGATCCCCTAGAATTAATCTTCATTTTAGAATAGTGTGGTGTGGTATACTATAGCAAAGTCTAGTGTAATACTGTGCATTATAGAAAAATGCAGTACAGTTCAGTATAGCACAGTAATAAAGCAGTGTAGTGTATAGTATATTACAGTACTGTATAAGGTAACATATAGTATATAATGACACCACAACACGGAGAATTAGAGCACTGCAATATTTCAATATCAGTTCCCCAGAATCCCCTGGAATAACTCCGCTCAGCGAACATGATCCAAATATTCGGCTCAGAAAGAAAGAACGTGTCAATGTGTCTTTCAGTGAGCGGGTGTGAGTGCGCGTGCATCTGTGTGTTCCTGTGCACGAAATCTGATATGCATGACTGGAGGTTTCTCCCAGCCAGCGCGTCTCCCTTTCTTTTGCCTCTCAGAAATCGCAGGTTGCATCCATAATTCACACCGGGCCTCCACGCCGCCGTCCTGCCGGCTGGCTCCTCCTGCGCTCATTAGCATAATGCAGATGCCACCAGAATCATTCACCTTCGAGCCGCTCGGGCCCCGTCAGAAGACAAAGCTGCGGGCGGACGCCTGATGTGGCACGCGGCACACACTGTAACGGCTGCACGGGCTTCACAGTGTGACAAACATCTTTGTTCGCTTGAGGCAACATTAGATAAACGCCTCATCTTGATAATTGCGCTCCCCAATAATGATAAACTGACAAAGGCTTTGTACGGCATAAAGAGATTTTGAAAAAGGTTTCCGGATCCTTCTCCTAATTATGACTCATGTTGAAGACTTGAGTTCTCCCGCTGCTTGAAAACACTAAATAAATTTGCCATTTGACGGAGCTCCGGAAATACCAGCAAACGCCACAATGGGATGCTGACTCCCTCGTCTTTATTAGCAAAGCCGTGCCGTTTGGAGGGGAGGTTCAAAGCGACGATCTGTTTAAAAAAAAAAAACTCTCTGCGTGTGGCTGCTGCAGTATGTGGGCCAGAGTGAGGAGTCATTAGGCTTAATGAACATTGAAAGAACATAAATCAAATCTTACCAGCGGATTCTATGGATTTCTTTGTTTAGTGCTGGGCAAATCCACTCGTATATCCTCATCAATCATAAAATCTGCCTGGAATGAGAAACAACGACACATTAAATCCACGGTGCAGCGGCGGACCTGTCTGACGGCATGAAGGAACGGGCCTATTACCATCATTTCCCATGAACACTGTCGTTTGTTGAGTGGATGTGACTCTAATGGGCCTCTCCAGATTCAGAGAAACTGCTTTCTGTGGCTGTCCACCGATGACAAAGAGCGGCACAGGTCGTGGTACACTAAATTACGCATTATTAATTATGCATAGTGTTTACTCAGTTTTTTTTTTAACTAACTTGGAGCTACGGCGGATTGGTCTGCGAGAATTAGGTTAACGATGAAACCTGTAATAATAATCTTTTTTTTAAAAAGCTGCAGCCAAGCGTCGTGCAGACAGAAACATATTAAATTATATAAAGTCTATGTTTGATTCTCGAAACCCTCCTTGAAGACGAAGTCACTTTAAACTCTCCGAATGGTAATTACATATGAATATTTCATGTCAGCTTTTGGACAACTGAAACTGCTCTCCACTCTTTTTCTTAATGGGACGGCCATGCGCAGACTATTAATGGGCTCGTTCGCCGGCGACTTTATTTCTTTAAAAAACCTGCTTCTGCGCCAGCGATTGAAACGCTTTCACACCGCAGATGCTCCGCAGAAATTAGCAGGAAAGATGGCAGGGAGGGAGGGAAGAGCGGCACTTCGCCGCTGAAAATGGAATCATTATGCAGGGCCGGGACAGTCTGTGGTCAATTGTAATGTAGGCTGACCTACTGTCGATCCCTTCATGACGTTATTTGTTTTTGTGCTTTTGTTCAAAAAGATTTAAACCGTCATACATACTATATGAATTACAAGGTGAGACAATTTACAAATGCATTATCTCAATTTATTAGACTATTTCCTCCTGGGGTGGAGGGGTGGAAGGTCTACCTTTCCGAATTAAATTCCGGAACCGACAGAATTTAAGTTGCACCAGTCATATAGGAATACAGATTGCAAGGGCACAACATGCATGAATGACCTTGGCGAGCAGCAGTCATCAGCCAGGATTATCAAGAATAGCAAGTGCCCAAGGACCTTCTGGAAATAAGGTTTGCACGTAAGGATGTAACACGTATTCCTTGAGGGCCAGCGGCGCTCCACTTTTTGTTGGGGCCCCCCGCACCCCTGTATCGGATCAATCCGGTTAGCTCTCGCTCAGGACTCTATGCACCTCGGGGTGCTTCTCGGTATGTTAAGTAAGTGCAGGAACACAGGGACCGTTGAAGAGTAACGTACAGAGCGAAACTATGTCAATACGGCCAAGTCGGTCGCATACGCTGCCCTCCAGGATTCCGATGACGAATGCAAAGCCACTGAGGTTCGACACCGGCGGGGGGAGGAAAGAATACCGATGATTGGGCGCCGCCTCGGTGCGGCCGCGTTCCTTTTTTTTTCCGAGAGGAGAAGAGAGAGAATAATTTGTGCAGCGGCAAGTAAAGGTGGAGGGCCGCAGTCCTCCCCGCAACTCCCCCGCCCCGTCTGGGCTGAGACGTGGCCGCGGCGCGGCAGCACATTGTCCCTGCGCTGCGCTCATTAACCGAGTCAAGGAGGAAGTGCCAGGGCCTTCAGCTGGTGCAGCCTGTGTGGCGACTCGACAAGGGTTCCCAGCTGGAGCGCGGGCCGCACAAATCACAGCTGCACGCACAATTAGTGCAGGTGCAGCGGAGAGGAGGACCAGACCCGACCAGCCGCACGCCCGCACACACACACACACACACACACACACACGTTAACACAGAGAGACTGAATCACACACACACACGTTAACACAGAGAGAGAGAGACTGAATCACACACACACACACACACACACACACACGTTAACACAGAGAGACTGAATCACACACACGTTAACACAGAGAGAGAGACTGAATCACACACACAGACACGTTAACAAAGAGAGAGAGACTGAATCACACACACACACACGTTAACACAGAGAGAGAGACTGAATCACACACACACACGTTAACACAGAGAGAGAGACTGAATCACACAAACACACGTTAACACAGAGAGACTAAATTACACACGTTAACACAGAGAGAGACTGAATCACACACACACACACACACGTTAACACAGAGAGAGAGACTGAATCACACACACACACGTTAACACAGAGAGAGAGACTGAATCACACACACACGTTAACAGAGAGACTAAATCACACACACACACGTTAACACAGAGAGACTAAATCACACACACAGTTCCACACACACACACACACACACACACACACACACACACACACACACATTAACACAGAGAGAGAGACTGAATCATACACATACACACATTAACACAGAGAGAGAGAGAGACTGAATCACACACACGTTAACACAGAGAGAGAGAGACTGAATCACACACAGATCCACACACACATTAACACAGAGAGACTAAATCACACACACACACACATTAACACAGAGAGACTAAATCACACACACACACATTAACACAGAGAGAGACTTAAACACATTAACACAGAGAGACTGAATCACACACAGATCCAGACACACACACACAGACTGAATCACAAACATACAGATCCATACGCAAACATTAACACACAGAGAGACTGAATCATACACACAATCCAACACAGATCCACACATACAGATCCATCCACACACGTGACTTGCAACTTGAAGCACTGTAATATGTGGTGCGAAACATCTGTATCCTTTTTTTAAAAAGTCATTTTTGCCAAACAAGCTGCTAATAAGTTCCACTTAGAGCTTAATTGCCTGAGCCAAGTGCAAGATTTACAGAACTAACGCATAAATAAATACATAAAAACGGCTTGGCGATGCAGCCCAATAAAAGCCACAAAAGGGTCACAGAAACTCACAAATATTTACAATGGCGCTCTTCTTTTTAAACACACAAAAGCAGCATCTGCTAGTTCCTCCGTTCCCTTCGCCTTCTCGGCACACATGTGGATTCATCTCGAGCGGAAACGCGAGGGTCTCAATCATCTCTTTAGGGCTCCTATCACCGGATGGACTTTTCTTATTTCATTCCGCCGTCGTCATGGTCGCACTTGCTGCCGCGCGGATTTGTTATGACTGGCGGGACGGAGGTCATCGGCGCCCGCGAGCCCGCCGCCGGGCGCCCGGCACCCATTACAGTAGCAGGTGTCTTACGTGTGCCGCCGACCTTTGTTTACCTTTGCAGCGGGCCCGCTGCGGGTCGGCCGAGCGCTTGTCTTGGGAGGATAAAGACCCGGGGGCTCATTAGGCGAAAAATATTACACCGGGCAAATACAAACACAAACCCAAATACGCGCTCTGTGCGCCCATGCAAGACTACTGAGGGAGAGGCGTCTTTCACAAGCTGCTGCTGAACACTCAATCACTGAAGGCGGGAAGTGCACGGGCCAACCATGAAAGAACGACTGCTTTCTACAACAAGATTTTATTCTTTTTATACACACACACACACACACACACATATATATATATATATATCCTAAAACCCAGAATGCCATTTGCTGAGATTACATTTGAATTTCATTTTCTTTCACTTGAGAAGCTCTCATGATCTCATGCACATGTTAAGTCCCCCGGGGGGCCAGATAAGTCTGTTTCCTTCGTGCGGCGGATCAAAAAGTAGTTTACTTTCGTCCGTGCGAGAGTGACAGGATGATACAGACGCATGACCGCAAATTCACCCCGCCCCCCACGCGCTCCGCCCAATCGGTGCGTTGCAGCAGCGCTGTCAAGATTCTTGGGGAGCGTTTCAAAGTTTTTTCAAAGTGCGGGACTAAAAATAAAGCTGCGGTCGAGGTTACGGTTACTTATGCCCCATAATGATTTCATTACTGGCTTCCTGTCCAAAGTTGGTTACTGTGCAGCGGTTTGGCCATTTGGCACAGTAAAAAAAAAAAAACATCCATACGTGAAAAATGTATTTTCTACAAGATTCATCCGTGTATAATAGACCACATTCTGACTTTATCTAGCAGCCAGAAAAAGAGCTTCACGCTGGTGCTCAAGGTCCAGCCTTCGCTCATGCTCAAACACAACAGGCAAACGGCCAAACCTTCCAACCACCAGATACGGGCCAAGAGCACCAGACAGCCACAGTGGCACAGGGAGGGAAAATGTACAGTGCAGTGGGCAGCACTTAAACACACCCGCCAATTTTCTCTGGGGCATGAAAATTCCTGTTTATGGTCATGTGCTCGCTGTCAGTGTCACCTGGCACCCCGGCAGGCTGACAGCCAAACATCTGTTGATTATTTTTTTTTGTTGTACTGAATTTGCAGGCCCAACATTCAACTTCGGAAACACGACAGACAGGAAGAGGGTCTGTGTCTGCGAGATGGATGAACAATAACAAGAGGAGGTGGGAGAATGGGCTTTTCCGAGCGGAAGAGGAAATTCAGCCGGGCAGCTCGTGCTCACACACCTTCGGTCTTTCGGTTAACGTGGTAAACTTGCATGCTGTGCACGCGAGCAAAGGGCAAAATTCAACAAAAAGCATCAACTGTTACTCCCTCCTCACAACTAAAACACGTTCATTACAAACTGAGCATTCCGTCTCCTTTAAAATTGGATTGTGGGGTAAACACGGTCGACAAAACCGACTCCCTTTTAGCCGGGGTCACAAGTGTGCTCGCTCAGAATAATTCAGTGCTTTTGGAAAAGAGGAGAGAGAAAAAAACACACCACTTCCTCCGTGGTTTCATCACCTCATTCTCTCTTTGTTAGCGCTCGGAAATGCCTGAAGAGGCGAATGAAAATACTGGCATGTCCTTGCAGCTCTCCACGGGCGAACGCGGCTCATTAAATCCAAGCCAGAACGTCAGGCTTCGCACTCCCATCATAAAGGTATGGAAATATTAACATAAAGGGGAAAAAATGCTGCACATCAACACAGCACACTGTGAATTACGGCAGAAATGATGCATTAGTGCATATAATGCATCTACAACCTGTATCATGGTTCCGTATAGAGTTTTGGACCTACCTACCCCGATACCCCGATAATTACAAAACTACATTCATTCTTAACCAGAGAAAACAAAACATGTTGGATGGATCATATTCGTCCCCTCTCTTTACCGTCATGGCTGCTCTCGCACTACTGTCATCATCATAAGCAGGTTCATGAGATGATCATTAACATGAGAAGCAGCCAACAACTTCTCAACACTGGTTGAGAGAAGCCAAAAGTGTGAAATGCTGTCATCACAGCAAAATATGAAAATTGTTTCTTACGTTTTTAATTTAGAGACCCAGGTGGGTGTATGTGTGTCCAGACTTTTGACTGCCGAAGAGAATATTTACTTCTTCACACATAGTAGAACGCCATCATAGTTGACTGGAGCCTGCAATCTCAATTCAGAAACCAGTAGGGTACGATAAAATCCATTTAAATTTTTGTCAATTTTTTTTCCCTCAATTAATTTTTTCCCTCTTTTAATTCTTCTTAATTCCATGCTTTATAAACATATTTACTGACCTAAATACTATGTGGTTATGGAGTTGGTGGGGAAAAAATAACCAGCGATATGACAAATCACATTTAATCGCTGTTCAAAAAAAGTGCTTGGGCATTTAATGTTTGCTGGCGTGACTGGCTCGCACTAGTTTTCTTTTTTTTTTCCGGTTTCTGATATGAGTTATTGACTGTAAGTGGTCGTCACGTGTATTCTTACAAAAGAGTTGTTCTTCCGATTCGTGAAAAAAGCTTGGGTAAAGTTAGCACAAAGCGTCGAATTTTCTGAGCAGGACATCAGCAAGCCAAGCCTAAACGTTGCCAGCGGCCAGAGACAATTCTGCATAATTCTGCGTTTTGTAGCGGATTCCGCGATTCTGGACACGTTTTTTCCACATCGCATAGGGCCCTACACCAGGAGGCGTTAACAGCAATGGCAAAAATCTCTCGGCCTGGCCCTTTCAATCGGAGACAGCTGATCGTCACTCTGGATGTAAGCGAGAAGAGAGAAAACACCGCAACTCTGCAGCAGGAGGCAACATTCCAACATCTGAGGCAAGAAAAGCCGTCACCTATGCAAGGACAACTGAGCGTGGTCAAGTTACACAATCCCATAAATCCTAGGGCTGCATCTTCACAACAATATTCATTGACTTTTTTGTCAAAATCAAGATTTAACCAAGATTTAACACAAATACGTGCTAACTGGTGGGTTTGCAGTGTATTTATGTATTAGCTAACCTGAGTTCTGTGCTAATCCACATTCGCAAAGGTCATGGTGACACTCAGTGATCTCCCAGTGATATAGGTGGTAGTGATAAAGTGACATGATTGTCATTGTGAAACACAGCACAGCACACGGTGCACACAACAAAATGTGTCCTCTGCTTTTAACCATCACCCTGTCAGGATCCGGTCCGAAATGGGGGTTACTCCGGTCCAGGATCCGGACCGGAGTTTCATTGTTGTCCTGTGAAATGTTCCCTAATCGTTCTCACCTGTGTTAATTGTATAAAGCTGCCCTGTTCGTTTCTGTCCGCTGTCAGGTCTTTAAATTTATGTTCCATGTTCACTAGTGTCTACGTCTCGGATGTCTCCCCTGTCTTGTGCTTCACTAATTAAACCCCGGTTTCATGATGTCAGGTGAAAGCGTCCTTCATTCTTCGTTCCTCATCACTCTTCGTCCTCCTCTCCGTTCACCCGCCGCGTCATGCCCGCATGGACGTGACACACCCTTGGTGAAACACAGCGTGAAGGGAGAGCAACGTGTGAGGACGGTGCTTTGCTCAGTGGCACCTCAATGGCAACTTGGCGGATCGGGATTTGCCAACCTTCTGATTACGGGGCCGCTTCCTTAACCGCTAGGCCACCACTGCCCCTAGCTTAATGGGTAACACACCTATGAACCAGAAGACCACAGAGTCACCAGATCAAACCCCACTTAACCCTGAGTGTCTACAGGCAGACTCTCCCTGTACTGATTATAAGTCACTCTGGACAAGGGCGTCCGATGAATGCTGTAAATGTGTAAAATGTAAATGATCAACTTCTCATTTGAAGTTGTTAATGAAGCCATTGGTGTTACTGATGTCAGATGTTAAGCTTTCGTGTGGGCCATATAGCTTTCTGAGGAATTACAAGTTTTACGTAACACTCGGCTGCTCACATTGTGCAGTGACATTTTACATTCTCATTACAGCCAGCAGCAGCCACTGAAACCTGCATGACTAACATGGCAAAGGAGGCCGAAACGATGCCCGAGCGGGATTCGTGCTAACGCGGCCCCTCTGATTCTCATTAGGTGCATGGCTCGCAGTGATTTCACATGAACCAGGCAACCAATCCGGCGTCCTCCAATTAGCCCAGGGTTGCGGCAGCCTCGCAAAGGCTGGCACATGCCGTCCCAGAGGCGCGCGACCAATCAGGCATGTTTTAGCCACAGACTGAAGGGCGACCGTTGTGACATCGAGATGGCCCACTCTCTAAAGCCCACGGGGCGGGGGGCCGAGAATAAGGAGACAGAAATATCTCCCCTGACAGATCTGGGGATACATGATGCCACGTGCCCAGCTGTCTAAATATTACCCCTGTTCGCCATTCTCATCCCTTTCACAACCGCTCTTCCCACCTTCTCAACATAAACACTTATCTTTTCCGTCCCATGGCTCAGGCGCGGGGACTCTGCTCCGTGGCCGAGCAGTTGGGAAGCAAGAGTGAGCAGGATGGATTGGGGTTGGCCCGCCGCTGCGTCCCACAACATAACCCAGAGACAACCTCAGCCGCTCTCAATTAAGAGGGTCAGGGCGCGGGGAATAATTCACTCTCTGGTATCTGGGTCTGGACTGTGCAAAAGTGAAAAAAAACAAATAAATCCTACAAGCTCACACACATACACACACTCAGAAAAAAAAGCCTTAAAGAGCAAGCAGCGTTCGTGTTTGTGTAAGTAAGGAACTGCGCAAATTTCCGTATGTCAACAGACTTTTGACCCACATAGGTGTGCGAGCGCCTCTAAGATCAACACGCTCGGCAGAAAGTCCCCGTCCGCGGTGCTAAATCTCATCAGCGCACTGTGAAGTGGCACCGATTGATTTGAATGTGATTTAAGGGAAAAGCCTTAATGAGAGCGCTGCCACCTCTTCAGACCCACAGCAGCAGACTGCTGACATTTGCACGCCGCTCCAGCCGTTAGTGTCGACTGACCCCGCCCCGCCCTGCCATGGAGGAATTCCATTCCTCCATGGCTCCCTCGACTCAGGAGCGTAATCAGAGTGAGCTCCAAATTTAAATAGCGGGTTTCGCACTACCTCCTGCTAATTATGCACACAGTAGAACCGCCTCCGAACACACACACACACAACCACCCACCCTCCCATATCCCTGTAGTTCATTAGGGAGGACACACGGGCCTAAATGCCGTCTTTTGGGTTCCTTTCGGAGCCGCCACCCCCTCAACCTCCTCTCGGGCTCCCTGCAAGCCCCTCCCCCTCTACACTCCTCCTCTTCAGGGGCGCGTGGTGAAGCCTGGATGAAGCCTCGCCGGTGATGAAATCATTTCCATTCAGGCCCCGGCCTCCCCCGCTGGTTTTATAACGCACTCGACATTCCTGCCGATTCTCACACATTGAGACACTTCCTTACTGATTCCGTAAAAAAATCTCCCCTGTGCTGACGCTACTTAATTGCTTTGTTTCAGCAGTCCCACAAGGGTTGGAGGAGAGCTCCAGAGAGAGCTTTTCCCCCCTTCTTAAAATGTGCAACATCTGCAGGTGCTTTCCCTCATACACACAGCATGTGCCCCCGAAACCTGGACGAACCCACAGAGACGAAACAGAGAAGCCAACAACATCTGTCTCCCTTTATGGAGTTCATAAAAACCTGAGATTTTGAAGGAATGAAAATATATTAAAAAATGAAAATATATGAATGGTGGCGTGGAGAGCAGACAGCCGTGCAATACATTTAGATGATCTCCTGTCATATTTGTGCGTAATATGAGTTCATCAGAGAGGAGGACTATCACAGACACAGACCAGTATGGCCTGCCACCTGTCCAACATAAAAAGTTGCAGTACAGCATTTTAATGTTGACCTGTAGCGTTTATATGTTCCAGTTTTTCCACACTGAAGGTGGGGCAGCCATAAAATAACTCCAGATATTACTAGCGCAAAATAACACATGAACCTCCTGTTTCTTCAAGCAACTAAGAACGAGTATTGATTTTGATATATTAATCAATAGGGACTAGGGGTTTGATACTCTCAAAGCAGAGGTTAAATCACATGATGACTCAAACACATTCAATTTAATATTACATGTTGAGTGTGAAATAAATGAATAAATAGAACCCAAAGCCTTATGCATAAATTTACCAATTTAAAACATGAACAGAAATAAGTTAAATAGTTAAAACACAAAGAATGTAATAAGCTTTTTATTGAGCTATAATAAATAATACATTAATAATAATGATATAGTTACATTGCTTTACTATTCTAATAATGATTACATCATTGTTTTTAATGTTGAAAAAAGCTTCATATATTACTGCCTAGATAGTTATTCCATTAAAATTTATGTATGTATACCACATCTATACTAAGAAGGGAAGAGACCAATCCCACTCGGTTATCTCTGCAATTGTCCCTGACAACACCATTTGTGATATTATACCCGGTTTTTCCTTTTCACTGACAAAAAAACAGGCTAACAAAACACAACAAGATTAGATCATTCAGAAACAATCAGCCTCTGAGCCATGACTCCATTCTAAGTGTACCATTGAAATTACAGAGGCCCATTAATGAATGTGTCCACTCCTGATGCCGAGTATATTACAGCCATTCATCACAAGAGGCAGGCCTGACGGGCAACCAGAAAACATCTTTTGTAATCATATAACGTCATGTCAAGGGTGGCATGCATTTGTGTTCATTTAATACTTCAAATGTTATTTTCCTTTCTGAGTAATAGACATGGGGGAAACTGTCCCCCCGGTTTCACAACTAATAGGGTTGGAAATGCATTTCCCAATTGAGGGGGAAGAACAAGGCCGACTTCATAAACCAAGTCAGGGAAGAAAGCCGATGCACATCAAAACTCAGATGAGATTCATCAGAATTCACTCAGGGATTCTAGCATACTTTCCAAAAACAGAACATAACATTATAGACCTATTAGGTTCAAATAATTTTTAGTGAGATTTAATAATCTCACAAACAGACTGAGCACGCCCATCAATGGTGCTGGTAAGGAGTGAAGTGCCTCAGTAAAGTCATTGAAGGTCTTCAGGATGCCATTATCCTCGTTTGTAAAAAGCAAGTCAGCCCACTTTTGCTTCAGACTTTGACCTCTTTTAAGACCACCTCATCTAGGGACGGTAGGTGGCCACAGACAGGTCCCTGAGGGACGCCATGATGCCCCTTCTTCCACAGTGGTGTGAAATATCGAAGGGAGATGAGCCGCATACTCCCCTTTTCATGTTGCTGCATTTGTCTCTCCCAGCAGCTGGCTGGCCCATCATGCACGTGTTAACATAGCAGGAGAAGTATAAATAAATGTAAAAGAAATGTAATGCAACAAAAGCATTTGCTGCTTGTACAGTGTAGGGGAACATACCGAGCAAAGCTTTAAAAGAACAAAAAAAAAAAACACATAAAATTGAGAAAAAGAAAAAACACAAGCGCTTGTTGTACCCAGTGCCTTCTGTGCTTAAGACGAATACATTTCCCTTCAAGTAAACACCACAGGGGGATAGAAATCAAACAGCCTTAAAATCCAGAGAGAGAGAGAGAGAGCGAAAGAGAGAGAGGGGAAAAAAGGAAAATCGAATGCAATGTTAATTCCTGTGGTGTGAGCTAATCCTGCGTGTGCTGACATTCTTCTCTTTATCATGTACGCCATGTGGCACAAACACACGGCAAAAGAGAGAACTTTCCAGAACTCCTCGCTGTCAAACTCATTTTCAAATCCACACCCTGGGATCCCTGGCACATGGGAGTTGTTAGTAATGCCTGCATTAATGTGTTTTTTGAATCTGAAGCATCGGTCGGAATGCAGATGGAAAGCATTGAACCTTTTTCATTGACATTTCATTTCACTGAAAACGATGCATTCAAGCAGCAATATAATGTCATTTTTGAAAGGTGACCACATATATTGTCATGAATAGGGAGATTATCGCATCATTTTTACAACTACCCATTTTTTGCTAGATTCCTTAACCAGTTTATAAAGCCAAGGCGTGAAATCAATGGATGAATATTGAAGGTTTGTTATTATTGCTACTCATTGGGTGTTTCCTGTGGATGGCAGTCAATAATAAATAATACTCAGACAAAGAGTACAACAACCTTTTGTGTAGGCGATATAATAAAGTCGATCATGGCTGTCATCCTTGGTAGAGACAAATACTTTCAGAACAATTGTCAAAATCTCAGTGAATGATTAATACATAATGTTTGTGCCTCAAAGTGGCACAAAGTGGACAACCAGATCAGCTCCGCATGGCAGGATATCATGATGATTAGCGCGAAGGTCAGTAAATGAAATGGACACCTACAGCAGGCACCATGTGAGGTCAGATGTACTGACCTCCACAACTTTGCCTGGTATATGCTGCTGAGGACTAAATGAAGTCTGTATGGACAAACCGCAGCGTAGAAAACGAATTAGCGGCCGTATAGAACCGCACGCCGAGAACGGCAGGGAGGAGCAGGGCATGTGAAGGAAATATCCCGTCCCCTGGGCTATAATGAGGTTAAGTGTGGAGACACTTGCTCCTTTATTTTTATATTTCTTTAAAGCACAGGGACCCGTCGCCAAAAAGGCAGCAGCCTCTCAGCGGAAATGAAGTGTAAAATTTCACTTAGATTTTAATTAATAGCTTTATTTCATTACGTACATGCCAATTAATCTGCTGCACTTTTAGTGGTCGCACCGTGGATAAGCATCTGTTCCGATTCCCAGACAGCTTGCTGGAAGCACACCGCCAGTGGTCTAATGGTTTCTTTCTTCTTCTCGCTTTTTCTAAAAACCTAAAACTAACCTATATGCGGCAGTCTGAAGGTGGTGGGCGTGGCTGTTCTCTCTCTCGTCCAGGCTGCCGTTAGCACGCGCGCTAATCGCTTTAGCTGATCCCCCCTCAGCTGTGTGCCAGGCAGATGTTTGTCGGGCCGCAGCACTGCTCAGCATTCACACTGCACTAAGCGAGATTAACCGCTGCCTCTCGCCGCGTATTTATTTATTTATTTATTTCGCCTAGCCTGTCCCAATTCTTAATCCTCTACGCAGAAAAAGACAGGGGTGGGGCGCGGGGGAGGGAGAGGAAAGAAAAAGATAAGTGCACACATGCATATAACCAAAAGAGGCCATTTTATAGTAAGTGGTTTTTTTAAGAATTCAGTCTTTCTGATCTTCTGAAGGGGTGTTTATTACATATACTAGTCTATCCTAAAATATAAAATATTATAATATGTTAATATTTCTTTTAATCATTATATCTTAAATTGTTATATAAATTATATAGATTATTACCTACAACAGGGAACATTAGCAGAACAAAAAATATCTTCATTAAAACAGTCAATGAATGGCATAACAAAAACATGTACTTTTTTCGCAATGTTCCATTTTTTTCTCTTTTTGATATGCTTATGTCAGATTATTGCAATCTTTCATTTGCAGTTTTCCTATCATCTGATAGGGTATGAGCTGACGTTCCTAGAAGTGTTCATTGAAGGATTTGTTCTACACTTCACTATAACACAACAATGGGAAACATTAACTCAACGTGACGAGACGGACTGCAGATTGAAACAAAAGTCTGTTCAACAACACTCCATACGGTTCTGAAAATATTTTCCATGAGAGAGAAAAAAAAAAAGAAACACTGGCGGTGAGAAACCTAAGCCCCTGTCATTTGATTCTTCTTCTTCTTTTTTCTTTTCTTTAGTTCTTTTCTTTTTTTCCCCCTGCCTGCTTCCTCTGTTGTTCCATTATGCAGGTGCTGAAACCCTCAGAGCCCTCGGGCGGTTACAGGGCACAGCCTAGTGCGCAGAGACAGAGCGAGGAGGAAAAGAAATAGAGGGAAGGAGAGAGAGGAAGAGGGAGGGAGCGGTTCCTCTGACCATAAACACTAACAGACGCCTCAGCTCAACCGTATTACTCACAGCCCCCCAGGTGGTCCGAATGAGAGCAGCATGCTGTGTGCACTAGTCATGCTAGCCCATACAGTGGAGCGCACACTCACACGCCACCGGACGTTCACTCGAGATGAAAAATATCCTAGAAGTGCACCCAGAAAACCACTGCACAGCAAATCGATGCCGCTGAATCGCAGGGGGGCGGGGGCAAAAATAGTCTCGTTGCTAGAGTCCACAAGGCCATTTGGAGGATCGGATATGTCCTTGACGGTCCCTCCCCCTGCACAACGGCCAATTCTTCTGAACATCTGAGGAGCGCAAGTGTTCGTCACATGATACAAAACAAGGCAAACAGCTCCCAGTTGTCCACTTATCTAAAGTTAGCCTGTTTCAGAAAGGCCACAAGATGAAGGGAACCTTCCAAAAGATATTAAACATCTGGGCCTGCTCCAAGAATCGTTTGGCTTTAAAGTTCATGGCATAATAATTGGTACATTAATAACAATGCCAAAAATTCAAAGAACAAGTTACTGATTGTTTTGAAGTATCTCAAAACCTCTGTTAAAAGACCCCCTACATAAGCAGTAAAGATTTCAGTTGAAAACTTGAAGGACCAAGGCAGTGTTGGGCCAGTGACATGCATTTCTATGTACTGATTATGACTCTGAATACATAACTTCCTAAACAAAACGTGATAACTTTTTTTTTTTCCAAAACAGGGGTTTGTCATCAATATTAGGACTCTCATGTCACCCACTCGTTCTTGCAGGTACCATGGCACAAAATTTATAATGAATTTTTAACCACCCATACAAAACAGAGATGTTTTATTTCTATCACAATAACATATTGAAAAAAATGTGGGATTGACTTTTGTGAAGCTCTCTTATTAACTGTAACTACATGCTCAATTGTGAAACCCACAAGAACTTTGTGTTTTCATAAATAACCTTTCAAAATCCTGTAGGGATGATTGACAGGTCCCAAAAGTCAAACTATTCAAATACCGCGAAGCTACGTTTGACTAGTTGGTCTTGTTATGTTGGGGCCGCGGTGCACTTAAACGAAGGCGTGTTAGCGAAGTACACGGCCGGGCAGATGGAGTCTTGCTCACCTGTGTGCGTTGGCGCTTCTGGCCTCTGGTCACCGGCCCCCCCTCCCCCTCCCCTCCCTTCATGTAGTCAGCGGGGAGGGTCCCTCCGTTCACTCCCCTCCGGCCAAGGCCTGCAAAGAGAGAAACGCACAGTACAGTCAACACGCAATCGCTTCACCGGCAGAAACGGGAAGGCCAAGTTTTGTCCGCCACATGGCCCGAATTCCGTAATGCATTCCCAGCGCAGATCGTGTGGAACATGGTGTTTTTGTTTGTGTTGCAGCCCTGGGAGTTTCTCCTTTTCTTTTTTGGTTAAGGAGGGTGGGCCGGAGTTGTAGTCACATCAAACGCAAGCTCTAACTCAAACCAGCTGCCCTGGCGGTGCTCGGGTGGAGGCAAATGATGCAAATCATCCAACCTCATGGCGCCCTCTCCACTCTGCACAGCCACTGGTACAGCGACCTTCCAAAGGGGTTATCACACAACCGCCTCGCTGCTCCTAATCCAACCTTTATTACACACAGCAACTCACTGCGGGCTAATGCAGTACCATTTCCTAAACGCCTGGGTAGACTCCTTCACAGTTCACCGGCTGGCCAGGGCACAGAAAAGGGTTGGGAAGAGTAAAGATAATTTACGTAGCAGTGCGGCCGTCATAAACATGCATGGAGGTACGGGTCGGCCAGCCAAGTCGAAATTACGAGCGTCACTATTCATGGCACATTGACGGGTACGCCTATTAAGTGGCTAAGCGATGCCAGTGGACACTCTTAGGTTTCTCAAGGTAAGTGCGGGAAGGGAGCGGGAGAAGGTCAGTGGTTGCCGCATCAGGAGAAGTTCAAGGTGATAATGTTGGCCCCATCTACAGCGGGACATTCTCAGGTGGCTGTTAACAGGATTGAATGGCCAGCACTGTGAGAAGACGTGGACGAAAGCCTACAGCTGTCGGGTGCAAGTGATGAAGGGGTGTTTAGTGGACAGCCAATGAGCATGTAGTTTCTATATCTCAGCCCATCTTAGAGATCAGAATACCCTTAAAATTTTTCCTCCAGGGTGATGTATTAAGTGCAGTATCTTGGGGAAAGGAGGGAATCTTCGGGGGTGATTGTCAACTCTCATGCTCCCTACTCCCCGTTCAGGATTATAGATGCTCCTAATACTCCTTGTAACCAGGGTATGTCATTATAACATATCAGGACCACATGATCTACCAAACATCTGAGCTTCTATTCAGAAATTCTTAATGACATTGGCCGTAATCACCATACATTATGTTTCATTTAGCAATGGGGTGATACAGTCCTAAAAAATAATTAAACTGTGAGTCATTTTCATCTTTCTCATGACATTTCTGCTAAAATGACCATCTTATGGATATTTGTAACAAATGAAACTTCTAACCATTATCACGACCACCACCACCCACTGCCATTGTCAGGCCCGACTGTGAAGGTATTTCTGTTAAGCTACTGTGGTCCTTGCAAGTCGAACAATTGACCATTTCTCGGCGACACAATTAGATCATGTGAAATGAGCACCAGCCTCATTCTGAGGAGGGAACATTACCATTTCTGCATATCTGAATCTAGCAGAAAGCAATCAGCAGAATATGCAAACATTCACGAGGAATTAAATGTACTGGAAAATTCAGAGCAGATCTGCTATTGAGTTTTTTGCAGGGAAATCAGAGGCGGAATGTATTGGGGTGGGGGCTGGGTGAGATGAAGAATGAGGAATATAAGCACTTGGGTGGCATGGAGCATGAAGAGTTTGACAGTGAAGAGCAATTTTCTGTTAGGTGTCTTGACGGGTTAAAATGAGGAGGTTCGGTGGAACTTCTTCTCTTCCACCCAGCACATCAGAGCCGCAGTTTCTTAAAAAGAACTGTGAAATCCTCCGAGAAATTAATCGCGTTAAACAAAGCTAATTTTCCTTTTTATCTGTGAGTGCAGCCACCACGGCGAATGTGCTACGCCGCCTGCCCACACACAGTCAAACTGCCTGGCGGAGTCTCGACACCAGACAGTGCCTGTCTGAGGAGTCATCCGGCAGCCTGTCACCACATCCGTCCCTTCTTCTGGTACTACACCACCGCACGGCACTCCAGCTCCGCGTACCTTTCTTCTCCCCGCATCTCCCTGCAGACGACTCCATCCCGGGTATTCTGACACTAGAGCTCTGCAGATACCCTCTTGTCAAGTGTTTCTAGCGTAAGCATCTAAGGGCCCCTGCCTTCCGTCGGGGAAGTGAATCGTCCTCCAAAGACAGGCCATTAAATGCCATGCCAGAAAGGACGCCGTCCTCAGCAGCGAAGCTAAGACGCATCATAACACAGCTAAACTGAGAGTCAAAATTCATCATTTACATGCGGAGAAAAAGGCCAAAAATATATATATATATATTGCACTCAGACCTCATAAGATGTCATGAGGAAATTAGCAGAGGAATATTATTTCACAAACAAGAAGACGGAGTGTTCCGGGTCCCATGCTATCGCTGTTTTACTTTGCACATTTATTATTCATTTCACTCGTTTAGCGCTGTCTGTCTGTGTTGTCTACATGTCTTTTTGTTAAATGTTACTCTTGCACTGCCCGTGTCCCCTGTTTGTCTGTGTCACACACGTGCACTTTATGTCACTATGTAACTTTTTTATTGATCGAATATTACAGGTCCTGGAGGAACATTGTTTCGTCTCACTTCAACTTCACCTTTATCAGAGCGGTGACGTCATCATCGTCACCACCTTGCTACTTCCTGAGCAGCCCCATAAATGTCAACAGTGAAAATGTTTTCCTTCCAGCAGGTTATTTGCAATAAAACCCGTCCAGGCGTTTGCGCCTCGAGAATGGCTCACGTTTTATTTTGGCAGTAGGTCGCAAAAAATTGGCACATGCTCCGTGTGTTGGGATGTTTTCGGTTTGCTGACGTGCCCCGGTACGTACACGCTGACGCATGTGTGCCACCAATCTTGAAGACAGATCTTGCAAAAACATTATTTTTAGCATGCTCATTAGTCCATACTGTGCAAATCATACAAAGGGGTCTTTAAGCTATTAAAATAATGAACCTTTGTTCCTTTGGTTCCTTCACCGTTCATCCCCGAAAAAACTGGAACGCCCCTCTCTTTTCTGGGAATGTGGACCCGAAAGACCCTAATTCACAGGGAGGTTTGTGCTTTGAGAGGAGAAAAATTGTGTGTGAAAAAACAGTGCAATATGGCTAACGATATAATTTGAATCACATTTGTGTGTTTTAAAGGTCCCCTATTATGATTTTTTTTGCTTTTCTATAAGTCTTAGTGGTCCCCTTAATACTGTCTCGTTTCTGTTTCGGTGTGTGTCGCTTTAAATGCTAATGAGGAGGCGAGAGGCAGGTCGAGGAGGAGAGCGGCCTATAGAAGTGAGTGGGCATTTGCGGAAATGACATCATCAACACCAACCATGCAGACAGCAAGTCTTTTCCAGGAAGAAATTTAATTAACCCACTGTTTCTACTGCATCTTGCATGGCGGAACTAAAAATGCGCTCGTTTTCACATCCAATTACCGAGCAATTGGAATGCTAGGGGCAGTGGTGGCCTAGCGGTTAAGGAAGCGGCCCCGTAATCAGAAGGTTGCCGGTTCGAATCCCGATCCGCCAAGGTGCCACTGAGGTGCCACTGAGCAAAAGCACCGTCCCCACACACTGCTCCCCAGGCGCCGGTCATGGCTGCCCACTGCTCACTCAGGGTGATGGGTTAAATTCAGAGGACAAATTTCACTGTGTGCACTGTGTGCTGTGCTGCTGTGTATCACATGTGACAATCACTTCACTTTAATTTCAAAAATTTAATTTAATTTGCTACACACATTTGGAAGCCATGATGGTTGGTGGAGTTCCTTTTTTATGGGAGGGGTTGTGAAATTATCGGGGCGGGCAAAGCATGAGAAAGGGGAGGTAACCAACATATGGGAATAAATTCCAGATCAGACCTGCCGCTCAGTTGTGCCCTTTACACCTATCAAGTTTTCAAGCCACTGCAGGACCATAGACAGGCTAGAGGGACTAGTATTAATGTTAAATAATTTCATAAGTGAAATTTTCAAAATAGGGGACCTTTAAATTATACAGTTTAGCACAGAGGCCCAGACGGGCAGACACAAACATCTAAGCAGTGCAATGCTTCACCTATAATTGTAATTACCTTTGTGCCTAAATCATCTAAAATGTATTACTAGCTCCTCAAGAGTGACAGGCCAATGACATTTAGCGCTCTGAGAAGATTTTAGTTCTCTGAGGTTAAGTCTTCAAAGGAAGACCGACAGATATTTTTGCTAAAGTTCATGATACTTGGGGAATAGTCTTTAAACCAGTCAGGTTCTCAAAAAACCCATCTTAGAAAGGCTGGGGAGTTGTTCGAGCAGAATGGAGTCTTAAAACCAGCGGGACCGAGTGCACGTTGGCCCCAGCGTGGTTAAGAGTACAGTTTGGAAGTTGATGGCTCTCCGGTGAAGGTATCAGGTGGCTGTACCGTAAAAGATGAGAGACAGGTATACAGGAACGCAGTAAAGCTGGGCGGTAATTTGATACCGTGGTGTTATGACTGCTGTTTTTGTTGGCTGTTACCCTGCTCACTTAACGATTACGGCTTCATTCATTGACAAAGCAGCTCGTCTGCGTTCTCACGTCGTTCTTATCCTTCATACTGCAGGCACAGACACCACCCGTGAAGGCTTAAAGTACTTATGGCTTAAAATAATCATTTAAAATGCATTAGAGCATTAGGATTAATTTGTATTAAAGCACTAATGATTTCCTCAGTTTTTTAAATTCTATATTGCTTCACACAGAACAAAATGGCCATTTACTATTAAAACACCAAAAATTATAATTCAGACTATTTTTAGTTTTGTTTTCATTTTTGTAAAACTAAAGTATGGTAGTACTGGTGGTTGTAGCCTAGTGGGTAACACACTCACCTATGAACCAGAGGACCCAGGTTAAAACCCCACTTACTACCATTGTGTCCCTGAGCAAGACACTTATCCCTAAATTGTTCCAGGGGGGGACTGTCCCTGTAACTACTGATTGTAAGGCGCTCTGGATAAGGGCGTCTCATAAATGCTGTGAATGTACTGTAGTGTAAAAGTAATCTTATTGTTCGTTGTATTTTAGGTTGTTATATTTGTGACATTTTTTCAGTATGCATGGCATTATCCTGCAAATAAATGGTATTTGGGGGCTAGTTCAGATTGCCCATTGCACTCTATTTAATCTGTGTCAGTACTGCTAAAATAATCAGAAATGTATTTTATCAGGGCAACCTCTTTCCTATTTTACACTCCAAAAACTAACCAAAGGGAAACCACTGCCTACATCCGAGCGATGCCATGCTCCCCTGCCTATTAGCTCTTCATACATTTGCTGTAATTAAGAAAAGCTTCTTCCTTGCGGAAGATCAGGACACCAGTAAAAGCAAATTATGCTGCATTTTGCTATGCTAATCCAGGTAATTTGATTCATGCTGAGCACACTTCCCCGGTGCCTTGATTAATGATTCATTTCTTGCATTAGTCACCACATCATAAAATGACACCTCTTACTTCAAATACATTCTACCACGGACATAATTTCAACACGGAACATGGCGGTCAAACGCAGCGTAATCTAGTTCGTGCTAATAGCTTTTAATCCTGGAAACAAGGAGAGTCTAGTCGTTAAATGTCTATTTCAGATGTCTAAGTGAAATCTCATCTGAAACCAGTGCTTGGGGTGCTGCGGTGGTGCCTTATCATTGGCTCATTCCACCAAAATGGCTGGTGAATAACGTTAACAGATGGGGAAGTGAAGGAGGTCTCAAGGGCAAAACAACTGAAGGTGATCACAGTGAAAGCTGTCTTCCATTACGTTCTGGGCAACAGGCAACAAATGAAAGCCCATCGATCTGTTCTGAGGAGGGGCTCATGGAACAGTCACGCCACCTGACACAGAGGGGTCAGCGTTCACAAAATAGGCTCCGCCCACCTCTCCTCCCTGCTCCGGGAGGCCAGTGCCACCTCGTGGGAATCATGCTTTCATTTGTAAGGCTGTCACATGAAGAATCCCTTATTTTATGAACAAATATCACCTCAGTCACTGTATCCTTAGCACTTTAAACCGATAAAACACATCCACTGCTGCAGGGTAAATGATCGCAGGATGTGGAAAGCACATGTCACATTAGAGGGATTCCACGTGCACAAGACACGCAAGTAAAACAAATGTTTTACTCCTTCTCTACTAACCCCATGCAAACTAATGCAAATCAGTGGCAGCTTGCATGGAGAAAATCAAGCATTATCTACTCTGCTCCACTGCAAAGGTCCCATAATACAGAGAGCCGAGAGAGAGAACCATGTGGGGCACTGCAGAGGTCCTGTTTCCTGTAATCCTTGAGAAGAAGTGTGCTCTCGACACCCGAGCAGATGCTCCTGGTGCTCACCCAGTCCTCAGAGCGTGATGTTTGGATCACCACACAACAGCGTCTCTTATTAAATGCCTCTGAAGGCAAGTCCCAAAAGCATCAGCAGGCAATCGGTATGACCCCCCACTCACACCGGCTCAGCTTGAGGAAAATGAGCCCACTGAGATTTTTTACATGGTATCTATTCTGAAAATCAGTCACCAGAGCTAGAACTGTGGATTTGAATCAGAACAATGTTTGCCCTACTGCATCAAGGGTCTATCTAGTACCACAAAATGGTCACCTTTCACCTTTGGCCCAAGCATCATTGTCATCAGCCAAATGAAAGTTTCTGTCATGGATGAACCTTTTAGGGTACTCCGGATCAACATCTGGTCCAAAGTTTGTCATCTTCCCATGATTCCTCATTGTATAAGAAAAGTGAAGTGATTGTCATTGTGAAACACTGTGTCCTCTGTGTCCTCTGCTTTTAACCATCACCCTGAGTGAGCAGTGGGCAGCGATGACAGGCTCCCGGGGAGCAGTGTGTGGGGACGGTGCTTTGCTCAGTGGCACCTCATTGGCACCTTGGCGGCTCAGGATTTGAACCAGCAACCTTTTGAATACAGATCCACTTCATTAACCGCTAGAACACTGCCTAGGCCACCACCTTTAAGTGCCTTGTTTGTATCTCATCTTCTGTCTTTTTCGATGTTATCATACGTGTTCTGTTCAATGTAAATAAATCCCAGTTTTTGTGTAAAGTTCTGTTAATGCATCCTCACCATCTCTCCCACCGCCGGCACCGTGACAGTTTCCAACTCCCCGATATGGGAACTCTCTTATGAATAGAAGTGATAGCATGTGGGGAAAATCACTCTTGGCATTTGGCAGATACAAATGTTGAAATAAAAACCCATCTGCAACAAAAATGGCATTCATCAATGTTTATGTATACCGCAAATTGTTGCATCCCAAGTTGTTACCGAGATGAAATGATTCAGTATTGAAAATGCAGCTGAAATTAACACTGAGAAAGAGGGCGTCCATCACCAGACACCACAAAAGAGCATCTGATCTAGATCCGGCGCAAATGTCTGCCATTCGTTTGTTTGTGCACTTGTTAAGCCATCCCTTGATCTTGCGAGGTGAACTGCTGCACCTCCACTTTGCCTGGGCTGAAAAATGAATGCAGCAAACAGGCGGCGCTTCAGGGCCCTCTCTCTCCAGCACTAAAGACCAACAAGATCAATTACTGCGAGGAGATGTTTCTCAGAGCTGCAGTACACAGAGCGACAGACAGAAAGAGAGAGAGAGATAGAGAGAGGGGGTACCTTAATGAGAGAGGTTTCCATTACCTCCATAAAAGGCATAAGTGAGTCACAGTGATGAAGCAGCGCAGTAATAGCCCCTTCTCCTCTCCTCCCTAATGACACTGGAAGTGGATTATGCCACCAATCCCACCATTCCCGGTGTTTATCATTTATGCAAATAATGTCAGCAGGAGAGACAGGATGCAAAGGGAGGGCCGCGAGGGGAGGGGAGTGTGGGTGGTATGCAGATGAGCAAATTGCCCTCCACCAATGACCGTTTATTTACATGCAAATAATCAATCTGGCCAAACGTGAGCCTAAAAGAATGGCGAAATATTTTTTAATATCAGCAGGACAGAGGTTAGTGTGGCCGTTTGGTGGTGGGCAAGGGTCTTTATCCCAGTGCAGGTGTGGGTTCATCTGCATCAGCCAACTCTTTCTAACGCGCAACCATCTGACTGAAGGGGATAAAAAAAGCATCAGCAGAAATATACACCGACGGCAATAATCCTCTGCCCTGAACACTTGCGCCATGAAATAAGCAAACGGGGCTTATCGCTGCCAGCCACTGCTCTTTTTAATAGCCCCGTGACAGCAGTCAGTTCAGCTCCAGCTTTTAAAAGCGCGCGCTTCGTCTGTCTACGTGTCGTGTGGTTAACCACTTTTTGGTACGGTTTCTAGGTGATGGCAGAGGCGGTTGGCGGGATGCTGAACTCTGGTTCTTTATAGGCAATGAGGCATTAACACTCCGATAACTCTCTGCTCTGTTACGCGGAATCGAAACCAATCACGGAGCCCAGGGGGGTCCCCATCGTCTCATACCAGTACGCAAAGACAACAGCAGCAGGGACCTCGTCGGTAACTTTAAAATGGTCAGATTGGGGAACTGAGACGTTTCATTAAAATATCATTTCTCATCAGGACCAGAACTCTATTGGAAATTGTCACTGTGTTACATTTTACAATGTTTCCAATTTACATGTAACAAAATCCTATATTTTGTTACTAATGTGTCATAATCTATATGGCCACGTACCCGGAACTCTAGGGATTTAAGTGTTTTAAACAGCCAGGCAACATATTTAGAAGGCCCTTAAACAATTATTCTTGCATAATTAATCAATTCCATGATTTGGTGCCACAGAAACTAATTCATAATCAGTCAAATGAATTTTACGGCACTGTGTCACCTCTTGAGCGTATTTCTGATACACATCGCCTCCATGGCCTTCCTGGACACGCACAAGACCGCCGCTTATCATTCAGGCCATTTAAATAGTGCACTGATGAAACCCCACGCCCCGGCACAAAGATGCCAGGCCAAGGCGTCCTGGCTGTTTGCAGTATTCATAGCTCAACAGCAATGCTGTTTACACCATTCTGCAGAGTGGGTGGAGGGACGGCCGTAGCGCTTACGTACCGGTTTTACGATGAATGTTACAGCCATTACCCGTGTTCCACTTAGGCTAATCCTCATCGGTAAATCCAACTGCATGGCATAAGGACGTGAAATGCTCAGAAGGGAGTGAAGGGACTGTGTAAATATCGCTTGTTGACACAGGAGAGTGACGTGCTGTGTTTCACCAGCCCTACGGAGCGGCTATAACTCTCCCACCCTCCAGCCCCCACGTTGTCACACTGGGCTCATTCAAATGTATGTAAATAAAGGAGTCAATATTCCTCAGCCCTCTGAGCAACCGAACAGTCCCCCCCCCCCCTTTTTTTTTTTTCCACATTATGCCGAACAGAAAAAACAAGCTTTGGTGGAGTATGAATACGAGGGCCTTCGGATTGGATCCGTCAAGTTTGCAGCCCCTCATGACTAGACAATCACCACTTCAGTGGCCAAGGCAGACTGCCAGCTCGGATTTTCCACAATGCTCACGGCAGCTTGGACACTGTCAAGAAATGTCGCGTGCGAGCATTCAGCTACCTCCGCTGCGCTTAATGGGAGACTCCCGAGTCTAGTGCAATGCTCGGGCACACACTGAAACGCTTAATCAGGTCTACGGCGCGAGGCGGGAAGAGGGGGTGGGCTTCTAGTGAACACGCTCTTCTGTGACTGCACCTTTGCAGGGAAAGATGGCAGGCGGGTCCCCCAAGGCTGTCTCAAAGCCAGCCCGGCACAGCCATCCGTGCCAAACCAGCTCTGCCTCACTCTGACAGACACACACAACACATCCCAGCAGACCTGACATGAAGATCCAGCTTGTTAGTATGTATCACAAAAGCCACTGCTCTGCGCCTCGCCATGCACAGTCTGGCTGCCATTTCACAGACAGAGGAAAAGGAAAAGAGGAAAAAAAAAATGGGAGAAACAGTGTTCCTCCACGGAAGGCTCTGGAAGCAACCCCCCCCGAGGCAGGTGGAAGCATTATCACGAGGTACGGCCATTGTGCTCGCATGAGGCCATTTCCTCTGTGAACTCTGCTGCTTTTACTTGCTTGACAGTGTGGGCTGGACGCCGGGTCAACTTGGAAGAGGGAAGTTGGACACACACACACACACACACACACACACACATGAAAAAAAAAAAAACCTACAAGACCCACAACTGGTAACGATTTTTTAATTCACTAAACTGTTATGTTGCTGCTAACAACCAGATGATAACAGATAATGTTTGTTTATGGTTTTTATGGTTTACAGTTCGGTTTTGTGTGTGTGTGTGTGTGTGTTTCTCCCCCATTGTGGTGTTGGCAGGGTTTGGGATACCCCCAGGCCAAGTTTGCCATTGTGAGCAATGTGTTGTGGGTAACACTAGTGGTGCATTCACAAATCTGGTGCAAAAGTGAAAGCCAAACAGTTCTTTTTAGAGTTTTTTTTTTTTTTTTTTTTTTTTACTATTCCCAAGAGCTCTTCTAAGAGAATAAAGGCTCAGTTGGCCAACACCGATTTGCTCGCCACACTGTTTTATTACAATATTTAATATTAAACATACGAAAATATAAATGCATCCAGCTAACATAATTTACCATTTAACACTACAATTAATTAATGATGGTTCTTATAAGGGTTCTTGTTTCCCAGCGGAAATGAAAACTGACAGCAATTCGCATAAATCACAAATATAATAACTGCTTTGCCCCCCATGAATGGCATTTTAAGGAAATGCAATTTGTATTTTCACCTTGTCCATGTTCAAAGGTCGCAGAACAGAGCAGGATATCTCCACTCCACCTCCATACGAACCATAAACGATCATTCCCATTCATCAAAGTGCCGGTTTCACCCTGCTGGATTCAAGGTAACCACCCATAGAGACAAAACAAACACATGCAAATATAACAGCGTAACTGAGGAAGCTCTTTCACTAATGCTGTGTGTTAAAGGTCAAACTGTCACTACGCCGCCAGGGGCAAAGTCGCTCTTGCGCTGAACTGATGGTTATTTCTTTGAGTAAGCGAGGTGATGTTTTGTGAGCACTTTGCACGGTGCCGTGACAAGAGGTGTGTGAGAAGGAGGGTGCTACTTCACGCCACCGCTCAGTTCATTACAGACGTCCTCGACAAGGCGCCGGTTCTCGGGGGAACCTTTCAGGAACACGATGCCACACGTCTCTTTTTTTGTGTTTAATTCATTTCATGTCTTTAACTATGCGCAAAAATGGCAGAGGAATGCGTTGCAAGCCCTTCCATGGGCAAACTGAACACTTTTCAGGGAGAATAAAATAATCACTACAAACAAGTAATTCCTCTGACAGATAGGATCAACTTGGGGTTTTGAAAAGGGTGACCAAAAAAATATAGAAAGCACTTTGAATTATTGATCACCTTGGAGCAGGACGATTTTCAGCAGCTCGGCTCCTTTTATCAATCATTCATGTGGTTTCCAACGAAAACACTTCACTCCCTCGAGTATCGAATCTCACTTGAAGGTAGAGGGCCTGCAATCAAAGATCTCAGTGATTCTGGAGAGCTAAAATACTCTCATCAGGCAATTAGGCAAAACGTAGTCCTGATACGGAGACAAGGCATCAACATGCTGAAGCATCCCAGGGTTTGATAAAGTGGACAAATGCACCGTCATATCGTACAGCTCTCTTTATTAATATAACAGTAGTCTTTGAAGGCTGAACAATTGGGAGAAAAGTTGCAAAAGCGCGTTCTATTAAGTTGTCCAAAGGTCAGCAGCATCCATGATGCCGCCCCGCCGGCGTTCTCTTCAAAGCGATTCCAAACACCGAGAATCAAAGGATGTGCTCAGATGAAGAGCTACACCAGCCCACCGCAGGGGGCCACTTACACATCACCCACACACACACGCACACACCAACGTCTACGACCCATTTAGTCACAGGATGCCCACGCCATGCATGCTCCACACAGGATTCACACATGTGACCTTGGGGGCGCGAGGCTGCAACGGGCGTGGCCCGCCTTTTCTTAAAATGAGATGAGCCAGGATTGACAAATTGTAAAATAGTGTAATGACATGCATTGAACTGCTCCAGGTACTGGACGTACGCCGTGTTCCGAGACACGTCCTGTGATTAAGTCGACCAAATCACTGGGAAAATGCTGCTGTTCTCGGTTTAGATTCGTACTAATGCCGCACTCCATATGTACCCGTTTATTCAGCGGAATCTCTCAAACGTGCACATTGGCATTAAACGCGCATGCTGACGCGCCCTTTTTTCTCTGGAGCCAAAAGCAGGTTAGAGAGGAGAGAGGCGATCAGTTACTCAAACGGTAGGGTCGGATGTCAAACCCTGCAGTAAAACAACACAGTGGTCTGGGAGGTGAATAATGCACAGACGATTCGCGGGACTCCCTTTTCTTCAGAGGTGCCATATCTCATCACGACCTTAAAGGTTATCCAAAAAAGCCTTACACACCCCGGATAAGATTGGACTCTCCAATCTTAGCAGCTTCCTTTCCAGAGCATCTCCTGACCTTTTGGTTTCACCGTTTATCAAGGATGGGGCATCGCTAGCGCACCTCCGCGCCGTATCTTGTTTATTCCAGCACCCTTGGTTGTTAACCTCGGTTTTTAAAAGGCAGTGCGGTTTATTCCTGAGAGGAGGATGGTGCGAACCTCATATTTCACACTCAGCCGGGATCAAATTGCACACAGAACCGGAGCAGAAAAGGATTTAGCTGCGCCGAGCGGTTCAAACAGCAACGGCGGGATCTTTTCCATCTGAAAGACAAAATGCTGAAAAAGAGCGAACATCGCTGCCTCCTCGTCCGCACGAAGCACCTGAAGTTCCGGACGGTGAAGAGTTAAGGCATCTCTCTCTCTCTCGCTCTCTTGCTCTCTCTCTGCGGACGGTGTGGTAGATCATGTGACAGGGGACGGCCATTCCACGGCCTCTCTAATCTTCTGTGTGGCGTGACTATCAATCACGGCTACAGCTGATGCTCAGACACTCTCCGCCCGCCTCCCGGGTCCCCGAGCCCGGGCTCGAGCTGCCAGGCCTGTCACTGTCACCACGCCGCCCGCGCCGCCGTCTCAAGGACGAGACACGAGCGGGAACGCCGGTGTTTGCCGGGTCGCTGGCACGTTGCTGTGATGTGTAAATGATTCACCTTTTTTTTTTTTTTTTTTTAAGACACCAAATATAGAAAGCCGACGGTTGATTTTTGTTAGAGTGGATAAAAGTGACACGTGGCCGTCGTACGAACGCGGAGATGAAGATCAAATCCAAGCACCGCGTTAGCGCCGCCAGTCATCTAGAAGGGCGTGTTTTTTGACAGCGACCTCTCCGCCTGCGGTCCTCGACCCGGCGCTCTGCCTTTTATTCGGTTGATTCCGGCCCGTCAGGTGCGGGAGCTGCATCCCGTGTGTACGAGAGATCGGCCTTTTCTTATTGCATTTACTTGACCTTGTAACTAAAACTAATTCCACGACTGCTGCAAGTAGACCACATGATCTGATAAAATAATAATAATAAACAAAAGTGAAGTGATTGTCACATGTGATACACAGCAGCACAGCACACGGTGCACACAGTGAAATTTATCCTCTGCATTTAACCCATCACCCTGAGTGAGCAGTGGGCAGCCATGACAGGCGCCCGGGGAGCAGTGTGTGGGGACGGTGCTTTGCTCAGTGGCACCTCAGTGGCACCTTGGCGGATCGGGATTCAAACCGGCAACCTTCTGATTACGGGGCCGCTTCCTTAACCGCTAGGCCACCACTGCCCCCCAATGGGCCTGGGGTCACTGCTGCTCTGTTTTGCCATACAGCTGCTGCTCTATTCTGTACACTGCCAAAGTACACGCACTTCACGCCATATTATGTCCATATTACTGTGGGAATGGGCAAAGGTCGACAGAGGTCATTTACACTAGGGCGATAAAAAAAATGAGCACATAATTCCACCAAACATGAGGAGTGAGGTGCAGCGGGCTGTCGGGATCGTGAATGTGCCCCCAGCGGCAGCATTTTTACACTTTCGCTGGTGTAACTCGTGAAACAGTGGACAGCGCAACTTTATCATTGTTAAACACATTCAGCCAGTGGCAGTGGTATATGCAATTATTACATAAAAACAATTACTTCAGATAATTGCAATTATTTAATTGTTGTAATTGTCTTTGACTGGTGCTTGTTCAATGATATAATTTCCTTGCACTGTTCCTCTTTTAATCATATGTTCCAGCATCCAAAGCACATAAATAGGCCCTAATAACTGTAAAATGAGCCGAGAAGAAAATGACTACTAAATCCTTATTATCTGCAATTAATTGATTTATTTCAATGATGTTTTATTATCAGCTAAAACTGACAGCCCAAGTGTCATGGTATGAACATATACAGACGGAGAGCTGCATTAGTTATTATCACCATTTTCTAACACAGCCAATGGCCTTGTTTACTTAACTTGTGCACACGGATTATGATTCCCATCAGCAACACGATAGAAGTGATTGACGGTGTCGATAGGAAATATCCTGAATACTGTGGCTTGTTTTGTTTATCCTCCATTTTTCTTCCCAGGAGCTAATAAAAGAATTCAATGAAAAAGTCAATCTCACATCTTCCACTCGAGCAATCACGCTACGTGGCTCACATTAGGCATCATCTCTGCATGCACGTTAGAAAAAGTCTCTCAAGTGTAGCGAATCAGTGAGCAGAATTTAGACATGCTTGACATTCCTGAGGAGTGTGAGCTGCCGTCTTGTGTAAAGATAAAACCACAAGGCAGACTCCGGGGGTGCGGGGGGGGACGGGACCTAATGAACTGCCGGAGCTGCGGGTATGAAAAACAGATCAATCTGCTTTATCAGCTAAAGCCTCCGAGCTGTATCTAAAAAATCTTCTACATGCTGACAAATTGCTCGCCTCCTCCAGCAACAATACTTCCCAGCCCGGTTTTCATAAAACTTGGCCCGCTGTGAAGAGCATTTCTGTCAGACCGGCAGGTGCGAGGAATTCCATCTTCTCTCCCTCCCTCCCTCCCTCCCTCTCTCTCTGAATAAAACGAGCCACAAACCAACACTCCATTAAAGCGAAGGGGAGGTCGCTTATTGCGCCGGGTCCCCTCTGTTAATTAAGCGCTCGCTCCGCACTTTCGGCAGGCCGGGTTATTCCCTCCGGTGATCGCGCTCATTTAACAGTCAAAATGCAATACGCCTCTGTTCCTCTCGCAGGCGCGATAACAATCCGAGTTAAAAACGCACCTTTCGTCCTCAACAGGTGTGTGTGTGTGTGTGTGTGTGTGTGTGTCATTTGCTGGATGAACGGAGCTTTTAAAAAGTATAGTTTTCTGCATTGTGTGAGGAAGAGTTTTCAAATGCAACGTCTGCGAGGCCACTTGGCATTTGCATGGCTCTCTGCGACAGGACAGCGACGCAGGGTGACAAATGTGCGCCAGAGGGGGGAGGATCGGAGGCGAGTGCCAGGAACCAGGGGAGATCGGACGCTCCGCAGTGTTTATCAAACAACGCACAAGGGCCAACGCGAGGACATCGTGTACTTTGTCATGTTTCTGTCAGTCTGGAAACCGGTCGGGCCGGTAAGTGACGCTCTGGGTTCCTGGGGCATTCCTCAGAAGCTCGCCCCACAGCACCTGAATGTGGCCAGAATTCAGACATTCGGCAGGGTAAAACCGCCAGCGTAATTGCTTCCTCGTTTCACGAACACATGAAATAAAACAACAATGGCATAAATACACAGATTGAGGAGCTGCTGTCTGTGGGTGTGAAGTCATTATTCAGATGTCCATGATTTAGTGTCACAGCTACACATGTCCTCATTACAGTAGCAATGGCACAAAACAAATTATTGGGGCGTACGTATGGGGCGTGTCACGCCCAACTGATTGCTCTGCACATTTTGTGGTGGCTGCGGCTGAGGTTACATGCCTGGGCACACTAGACAATACCCTGCAACAACTTTTCAATTAGGTCAGAACAAAGCAACATTATCATGAATGTAAGAATATCATCATATATTCATGTTACGTTAATACTAGAATTTAGAAAAATATTAAACAATATAATTTACATCTAGACAACTGAAAGTGCATGTAGACAATATGGAGGGGTGGAAACATCTAGGCTACAATACAAGAATACGAGACGTGGCTGCCGAGGACAGAAACAACTTTTCCCCCCTCCTCTTAAATCCAATTGAAATGCTTTCAGCCATCGTAATGATTTACAAAGTGACGAGTCAAACAGATTTACTGTGACAGCCTGAGAGGCACCCAACACAAACACAATTACAGCTCACGTGGCCCCGGACGTCCTCTCCGGCCCGCCACGCCCCACCTGAGGCGCGCACACCCCCTCCACCCAAAACAGGAGGCGCGCGAGCCGCAGAGCGGGCCGAGAGGCGGCGAGGGAATGCCGTCGAACCGCAGCCGGAGGGCCCCGGAGGCATCGCACAAGGCTCAGACTAAATACACACGTTTTGTATCGTGATACGCAGGCAAAAGGGAACGAGCGACCCCGACAAGCAAGCCAGAAAGCCCCGGTCGAGGGGGGAAAGGACGGCAAAGCGCAAGTCTTGTATTGGCCCCGCTTTTAAA
The DNA here is from genome assembly GCF_900700375.1 of Denticeps clupeoides. NCBI lineage: Eukaryota > Metazoa > Chordata > Actinopteri > Clupeiformes > Denticipitidae > Denticeps > Denticeps clupeoides. Next base: position 10,194,334 of record NC_041714.1, read on the forward strand.
CGGGGATTTTATCCAGCCGAATGTTAACAGAGCGTCTCAAGCACGGGGCAAACAGAGAACTGGGCACGCCGTCTTCACCGGCTCATTAGCAGAGTTGCGAGGGGCGCACGCATTAGTCGTCTTAATTCGGCCCCCGCCACGAGCAACAAAGCCGGTGTCGGCGGGGTCGTTCTGAGGAAAGTGACGCGTGTTTGTGGTTAGCAGCCATCCAAAGGGAGAAAAATGCTGGTGTGGGGATGTTGGCAGTGGGATTGGTGAGAATTCTTCAGGAGAGGAAGCCTCGGGGCATTCCGCTGCGACTTTCTCCTATCCCGCCTCTCCAGAACTCCAAAGGCATTCCAGGAAAAAGACGGAAAAAAGCTCAAATAAAACCACAGCCTGCCTTCTTCAAACCCTGAAAGAGGACCAGGTCAACAGCCCCGGCCTCGATGACCGATCGGGCCCCATCGATTAGCCGGACGGCCACTTTCAGCGTCCTGGGAAGGAGAGCGGCGGCGTGCCGATCGGCGGTGGGGGTGGGGGGGGCGGTCTCCGGCCCCTGCTGTTTACCATCAGCAGCCTTCGGTACAAATTCGAGCTGGCGTGAGCCATCTGTCCCCGGTGACCACTTACTGCAGATGCAGAGTCAGGATCTCAAACGACCCGCCGGCCTCTGAGGACATCAGGCTAACATGCAACGTGCCACCGGCGTGCGCCGGCAACAATCAGCGGTGAGCCAAGACCCTGTCACCGATGCCGCCATTCTCTCTCCCTGACAAGTAAACGGCCAAAGAAATACACCAGAGGAACCCGGAAGAGCCTTTCCAATGAAGATGTCTGCTGGAAATATGTTCATTATCACGCACGCTTTTGATGCCTCGAATCGTAAAGCGGTCGCGTCTAGTTTGTCAACAGTTAATTAAAAAGCACCGAGCGACAATAGCAAATATTGTTTGAAGAGCGTCCCTGGCCGGCGCCGCACAGAGTACCGCTGGCTTCTCCGGAACACGCGCGATTAGTTCAATCTCATTACAGCGATGATAAACGATCTGGGAAACAATGGCTTCTGTCTTGCTAAAACAGGAAAAGTCAATGTCAATGATTAACAAATAAAAATTAAAAAAGGCATCTTAACAGGAAGGACTATGTTTCAAAATGCGTTGTTATAATAAGAAGTACCGATTATCATCCTGGTCGAATATGGAATCCAACATTCAGCATATTTACTATTATTAAAATCCAATTGTCCAAATCCATAACCGTTGTCCATTGCCCACTGAAAATTTGGCCACAAATGATTACTAAAGGCACCAAGCAAGAAGCGGGCCCTCATTTGGCCCCTGTGATGACGTGTAGGGGGGCACGACACCCCTTTTACAGTATTTGAAAAGCAGAGAGAAATGAAAAGACGTGAGCACATAACCCTGGGAAATCTGGGGGACGGGGGGGGAGAGACAGAAAGACGGGGAGAGACGCTTACCTGGCAGGGTTGTGTCTCCACCCCGCCCGCCCCGCCCCTCGCGCGGGCCACAGTGGGCGCGCCGCGATGGAGCGGGCTGCCCTCCGGCAAAGACCTTGCATCCGCACGGAGGCTAATGTCACATTTTCTCGGTCTCCCCCACCCCGTTCCGTCAATCCAGGAAGCCGTACAACGCGTGCACTCCCACTTCATTTGCTTTGTCAGGGAACAAGGAAGCATGAATTCCTCGAGGCCACGAAGAACGTCATTTCACCGCCATCAGTCGCTCCAGCGGCACGGTCGCGGTGGCAGCTCCTCAGGTTCACCGTGACGTTTCGAAGGAGAGGTAGCATAGTAATGAACATCAGCTATGGAGCATGTTCCCTGTCTCGTCTTTGCATGATCAGCCTCTGGTTTTCTTCTGAACTGCTTTAGCGGGACTTGTGCAGAGATTGTAATTCGTCGTTGGAGCCGTCTTGGCGAGAAACGTGCAGGTGGGGTGAGCGTGGAAAAAAGCGTCTGACCGCTGGCGGGATCGCTGGGCGTCGCTGAGGATTCCGAGGCCTTGCGTCGGGGAGGCAGAAATAGGATACCGCCGCCGCGACATCCGCCGCGTTCATTTTTCCAGGGACGTCAAATCAAACATGCATGAGCCCCTGACAGCGCGGGCCCCAAAGTCCCCATCAGGAGGCAGAGCACTTAGCGGGACAGAGGCGCACTGATGCTGCACACTACTCCGCCTTCCCCTTTAGGCCACGCCTCCAACCAGGCGCTCAGCCGCTGCACGGGCCCTCTTGAGGGGACGAACTCCGGCGGTTCAAAGGTCACATGTCAACTCGAGGAAGATTTAAAAGGCATCAAAAAAGCCCGCCGCCGCAGTGGATGAATACTTTATGCGAGTAATTTTAATGAATTCCCTAATCAATTGCCATGTCGGAATGGAGATTGGCCGTTGCATTATTCATGAGCGCGCACAAGGCGTGCCGCCAGCCAGTCAGGACTCAGGTACCCGGCACTCGGCCTCGAAAAGTAATACAGGCCCGCGGGTCACATGGCCCGCGCTGCACGCGGCCTCGGCAACAAAGGGCGAACTATGCTGGCGAGTGGGTGCGCGTGGCTGGTGGCGCGGCCGTGATGAATGAACGCGGGCCAACTATTTCGCAACTCGCCACAGCGGCGTGCTCGCAGTTAAATGTCAGCCTGTCAAAACAGTGATCAGTGCGCCGCAGGTTTTTACAAAAGGCCGGGTCGCGTTACGGTGGTTCGGACCCGAGCGGCTCTCGTCTAGGCGCTGCTGCGCCGCGGTACACATTACAAACAGGTATCGCGACCAGACGTGGTGAAGGCGACACGACGACATAAGCACAACGTCCGTCGGTGACCTTCCCGTCAACTCTAACCACGTGACCATGCCCGGGAAAACCGCTGCTTCACTACTTCAGGCGAATGCTAACGCGAAGGAGCGTGCAACGCGTCAGTGGCATCCATGCAATGGTGACTTACGCATTTCATCGCTTCATTTTCATTAACACCAACTTCTACCACATCCAACGCGCCTTATTGATGGGTCCATGTGACGTCACTCGAATCAGACATGGCTAAAGCTGCAGTGTGCAAAGAAGATCCAGTCTTCCATCTGACCCCAAGAGACCCTGGTCTGCAGACCAGAGTCAAACTGCGATTTGAGAACCCGCCTGCAAGCGTGGTGTTGCACAGCTCGCATTCAATGCGCCCTTTGTTGGGTGACTGCTGTGAGTTCAATGTCCTTAACTCTGAATAGGGGAAGATCGGGCCGACTGGTGTTTCTGCCCCATGGTAACTCAGGCCCCTCAACCAGGGCCCCACAAACGGGGGGGAAGAAAACAGCCCCCTTCCTCCTTCCTCCTTCCTCTCGCTCCCGACTCATGTCGGAAAAGCCATCGAGACACGCATGGCCCAGGTGAACACAAAAAAAAACCTGCTTCAAAATAACACTAAAACTCAAGCAAGCCAGATGTAACCCTACACGGCCCCTTGGTCTGTGCAGGAAGTGTTTTGCTAAGACTGCTGAAATACACTAACGTGCAAGCTGCCTTCCAATTAGGTTTTTCCAAAGATTCGGCTGATTGTTCGGCAGACAGTGCTCAGGAAACTGCTATTCTCTGGAGACTGGCGGCCATTCAAAACCTTTGCTTAAAACCAGTCTGCAGAGTAGAGCGTAGGAGACGTTTAGAACGGTGTCCAGCTTCCCATCATTAAGCAAAATTCTTCACTCGGGAAGAAATATTGGTCCGGCTTCTTGTGAAAAACCACAGCAATGTTCTTTTGAATCTTGGTGCAGAAACCCATGCAAAGCAACAGATTTTTTTTCCATTAAAAGTGTATAATAATCACCAGTTGCAGCCGCAAATGAATTCATCTGCTGCGTAAACTGCCAACAGGAATAAACATATTCTGTTTAAAACAGAGTACGTTTATTCCATGTAATTACCACTGCAGTAACATGTACTTTCTTAAAAATTATACATCGGCTTTCTGGGATGCTGTTCATGAATGATGACGAGTTATATCAAAAACAGAAGAAGACACTCTCCGTGTAGGCAGGTCAGCGGACATCGTGTTACCAGAGTGTGGAGTACATCAGGGAACCACCCTCGGCCTGCCTTCATTTTCATTAATAAAGGGGTTCCCATCGAGGAATTACTTCCAATCATCACAGACTGACCAGAGAAACTCCAACGCAAACTTTTTGCCAATTTTTTTTTTAAAGACTTGGTCTACTAACCCAGTCAAGAGAACGTTGTACTAATAATGTTTCCTATGACTAAATTACCATGCCGCTGAAGTAAACCCCTCTGCGGTGGATTTTTTAGCACAGAAGTGCGTGTTAAAACGCTACGGTCGAAGTTGTCGAGAGCAAAGACCCTTCAAACTCCGGAGCAGTATCCCGAGAACCATTTTCCGGAGGGAACCTCTTCATTTTCAGTCCCGCGGTTCGATTTGCGTGATGAAATTCTGGCCAGGCGTCGTCGCGCCCGGGAATAAAGTATTAGCAGTTCGCCTCAGGTAAGTGGCGGCCCGACCATTACCGCGTTCGGGGCTTCCGCGTAAACAGACCCCGCCACGACCCCGGCAGCGGACTCGAGACTAAACTCCTGGACGTTTCCCTCCTCTTTTTACTCTTATTTTTACCCGCTCCGCGCTTCTCTTCTCCACACCGGCGTGGCCGGGCAGACGTCCCGGACGCCGAGGCTTCCCCCGCCGGTCTTGGCCACCTCGGTGTGCGGTCGTTGCGCTCTCGGCAGCAGTCCGCAACGCGGCGCGGTCCCGCCGGCCGGTCGCCAACAGCAAATCCAGTCCCCTGGCCGGTGTCACGAACACGACTCACGACCCGCGACCCCCTCGGCCCCGGACGAGGAGCCGAACCGGGCGCTCGCCGGGCGGGCGACCTCGCCACAACGTGCCCCGCGCAGCCCCGCACGGGGGGCGGGCAGGCGGGCGAGTGCTGGGTGGACGCGGCAGCTCTCTGGAGTTAATAATACTAAAAAATATACCACATTCACCAAAAAAAAAAAAAAAAAAAACCATCCGAGGAGGGCATTTTCACGCACAATGCCCACGTAACAGAGCAGCGGCTGTTCATTCATCAGCGCCGCGAACGTGGGAGGCTGAAATGCCCACGTTTCTTCGGGATCCGTGGGATCACGGCGCTCCCGGTGTCAGGTCGGGACCGGCGGGTCGGCGAGGTGCGAGCACACCGAACCCACGCCGAGACGCGCGGAACACGACACGGAAATTAAGACGCTCAACTTACTTTCAAAATCAGGCCCCGAAATCGGCGCGAAGCACAGAAAATCCTCCGTGTTCCTCAACTCGTTGTCTTCTGTCACTCTTCTTAGTTATACATACATACATACACAGATACATACACATATATATATATATATATAATTTTTGTTTTGTGCAAAAAGAAAAAGGCCGAGATTAAAAAGGCGCACTACGCTACGTTTCCGCAGCGTGTGAGCGCCTGAACCAACTAACGCGCAGCGCGGTGAGTTGGAGTGTCAGGTTACACTGGCTGTTCCCTCACACCGAGACCGGCACGGCAGCGGCTGCCCGCAAAACGCGTCCCAGATCTCACCATCCGTCTATCTAGCTGTCGATCTATCTATCCATCTATCTATCTATCTATCTATCTATCTATCTATCTATCTATCTATCTATCTATCTTCTAGCAATTAATATATGCAAATAACGTTCTTGGCAGAGATTCATTATTATTATTATTATTATTTTTATTTTTATTATAAGGATGGTAGTAGCCTAGTGGGTAACACACTCGCCTGTGAACCCAGGTTCAAATCCCACTTACTACCATTGTGTCCCTGAGCAAGACACTTAACCCTAAGTTGCCCCCCCCCCGGGGGGGGGGGGGGGGGGGGACTGTCCCTGTAACTACTGATTGGAAGTCGCTTTGGATAAGGGCGACTGATAAATGCCGTAAATGTAGTTATCATTAGTAGTAGTAGTAGTAATAGTATTGTTATTATCAGGTTCGGCTCCTGCCGTGGTCCCGCATTAAGGCGCGCCGCGCTCCGTATTTTGCGACTCGCCGGTCTCCCATAGAAAAAGCTCTGAATAACAAAGACATGTTTGAGAGCAGCAGCGGCGGGCTTGGCTGAGTGGTGACGTCAAGGAACAATGACTCCCAACAGCACCGAGACGCGGGCGCGGGCGCGCGCACGCACACGCACGGACACGCGCACGCACCGGCTCCCGCAGCCAGGCAGCCAGCGCCGCTCGACTGAACTGCCCGGGGGGAGAGCGCGCAGTTCCGAGTCTCTAGTAGTGCATCAGATAGAATCAGTCTCCTCACACGCTGCGTCTGTGTCTGGCTCCCCACGCGAGCGAAAAATAGCTGCTTACGTCTCTCTCCCCCTCTCTCTCTCTCTCTCCCTCTCTCTCGGTTTTCCTTCCACGCAGGCCCGGCGTCCTCCTCTTACACCAAATGCGCCGAGTTCCACGTCTCCGTTACGCAGTGATGAATGAGAATTGATTGCATCCTTAATGATCCACCGTAGCAGACGGATATTTCTGAAAATGTAAAAACCGCTGCAATTACTGATATCGCACTCTTACATAATAATATACCAAACGTGCTCCTACGGAAACAGAACAATTCTATATCTTCTCTGCAAAATGCCATGGCAATAAGATATCAATGAGAATTTATTTTACAGACTGCGACTCGCCGAGTGCAATAAATAGCATTTTATTTCAATGTATTTTTTTGTTGTTGTTGCATATGGTCTGTTAAAAAATGTAAGTTAAAAAAAAAAAAACTTCTCGTGCATTTCCTTAATCCTAAGAATCTAGTTGCAGTACCCTTGGTGAAGAAATTGGCAGCACCGTGCGACACCCTTAACGTTTCCTTTGCAGGGCTTTTGACACTAATGCGCAGGGCCCATTCTCAGAACACCATGCTTCAAGGACACTTGTTCCTATACAGTTATCTAAGTTGGCAGGGATAAATCTGGCAGATGACATCATCGGTCACAGCGGCCATTCGTTTTATTTCTGCCCTTTTCTTAGAGGGAGATTGTGTTATTCTCCTTGGTAGCAAAGGTGCTGCGGACATTGTCATGCCAGACTTACATCAAATGCCTATTTGTCATTTCATGATCGTATACAGAATTCAGACATTATTTTTGTCTTTGAGGAAATGGGGTTATTTCAAAAGGTATTTCTGGTACAAATTAGGAGATGTGGTCATTATTAAGAGCCTGATGAAGACTGGTAGCCTCTCAGATGTTGGAATCTCCCCCCCCTCTCTCCTTTTTATTTTGAGACGCTTTGTAAATGCTTGAGCCACACATGGATTATCTCTGTGCAACATCGGTATCAAAGCTTGGATTGGGATTTAGCGATGGAGTCAAACGTTGGCCTCGTCGTCATAATATCGTGTGTTCTGGGTCATCAATCATGTTTTTGTGAAGTTGGTGAAGGGATGCCAGGGGCCCATGGGCTCCATTAAAATACACCGCGTCTCGCCAATGAGGAACACGCTTTAGTTCAAAGCCAGTTGTTGTAAGAGTCTCTGTGTTCGGCGCTGGGCCCTAAACTGCAGCTCTTGCATTATACGGCCAGATGGCTGCCAAGAAGATGGATGGATTATAGGTGGGGTGACTTCAGCTTGAATGAGTCCATATATACATTTTTACATACATATATATATACGCACACAGATGTTCAGAAGGGGATATCTCTGGTTGGTGTCTTTTCAGCCAGGACCGGCTTACCTTATTCTTTACTAAGTTAAACCCAAAAACTGCTGTATATACACATGCGTGTATAAGTATATATTTATATAGGCACAAGATGCAAGAAGGCAGACACCACAGGCATGTCATGATGCTTACTGAAACGTGTTGATGCGTCCATGGATGTTGTACCATTCAACAAATTCTCTGACAATCTCGGGAGAAGTGATCGATGCTGCTGGGCCTTCGTAGCTACATGATGGAGCGGGAGTTTCAGTTCTGCTGGCACAGGTTCTCACACATGAGCAGAGGTTTCACAGATTATTTACAGCCCTTTCCTGCTAAAGACAAACGCGCAAGGAGCCCACTGTGCAGAAATAAGGCCGGAGAAACACTGGATGAAACGAGGGGACGTGGGCTTAAGGATAAATGGCATTAAAGGCTAAAAGAAAAGAAAAAGAAAAATGCAGATAGCAGGCAAGACAGCGGAGAGATATTTAGGTGAGGACATAGATCATCCCCACAGAGAAAGGCAGAGGGACACTATTTAACCAGGCACAAGAGAAATCCACTTAAGTACACTATTGATTCCCCCACTACAGCACAGCGAGTCAAAGTAGAGGAGAAGTGAAAGAAGAGGTGGTGGAGAAGGAGAGTTTGTAAGGCAAGATAAAAAAATAAAAAATACAGACAGAAGCATCTGGCTTTTAGTCTCCAGGAGTGGAATAAGCCTCTCTCCCTCGCTTTTCTTTCAGTGAAAAATGTGAGCAGTGGCAGATAAAGGAGACAGGCTGTACCCCATGCTGACTGGCTGCACTGGCTTTACAGAGGGTAGAGGCAATCAATGTGTGCTCACAATAGAGCAGGAGCATTCGGAAAGCTAAACTGCCCCCTCGGGCCATGGAGAGGGTGGAGACGAGAATGAGGCCAAGGCACTGGGAAAGGGCTGGTGGTTTGTTTTGCACTTCCTAATGAAGAGAACGGGGACGGGGGCTGTTAAAGGTCCACACAAGACGGCTGAAAAGTGAAGTTGGCGTTCGGTTGCCTCTTAACTAATCCCCAGTATGTTCATGGCCCATATTTACATTGCCCCCATACAACTTTGCTGTGGGTTTTCAAATCGTTTCTTTTCTATTGTTTTATTTTGTGTTTTTTTTCCCATTCAATTCCTGAGGTCAATAAATGTTACTGTTGCGTGCTGCTGAACATGCTTCCTCTTTTTTTTTCTCTCTCCCTCTTTGTTTATGGTGTGGGTACTAATGGATATTTATAAACCAAAGCCCTTTCAAATTATTATTCAATGCAGTGCCTGACCTTGGGTGAGCAGAGCCGGGGCTAGAGAGAAAATTGAATAATGTCCCGCTCACCTTCAGTCTCATTCCCTGTAATAAACAGTAAGCGGGGCATTAATAAGCGTATTAGAGAAAAAAAGGTACAATACACCACAGGTTTCAGTGGCAACCAGTTCGGTACACTCTAAGTTCTATTGGACTTTTCAACGCTGGGTTTACGCTCAGACAAGTCAAACACTAACCTGTTATGTATAATGTTATCAACAAGAGATATGCAAAAAGTACTAATGAGTCTCTGTACATGCACACATACAAAAACATAATCTATGTACTGTTTGTGTTCTTCATTTTTTGTGTATAATTAATGAATATACAATCAGAAGGATTTTCAGTGACCGTTCATGGCTGACCTGTTGCCAAACCAAATGAAACTAAGCAGCCTGGTGAGACCTCCGTTGGCACTAAAATGCCAATAAAGCCTGTCTCGCTGTTATCTTACTCACACGAGATTTCAAATTGGCCCAGAAGAGCCTGTCAAGAAATGCTCGACTCCACAAAATTGGTGAGCAGATAATCTTGAGGAAAAAAAGTCTATGTGTTACATAGAGTTGAGGATGGACCACAGAGCAGGAAAATTGAATCTTCTCCAGAGGAAATAAATAAGGCCCTTGTCTGAGAGTGGCCGGCGTTTTCCCAGTGCCTTTCAATGCGTATCACATTACCGCAGCTCTGGCATGAGCAGACAGGTCCAGGATGAGAAATACCTTCCTGCATATGACATCATGTTGTTAGAACAGCTTCAGAGGACAAGCGGGCCTTAGTTTATGCTCGCAGCATCTGTATCTGTGATTCATGAGGGAAAGGAAGGTCCTGGGGCAACATAATCACATGCTGCAATCAGCACCAATCTTCATGTTCTGCCATTATACTGTAGCTGGAGAGGTGGTCCTTGGGAACTTGTTTTTGACAAACTGTCCTCTCCATTGAACAAACTTGACGAAATGTTCCAGATGTACTACTCCTGTCTTGACACGACACCTGCAGGTGAAAGTGGAATGCATTAAACCACTTGAGCGACTAATGCAGGGCATTGCAAAGGTGGACCTAGAGATACACTCCAGCCTTGGAAGTCCAGGCATGCTCCACGGGCCCAACAAGTGGGCGCTCCAGTCGGCCAATTAAGGCACAAGTGGCATGAAAACATGCTAATGAAGTTAATCCTTCAAAGGAGTGATAGCTCTCTGATGATTCAATGACAGTGATTCTAATGCCTCCCACCGACAGGCCCGAGAGAGAGAGAGAGTGAGAGAGTGAGAGAGAGCGACGAGGCACACAATGGCCCCGCTATGCAGCCTCTGAGATTGTGTCATTGTGTGGGTTGAAATTAACTCCCGCTCAATTCCCAATGAGGGTGGTCTTCCCTCCTTGCCTAGTGCTATGTTAAAAAGGGATGGGGTTGCCATGAAGATCTCAAAGTATTATGCGAGACAAATTGCGTCAGACGTGGAGGGATGACATGGTTTTAATGCAGTGGTTGTTTCAATCCAATTACATGCAGTGCTGAGAAGATGCTTGTTTTTATTTGACTTAATACTTTGACTTAATTATTAAATTCAATAATTATTTGTTCTCATCCTTGGAACCTTAAAATCACTGTGTGATGTAGGATGACAACTTCAAACTAGACTCTACGAGACTTGTCAAAGAAATGTAAAAGAGATAAGGCAGATGGTTAGTTCATCTTCCACCTGTTTCTGTTTTTTTTTTTTTTTTTGTGGAGGGGTGGGTAGGGTGCGGGGGCATAAAACATGCCATTGCTTGGTTTTCTATCCATCCAGGCTTGGCTTTCCCCCTGAGGAATGAGGGCATTTGGGAGGGTTCCAACGATACCACAGGGAAGACTGACACCTGCTGGCCAAGTTTCAGTAACAGTGTGGGGGTCCGAGCTGATCCAGCTCTGGGGCCCATCACTTCGGACGGTTCTTATCGGCAATGCGGGGCTGTTCTGAATTCAACAGTTGCAAAACTTCTCTAGACCAAAAACCTTTTTGTATGTGGACATCATACGCGTCCAGGAAGCCGTAGATCAGCAATAATGATATTGATGCAGGTAGCAGGGGGGTTAGTTTTAAGATTAGGACCTTGCGTCAGTGCACCTCTAATGTTTTATCATGTCTGACAATTAAAGATTAGTCTCCCTAGAACTCAGATGCAATTCATTTTTATGCCTGACTGTTATCGTCATAAGTTTTTTTTCACAATCAGTCTGGTCTCTGTTATGTCCAATTTTACTTCTACCTACCCTCAAAAAAAGAGCTTAGAATCACCTTTTCTCCCATTTGCCCATTTTTTACCATTATTGTAGTATCAAATGTGAGGCTTTATAGAATCAATGATCATAAACTTCATTGTTTACTTTAGACATCACATTACAAAAGCACAGACTGAAGTCAACAGCGAATGCAGCAGACGACGCCATGCACCTTTTTTGAAACTGATAAGCAGTCACGTAATGGCCATACAATTCAGTTCCATAATGACAGTATAAAAAGGGATAATAAAGATGGGAGCCACTCTCTGGTCCAGGCATCTATTGTCCACCCAGTGAAAGAAAATGTCCTAAGTACCAAAGAACTGCATAAATGTGTGAGTCATAAATATTATCTGTCACTCAGTATTTAAATATGCCTTTTTACTAAGCAAATTTAAACAGTGTATGAAAAACAGTTTACTCACAGCGCGTAGCTCAGCTGCAAGAGCGAAACAATGCATCTGTTGTGTTTGAGTGCCCATTGTCATCTCACAGGCAGAATGAATTCACATATTTTTTAGATTTTTGCTTGTACCATAAATCTGAGATGAGGCTGTTGATTGGCTCTGTAATTGGCTGTGATCTCTCCCAGCCATTGTCACGGAGGAGAGGGGAAACGGTGAGAGTCAAGTGTGATGGGGGTTCCTTTTACCTCAACATGCAGGCCGCAACACCGTTTGGGAGAGGCCAACCATTCCAGCAAACACCGCACCTGCCGTCTCCTGTGCATGAAAAAACGGAGCCGAGGAAAGTGTGCAACATACTTACCGTACACACTTGTGCTTGTTGTAGATTCCATCTAAGCCTTTGGGCATTTGGTCATATAACATTATCTAGTTCCGCTTCTTTTTGTTCTTCGAGTACCCAAAACACATTTGCTTTGTGATGCAATCTGCAACTATTGATTTTCCCAAAAATCTGAAGGGGAATGTTAATTTTCTGAAAACAGAGCTCCAGACAAAAAGTTTTTTTCAGAGTGCACGTAATTAAGATCCATTTTCAACCGCACGGCATGTTACTAAACCCATAAATTATTCTTGTATGAGAGTGTAGCTTGCATTCCGGTCACGGCACGACCCTTTAAACATGAAAACACACATTGCAAAACATTATGCAAGCTAAAATAAATACAGTATGCTAAGAGACCATTGCTAAATGCTTTGCTATAGACTTTGGATAGTCTGGATCAATGGCAGAAACATTACACAGCAAATTACTTTTTGAAAAATATGGGCGTACCAGCATGCGATGCGTGAACATCGTCACGCACTTCATTTTTCATATTGTCCACCCCCAACTGCTGTTTTTGTGACCATTTTCAAAATGGTTCACTTACTGTAAAACTCACAAGGCACATAGTGCAACTGGGATGTTTACTTATGCAAATCGGTATCACAATATTTCAAGTAATTATATAAGCTGTATCTTGCCTTGCATGTATTGCCAATTGGGCAGGGGTTGACATAGTGGGTAAGGAAACGAACCTGTAATTGGAAGGTGCCATGAGGTGCCATGAGGTGCCACTGGGTAAAGCACCGTCCCCACGCACTGCTCACCGGTCACCTGTCATGGCTGCACACTGCAAGTTGATGGGTGAATTGCAGAGGACATATTTTTCATTGTGTCACCGTGTGCAGTGTTTCACAATGACCTATTGAAACAGTGTGTTTATACTGAAATATATGGTCATCATGATTACTATGACTGCGGTGGGTTGCACCCAGTGTCCTGGTATGGACTCCAGCAGCCATGACCCTGATCAGGAATAAGAGGTTATGGAAAGTGAATGAGTGAGAAAAAATGTATTATGAACGGTGGCTGCATGGAGGCATGATTACAGCTGGTTACAGTTACAGGCCTCACACCTCCAAGAACAGCTTTATATCTGGCCTCTGGCTTTGTGGGTGCGGAGTTGGCATGCTCTCCCTGTGTTGGTGCAGGTCTTCAGGTTCTCCAGTTTCCATTCACACTGGCTGGATTGGTGACTGTCCATTGCTATGAGTGTTTGACTGAGTGTTCCCTGCAGAGGACTAGCCCTCGGACCTTCAGTAAGTCCCCCCAACCCCCTGGGCCGCAGGCTAGGGGTTAGGCATAGTGGGTAAGTTATTATGACCATTATTAGCCCCTTGGTGTGAAGTACACATACACAGTATGATTTTGGGGCTTGGCCGGGGTTCCTTTATGGTTCATCCCTAATGTTTTCCAGTTCAGAGCTCTGTGATCGCCACTTGAGTTCTTCCATACCATCTACTAATGACTTCAAGTCTGTTACTGTAATAAAGATTTTGCATGCTGCATGCCAATCACGTTTACCTTTAAACATGGAAAGAAAACTCTAGGTGAAGAGTTGTATTCCAAAGGACCAAAAACGTAACACAGCCTGGAATGATTGAAAGTCACTGCAGTGGCCCATTTTTGGCCCCTGAACCACTTGCACTCACTTCCCTCCTTCTGTCCCATTCTTTCTCATTTAGGACACTGTTTGTACAATTAACACACCCTGATTTACGTCATTACCGATGAAGACTGCACAGCAGGCGCCATTACCGCGCCTGCCACTCCACCTCTCTCTCTGCACCATCAATTTATTGTTATTGTTGGCAGTTCAACTGAAGCTGCTGTATTGATTTCTCACCCTGAGAGAAGATAAGGGGGAGAGTCGAGATGGATTCCATATCTATTATCTAATGGAATCCCTCCTCTTAGAAAGGCTATGGATTTTCTGCCATTGAACCTCAGAGAGCCGAAGTGTGTTGGGGACAGAGCAGCTCCCGCGGCCCAGAATAACTAGCGACTGGATGGATTAATGCATTCAGCACAATGCAGCTGAGAAAAGCTCAGAGGCTGTCCTCATACTGGGATTGTAAAATAACATTTTCAGAGTGGGGAATGCACTTATCATAAATGTTTATTGACCTGCAGGACTCCTAATGGCCTGGCTGAGGCAGCTATGAGCAGACGGCCTTGGCCCCATCAATCACTGAGAAGAAACAAACCACCAGGCCCTGGTGCACTGCACAGTGTAGCACAGGACCAGATGTGGCATCATGGCATTTTGTGCATATGCAGCTTTTATGCGCATTTCCCCCTCCTCGTGCAGTGATTTATTGTCGCTCGTTTGCTTTCCATGGATAATTGTCTTGAATTACTCCAGCAGAGTGTGGACGGAGTCGTGTAGGCTGGAGCCTAACTTGAGGGCAGGGTATAAAATATCAGCGTTATGTATTTAGGAATGAAAGAGGAAGAGAGGCCCTGGAGGTTAATAGGAAAGATAGGCTGCTGTGCCCATCAAAGTCGTCCCTTTGTAGGCCACTGGGTTCTGTGAGTTCCACTTGCACGATGGATAAAAGATAATCATTTCCAGGATTCATCATCACTGTCATATGGCTACTGCTGAAATGTAACACACGGGTTTATCAGTGCAGAGGGAAAAGCTTCTGCTACGGTCATCTTCTTTCTCCTTCTTCTTTTTCTTTTTTAATTTAAAACAGATCAGCATTGGCTGACCTGACACAAAAAAAAATCGGTATTTCATTTTAAGTATCTTGTGGGCAGTAAGTAGTATTTCATCCTCAACAAGGAGTGCCCTGACAAGCAAGTGGCGCCATCTTTTTTATGTCCTGTCCTGTGCCCTAGTCTGTGTGTAATATAAGATTTCCTTTCTGAGTAATTTCTTGTAAAAATGTGTGTGTATAATATCACACGCAGGCTAATAAAATATTAGATTTAGTCTCATGTGCTTTTCATTTAATTCAAATGCAATGCATCTCTAAAGAACAACCATTTTTATGTAAAATTACTGACACCGGGGTTAAAAACTGGTCTCTCTCACTACAAATTTTCGCTCAGTCTTCTATTTATTCCCTAGAATGTTCAGGGAGTTGAAAATCTGGACATATGTTACTACATGCCCAAACACATGTGCATTTATCACCCATTTCTCTCAAATTGTCTTGTAAATATGTCCTTAGTACAGTTTATTATAAGTGTAAGATTTCAGATTCAGATATACAGATATGGTATAAAGTCTATCTCTGCAAAATGAACATGATACAAGCAAAAAGTCAATTATTATATTTAGCATGCTTGCTAAAATGTAATGTCCTCCTGTTATGGTGGGTAATGGGATCTCTATTTTTCATAATCTATACACTAAATATTATTATTTAAAATGATTCTTACCTATGTGAAACTGTGGTGAGACATAGCACAATGTTACATTCGCTAGATTGCTAATCAGAATGCTTGAATTAAAGAGCAATATGTCAGTAGCAGGTGGAAGGGAGAACTTGGATGTCGTGCTGCACCTGGACATATGACGTATTGACAGGAGGGGGCTTAAATACTCCCCAAAAAAGAAATAGTGTGCTCGATAGCTGTTAATCATTACTTCACATTCTCCGGTATTTATATGCATTATCTCTGGGTCCTCTGAGCTTCGTCCGCTAAATTGGCCCTGGTGAGGATCCATTTTGTGTGTGAAGTACGCTGACTTGCTGGCTAAGTGAATTTTAGAAAATGGATGGACAGAATAGTTCTTTTGCAAAGAGATATAACAATGAAACGAGGGATTAGAATGACCATTTTCCAATTCAGTATATTACAAATGTCCTCTCTTGTCCTCAGCAGTGATTCTCGTCCATGCAGAATGTCTACCAGGAAGTTTAACGTCCCCGCCCAGACTGCTTACAGTTTGACACAATGACTATTAGGCCTTTAAGTCCCACCTGAGGATAATTTAGGCCAGTTTAGAGTAAAAATATCCTGGAAAACAAGTTCAAATTTTAAAGCTACATGTACATGTGCAGAGCACAGTGGACAAGGCACAATGAAATTCTTACTTGAATGCTTCTCCAAAATAACAAGAGAAGGGTTCTGTGGTTTCCTCCCGCTGTCTAAAGACATGCACACTAGGTGTAATAGTGACTCTAAACTGACTGTTGGTGTGATTGTGTGAGAGAATGGTGTCCTCTGGTGGGCTGGAACCTTGCCCTGGGTGAGTCTGCACCCTGCACCCAGTGTCCCAGGATGGGCTGCAGCAGCCTCGGCCATGTACAGTCCCCGACAAAAGTCTATTTTCTATTTTATAATGTATTTTATAATCTATTTTGTAGAAACACCTCCTATTAACCTGACTTTTAATTAATCAATTGGTGTTAGAAATAGCTCATATGAAATCTAAAACCCGTTCAAATGAATTAGTTTCACTGAAAAAAAGATTTAATCAAGACAGAAAGGTCAAATTTTGGCAAGACAAAAATTTTGTCACCTATACAGAAATTGAACAAATTTACTGCAAATACAAATTAAGTAGTGATGCTGTGAGATCCAAATTTAATATCTTGTATTACTTCCATGGCAAGGATTCATACAATTTATTAATGCATTCCTCCCAGAGTTTATCAATATTCTTTGTTTTCATCTTCCATGCATCTTCTTTCATCCTACCCCACACGTGCTCAATGATGTCTGGTGACTAGGCTGGCCAATCCTGGAGCATCTTGATCTTCTTCACCATTGAGGAACTTTGATGTGGAGATGGAAGTATGTGATGGAGCATCTTCCTGCTGCAGAATTTGGCCTCTTTTATGGTTGGGAATATAAAAGGTAGCTAAGGTAACCTTGGTATTTCAGACTATTGATGTTGCCTTCCATGTAACCCCAGACCATGATATTTCTGCCACCAAACTTCACTGTTTTCTGGGAGAATCTCAGATCCATGTGGGCTCCAGTAGGTCTCCCGCAATATTTGCGCTGACTGTGGTATAATTCAACAGAAGATTCATCTAAAAAATCCACCTTCTGCCACTTTTTCAGCGTCCATCCTTTTAGCAGGCTGTGGGCCTTGGCAAATGCCACATGGTTTTTCAATCATCTTCTGTTTAGTGCTGGTTTCTGGGCACTGATTCGACCATGGAGGCCATTTCAAGACAGAATCTGACAAACTGTTCTGGTTGACACAGGTACTTCAGGTGACCAGGTCTGCTGCAGTGGAAATAGTGCTGGCCTTGGATTTTCAAGCCAACCAACGGTCCTCTTGAGCAGTTGTCTTGTGGGGTCTGCCTGACCTGAGCTTGTCAAAAACGTCTCCAGTCTCTTCAAATCTTTTTTTATCCCCCGTACTTGACGCTGAGACACACTGAAGGTGTCTGCCACATCAGCAGTGGATCTGGTCTTCAGCCTCTTGATAATCAACACTTTTGTCTAAGGCTGAATCTTAGGCATGTTTGCAGAGGTCTAGTTGCAATTGATGTGAAGGTCTAGGTACTGGGGTTCTTTTTATACACACCTGACACCTTATTGATCCATTATTAGTCACAGATGAAGCTCATATGACAAGGCGACAACACATATCTTTGCAAAAAATTGACTCAATGGGCTTTACCAAGCATTCAATATTAGAATCCTTTTTGACAGTTTCATTTGGCACTGAAACATTATTACAAAAGCTGTTTGGAATAAAATGAGCCATTTCTTGATTAGAAATTTATTTCAGCAGCACTTGAGGTCAATTTGTACACAAGCGATAAGACTTTTGTCACGGATTGTATGAATGTACATATGGTCTCATAGATCTGCTCTACAACAAGGGGGGTAGTAGCCAGAAAATCACAAAGTCACAGGTTCAAACCCCACTTGCCACCATTGTGTCCCTGAGCAAGACACTTAACCCTGTCCCTGTAACAAAGGGTTTTGAGTCGCACTGAATAAAGGTGTCTGCTAAATGCCATGAAAACGTTCCATTCCTTCACCAGGACTGTTCACTATTAAGCTGAGTTTAGTGTGTTAAATGATGACTGTGGCGTGCTCTGCCATCAAAGAGAAGGAGGTCCTTTACAGTCCACAGCACATCCAGCTTTAATGCGTACACGAGATCAATATTGCCTCATGTGTTTTCTTCCAGGCCAATAAGCATTTAGCATACATTTACTCCAGAAGATTTGTCCAGGTTTCTGCCACACCGTGGTTGTTTACCAATGAGTCATTGTAACGCATTAGTCTTGGTGTACGTGGTTGTAAGATGAGAGGTCACGTTCCACTGTAATTCCAGGGCTATGGTGATGAATAGGAATAATAAACGTGATTCACTCCCCTAACACTCAGCCAAGTCTAAAATATTCAGACAGGACCTTCTCTAATGGGGAACAAGATACCCTCAAGTTAGTAAATGAATGTCACAAGCAATTAAAGGTTCCCGATTATAATGACGAGCAGACGGCCAAACGTGGAGCCAGGTCACGAGCTCCACATGTATCACAAGGATTAGATCTGCGGCGACTTGACACTGTACAACACAAGGACATCCTGAGGGCAGAGCAGGAAAGCGGCTCTCCAGAGGATACAGGGGTAATGAATGTGCAAACACTGCTAGCCCATCAGCACCATCGTCACCATCATCACAATGAGAGAAAGACGTAGAAACAACTGCCAGTTTTCCACCAGGGTGTCTCTATCATCGGCTTGGGGGGAGCAGCTTACCAGACGTAAGAATAGGATCTCACAATTCCCTGACAGAGGTCAGACTTGTTGCTACAGGAACTTGGTGTTGCCCCTTGAGGTTATGAGACATACAGCAACTGACAAGTGCAAATCAAATCAACATTTCATAAAACAAATTGTTCGCATAGTTGTATGAAATGCACATTTGATCTCTGCAGCAGCAACAGAAGACCAATCCACTACGGCGAGAAGAGGGGAATAGGCGTGTAGGATGCACATGATGAGACACATTAACTGTATAGAAAGCTCAAAAACCCTGACAATTTAAAAAGCCCAGCTGGACACAATTTTCAGGTCTCAAAAAGAGGACATAGAAGGAGACGTCTGGTCACCCTAGGCTTTTTATTACATCTGTTTCTTCTGTGTGCTGCTTTTGAATTTGTTTTGGTGATTGAAAGTGAAAGTGAAGTGATTGTCATTGTGATACACAGGACAGAACTCGGTGACACAATGAAATGTGTCCTCTGCTTTTAACCATCACCCTTGGTGAGCAGTGTGCAGCCATGGCAAGTGCCCGGGGAGCAGTGTGTAGGGACGGTGCGTTGCTCAGTGGCACCTCAGTTGCATCTTGGCAGATCGGGATTCGAACTACGGGGCGGCTTCCTTAACCGCTAGGAACTTGGGAACTTTGGGCGAACTAGCACTCCGGGAAAGTGTTTTGTATTTTAATACGAAAAGGGTAAGAATCATAGACAGGATGTTGTAGTTTGGGGGGTGATGCTTATTTCTGCTCTTTTAAAAAGCTGTTTTGGCGATTATTTAAGTGTTTCACATGTTGTAAATTTCACAGCTAAATATGGTTGACGAGACTAACCAGTTGTCAGCTTGGTAACAATGTGGAACTATATAAATCACATTATTTGGAGCATGTTCTTACAGACCCACATGCTTGCTTCGCTGTCCATGGATGGATTTATTGTAGTTAGCTACATATTCATTGTTCTGCAGACATTACAAACCTAAAGAAGATAATGGCATGTGAGAAGATTAAATTCTATTCATACACCACTGGGGAAAAAAGCACCTACAACATAAATGAAAGCATCTGTCAGAATAAACCAATTGTCATTGTTGACAATAAAGGGATGTTTTTATTCAGAATTCCAGGATTTTTGGGGGTCAAATGAAGGCAGCAACGGACATTGGCACATGTTTTTAGCATATCTGATGTTCAAATTCATTTCTGAATCATACTGAACGTCAGATTTGTTCATGATCGGCTCTTTTCCCGTGGCCTACAGATATCGCTGTATGGAGTGCCACTGCCCTTTCCACAAATGTCAGTCCACTTTTAAAGAGGCCTTCTAAAATTGTCAGCAACTCCTCACATATAATAGCTCACGTCGCCACCGAGGCATTAATACGGCTGCTGCCCAGAGAGGATCTCCATGACAACTAACGGATCCTTGACAACAGGCAGGTCTGTGGTTGTGCTTGGTTACAAGAATGAAAGTTACGACCCCGGACCAACACAAACACACCGACTTGACTGATGGTTCAGGCTCAGTATGCAACAATAAGACAACAGGCTTGCCACGTTTCTGTGTCGGCCCATGACTTCCAGAGCGAATCATACATTAGGTGTGAATGTATTCAGTAAGCACTTCAGGCACAGGTAAGACAGGGGATCCAATTTTAATGTTTGGCAATTTCTTTAAACCACCTTAAATGGTATTAAGCGGCCACTTTCAGCATCTCCTCAAGTTAATCACTGAGTTAGAGAGCCTGGTGCCGGCACTGCAGTCCCAGGTGTAATAAATCCCCATTTCTCTAATCACATTCAGCAGGGAGCTAAATTAGTCCTAAGGAGGGCAAACACAGTGCAGGGTACATTTGCACTTGATCACTTGGGCCTTTTTTTTCTGCATCCTAGAAAGAGTAGATGAATGGTTGAGGGGCTCTAATGAGATGGTGAAGGATAAACGAGCAGAAGAGTTCATGAATCCATGAGAGTAGAGCAGATATCCCAGAAGAAACCAACAACTCAACTGCATAATTATCACTTTGTCTCAACAGAGTTTTCCTGAAAGAGCAGCAGCTTCTTGTTAAAGCGACATACAGAATTTGATACATGCATATGGTTTAACAATATAAGTAATTTCTGTGAAACTCACCCAAGATCTCAGACACTGTGTTGTCTACACTCTAAATCTGAATTATAGAATTTATTTTATTTAAATCAGTAGGTATTTGATATCAACTTTGTGGTACATGTTATATATGAATTAATTTAATATTCTGTGTTATGCAGCAACAGTTTCACTCTATGCCTGGTGGGTATTCAGGTGGGTCTGGAAGAACTGCTCTCATGACAATAACACTCACCAAAGGATCAGCCAATGAGGGCCATTAGGAAGGGAGGGCCCTAACTGAGCAGACTGTTACATCACATTTTTTGGCAACATCTGGAGAACATCTGCTTAAAGTATTAACCTCAAAAGCATGCAGTCAGAAAATGTCTTTTTGTTCTAAGATGTATCATTTGATATCCAACAATAACATTTGATGTTCCTTTTTTGTGGTTATGTGAAAAGATCCGCTGATACTCAAGCACAATCTCAAAAAATTGAATAAGGTCTACATATTCCAAATGCTAATTTCAGGTCTTGTCAAGAGGCACTACATATTTACAAATGCATTAACATTTTATCCTGTTTCTAAATCCTGGTGTGCAAATACAGTGTCGCATAATAGCAGCGATACCGGTCTTGTTGAGGTGCAGGCAGGTTTACATAAATTACACATGCAGTGTTTCCACACAGACTACATTACAGTAATAACCCAGCACACCAAATGAATATCACATTCAGAGGCTAAACCATTTATACAGACCCACTAATGGAATCTACTTAGGCAATCTTCGTCCATGTGAAACATTGGCACAGCATAAAATGTTGCTTTTTAAAAGAACATTACACAAAATTATGAAATGGGGAAGGAAATAATGCATGTGCAGCACACGGGTTGTCAGAACATGAGGATTTCTTATAGAGCCTGTGATTAGATGAAATGCACCTGCTGTAGGGGTGGCTGGATTATGAAATTATTTATACACCTGTGGGTTAATGTTTTTAGAGAAATATTAATGTCATCTTACAAATAAAATTCGTTTAGAAGACAATGTGCTTCCTTGTTTTTGCTGACAAGTTCAACATTTAGTTATCTCGCTTTGACCGGGGGATGGGTAAAACACTCCTGTTAACATGTATTACACCTCTGTTCTCTTTTGTAGAACATCTCCTCATTCAATCGTTCGGATCCGAGTGACGCATACACGAAGGTCACAATAAAGAGTCCCAGACTGCATTCAGTCAAAGTGAAGTGATTGTCATTGTGATGCACTGCAGCACAGCACACAGTGACACAACAAAATGTGTCCTCTGCTTTTAACCATCACCCTTGATGAACAGTGGGCAGTCATGACAGGCCCCCGGGGAGCAGTGTGTGGGGATGGTACTTTGCTCAGTGTCACCTCAGTGGTGACTTTGCAGTCCGCTTCTTAACCAGCTAGGTAAAAAATAGAAATGCAGAGAAGAGTTCATCTGACCCAATCATGACCAGCATTCGGCATGAACTATATTCAAATTGTTGGAGCATTAAAATCTGTTTTATTAACACACACGCAAAAAAGAATCGGAAAAAAGCGTAAAATGAACTGGAATTGGGGAATTGCAAACAGAATTTTAAAAAACAACCATGAACGTGAACTAGCTTATTTTCATTTGCATGAACTGAACTTTTTCAGTTCTTTTTCAATGCCAACAGGCACAACAATGTGTACAGGCACAAGCAGTGTTCAGGTGAAGAAAATGCTGACAATAGGCCGACAATGCACATGTAAAGAAAATTAAAATGTACATATAGCATTTATCAGATGCCCTTATCCAGAGCGACTTACAATCAGTAGTTACAGGTACAGTCCCCCCCCCTGGAGCAATTAGGGTTAAGTGTCTTGCTCCGGGACACGATGGTAGTAAGTGGGATTTCAACCTTCTGGTTCATAGGCGAGTGTGTTACCCACTAGGCTAGTACCACCCTGGTAATGTACAATTGTAGAATTCAAACATTCCTGAGCAGTGATCACATGCATTCTGTGCATTAACATGAAAACTGCCAAGGAGAAAAAAAGCAAAATTGACACTACTGTACCAGACTCAGGCTGTAGTTTAATGGAACGTTAAGCCTCATAATGTAACGCCGTGCATGTGTGTTTGCCAATATAACCTTGCTTGTCAAACCTCCCTAAGTAGCGTAATTACTTGTAAAACCTTTCAGGAGGTCATGTAAGCATGTCCTCCATTAAACTCAATGTCAGCATTTTTTTTCCTTTTTCATGGATGAAGTGAGGGGGGAGGTTGGGGACAGGGTGTTGTGTTATGAAGAACACGTCACGTCAGCCTCTGCAGCCGTGACCGTTTCTGAAGTCTTTCCCAACTTGTGCCTGCAGGCTCATGATGTTTTCTTGCTTCAGTTTTTTTTTTCTCCTTCCTTTCATAATACAAATTAGACCAAAGTCATCTCTTTTCTGCTGACTGATACAGTTAGTTGGGATCGTGAAGGGCCGCAGATGCACTTTCCTCCGGCAGCAGTGAGAGACTGGAGGGACATGGTGAAGTAACGGTTGTTCAACAGTTGTATCCCGCTCCATAAACCTCTGCTGGATGTTCGCCCGACGCCCTCTCGTTACTCTTATCAGTCTAATTACAGTGTACATGAAAATGAAACAGTTGATATGCAGAAGATTGAACACCCGAAAGCCACAAATCAAGATCTCTTGATTATGAGATATCATCTTTCCATTACAGACTACTAGACTACATGAATCATTGTCAAGCAATTAGCTGAACTTAAGAAATGCCTTGATTAATAATTACGATAAGCTAATTGCTGCAGTTTGAAAGGCTCTGGACTAGTTTTAGGCTAAGCACATGTCTTGTGCAGTTAGGTGTCTTCATATCAGTGGTTCATTGCGAGCACATCTGTGCTTGTCTGTCTTCCCAGCCCAGTGATAAACCTTGTATAAATGTATTATTGTCAACCATTTTAGTTATAGGATTGTTAAATTTACATGAAATTGGTGCATGGAGAAAGCACTTAACAATCTCTGAGCATGCTCTTTGCTGACAAGTTGAGCCTTATCAGGGCTCTTAGTTTGTAAACTCAATATTCTATAGAAATTGAGCGAGAATTGCTGGTGTCTTCCTCTTGTAAGTCGCTTTGGATAAAAGCGTCTGCTAAATAAAGTAAAGTAAAGTAAAGTTTAAAACACAACTGTAGCATTGTATTAGCTAACTAATGCATTGTGTTTTATTATATTTCAGGATCAGTTCAGATTGCAGTCATGTCTGCTAATGATGTGATTGCAATGATAAATGACTGGGAAGTGGTGAGCTAGCCGGCAATGAAGCGGATTCGTATCCGTGTTCAAATCCCCAACCATCAAGGTGCCACTGAGGTCCCCTTGAGCAGGGTACCGTCCCCACACACTGCTCCTTTCATGGTGTGCACTGTGTGCTGTGCTTGCTACGTATCACATCCCTTTCACTAAATATATGTTTGTGGGAACAGGGTTATTGTTTCCCATCATTCCTAAACTGAACTATCTTGTTCCTTAAAAGTAGGCTGATTCAGCAACATGATGTGTTATGACACTTTTATTACGTTTAATTAAAAATATATTTTTTTAAACTTGGATTCTGAGGTAAACATAGGAAATTGTGGAATTGAACAGTTGATTTAACTATTACTTATCCAACTGACCTGCTGTGATACAGTGAGGAAAAAAAATCCAACACAGAAAGAAACCAGAGGAAAGTAATTCTTAACTCTTACTTTTTTTGGCATAGGTTCCAAGGATAGAAGGCTACTGTAATCCTGGCTGCATGAAAGAGATAAGAAGCACATGTAGCCTATGGTGTACACAACAGACCAAAATGCAAATGCTTTTTTTTTGTAACCATGAATACAAATGAACAGTGAAAGTGAAATATTATCTCTTGCTTTTTTTTAAGGCCCGTTGTGTTTAAATATAAAGATATGGCATTCAGAAAACTGCGATTTGAACAAGTACAGGAATGATCCTCCGGGAATGATAAAAGACACATTAGTCATTTAGAAGCAACGCTGGGAGGTTATTTCCTTTCCATGACTTTCACCGTGTACTTTGATCAGGTCAGAGTGAACATGCTGAGCTAGCAGGTCCAGACTGTGAAGTCTTACTCTACTTTAGAGCTTGTGCAAAGAGGTCAGTGCCTACAAATGTATCATCTGCTCCTTACACACTTTTGGGCCACAAAACTCAACAATTGCCAATTACCTGTTATTAGGCTTGTTCACTTGCACAAGAAAAATTCAACCCTCCCCCCTTCACTTCAAACTCTTTAGTGCTGTGATGCATAGTTTTGTGAAATGAAATCGGTCTGAGTGACCATTGACTTCTCTTTAATGAACCTAAAGTCATTTAAATATCTATGAAAGTGAAAATGAAAGTCAAGTGATTGTCAAGCACGTGGTGCACACAATGAAATGTGTCCTCTGCTTTGAACCCATCACCTTGGTGAGCAGTGGGCAGCCATGAAAGGTGCTCAGCGAGCAGTGTGTGGGGACGGTACTTTGCTCAGTGGCACCTTCACCCTCTGCAACCTTCAGATTATGGGTCCACATCCGCTAGGTCACCACTGCCCCTGCTGAACCAATCCAAGCAGTCAGAAACCGCGTTGTAATCAGGTTAAATCTGTTAAGTGTCATCCAGCTCTTCATATTCACAATAATAGTATATTACAAAACCATTTCCTGCATGATTTGTGTCTCGACTGGGGGACTCGGGCCGTTTTTGTTCCTCTGTGTGTGCCTGCTGCGTTTTGTAACCAAACTCGCTGGCCTCTTTATAATCTCGTTCTGCACACAGACAGCTCCCTGAGAGTCTCAAGACACAAATTACCACCAGCCTGTCCCTTATGTAACCCCATCAGTTTTAATGACTGTGGTCTACAGCCATGTGATCACAGAGGTTGCTGAGGGGGTGCTACAGAACGAGGCAGGCCAGGCCTGAGTTTGACGGCACTTAAAGACAAGATAGCGTCAGAAAAAGAACGTTTTCAGTTTGCATTATGCAGGGCCATGTTTTACTTTATCTGTATGTGTTATCTTTCAGCTGTGGTGTCTCTGTGGATGGATGGACAAGCAGAGTAATTTTTAGCTGTTTATGCAGCTCGGTTGCCCAGCAGTGAACTCACAACAGATCGCTTCTGACCCAGAAGGCCCCGGCAGCCGATTTACATAAATCACACTCCAGATCTGACAGTTACTAGGCAGCGCGGGCAAACAGCCGCTCATCCTGAAATGGAAATTAGGCCACCAACCCGGAGAGTGCTGGCCCTGCCGCAGTGACAAATGTGGCCATGGATGGTTTTTACTACTTCCTGTTCCTGGTTGGCGCTGTATCCTCAGAGATTTGTTCTCTATGTAGGGGTTCACTGGTATGTCACATCTCACCATTATGGGCTATTTGCAGTGCTGAGCATGGCAGGTTGAAAGCAAAACCAGTCTAAAGCCCATGATAGAGGAGGCAATACGGACCTATAGTGCCCAAAGATAGCAGGAAAATGTGAAAGATCAGAAGGAACTGCTACTGCAGAATTACTCCATGTCAGGTACACTGGATAAGATACACACATGGATAGATGGAGTGCCTTCAAGAGAAGGCAAAATGGTACATAAGTCTATATACATGGCATATCCATAAATCCATAAATACTATCCATAAGTACAGGGACCAAAGAGGAAACGTGTTACGACATTATAATCCCGTAGGCGCAGGCGAGTTAATCACCAAGCAGGAATGTTGATATAAAAGCTGTGAACCATGACTGAAAGGTATTGGTTGGGATTTCCGGCGCGTGGAAGCCTCTCCCATGGAAGTGTGACCCATGGAAGCTGAGGTCATATTCCCCTCAGCTACTTTAATTGGTATTTTTTAGGGATATCTCGCTCCTGCTTGGGGTCTCCTGTTGAAGTCTTTGAAGTGGAACGTTGCAATTACAGATGGGGGAAGATTTCTATGCGCTAATGGAGATCCGAACCGCTTTTCTCCTGTCCCGCTCTTGCATTTGTATTGTAATGCGATGACTAACAGAGTGCCTGCTATTGTCTCCTTTCTTCTGGGCAAACTGTTGCAAAGTCATCCATGAAAAACATTTGGGGAAATTATATATCATTAGATTCAAAAGAAACACTCAGGGAATGATTTATTCCAGTACAATACAGTGTATAAACTGTATTACGTGTGACAGGATTTAATGACAGAAATAATAATTAAGAAATAAGTGTAGCACAACCTTGTATGCGTTAATTTGATTGTCATAACTGTTGTGACTATGAAGACAGAACGGGTGAATAGTAATACGTGTCCGATGAACCAGATTACCACAATTTACTCCCACGAACCCTGAGTTGCTGTTGCATAAGTGACCCTGTAACAAATTACTGAAAGTCACTGTGGATAAGAGTGTCATCTGAATGACATGAAATGTCCGCTTCAGATCATTTTTTCCATGAAAAAATCGGAACAGGGCTGTTCTAATTTTTTTTGCAGTCTCTCTGCAAATGTAAAGGGGAATGATGTGAAGAATCAGCGTTAGGTAACATTTTCACAAACTGTGACTCAACCAATCCAAATATGCAATGATTGAACAACATAAAAAAAACGAGAAACTTTAAATGTAGTTTCCTCCATAGTTTTAAACCATGTTCCTAAGCAACAGCCGATCAAAATATCAGGTCTAATCTGTGGCATAAAACTAATTGTCAATATTTCACAATCAACAGGTATGTCAAGTAGCACAGACACAATATGTGAAAACAAGCATTGATTAATATGCAAAAATAACAGCTCAATAATGGCTTGTTTTCTGCACACCTCTGATTACTGTCCAGTAGAATGGGACTCGTGTTTGATGGTGAACCCAGTGGTTGTGCAGGATGCCATTTTGAGTGAGCGGCAGTGGCGTTGACTACATTTAATGAGCTTAAAGGCACTTTGTGTCTATTATAAGATGGCCCCTTTTTGCTTATGCCCAGATGGTGTCACATGATGTCCCTTTTGGCACTGCTCTGTGCTCTCACACTGCAGCTGTTTACGCACCCGTCCCCCTGTGTGGCGCTCACCCAGCCTCAACCCAGCGTCCACTTACATAACAAAGTGTGTGCATGTGTGTGAGAGAATGTGTCCTTCATAGGGAAGGATGTGGTATAAAACCATAATGTAATGCTGTATTGCTCTAATTTATTCTCTAATTTAGCTCAGTTTGGAGTTTGGAATTCTGGGATTTTAAGCCATAAAAGAAAATAAGTACAATACACACCATGTAATGCTCTCCAGTTTCATTTTCAGGTGGAAATTGTAAAATGCATGGTGAAAAAAAATTCTTGTTGATGTTCATTTCTTCTTTCGTTTTTATAGGGCGCCCACGCATCAGTAGTTTTTTGAAAAACATGGAATCTGAGACCGTATTAGAAGCTGTCCCCTCAGGCTCCTCTTTGAAACCGAATGCTAGAACGCTGGTCCACTGATAGCGTGCAGCTCCGGCTGCTGGCACTGATGACAGCCAATGCGTTGCTGGTCTGAGCTGTGCTTAGGGATGCCAACCAGCCATCTCCTAGCATACCAACCTTGACGTGAAATCTCACTCTCACTTTATTCCCTGGTTAATGCGCAAGAGCAGAGCTTTGGTACTGACTGAGAGCCTCTTTGATATATACTGTTTTGAAGCATGGGTAGCTATGAAGTCCATCAAAGATCCATCACTGGGCTGCTATCATATCATAGCATAAGTACTTTTTTGAGTTAGGGCTTTCATTCGATTAAGAAAATTGACTAATCGTATGGGGAGAGATTGGGGGAACATTATCTGGTCTCTTGAGAGAAACATTACAAATTAATTTCTCAATAGTTAATTAGGGCAACTTTTTATTTGGACAATGTCAACGTAATGTCTAATTCAGCCCTAAAACCTCCTCACGGTCAGTCTTCATCTGTATGTAGGGATTGTCTCAGATTAGGGTAAATTTTGCATTCATGTCATAGGTCAGATCCCACACTGGAAGTCGTGTTCATTGTGTTTAGCCCTCTTTTGGCTAAACAATTTTATATTTCATTAGAAAAAACTGCTTATTAAAATAAAAAGAACATCCTCTTGACCAGACCTTGGGAGCTGAGTGAGAGGACGAATATCAGTTAATTCTCCTGGACGTGTAGCTGTCAGCAGCCACAGTCCTCCTCGCCATGGAGGCCACACTGACCTGATAAACATGTCATCCCCGGCTGATGGGGGTTCAGATGGAATCATGTTTGTGCCGTGAACGTATGCGCAGCATCCTGACACCCACCGCCCCAGTGACGGGGGAGAGCCCTTCGGGACTAGCCGGTCCTCGCTCGGCTCGTGTGCGTGCAGGAATGAGGCCACGCAGGGACCGAGGCGGGTGGCGTTTAGACAGCGCGAGCGGAGTGGGGGGCATGATAAGAGAGAATTGCTGTTTCGCTATTTCCAGTTGAGCACTCTGACCAGCGTCTTCTGCGGAATGTGTGAATATACTCTTATCCTCAAGGTATTGACAGTCCGTTTCCATGAAAACCATATTTCATTTGCATCCGTTGGCACAGTGCACGCTTGACTTTGATGAAGTCGCCTCAGCACAGCACAGCACCACACCATTATAATGAGAACGTGTAAACAGACCCGTTATTGTTTTTCATATCAGGGCTTTTCTTGAACCGGACCTTCACCGGCACTCTGGGCTTCCGGGCTGATTCACAGGTGAATGGGGGCTCTGATCTTCCCTCAGAGCTGAGGGGAGGTTAACTAAAGCTGTCTGAATGAAATATTCCACTTTAGCCCATCCAAACAGCCCAGAGCGTGCCGCGTGCGACAGGGTCCAGCAGAATCGCGGTGCTGTGACACCGGCCCCTGATCCCCCGTGTGGA
Source organism: Denticeps clupeoides (assembly GCF_900700375.1). Classification (NCBI taxonomy): domain Eukaryota; kingdom Metazoa; phylum Chordata; class Actinopteri; order Clupeiformes; family Denticipitidae; genus Denticeps; species Denticeps clupeoides. The sequence goes on from NC_041714.1 coordinate 10,224,095, forward strand.
CCAGCATGGCCCGCCTGCGGGGGCCAGGAGTTAATGACTTAGGTAGGAGAAGGTTCTCTGGGGAGCAGAGCTGCCATGGGGCAACTCAGCAGAGGCAGCACTTAATGGAGCTCAGAAAATAACTAACACTGTGTCACTCACTCGTACGCTTTTCACAATTTTCCATTATTTAATATATTAGGAAACACACACACGTGTCACATGCTGAGCAGACCTGTCCGTCTGTGCGTCCATCCCTCCAGGCCCCTCCCCCTCGCCGTATCTGTCTCTGTGGAACAACTGCTGCTCAGCGAGCGGTGCGAACACAAGCACACATTAGTCTCCAGATGTCACCTTTTCCTGCCAGCCCTCATCCAGCAGGCAAGCAGGGGGGGTGGGACATCTGAGTGGAGATGTCCTCTGCGGCGGGGCTGGTTTCACTCGGCCGCGACGATGACAGCCACCGCAGAGACCCGTGCTGTGATTGATACCTGCAGCACAGCTCTGTCACAGGCGCCCGGCCCTGCTCCGCACACTGCAGACACCCAGACTAATCTTTTTATTCCACAATCAAAATAATGACTCTAGTCATATTAGCTGGTGGCTCGGGCTGAGCCGGTAAGTGAGAGCTGGCATCAGAAGCGTGAGATGTCAGGATGCATTTTATAGGCATTGAACACGTCCTCCGTAGGGATTCGGCACATCCATTGTGCCGCCGGAATTAGCAGTGCCCGCAGGCATGGGATCATGCATACATTTAAGACTCATCAAGAATGCACAGCACAACTCAAATATATGGAAGAATTTCAGACTGGCTGATGTTTTAACTCTGAGCTCACACTATCAACGTCAACTGCATTCTATTTCCAACTGTCCCATGAGGCTAATATTGACACTAAGAATCATGTAAAGGTCACATTCAAGACTGAGGAGTGTTTTCTTATATTTTCACCTTCAGTAATATGTTCTTATCATTCTCTGATTAAACAAGTAAGCCTGTCAAATCACAAAATATAAAAAATATATATTTTGAAATATTTTAACTATTAGTGACATTCTATTTCCATTATTTTTATGCAGAATTTATTGGGGATGAAGAATTTTTTATAATGGATTTTTAAAGCATAATTCATGAACAAGGGTCATACTGGGAAAATCATTGTAAACCAAATGATACGAATGCTCTGTGTTAAAATATATAAATATTTGCTTTTTTTGTGGTGTGTGGGTGGGGGGTTTGTGCAAATGATTCAAAACAGAACAAACTCAAAGGCTCGTGTTCATAGAGGTGAATGTCTGGTACATCACTACACAATGAAAAACATTAATGTCTCTATTCAGAGAAGATTGTTGGGGGTGATAATACCTTAAAATGTATGAATATCAGTAAAAGGGCTAAATCCACTCAAAAGGTTTATCATAAGGAACTTGGAAGAAGAGTTGGTCTGTTTTTTCCCACCAGTGTTTAGTGTGATGTGTATGATAGCGAGGCATCATTTTGATGTTAAACACCAATCTGAACCCACTGCTCAAAACACCCAAAAACTGCAAAAAATTGCAAAAATGGTTCTGCAGGATAGAACTATTCTAAGAGGTTAGAATACGGTCTTGGGGCAACAGTTCTGTCAATTTATTTAACTTCTGGAATGGTCCATGCTTTCAGGTTGCCATAGAAAAATATTGTAACTGGACATGGTCAATTAAATCAATGGTCCAACTGTAGCACCAGACCAATTGTGTGGGGAATTATAATATATTATTTTTATTCAGAAAATGTAATTATACTGTAGTAAATGAAATTAACAGCATAGTCCTGTTACTCCCAGAGCTCATCCTGGGACATTGGATGCAGGACAGAGGCTCACCCAGGGCATGGTGCCAGCCCACCACAGGGCACATACACACACCATTCAATCGTACAGAATATGTAGAGTCATGAATCCACCTAGTAAACATGCTTTCGGACATGAAAGGAAAGAAACAGCACCAACACCAAACCCAAGCTGCACAATGTTCTACTCTCATTAGGCTTATTAACACAACAGATTCTGTATTTCTGCATTTTTCACAGACACAGAGAGTGTCTTTCTGTATTACCTTTTGAATAAATGTCCCACAAAACAGAAGAGCGATAGGTCAGCAGCTTCCCTCTCATCATTCTTGTCTTCACGTTCATATTTCAACCGTATCTCACCGCTGGCTCCATTTATTCCTGCCTCCCCAATTTACCTCCTGCAGAACCATTCCACTGCACATGAATCTTTGCTCTGCAAACCCATTCTGAATACCTGAATCGTGCATGCCATTTATGCATGAAACACTGAACCCTCATAGGGCAGAATAGTCTTTAAACACGAGCTTACAAATCTGACTCTGATCTAAAGTTACTTACAGTATCACTGAGATACCCCTGTAGTGCAAATGCCATGTACTTTTTGTCACTGTATGATGATGAGAAATTGAAGCATGCTATCTTCAAATGCAGACTGGATTATAGTAATTCTCTAAACACATTGCTGATAAAAAATGTATAAATACCATGGCAGGCGTCTGTGTCTACACTTCGAAATCACACTTGCTGTGACTCTTCCAGTCATTTCCAGTCATCGGTGGATACAGATGCTGGTGTAAAATGAACGGTAACTACAGATTAAGAACAATCAAGTGAAGAATAAAAAAATCATATTAAATGTCAGTCAGTTCTAAGCATCTTCGCATACAGACGCAGGTGCAAAGGTCAAAACATGAATTGCATGAAAAAGAACTATAAAGCTATCAGGTGGTGAAAAGAAGGTCTAATGGTCTAAAAGAATATGAATCATTCAATTTAGTTTGGATATACCTTCTGGTTTAGAGTTCATATATATTTCACACGGTTTACATACACATTTCTATTAAAATGAAAGTATGAACATAGTGCTGGAATCGTTTTTCTGTTGAATGAAATGGCCAATTGTTTTGGTGGAGTTCTACAGATAGGTCATGTTGGTCTTATTGAATGTTAGGACACAGGCGGACAACCTTTCTTCCTAAGTGGTCGGGAGCACCACCAGAAAATCAGCAATGAGGTCAATAAGCATTGATTTGTTTTTTCCTCCTTGTTTTCTTCCTTCTGCAGCATTACGTGGAAGATGCTGGCAGTGATTCTTAACCTGTAGGCTATCGTCAAGATTTTCATGTATTTTTCCGCTCCCCTTTCACACACGACAAGTAATCTCTTTTCTTTATTACACACCTTCAGGAACGTGTCAGCTGCAGCGACGGGGGATCGAAATGCTGGAAAAGGAAAAAATAGATAAAACACAATGATTCATTGTTTGCATTATTTGAAATGATTATATTTTATGTTCCTAAAAACCTACACATTCACAGAAAACTGAAAATCTCTACTGCTCTTCGTGGTTAAGGCACCGTATACCAACTCACAGGTTTACACCTCAGCTGTGAAAATGACTATGACCATATCCTTTTATTTTCTATTAAAACGTCTGGTCTGAGATGAAAAGTAATAAAAACCAAAAGCTGAGACACGTTTCCCATCAACTCCATGCAACGATTCCAATTTTAACAGTACCGGAGTCAGGAGAGGAATGAGGCTCTCTGCTCTTAACAATCAATAGGAAGATTCCCCCATTCCCCATTCTTTGCTCCAGTAAGTAAATGGAAATGAAAGTGGGGCAGAGGGTATTAATGCGGAGGGTGGAATATCCATTTAATCACATCCTCCCTGCAGGCCCCTGTTGATAAAAATGACAGCGCGAGCGCATTACTAATTCCAGCACTGTCACATCTCATAGTCACTTACCTTGCAAATGAACTGCAGTAATGACACCTACCTGACACTCTAAATGCAATGCACATTCACGGGCTTACGCTGGAGAGGAGTACTGCTTAAATGCACCGACTAAAAAGCACAAATCAACAATTTGCAGGGCTTCATTTATTTCATTTTAGTCGCTGAAGTGGTCCATATTTTCAGGTTGCCATGGACAATTATTATTTAATAATAGCTAAATAAATGGTTTAATAAATTGCAGCATACTTTATTGGCATTTCACGACTATGTGGGGAATAAATCATAATTCATTATAATGTATAATTATTTCAGAAAATGTAATTAAACTGTCATAGACGCTATGATTTTAAATAATGTACTGATAATCATATCATGTAATAATATAATGATAATCATAATCAACCCTGATCCATGCAGTATTTTTAAATGAAAACATGGACATGTGCACAAATGGATTGCATGTTGGTTATGCATACTGCATAATACTATGACTTTACAACATCTTTTAAAATATGTGACGCTTTGACATGCACAGAACACATAAAAACAAAAGGATGTGAAATCAGGATGCACAGTCGGGAATGAAAGACCATTTGTTCTGCTTAAGAGAGTGTGTGTGTTTTTAGCAGAAGGCCCTTTTGCTCGACTAATTGGCTCCCCCTGCTGTTTTAGTGCCATAGCGGGGGAGCGTGGGCTTCAGGGAGGGGCCGCGCCTGACGTCCACTGCTGGTGATGCATCACATGCCTGCATAATGAATTACTGATGAGACAATAACTCACAACACAACGGCAATAATGGTGTCCATTATAGTTGAATTATGCGTAGTAACATAGGAGTAGGTGGTGGTGATGCTGTGTTGTGAAGTATACACAGCAAAAGAAAAAAAAAACAGCAATTACTGCCATTATAAACTAATGAAATGATGTATGATTAGAAATTTCCTTTGCAGCAACAAGTAGAGTTAATGGCTTTAAAAGTCCCTAAAATTAATCATATGTTGCAAATAGCTCATATGAACATCAATTATAAAATTCCAGTTCTTTTTATGCTCATTTTGCTAAAGGTTTTTAAAACATTTAATCAGTGTGAACATATGTCATGTACCAATAAATGTTTACTTATTTCCAGTGTATTTCTATTACTACTCACAATACCCACTATAATAGCATAATTACAAATCAGAATTTTTTGGTTAGAACAATAAAAAGTAGTGTTATTATTATTAGCAGACATCGTTTTAGGGAAATTGGAATAGAAAATGATCCTGTCTGCACAAAGTCTGCTGTATCTGACCAGACGGTGAAGGCCACTGCATTCATTTAAATAAATGTTCAATACGGCATCGGGCTCGGTTACCGAGAGGTTTAATACCTGTGCAGCCAGCTCACCCACTCACTCTCTCTCTCTCTCTCCCTCGCTCGCTCACTCGCTCACTCCAGTTCCATGCCAGCCGCGATGATTACCCAGGAGATAATCTGCAGCAGGTAAGTGACAGATGTCTGCAGCCACAGCCAGTGGAAGAAACAGCCCCAGAAGTAGATAAGAGAAAGAAATCTGCCCGGAGAAGGCTACCTTTATTCAGAGATTAAATCCCCACACCCCTGTGCTCATACACACACACACACACACACCTCTCAACACAGACAATCTTTCTCACCTCACACACATCCCTTCCTCGCTCACCCTCCCCTTCCCCACGCTCATAGCAGCCCCTCAATTACCGTGTCCCTAACATCTGTCGGCCACTGACTAAAGCGTCGCTTTTTTCTCAGCCAATCTCCAAACCTCAACCTCCCCACCACCACCTCAACACACACTCCCTTGCAGCACCAGTCCTCCACCCCCCCTCCCACCTCCACCGCAAAAATAACGAGGACATGTGAGACGGGGGATCCAGGAGGCCTTCCAGAGGCAGTGCAGACGCTGGCACTCAGCTCCTCTCTGCTGCGCCAGAGACACCCCCCGACCACTGAAATAAGACCCCATTTTGCAGGGAAGGTGACGAGTGTTGCGAGAGATGCGGCCGTTTGACACGGAAACAAGAAGGGAGGGGTGGGGCGAAATGGCAGGGAGTGGAACAGGCGAGCGCCGCGTCGACGATGGCGCACTGCAGCGTCGTGCCGATGATGCATCGGCGCGCCGTTCCGGGAGGGAGGATGGAGCCGAGCCCGAGCTGAGCTGCGCTGGCGGGAGGCACTCAGGTTGTTTTCATTATGCATCATGCGTGCTTTTTTTTTTTTTGTCAGGATAAATTGCAGTCAGAGTCTGGCTTTGGGGTGCAGCGTTCATGATTAGAATTCAACACGCCCCGCTCGGCCTCTGAAGCAAATCACTTTCCAGGTCCTGGGGGCCAAAAGAGCCGGAGTGCTTTGCATTTTTTTCTTCTTCTCCTTCTTCTTCGACCAAGCACCAGCAATGTACACTTGATTGGGCAAGTCTGGTGCAATAATGGCAGGTATACCGACTCCTTGTGTGCTTTTTTGACACAGCCGAGTTGATTCCTCGGCGATGAAACAGTGCCGGAAAGGGCCGCGTTGTTTCCAATGTGAATAAATGAAGGTTGTGGAGTGATTGCTTGAGGAAGGATCCTGAAAGGGACCCTCCTGGCTTCGACAGGACGGTTAAACTAGTCCTCCTGTGCTCCTGTACTCCTGCAGGGTTTGTGACGCTGTAAGCAACAGCAGCCGAATTGGGGACGACATCTCGCACTTCTCTGTTGGACACATACCAACACACATAGCAGGGCGCATTGACATTGACGTACTCCTCGCCTCAACGTTGTTCCCGGTCCTCACGAGAGGGGGGAAAGGCAGGGGGGAGGAGAGCAACAGCAAACTTTTTCACTATTTTTTTTCCCATCAACGGCGCCTCCACGGGGGGAACAGACACAACCCCACCATCTGCTCGGCTCTTCTGGAAGAGGCTGAATGGCTGCCTGGGCCCAGGTGACACAACCTTCCCGGCCTTGCATAATAACACCCCCCCCCACAACCCTTCTCCTTCACATGCTCTCCCACCCTCCATCCTTCCCTTCATCCCCCTCTCCAACCCTCGCTCTATCGTTCGGAGGCAGATACGGAGTGACTCGACACTCCACCCCCCCAGTCCAGTGAGCTCAGTGTCTCTTCATCCTCCTCCTCCTCCTCCTCACAGCATAAGCGAGGTAGGGAAGGGGAGCATGGCGGCCCCTGGGATCCCGACGTCAGCGCTGCAGAAACCAGCGCCATCTGTTACCAGTCCCTCTGCTGAAAGCTCCATTTATGTCAAACCTCCCACCACCACGCAAAGCAGAGTAACGGCCTCGCTCCCCTCCTGCCTTCCCCCTCGCGGCCCCGACCGCCACCGGCTCTCAGTACCAGCCCACTCGCTGTTAATCTTTAACATGTTGCCGTAGACGGATGATCAGACCCGCGTTTAGTCATGATAAAGGCCTGCTTCTGTTCTCTCTGAACGGAGAACACACAACAAAACACCGTAATACCGCCACCGACCAGAACCTACAGCTGGCTATCTGATGGGCCCGAAGGCAAATCAAACAAGCTGATGTAATTCTGGATTTGTTTAAAGCGGTGTCTGGGGAGAGATGAGAACTGGTGTGGTTTCTGCTGTTTATTGACCCGTGTTGAATCGTTTACATCGTTTCATGTCGAATCAACCTTCGAAACAGCGTAACCTCTGGGATCCACTCCTCCTACACGCTCAGCGGGAACTGAAATTCATTACTGTGGCTTTAAACCGTCTACTTCCCAGTTATTAGACAGTACTAATGAACCAGGAAGGAAGTCTGAAAATCACAAATAGGATTTTAGATGGATGGATGGATGGATGAATGAATGAATGTCAGCAGCCAAAAAAGTGATTTGAGAGCGATATTATATTTGATGCATTTAATGCATGATTAATTAATATTTGTATACTATATTTTGACCATTATTCCCTCATCACTACTTGTAAAGTGTTCAGTGAAATGCAGTAAAATAACTTCATGAAATAAAGAACTTTTACCGTTTTATGCAGGTGTAAAAAATGCTGTAAACTAATGCTTTCAAAAATGTAAATAATTGTTTATGTTTAACAATGTATTTTCACATAAATGATAATTTCACATAAAAGTTTAAGCTCAGTCATGTGTAGGAGGCGTAAAACTCGGTGGGGACCAGCCATGGGCCACCAAGGTGAGGCTGTAGAAGACAGGCCCATGACACCGCAAGCATGAACACTACGTGGTAGTTCTACAGCATCAGCAAGCACTATACCCATCAAGTTTAAATCCCTGCAAAATATGAAGATGTCCAGCACTGACATGAACTCAGACCTGACAGAAACCAGTGGGACTTAGGTTCACCCATGCAGTCAGACGTCTTCATGGACAAGATGCAGCCATATCTCCTACATGGAATAAAGGCTACGTGACAAAAGTATGCGCAAAAACATAGGAACTTGGGTGTTGAAAACCCCTGAAAAATTCTGCTGTAGCAGAAGGCTTAATGAGTGTCTGCAGGCAACAGTGAAGCATGGTTCTTTGCAAGTTTGGAGTTTTATGTCAAATGGTGTTGGAGATATGGACAGTACTGATTGTGTCCTCGGTGCTAAGAAATACAGGCAGATACTTACCCATCATCCAAATGCATTCTGAAGCAGGACAATGTCCCCAAACATGCACCTAATCTCACTTAACTCTCTTCAGCATAACTATGCTGTCTGCATACAGACGCCCTTACCCAGCGCGACTTACAATCAGTAGTTACAGGGACAGTCCCCCCCTGGAGCAATTTAGGGTTAAGTGTCTTGCTCAGGGACACAATGGCAGTAAGTGGGATTTGAACCTGGGTCTTCTGGTTCATAGGCGAGTGTGTTACCCACTAAGCTACTACCACCCATATGATTGTCAGTGACACACCTGCCTTAAACCTTTACACAATACTGTACATAAATAATTATACACATGAGATCACAATAATCAACATTATGATCATAACACTATGACCATGCATGAAATAGCCCTGATCCATTGAGGTTTGTACTGCATTAGACCTCTGAAGTGTCCATCTGGCACCAAGATGTGATGGTGTCTCCAAAGATGCCTGTTTGGACTGGGATCTGGAGAATTTGGACTCCATCACATCTCCACATACAGTGTCTATTGTTATACGTTATGTTATTTTTAAAGGCTTTTATCCTCTCAGGTCTGGAGGTCCGGGTGCTGAATCCAATGACTTCCAAATATACACACACTAATTCTCCTGTACATGAACCGCTGAGGGCAATTCTGTTACATTTCTGATCCAGGGGATCCTTTAATGTTGTTATAATGAAATCGATGCCAGCCTGAGGACAGGTTCTCCCACCGAGTTTTGGTCCCATCATTGTTCATTTATTACAGTGAAGTTTATGTGTGTGCGAGGAGCGAGGGAAAGAAACAGAGCGCAAGAGGGAGGGATGCCAGTGTTTTGACATGTTAAATGACTGCAGACGGCAGCGTGTTGTCCTGCTCTGCAGTCTGCACACGTTTTCCAGAACATTCCACTAGGTTCCCGCAGCATGGCCCGACCCATCACCAGCATTCCTCAGATACGCTTCAAAGTGATTGTGTAGCTCAATATTTTATTGACAGAGGCCTCAAAGATTATTGCTGCAATGCCACCATAGATAATTATTTTTTACCACAGACTCTGCCCCCTTTTCCCGTCCTCCAGCCTGGACACTCCTGTGGAGAATTGGTCCGAATAAAACGGCTGGTGGAATATTGAATCAGACCCGCCACGGGGAAAATGTTTCTGTGAACTGTGTGCCACTAATCATTAGAACATTGCCAGGACCTGGCAAAATGTTCAGTGTTTCCCTAAATCCCCACACAAGACAGCCTTCGTTGGTGGTTTACTTCCATGACAACTGAAATGGTCTTCGCCTTCCATCAGTGTCAGTCGTAAATATCACAGCTCTGCACACGGCACATGCTCAAAGCAAAAAAATAATCCAGAATGTTTTCAACATTTTGTCACAGGGTAGTGTTTTGTGGGCAGGGTTGAATATTACTAGGCTCCTGCACAGGAGTAAGCACCAATGTGTTATTAGCCAATATGTTAATTCTTATTAAGATAAGATACTAGCATAGAGAATATGCCGACTGTATAATATAAACGGTTCACTCTACTAATAAATATTCTGGGGAAAAAATTCTATACATAAAAATATATTAATATCACATGGTTGTCAGTCCCAGCGGTGCATGCAGTCTTGAAGAATAAAAAAAAAAAAAAAAAAAAAAAACGTTTTTCCAGCGTCCAAGTTAAAACTTTTGCTGCACAATTACAGTTTTTAAGCAATATACCAAACAGAGGATGATGGGTGTGGGACAGGTTTTTAAGTTCAGAAAATATGACTTGGTTTCAACTGTAAGAACATATTGTGTAGGGACTTATAAGATGTGGAGAACATCTTTTATGGAGAACGATGGATGCTAAAAAACACAAAGTACTGCAATGATTTTGACTACACAACATTTGAAGCCAAATATAAAATCCACAAAACTTTATGTGCCTAATAAAGAAATACATTTCATTTAATTTTGTCCATATCCTATCTTACAGCTAGGGTCAACTGCTTAATTAGTATCATGAAATTCATATGCACCTCCATACCTAAAAGAACTCTTTGAGCCCACCATGCCACCCACGGACTATCCGTTCTTTTTTATTGATTGCCAATGTTGTATTCCCCTCTAGTTTTTATATACTGTATCTTATTCAAATGCTATTTTATTGTCTGTCGGCATTTTAAATGTAAAGTGCATTTTAAATCAAATGTATTATTATTAAGCAGCATGAATGTTGCAATGCTGGCAACCCTGGACAAGCTGGGACATGATCCCAATCGACCACCTTCCAAAAATATATAAAAAAAAAAAACTTCGACAAGTGAGTTCATGAGATTCACTTCAGATGTCAAGGTTTCTTTTTTTCTTCTTTATATTGCTCCACCCCTCAAACCTTGCTTTTAAACCAGCTGGAATATTGCATGCCCATGTTCAGGGTAAAATGATAATTAATGCACATTGCCCTGGGTAAGGACATCTGCCAAGCAAATAAATAATTTAATCTAATGCAAACCCCGCTGATCCTGAGGGAGTCTCTTGTTATCGCTTCTGATTATGTGCATATTTAATTACTGTTTACAGGCACACTAATGAAATGTCCTTCAAAGGCGAAAATACATCAGGTGTCACACACACTGTGCAATCATACATTTAATTAACAATTTACTCAGATAAAATAGCAGGACTAAGGCAAGGGAAAGAATGGAATTTGGCGAATCATTCAACAGGTTGTCAAGGAGATGAATGACCATTGGCAAATAAGTAACTTTTATACAGTTGCCATTTTGGTGTTTGTATGGGTTAAGCTCCCTTATGGAGGTACAAGTAACCTTTATCAAAAGGGGGAAAATGGTGTTCGTTAAGGGTTGGACTAATTAGTCAGGTGCTTTTCTTTTCCCCCACACAATTGGTCACATTAATTTCTTCAGATATACAAGTAAAATATTTGCAATATACAGCACAAATCTCTTTCAGTAGTATGGTGTTATGGCGACATCTAGTGACAAGTAGGGAAAAAATATTTTAAAGACTCAATGTAAAATGGGAATTGTGATGAATTGTAATCACTGCAGGAAAAAAAAAAGTTTTTTTTTTTTTTTTTATTTGATAATATACAAGAACATTTTCAGGATGCTGGTCTTCCTGGGCGATCTCACTGAAAAAGGCAAAGAATTAAAATAAGTAAGGCAAAAACCTTCCCTCAGATATAGTGAGTGAAAATTATAATGTGCAGACAACTCTGAGCAGCCACAATTATGGGTACATTTTAATATCAAGCCAAATTTTCACAAAGTATTTAAATCCTAAACAAGTGCAGACAAACTTAAAGGCTCTTGAGTTTAGTGTGATGCTTTAGCAGACATGCAGTTGATGGGCTTGCAGGTCAGCCTTACACCTGAAAATAGGACTAATTGCACGGCTCCGGCTAATCAGTGTCCCTGTGCTATTATGGCTGTTTTAACTAATGGACCACACAAACGGCTACAACTATCACACACACAAACTGCTCTCTAAACCACCTAGCATTACACTATTTGAACAAATACAGACATTTGATAATCGGCTACTAATGTGGAAGAGGAATATATTATATAGCAGAGACAAGGCCTTGGCCAAATGATAAAACATGCAAAGAAATGATTAAAATCATAAAATGGAAAAAGGAAACGCAACACAACCAGCACACCATGCTGATTCAGCTCTACCTGGACAAGACATCCTATTTCTGAGGACATCCACAGGAAGCAAAAATAAAAAATAAAAATGGAAAATTAAGCATTTGGATGGAATCATGGGTCAATGATGTGATAATAGTTTGTGTCCATTTGGTGTTTCATTAAAAATATTAATTTTGCCTAGCAAACCACCAGGTAAGTTAACTCAACTTTGTACAAGTACAACGAACCTGGAGTCATACTTGATATTTCACGGTAACACCAGATTGACTTTCACAATAAAATTCACCAAATGTACGTTAATGATAAAAGGCATATGGAAGTCACTAGTAAGTTATGCTCTTATACGAAACCCCTAGAGACAAACTAGAATCACGCCACTGACCCTCATACAGAACCTGAGGAGATGCTACCACCTACATTTAGGAGGTTAGGCACCCAATGTGTTAAAGTGCTTCAAAAGGTATTCACCAAAATTAAGTTCAAGAGTATTAAAAACTTGAAAGGATCTAACTTCTAACAAGCACTAGCGGTTTACTCCACACTAAAGTCATTGTTTATTATATTAGTGTTTTACCCAAGTGAACCACTATCACTAAGCTTCAAATCTGTTGAATTCGGGTGTGCAAACTAATTTTAAGGAATTAGCGTGGGGCATATTTGGACAAGGCAGTTAATCTGCTTATAAAATGTTTACCTTCTATTGCCCCCAAAGAATAAATAAAAAAAAAAAAAAAAAAAAGGAACAAAGGCAAATTAAAAAAAAGAACAGAAATATTCACTGTATGACAATCACATGTATGTAGACAGAAAGAGAGAGGACAGTGTGCAAGAAGCGCGTAACTACCTTTTTGCCAGCAGCACCAACTGAAGCTTTCTTGGTGCCACGGACTTTCTTCATTCTGTTCTTGCGTTCTTTGCGCTGTTTTCGTGACGTCTTTTTCTTCTCATAGAGACCATGCTGTTCGAAGGAAGATTAGGATTATGGTTTTGACCACTTGCGACGACATGAAAATAATGGACTGATTTAATATAACCGTACCCTGGCCAGTCTGTATTTGGGCTCGTTCTTCTTGGCGTAATCTAGCGAGTCGTACATCATGGCAAATCCTGTTGTTTTGCCGCCACCGAACTGAGTCTTGAAGCCGAAGACAAACACGACGTCCGGGGTAGTCTTGTACATTTTGGCCAGCTTCTCCCTGACTTCGGTCTTTGGGACCGTCGCTTTGCCCGGGTGCAGGACATCAACAACCTACAAAAAAGAACGAGCCTTCTTACACAAAAGATGATGGAGCTCACAGAAGCTTCCAATGTAAAAAAAAATAAAATAAAAATAAAATAAACAAAAAGCTAAACTTTACCATCTGCTTCCTCTGAAGCAAGCGGTTTGTCATGAACTTCCGGGTCCGGATCGTGACTGAGTCGTTCTGCAACAAGACATCAAGCATGATCATGCAGGTGTTCTATCATTTCATCCTACAAAGGAAACTGCGCACCCCCACCCCCATAAACGTGCTGCCATCACTCGGGTTTTCAAAGTTTAGTTCGAGTAGCACCAAATACTTCTGTTTCTGAGCAATCAGAACATGCCTGTGGTTTTTGGACAAAGGGTCATAATTAATATTCCAACAGGTAAGACACTGGTGGTAGGACAATCTAATGGGTGTTTGAGCTTTCAGAACATACTACTTGTGGTTTATAAACAGTATAATTATTAGATAAACAAGTTGCACATCGCATTTGTACAGCTAGCAGGTACAGTCGCTATAAAAATACGCTGCGGTAGGAAATTCTGACAAGGTAGGACAATCCGACAGAACGCCGGCACGCGAATCTAGACTAACCGGCAGCCCGTTAGCCCTTTACGGGGAAATAAGCGCGGTAGCCAGTTTGTAATTTCGACCGAGACCAGCGTGGACTTTTTTTTTTTTTTTTTTAGAACCTATTCGCGGGAATGTGCGTAAAGATATTGAGAAAGAGAGTGAGCAAGCGAGCCGCTTCCGCGGTTAGCATTAGCAACCAGTAAGTCGCCCTAGAGCGTCCCGTAACACGGATATTAACGCATAAATTCACAACGGTAGCGCCATAAACACACGACCAAGAGATGCGTTAGGCCTGGAGGCAGAAAGCCGCGTGGACGACGACGTAGCGGGGGACGTTACTGGTAATGGGTCGGGTGGGTAACGACTGCAAGGCCTCCGTTATCATCAGAGCTTTAACTACTAGGTAAACGCCATTAAACTCGTCAATATGCACGACAAACACGGAGCTCGCCTCAGCACTCCTGCCGCGGCTCGTAATTTCGCTTCTCGCGGAACGATGTTCGCGATATTACAGGATTTTACGGTTCGATTCGTGGCAACAACGCTCACCATCTTGGCGTCGGCTCGCTCGGCGACGTGGGAAAGGAAGCAGGGCCGCCAGGCGCCCAATCATATGCCGGAGCGAAAATGAGGGCAGCGTGTAGACCGCCTGAGCGAAAATACTACACTCTGCAGACTAGGGTCGCGTGTAGCGATCGAATTCGGCAGTAAATAATGCAGAATTTAACCACGTTGCAAGCCAACACATTACGCACTGTGTTTGTGTAGTAATCTATTTATTGAAGCCTTAAGCCAGACGATTTTTTCTCCCTCCCAAACTGCACATTACAAACTGAACATCAGTACTGCACCCTGCACTTTAATCTCTCACTACCTCACACTGTGCTGCTGTGTTATGGTAATCATATTATGACATATCACTACTACTACCATTATTATCAAAGCATATCATATACCACATACTCCTTATACGATATACTGTCATATCTCCAAAGCTTCGCAATCTCATCTCTCTGTGTACTTGTACATATAGTGAGATGACAATAAAGTTGACCTTGACTTGACTCTTTATGGTTAGGGCAATTATTCAGTGGTGGTCCATTTGGATTTGGGGAATTTGAAAAAATAAGACAAAATTAATTACTGTTGTATCTTTATTCTGTCTAGTAACCAATCGTAATGGTTTTAGTCTAACCGTGAGAGAACAGTGTGTTGGAAGTTTTTTTGATTTTGTGTAATATACAATCCCATTGTCCAGTTGCCCTTACAGAAAATTGGAGCTGTTTTGAAACTACATGATAAACACACGTCATACAGTAATATGTACCTTAATTCTTTATTACAAACTTAAACCATGCAGCACTGTTTTGTATTTGGACTCAACATCATTTTAATATTAAATTGTAAATGAAACAAAGTTCAAATTCTGGGACAATGGCAACATAGCACAAAGGTACATAAAAGGACTGCTAACCATATCATGTTAAATCTTAGAACAAGGTATCTCATAATTGTGAAAGTTCATTTGTGTTAAAACAGAAAGATGCATAGAAAGCACCTTTTATCTGGACTGTAAGCACAGACGCATATCGTGAATGAAAAGCTGTTCAGAATTTCATTCTACGTTGCTGCTATCCTGCAAGGCCCCTCGGTTGAAGGCGCACGTCCCCCAACATTAAACAATGTCGATATGACATTTTCTCTTTTGTCCGCCCCATTCTTTATCGCCAGCCTGTTGCCCTGTTTACGTTGGCGAGAAAAGTGCACAACCTCTCTGTCCACAACATTGACTTGACGGTTTGCCGGCCTGATGCAGTGCGAGAGGACAGCCCGGCACTTCTTCTGGAAGTTTTCATTCATGAAGGCATAAACTACAGGGTTGTTGAAGGAGTTCGAAAACCCAATGGCTTGAGTGATGGCAATAAGCATGTTGATGGTGATGTCATCATACTTGAGGGCCAGGAAGCCTACAGGTGATGTTTGTGTTATTCATTAACCTGAATCAGAAAATATACTTGGATTCATGAAATATCTGGAGAGCTTACCGTATTCATAGAGGATGTGTACGGTGTGAAAAGGAGCCCAGCACACAGTGAACAACACTACAATGGTGATCATCATTTTAATCGCTCGCCTCTTCTTTCTGCTCCAGATAGAAGCGACACGGACAAGAACACACAGTTACAGCCTTCCTGTTCTGGGTAGATGTATATTGAGCATAAGAGTAAACTCTAATGTGTTTGTCTGATGTAAAAACAGTTTGTTTGTTTAATGTGAAAAGTTTCAATCGCAACAAACTGATTATTAAGCAATCCCTAGTTTTTAAAAGTACATACCTTGAAATTTTCCCCATCTCTCTTTGGTTCATGGTGCTGAGGACAGATGCGTCTCCCACCCGTTTCCTGATCCACAAGTCGGCACTTATTCTGGTGTACAGGATGAGCATGGCAGCCAAGGGCAAGAGAAAGAGTGCCACCAGGATGAAGGTAGCATACAACCTCCTCTCGATGGTGGATGGCCAGCGCTCCAAACAGCACACGTGATGAATGTCGTACAGAAAGTCATACTTCACCTGAAACCACAGCAGGAGCAGAGCAGACAGAAGAGAATTATGGCAGGGTAGTGCCAAGGGTAGCCGTTGGGAGTCCATGATGGACTCTAGTCCACACGCACTGAACGGAACTGGAAGGCAGTTCAGGAGAATGAAAGTTCATGCATTGAACTACCCGTGTATAGATGCTTTGGTATTTGGTTGGTATTTTGGTTCAGGATTCAAACCGGCAACTGTCCAATTACAGGTCCGCTTCCTTACCCACTAGGCCAACCATTCTCTCTGAATTCCATATACTACCTCCGTGTCACTTTATGTTACTCTTTGTTAAATGTTTTTTTTTAAATAATTTATTGTGTATTAATATACAGGATTTATTTATTGTGACACTGCAATGTCAATTTTGAACTTGAAGCAAATTGGTAGAATAGTCTGCTTTAGATCAATTTAGCACCTACCTCTAACTTTTGCACAAACAGCATTGGAGATCCAACGGTCATTGCTGCCATCCACACAACCCCTATTCAACAGTACAGTGAATAGAGGAGGTTGTGAGGGCAACTGCTACATTGGGCGGATGCACACGTTTATATTTACATTTACAGCATTTACCAGACACCCTTATCCAGAGCGACTTACAATCAGTAGTTACAGGGACAGTCCCCCCCTGGAGACACTCTGGGTTAAGTGTCTTGTTCAGGGACACAATGGTAGTAAGTGGGGTTTGAACCTGGGTCTTCTGGTTCATAGGCAAGTGTGTTACCCACTAGGCTACTACCACCCAGTAATAATTATTACACATAATAAGAGGATTCATTAAACTAGAATTGAGAGATATTTTACGGATCTGCAGTCAAATGCTTCTGGAATAATGCCACGCCCACTGGACAAAAACAGAAACCTATTCAAGCCTTAAATTGCTCACAGTCACAGGTTGAAACAGCAATTAACTACCATTGTGTACCTGAGCAAGACACTCCAGGGGGACTGTCCCCGTAACTACTGATTTGGACAAGGGCGTCTGATGAACGTCGTGAATTTATTTTTGAACAATTCGAACTATGTTTCTCACCAAGCATTTTGAAGGCTCTCTGTGGACTGCATTGTCTCTTCATTTTCAGAGGATGCACCACCCCTTGGTATCTCTCCACTGCTATACAGGTCATGGTCAGAATCCCGGTGACTACGGCTGTGGTCTGGACGAAAGGGACCATCTTGCATACTAGTACACCTGCAATAAAAAGTCCTGCTCTACACTTATTGACTAACTAGTGTCTGAGTAGAATGATTATAATGTTTGACGTGTGCTTTTGATTTAAGCCTACTGTTACACACAGAGAAATAAAGGCACACATGGGGTACAATATTAAAACTGTTCCCTTCAGTTGATTGTACCTCAAAAAGTACAGGACCGATCCTTTGTGATACCATGTTGTACCTTTAACAGAACATGATTTGGGAAAGTTCATAGTTGTACCCATGAACCTGCACCACATGGAAATGATCCCAATTAACCCGATTTACCAACAAAAAATTGTGAGATTTCAGCTGCACAATAGTGATGGAACGGCCAGTGAATCTGACCAATTTTCCCCTAAAGTGGCTGATGTTCATGTTTGTAAAAGTGATTTTTTAACAGCAGCACAACACAACAAAGGACAAAAGGAATGTACACAAAAATACATCAATGACAGAAAAAAACAGACAGACAGACTCGATGTCTCTGAGTTGAAGGTTGCCGGTTCAAACCCAGCATCCCCACTTCTGTGGCTCCTTATGGAAGGCCTTTAACCAAACCAGTGTGCTGCCCTTTTCAGACCACTACATCATACATAAATATAATTTTAAATTCCAGTCATGACAGGTACACCGTTGTGCCTTAAATGGTACAGATGACTAAGGTACAAAAAAGTACCTGCGAGGACAGGTCCATTATTGTCCCAGCGACAAGCATCTGTACCCATCTAGGCGCACAGTGGCACTTCCATTTCTCCGTGTGTGGGTGTTGGAGAGGAGCGCACTGGGATGAGCACCGATGCGGACGCGTCTCACCTCCCAGCCATTCCGAGGAGATGTTCTGGAGCAGCGTGAAGGGGACGCAGAAGAAGGCGATCAGCAGGTCGCTCACGGCCAGGGAACACGTGAAGACGCCCGTCGCGCTCGGGGCGCCGCGCTTCCTCGCCGCGGCGCAAACCACCAAGCCGTTCCCGACCAGCGCCAGCAGGAAGACCGCCGCGTACGCGCCGCCCAGCGCCGCCTTGGCGCGCCGCGGCAGCTCGGCCACGTGGACGAGGGGCCGGAGGTTGTAGGCGGCGATGAACTGGCGCCGGGAGAGGTTGTGCTCGCACAGCAGCTGCTGCAGCGCCTCCGGGGTCACGTTCATCGTCCCGGTCTGCCTGCTGTCCGGAGGTCCGATTCACCTTTATGCTGATGCTGATGCTGATGCTGATGCTGAGTGATGCGCGTCGCCATGGGACCCTGCAGCCAAGTGCACCTGAAGGATTCTTCTGGGCTTTTTTTTGTTTGTTTATTCAAATTATACATAACTTTTCGGCACTCCATCACGTTCACATTAAATATAACAATTATAATAAAAACAATATATTGTATTTATACACATCAAGGGGTCTACTGCTGTCAACTATCAGAGTTCAACAAAGGTAAATAGGATTATATTATGGCTACGAATATGGATTGAAATTCTTGCCACTTGCAAACACGGTTGGATTACATTTAGACTGATGAAATTGTGCCATGTAATTTTTCTTTTTGAATATTGCATGCCGAGATCATGCCACCAGGAAGTGTAAATATGTGATTTGTGGTACATTGAGGGGCATTTTTCGTCTTACAAGTGAACAATGTCAAATATACCATGTAAAGAACAGATAAAGTAATCCTCTACCGCTATCCGATGAACATGCACAATGTGGCAGGGAGCAAGTGACACAGTCACCTCCAACTGGTGCCTTTCAGCTCTTCTCAGAGTTAAAACCGAGGGCTAGAGTTATTTCTATATTGGCACCAGAGGGGCGTCCAGTAATTCCCTGCAGCTACAGAATCGCATTGCTATTCATAGAAGCAGAGTAATCAGCATATGCAGTGTTTTCAACAAATCTAATCTCTCATGAAACTGCATCTGACTGAATCCAATTGAGATTTCTCAGCACCCAAGATCCCCAACAGAACAGATTGCATGATACACATGAGTACAGATAGCAGCAGGCAAGTGTGCTTGTCTGTGTGTGGGACTATGCTGCATAAGGTTACTTCTATTCCCTTGTCAAATCACTGGACTTTTTTCATCTTCTGAGGTTGTAATGGAGGAAGATCTCATAGGTGAATCCTGCTTGACGAGTGTATAACACTCAAACGAATAATACCACAAACCCATGAGCCTTCAGTACTCACATGAGGAACTGATGGTGGTCTTCACAAAACCTTAATGAGGTTAACGTTTAAAACATTTAAACACAGCACTGGCAACAATGTCATAAAATAAAATTTTTAGACAGTTTGATATGAATTCTCGTAGAATTATTATTATTATCTAAAATTATCTTGCAAATGTTGCAATTAATTTTGGCAAAAATATGCACTGTTCATTGGTTAATCTGTGATTCTGTCATGAGCGTGCCAGCTAGATTAGTTCTGGATTAGGCTACACACAGACAATAATGGGTGCTCGATTATTCGATATATGATAAAATCATTTGTTGTGCTCAAACTTCTTTTATTACATAACTGTACGTCACAGTTATGCAATGAATAAACACACTCACAAGAACCCATGCAAACAAATATGCAGAAGCAGTGCAAAGTGTACAATACAGAAAGTTACAATGCAGTGCAAAGTTACAAATCATAACGAATAAGGCATTTGCTTTCACCTGGACCTTGTGTGGGCTCAGAGTGCTGAGAGCACAGACTGCTTGGGGCGCAAAGGTCCTCTTGAGAACAGTTGCATCACTGTTGACCTTCTCCATCAGATCCCAAGCCTGAGACAGTCATCCCTGAAGTGCTGAACTGCCTATAGCTTCCTAGAAATTGGAATAAAAACTTTCATGGCCACTCTCATTAAGAAACTTCCAAGTATTAACAACTGGGAGTATTTTGGTCAGCTGAGCTACTTTTGTCCTTTTAATTTAATAAATGAGAATATTATTGTTTATATTCAGTGCTAGACATTTTTGTGAGGATTGTTGATAAATTAAAAAAGTTAATGATCATAAATAAGTAGAAAGCATGTCAGTGTTCAGCACCATGGACTGTGAATGTGCCTCTTGTTGTATCCCAGCCATGCTGTGCCTTGGCCACTATTTCGCTACCAGACATTGACATTCATATTGGTATCATTTATCATTTATGCCATTTAGCCAAGCAAATCGGGGTTAAGTGTCTTGCTCAATAAAAAATTTAAATGTTAATTACTTAAGGTGGAGAGGAATAAAATTGTGCTGTTTGGCAGATAAAAAGCAAAATAAAAGGGTGTGACAAATCCCATGTCTGGAATCCCAGAAACTTCTCCCAATGCAGTACTCCACCATGGGCTGTGTGCTACTGTGCACATTGTTGTATCATCTCTCCCGTCTGATGGTCCTCTAACCGTGCTAGTTCTGCCTGTCATTGCTCTTATTTAAATCTTTAATGCTGAGTGTCTCCAGGGGGACTGTCACTGTAACTACTGATTGTAAATCACTCTGGAAAACAGCATCTGATGAATGCCATAAATGTAAATGTAAACATGACACCTTTTCTGTGGACAAAATTCACCAACATGTGACATGATGTCATCATGTATTCCTTTTGTTAAACTTTGTACACAATAATATGACTATTGTCATAATCTACGGCAGGACCAGGTGACATGTATAGTCTGAGCCAAGTGGCTCATCTGTTTGTGCTGAGGGGAATCCACCTATCAGTAGATTGATTTTCCACACTGCACTTGCACACTGTGGAGCAGATGGTTGCCCTGCCTCTAAAGCAGCTGCTGCTGCTGCACTTCATAACCAAGAGTACCCCAAAGTTACGACCATTTCAGATGTCAGCCTCTCTGGTTGAGGCTCAGGAGGACTCTGCTCCCTATGGAGATGATGTCTGCAGGAGTTCAGAAAGAGAGCAGAAAAAAAGCACTCAGCATGAGAGTCTAAACTTTATATGCCCTTTCAATGAGATCATACGGTCACATACACACCTGCAGAAAACTCCCTAGAGGTTGAAGGCTAACCAAGGCTTGGGAGGTATGGGAAGAAATGAGATAAGACCAGCAAGGCCCAGCCAAGGCCTAATAAATCATGGGGAGGGGTGGTATGCCCAACTATCACAAGCTGGGTTCACAATGCTTGATAGTAAGAACTGTTTACTGGCCAGGCCTCAGCAGCCAGGCAATGAATTATGATGACAAATGTGCGATTACATGCACACTTAAACTTAGGTTTTTACCATGGGTAAAACTCTGTGTGTGTGCGTGAAGGAACACAGGTAAATAAGATGTTTTTTGGAGACTTCCTCAGCTGCAGAAAAAACTTAGATAACACAGACAATCAAACACATTATTGAGACAGGGCACACACATAAGACCTCAGTCTTTTGGGCCTTCTGGGTTTTTTTTTAATGACGTGACCAAAGATAAGAGAAATGTACAAGAACCGAAAGCCCCGATGTGCGGCGGACAGATCGGTCGACTGGACAGCTTTTTTTTTGCGTATTGCAATAAAGAGAACTGTCTACCATGGTTTACGGTGGCTTGAGTTTACTGATCAACTCTTCTGCAAAATCCTCCTGAATCCAGGGGCGCTGTAAGACTGACACATTTGAACTGTATGAGGAAGAACACCTGCCTTCATGTGTCAATGCTACTTCCTACGTTTTGTGTACTGCTGTGTTTTGGGTATGTGTAGATCCTTGTAGTGCAGTGTACAGACTGTCACCATTCTGGTCTCTGTAAACTCTGGGTGTCACCATAGAGGTGCCATGCCCTAAAGCACTGCCAGTCGACACCAGTTAACCCGCACTGACCTCTGCCGTGAAGATTTTTTTTTGCTGTGATTTTGTTTTCTAATGAAGTTTTGGTGGCCTTATTGCTGGCTATTACCACCAATGTTTGACCTGTATGTCCTTTGGCTTTTTCCAAAGTTCTCTCTTAACTTTTTACACTTGGCCTTGTCCTCTGCTCACAACACTGACACTATCTGTGTAACTAGGATTTGCATAACCACCTACTGCTAAAGCTACTTGGACATTTACCATCACTGGGAGTGACCTGTTTAGTTCTTGATGAGCTACCATCACATAGGTTTAATGCATAACCAACCTTAAACCATATGATCCCCCCCCAACCCATTATAATAGGGTGGTAGTATCCTAGTGGGTATGAACCAGAAGACTACTAAGTTGCAAGTATAAACCCCACTTACTAAAATTGTGTCCCCGAGCAAAACACTGTCGCTGTAACTACTGACTGTAAGTCCCTCTGGATAAGGCATTCTGCCAAATTCCATTAATGTAAATGATGATGATGATAAAAGCCCTTTATTGCACTTCAGATGCTGTAATAGTTTCAGTAAAAATTGTTTAAAAGAGAATAAAAAGAGAAAGCGGTTAATAATTTCCGGTGATGTAGGTAGTTTTTGAAAGATGGCCTAGATTTGATTGCATTTCTTCCCAGAGTCTAAAGACATTAGTAGAACAGGTTAGTTAATCCAGCGATGCTAAACAGGTCACCGTGTGTTATAACTTGTGTGCCTGAAGAGGCTCAGAGCAATATAACTTGTCCCTGATCTTCATGCGCATTCACTTCCATGTGCAATATAGTCCGAGTTTTCATTAACAGTAACAACCCTGACAGGCTCTTCTGCCCTGCATGCAAACCCACACCTGCTCGCCCTCAATTCCATCGAGTATCCCCCACCCTTCTGATTCAGAATGAAAGATGCCAGGAGAGAGGCTCTTCATGTAATAATTCCTCTCAAAAAATAATTGAATGTAAATGAGGAGGGTCTTCATGTATGTAGCACAAGGCAATTCTCCCTATAATTCCTGAGTAGGCACTCAGTGTACAAAGCCGAGTTGTACATGACATTTGTACACCAGTTGTACAAACTATATCCAAAGACACATATTGCACAATCTTTACTGATTAAACAGAAGGATGGCATAAGTAAATTGTTCATTGTTCACTCGGCAAAGTTGAGTAATAATTTGGCTTTCTTGTGTACAAGTAGGACATACAAAGCAGGACATGCGAGTATACAAGTGCGCTAGTTTATCCAGTACAACTGTGATTTCAGGTGAGAGAATTGCTGTACATCGTGCTTACTAGCGTTCCAGCTCCACTCACAGGAGAGCTGTGTCCCCTCGTCAAAGAACCTGCTAAATCATGTTTGCTGCAGGACAATTTGTCCAAAACAACTCTGCATTCTTACAGGTTTCAAGTCCGCAAACATGAAGTACAACTGTCTCCATCTAGTGGTTGGCGCAAATTTGAGGTCCTTCGGATCAAAGAACGACCCCAACACACCAGAATGCGCTTATTAAGGAACTTTTATTGATCTTGCTGTAACAGTGTCCACTGGCATTGGCATGTCACTGAAAATTTTAATTGAATTCATAGTGATTTTTGGGTGGGAGAAATTCATACATGATATAAAAGATGTTGGAGCAAACAATCTTATTTTCAAATTCTCCTTTATGCTTTTGAAAAAAATAAAGCTGTTACAGTGTAACACAGAATTCAATTAAAACTGAGTACGATCTCTGAAAACATCATTTTCTATCCGCATCACATTTCAACATTGAGGTAAAGACCAATAATAAGAATAGTGAAGGATTCCATTGTTTTATCTTTAATGATTTGGTCTGTTTTTGTAGGGTTTTTGTACTTGATCTGCCTTATAGCTTTTGGTGGCCATAGTGGGTCAGGACAGTTGAAAGCAGAACATCAAGTAAACATGGCATTTGTCCCATTTCATTAATGATAAGGGGGGGGAAAATGACATGGCTCTTCCCATACTGTAACCAGCCACTGAACAAAAAGAATAATAATAAAACCACAAAGCAGACTTTCCTCAGTCGACTGAGAAAGCGGTGGATTGAGCTTTGTTGCAAAGTCTGAAGGGATGATCTTGGCGGAAAAATTCGGATTCGCACAGGGAAGAGTTGTAAAATTCACAACCTCTAAGCTTAGTAAAGTAAGGCATGGTACAGACACTCGGCACAAGTGCAAGAAGAGAACGGAGTAAAGAAACCCCTCAAGCACAGAAGGTGATGGTGTTAAAAAAAAAACGCTCTCTTTCAAGCCAGCTGAAATCCGAATATTTTCTTAAACCCACGTTCTTAAAACCCACGTCCTTGAACAACCGGCCGCCATTGGCAATTCAGCTTTTACTATCATTGCACAAAGCTGTTTGGATTTTGCCATTTGGAAATTGGACATAATGATGGTAAATAAAAGATATTACAATATGCATAGAGTTGAAAGTATTCAAGTCTTGAAAAAAATGATGTCTATTTAAAAACGACCATCAGGCCTGTCCGGAAAACCAGATGCAAGGACAACAGCTGCAGGATTTCTATCATTTTTTTTTAGCCTTCTGATGTGATATTTATGGCGACGGCCTGACATTTCAGTGCTTCCCTACCTTTGACTTGGTATCTGAGGTCCATGTTTTTGAATTGGCATCATTGTCAATATATTTCACAAACTGCAATGTCACTAGAAGCTGTCTACGGTAAAGTACACGTCGTGAACCTGTTATAAGTACATCTTGAGACCAGCTCTCATTGCCACCTAAACGCTTATTTAAGGTCAAGCACACTCAATGTTCAAACTCCACCCAACTGGCCTATGAATTGTCCTCAGCTTCAGATTACGTCTACTTATACAGGATCTTGAGGTTCATACTGGTTTCAACAAATGAGTGTGAAAAGTGCATCATCAGTATTTGCGGCACAGGTTATGGACAAATCATATCGCAACGGGGATGAGATTTTCTTTTCTTTTTTTAAAATCACATTCTCTCTTCAAAAAACGTGAATTATTATATTAAATGGCAGGGGAAAAATCTTGTTAAAGGCATCTTAGACGGCTCAGTCCTGCGGTGGTTTTAGCATAAACCATAAAAAAAAAAAATAGATGTGTTCACATACCCTTGTGTACAGAATAAAATCTTTAGATCAAGTAATCAGGTCAAGATAAAACTGACTGCACTCTTCATTATTGCCTGAAATTATGAAAAAGAAAAAACTTATAAAGGTAATCGGAGTAGAGGACTTTAAAGGCTTGGAATGATAATGGAATTATAAGTGGTTCAAAAACTTGAAGCAAATTTGCAACCCCTGGCTCCCTGACAGAAAAAAAAAAAAAAAAAAAAAACCTTAAAGGGCATCATCTGACTATCGATAAATCAATCATTTTACGTTTTGGATGAAATTTTGTTCTGGATGAAATTTTGTTCTGGCTTTTAAAGTAAAAAATTAAGAGTCAATTTTTAAGAAAACCAAATAAATTGAATTACATAAATTCCTGAATCCCTCGTTATGGTCCGAATCACATGAACGGCTGCTGGGAAGCCTGAAAGACCGGGGGGTGGTTTTCAGGGTTCCAGCAGCCCACCGGTTCAACTTTTAGTCAACGTTTGGCGAAGAGAGAGCAAGAGTGAAGGCTGAGAGGGCTCACAACATCGGTTTCTACAAGCCAAGCCACTGGCACACGTGTACCAGGTAAAAATCGCTTTATTTTTTTTTCCTCTTCATGTTGGTTGCCATTATCTTAGATGTCCATCTCGAACTGAGCATCTTCACCTAAAACACAAAGGAGAGTTGGCTTTGCATAAAAAAAAAAAAAAGAGCCAGGGACAACCGGCCTTCATGCAAGCGCAAGTGTTACAGATGCAAAGGGGCTGACCGGCTGCAGGCTTTCCATCGTGATTATTGGCGTTGTTCGCTTCGTTCTTCTTGTTCTCACTCAGGATGTTTCGGTTGGTCACCCCGGGGATGACGGGCAGGTGTGCTGGGGGCGTCTGGGCAATCGGGGAGTTGCGCCGGTCCAGCAGGAACTTACGGTCGTAGATGATCCGGGTGCCTGCAAAGAAGAAGGGAAACTGAGGCACCGACCACGAGGCACGACAGACCGTTCAACGTGCAGTGCAGCAGACGCGCCGTGGAAATACCACTCGGGTCCGAATCCACAGCGCGGGCCGTGTAAGTCTATTAAAAATGTCTGGCACCGGAGACTTAGTTCACGAGTGGACAACGGCAGGAACGACGATCGAAATTGCGATTCCCAATCACTGCGCTTCGGCTCCGCCAATCACGTCGTGCGCGGCGCCATCGGCAGGCGGCGCGGCGACAACAACAACAACAACAACAACAACACGAGTTCAAACTAGAACTAGCGAGGAGATGCAGCTACCTCCAGGAGTGGTAGAAAATAAAGTGCCTCCGGGGGTGGTGCAGTAGTCGTGAGGTAGCTGCGTTGTGTCGTTGATCAGCACCGTCCTGGTCGGGATGGCCCGGCTCTCGCTATGCTGGCGACCGGTCGACATTGCACCGGATAAGGTCACTGAACGGAAAGTTGCGAGCTGAAGGCCGCTAGGCTGCTGGAAGGCGGAACCCCGGGCCCTTTTCCTTCTGTCGGAGCGCTTTCCCAAGGCTTTCCCGTCGCTCGGCTCGTCCTCCCAGCCGTCAGTGCGGTCCCCTCCCTCGGCCAGGCAGGAAGAGCGGCGGCGCGGAGGATATGAGGTCAATGGCGGGCAGCAGCACGTGTTCGGCGACCAATAGCGATCAAATTCATTTGCAGTTTGTGTGTTCGTGACCACTGTTCACTCTAGAATGCCACCGTAGAACTGGGGCGCAGAATCGTTTATTCTGAAACAAAGAACGATCTTGAAATCGTCCAGGACAGCAGCGCGACGACATTCGGCGCAGTCGCTGCCGAATTCGGTACCCGGTGAAAAAGAGCCGCCCGCGCACTGCGCATGCGCAGCCCCTCCCCCTCCAGCCCGCAGCCGGGAAAGACGCTGACGTCACCGCACGGCGGTCTTTGCTTCACGTCGTTAGTGAGGAGCCGAGGCTGAGCTGCCGCAGAAATGAGCTACCAGACCGAAGAGAGGGGGAGTCCGAACACGCTGAGCTACAGGCTGTATTTCAGTAAGTGGCCTTCGGTTCGTGGGCGAGAACGTTAAAGCGTCATCGCATCTGTGTGCTTCATTCAGCAGGGCCGGGCCGCGTGTCCCACGTGTCACTAGTTCAATAAAACCTCATTTATTATTTTATAACAAACATTCCCCAGGCGTCATAGGGCTTTCTAAACACATTAATTAAAACAGCATAAATTACCGGGTCAAAAAATAGCGAAACTGAGCCCGTTTTGCCGGTTGGATCGCTGCTGATGAATCTAGACCGCAGCTGTTTACATTTTTATTGCTTTGCTGCGTTGATCGCGCCCGATATCAGTACAATGTTCTTGTACAGGCACGATCACTGTTTAATGTAATCATTGTGCATTTAGTAGATGGCCATAGCGTGGCAGTGCAAGAACAGTTGTTATGTGCAGTACATTTATTACATATATAGTGAACGTGTAATTATTTCAGGGGACTCTGATGGAAAGTACATTTCACCTTTTCACGACATTCCAATGTACGCGGATGAAAGCCAGGTAATGTTGATTTTGCTTTGTGCTACACTGATGCACATGCACATATATATACAAACTATAATACATAATATAATATTTAGTCTGTATGTAACAAGACATGCAATTTCATCTCCCAGTTTTTGTTTGAACCATATTTATGAAATGAGGAGGTACAAGGTTACAGTCTGTTTGTGAAGGGAATGGTCTTTACCCTCCCAGCATTCAGGATTCTGATATCATTTTATGTTTCTTTGGCTATTATCTTATCATTTCACTATTGCCTTTGTCTGTTACTCGTGCAGTTTTCTTCTATAATCTTATCTTAAAGTTTTTTCTTTTCTTTGAACATAGGATTTCTTTACAGAATGTTGTTCACTACATATAGACAATTACTTCAATATGTGATAACATTTTCACAATAATAAGTTATTAAAATCACAAAGTTTTATTGCACAACTGAATATTTCTGTCAACAGAATATCTTCCACATGGTGGTTGAGGTACCAAGATGGACAAATGCCAAGATGGAGGTGTGTTGTGGTTTCTGTCATGGTGATGTGATGTAATACAGGCAAGCCATGTGAATTTATTATGTGATTTCAGCACTCATAAGAAGCAGTGTATACACACTCGGGTGCTTTTATAACACCACGCACCTTTATGGTTGTGTTTCGTCTTTAACTTCCTGTTGACATAGGCGTGGACTTGAACCCGGAATGGGAGAATTTTTATTTCATTGGCAGGAAGATTTTTTCTAATACTATCGATTACAAATTGAAATCATGTAAATAAAAGTTTGAACTATTTTTTTTCTAATGCCTTTCAAAATATTGTTCATTCCACTCCTTTGCAACAGAAAGTGTCTTCTTTGTGCTTAATAGAGAGGTAAAGCTTACAATCTAGAAGCCTCTATTTGACATGCTCACCCCACTCAGGCTTGACCTTTACTCTTGATGTGAAATGTGTGTCTGTGTGGCACAATGAACTTTTGAAGAGGTTGTAAAACGTGTTATAACCAACTGGTTAAAAATGGACGTTTGCTGCAGATTGCCACAAAAGACCCACTCAACCCAATCAAGCAAGATGTGAAAAAGGACAAACTCCGCTATGTGGCCAACGTTTTCCCTCACAAAGGCTACATCTGGAACTACGGCGCTATTCCTCAGGCACGTTTGAGAATGCGTGGGGCAGGCTACGTTTTGTACTTATTTTTCTTTATTTATTGTTGGATCTATGTGCTTACTCTTCCACCAGTAGACTTGGGAAGACCCAGGACACAAAGATGGAGATACTGGGTGCTGTGGTGACAACGATCCAATAGATGTTTGTGAAATTGGAAGCCAGGTATTACATATCAGTGTAGCAGGTCAAAAAAGCTAAAAAATACATTAATATTAGTAATTTGTTACATCTTTCAGATATGCTCACGGGGTGATGTCCTCAAAGTGAAAATCCTGGGCGTATTGGCAATGATCGATGAGGGTGAAACAGATTGGAAAGTCATTGCGATTAATGTTGAGGACCCTGAAGCGAAAGATCTCAAGAGTAAACCCACATAACCCAATTATTTACTTTTCAAAATATATAGGCTATAATTATGTACACTGCTCAAAAAATAAAGGAAACACTTAAACTACACAATGTTACTTCAAGTCAATCACACTTTTGTGAAATCAAACTGTCCACTTAAGAAGCAACACTGATTGACGATCAATTTCACATGCTGTTGTGCAAATGGAATAGACAACAGGTAGAAATTCTAGGCAATAAGCAAGACCTACCAGGGTCTCGAGCTCTGGTTCTCTGCACAAAAATGCTACCGAAAATATAGGCTTATAGTGGGTTTGATAATCTCATGTCTGAATATTGCCCTTTTATTTCCACAAAATTCACCAGAATGTAATCGTTTAAGGGTCTACTTTAAAACAATTCTCTCTGGGGTGCATACCCATGGACCCTGCTTGACAATAGTGTGTGTGTGTGGGGTGCCCATGATTCTACTTCCTTCCACAATGCCACGTTTGAATAAATCATATTATATATTAATAATATATAAAATCATTTTGTATTTTAGAAATGCATCTGGCAAGAAAAACTTTGGCCCTTGGACAAATGTAGTTGTTGACCCCAATGCAGGGTCTTAAATTTGATGAAAGTGGCCTTTAAAAGGGTCTTTGCCTTCCTTAAACCTGCAGAAACCCTGAAATAAGTATATTTCATTCATTCTTATTTTTGTGTTCACTTTATTTTTTTGAGCAGTGTATGATGTAGCGATAGAATATGATTGGCATGGATTATATATTTAGTATCGGTTGCACTGTACCACACTGGTCTGAGAGATTGTGTGTTTCAGGGGTTTGCATGTAGGCTGATTGCCCGTTTGATCTTTGGTATTCAGATATTGATGATGTTAGAAGGCTGAAGCCAGGCTATCTTGAGGCTACAGTAGACTGGTTCAGACGATACAAGGTGCCTGATGGGAAGCCTGAGAACCAGTTTGCATTCAACGGAGAGTTCAAAGACAAGGTGTGTGTTTGTACCTACCAAGGTATGCATGTCAAGTTCTATTTTTTTTTAAGTCCCTGTACTTTTTTTGCAGAACTTTGCTATTGAGACCATCAAGAGCACACATGGCTTTTGGAAGGCACTTCTTTCGCAGCAGACCAATGCTGGAGGACTCAACTGGTATGAAGACATTTGTAAAAGGATTAGAAACTTATAAAAACTTCATTCACAAAGCACAGACAAACTGTAAAGCTTTGTACAAAAAATGGAATTTGCTTGAGACTAGATGGGTCTGTGTGTTTCTTAATTCTTTTCATGTCCAAAATACAGCAAAAACACATGTGTGTCAGGACAGGATAGTCCCCACTGTTGCTCTAGTGATGAAGCCAGAGAGATTATTGACTCAGTAAGAGAAAATAGTTTTTCTATTTATCATTTAATTTCTTAATTGTAAATTTCCTATATAAACATATATCTGTAATTTTGTATGTTTTTTTTTCTTTCTTTTTAAGACTTCCCCTGTTGGGAAAACAGAACCAATTCCCTCATCCGGTAAGTGTGTGTTTGAATTTGGTTTGAAATATTTTTCTTTCATGTTTGGAACATGTTAACGTGCATGCCATATGACCATCACATCTTTGTTATTGTTTAGTACTGTACCTGATTTCCTGAATATACATTGCATGCTACTGTCTATTAATTTTACTTCTTTTTCATTTCAGTTGATAAATGGTTCTACTATGAGAAGTAAAACCAACAAAGCACTTGTTCTTCGAACCAGAACGTATGAAATAGGTTATGTACTTGATGATCGCTTTATATCTTGGGATAAAAAAAAAAAGAAAGAAACTTTAGTTTGACTACAGTAGAAGAGGAAAGCGCTGGAACTGTCATGGCCATTTTCTTTTTCCGTTTTATTTAACTCGGTGTTTAACATTATTCTGTGGTTTGGGTAAACTCAGGTACTGTAAAATGCTCTTAGCTTTAATAAAGATTTTCTGTTAATATTAAAAGTCCAGCTGTGTGTTCTTCTCTCAAATCACAGATACAGTTTATGTTTGTAAACATAACTAACAGAAAAAAGCGGTCAGAATATGTGAAAGGATTATTTTATACAAGAAACATTCTTTAATTCCACAAGTGGGGAAATTTGCAATACATACTGTATATACAGTACAAGCTAAATGTTTGGAAACACCTTCTCATTCAGTGTGTTTTCTTGTTCATGAACATTTACGTTGGTAGATTCTCACTGAAGGCATCAAAACTATGAATGAACACATGTGGAGTTATGTACTTAACAAAAAAGGTGAAATAACTGAAAACATGTTTTATATTCTAGTTTCTTCAAAATAGCCACCCTTTGCTCTGATTACTGCTTTGAACACTCTTGGCATTCTCTCGATGAGCTTCAAGATGTCGTCACCTGAAATGGTTTTCCAACAGTCTTGAAGGAGTTCCCAGAGGTGTTTAGCACTTGTTGGTCCCTTTGCCTTCACTCTGCGGTCCAGCTCACCCCAAACCATCTGGATTGGGTTCAGGTCCGGTGACTGTGGAGGCCAGGTCTCCACTTTTTGTTAAGTACATAACTCCACATGTGTTCATTCATAGTTTTGATGCCTTCAGTGAGAATCTACCAATGTAAATGGCCATGAACATAAAGAAAACACATTGAATGAGAAGGTGTGTCCAAACTTTTGGCCTGTACTGTATTGTGAACTAATCATCCTGCTTGATTAAAAAAAAAAAAGAAACCAGCTATGTCTTTGCAGTGTACACAAGGCTGGACACTACAGGTTTAGCTTAGTCTTATTAGGCACAATAACACATGTTCTGTACCAGAGTGACACCCTACAAGTTAATTTGTTCTTTGAAGGGGAATAGATCCTTTTGTTCTGCTGTACAGTGCTCGAAAACTGTCCGATTGTAGTCACAAGCATCTAGGGACACCCAGGCAGGGCTGGTTCACACTTGAAGGTCACTTTTCTGCTGAAGTGTGATTCATGTGTGTAACATCATGTTTTCCACCCATGAGAATACTGTAAACGAGTGCATCCCTTTGAGGGCATAGGGTGGAGTTTCCAATCATGTCCTCCAGAACATTTTAACGAACTCTGTGTGCTAATTGTTATGTTCCGTTAAGGGCCATGCAATTCTCATCAGACATCAAGTTCAAGTTGAGCATTTGTCATTTCAGCTACATAATGTTAGACAGTACATAGTGAAACGAAACGTTTGTACGGAACATGTAACATTTACACCAAGTTACATACTGACATAAAGTGCACATGTGTGACACAGACGTTGGAAGCACCGTCCCCACACACTGCTCCCCGGGTGCCTTTCATGGTTGCCCACTGCTCACCAAGGGTGATGGTTAAAAGCAGAGGACACATTTCATTGTGTCACCGTGTACTGTGCTGCAGTTGTTCACAATGACAATCACTTCACTTTCACTTACATTACATTTACAACATTTATCAGACGCCCTTATCCAGAGAAACTTAAAATCAGTATTTACAGGGACAGTCCCCCCCTGGAGACACTCGGGGTTCACTTCTGGTTCATAGGCGAGTGTGTCACCCACTAGGCTACTAGCACCCTTGACTGGGACACATAAAGTGAAATCCAGACACAGGCATCGGATGGTTTTAAACCTTAATAGAATACATGGCTCTTTATTGATTCGGTTTTGAATGACTTTTATTCCAATTACGTTTGCTTGTATGATGTAGCACTTTTTGGTTGAAAATGTAAAGTGTGTTATAAATAAAATGTATTATTGTTATTAATGATGTCATTGTAGGCGTGGGACGTGGTTTGGCTCTTATAGGGATTTGAGTTAGGCGAAGGGGTCACGGCGCCAAGTTCACAGTGACCCCGCGCCATTCCTGCAATAAACGTTCAGCCTAAAAGCAGATTCATGCCTGAATTTTCATTCTGGTCACCCCAACATCGAAAAGCCACCATTTGACGCGGTGGCCCTTTGTGAACGCGTCCCGTCCGAGACACGGAACCTGACAATAACGTCCAGGGTGGGGCCGCGGCCCCCCTGCAGCCCCCTCGCCGCACAGCGACACCCCGCGGCGGGGCGGCGGCGACGGACGGCGGCTTCAGTCACGAGGACTCGGACACGCTGACCGGATCCAGGTACGAGGCCGGTGTTTTTTTTTTTTTTTTTTTTTTTTTTTTTTTAAATACCAACGCGCTTGAATTGCTTCATTTTAATCGCTTTATTTTTTACTTTGACGCGTCGCGTGTCCTAAGCTGCGTTTAATAGCGGCAACGTTACTTAAGTCTTATTTGCTGTGGAGACCAAAGCAGCTCTTACTCCGATATAATCCCATATAATGTACAGAATGACCAATAGTCATTTTTAAATACCGCGTCCATTTCATAGGAAAACGTACACGGGTCTATAGAAAAGAAAAAAAAACGAGAACAGTGTATATGAATGATGAAAAAGAAACCTGCATTTTTAAAGTGTTTTTTTTTTACGCTCCTCTGTGGCAAGTGAGTTGAGTGACAGTTGTGTCTGTGTGCCATGGATGCCCTGCGGTGTCGAGTAACCACAACCATAAAAATAGTCTGTTGCAAGAGGTCTGGCGTAAAAAAAAATACACCCCAAGCACCATTCTTTCCCCATGAACCGTTTTTTAAAATAGATAGAGAAGGTGTGTTTTTACACACCTTCTCATTCAAAGTGTCTTCTTTATTTTCATGACCATTTACGTTGGTAGATTCTCACTGAAGGCATCAAAACTATGAATGAACACATGTGGAGTTATATACTTAACAAAAAGTGGAGACCTGGCCTCCACAGTCACCGGACCTGAACCCAACCGAGATGGTTTGGGGTGAGCTGGACCGCAGAGTGAAGGCAAAGGGGCCAACAAGTGCTAAACACCTCTGGGAACTCCTTCAAGACTGTTGGAGAACCATTTCAGGTGACGACCTCTTGAAGCTCATCGAGAGAATGCCAAGAGTGTGCAAAGCAGTAATAAGAGCAAAGGGTGGATATTTTGAAGAAACTAGAATATAAAACATGTTTTCAGTTATTTCACCTTTTTCCACATGTGTTCATTCATAGTTTTGATGCCTTCAGTGAGAATCTACCAATGTAAATGTTCATGAAAATTCAATGAACACATTGAATGAGAAGGTGTGTCCAAAACTTTGGCCTGTACTGTATATTTATTTTTTGCATTGATTTCAGTAGCGATTTTCCCAAATCTAAATTCCCAGGAGCGGTCATGTAAAAAGTTTTAAAAACCAAGCCGCTAATTCATGCTGCATTGCAACATGGTGCCCATTCTGTGCTGCACCGTACTACACTGTTGATATTTCTGCTGTGAGCAGTTCTTCCTGTTAAGGTGCAAATGGCATCACTCTTAACTCAAGCTGCATCTTTCATGTGGATATAAAACAAACAAAAAAACTTTATTATTGCAAATATTTGACATGTCCAATAAAGAACACAATAAACTCTTTCCAGGTTCCAGCAACAGCAATGTCTTTTATTTTGGACTGGATTTATCGAGGTTTCAGTAGTGTGCTGCAAATTCTAGGTGAGGATTTACATTCATTTTGTGTTTGTGATCTCTACCAAACTCACTCGTAACATAATAAAGTTAAGCACAACCTATAGTAAGCAAGCATTTGACATTATTTAGGTTATACAGTATGATCATACAGATACTATTTTTTACTTTTTTCTGTAGGGCTGTATAAAAAGTCTGGCAAGCTTGTGTTCCTTGGATTAGACAATGCTGGCAAAACAACACTATTGCACATGCTTCGAGACGATCGACTGGGACAGCACGTCCCGACTCTTCATCCCAGTAAGTAAAACCTGTGCGAAATGATGTTAGGCGAGAAAATGGGTGAATATTTTGGGGGTTTGAGGATTCCTCTTATCACTGTCATCCATTTAGCCTCAGAGGAGCTGACGATTGCAGGAATGACCTTCACAACTTTTGACCTTGGTGGACACGCACAAGGTAACCTGTGGACTTGGACGTTTTCTGTTCAAAGAAAAGGAGGTCTGAAATGAAGCATCAACAGTGTGTAGGGTATCCTGGAACTATGAATGACATTCACAGATTAGGCCTTAGGAAATGTTCACATTGGCGTACGCTACCAGTCAAAGGTTTGGACACACTCACGAGACACGTGATTATGAAATAACACTTGTGAGGCTATGTAATAAACCAAAAATAGCTGTGATGGGAGCATTTCTTACTACTGAAGTTAGACAGCGGGATGTTTTTTTTAACAGTGCTAAAGGTTTATACTGAGTGGGGCAGTGGTGGCCTAGTGGTTAAGGAAGCGGCCCCGTAATCAGAAGGTTGCCGGTTCGAATCCCGATCTGCCAAGGTGCCACTGAGGGGCCACTGAGCAAAGCACCGTCCCCACACACTGCTCCCCAGGCGCCTGTCATGGCTGCCCACTGCTCACTCAGGGTGATGGGTTAAATGCAGAGGACAAATTTCACTGTGTGCACCGTGTGCTGTGCTGTGTATCACATGTGACAATCAGTTCACTTTTTTTTTTTTTTAACACTTTCTTATCATTGACTCATGTTAATGAGCATCTTACGAAGTGGCCTTTGATGATGACAATAATGAACAAAAGCAGTCATGAAGGTTAAAACAGGCGACTCTGAAAAACAGATTCATCATCATTTTTTTTTTTTAAATACTAAATGTTTCTTGCATCAGATTCTTCAGTGCATTCTTCAAACCTTTGACTGGTAGTGTAGGTGTAGGACTTCATCTTACTCATTAACCGTGAATATTTGACTTTGAATGATTGTTTTATCACAACATCTCCGAACTCATAATTTTTTTCTAGCCAGACGAGTATGGAAAAACTACCTCCCAGCTATAAACGGAATTGTTTACCTTGTGGACTGTGCTGACCATGAGCGGCTAGCTGAAGCTAAAACAGAGCTAGATGTAAGGTTCATTGTCTCTGTTCCTTACAAAAATGATTTTAGGTTTCTTTACAATCAGAGATATTTGAAGGTTTTATAGATGACATTTCAACTTATAGGCCCTGCTAACAGATGAGACCATTTCAAATGTACCGGTACTCATTTTGGGCAATAAGATCGATCGTCCAGAAGCTATAAGTGAGGATGCATTAAGAGGAATGTTTGGTCTTTATGGTCACACAACTGGAAAGGTAAGAATAAATGGAAATGAAGGATATTCCACGTTTTATTGATAAATTAACTCCATAATTGCTGTATATTTAGATTGTTTGTGTTCATTTGTATGATTTTTTTTCCACAGGGGAAAGTTAACTTGAAAGACTTGAACTTGAGACCAATGGAGGTGTTCATGTGCAGTGTGCTGAAGAGACAGGGCTATGGGGAAGGTTTCAGATGGCTTTCACAATACATTGATTAATGGAAAATGTTTTAGTTCAATGTGAACTTTTACATTTAAAATGAAAATCCAAAATATATTCATTTGTGTTTAAACGTATCTAGTGCAAGAGAAGCTATAAAGGATGTTCAGTAAAGGAAACCTTTAGTTAGACCCTAATATAGAGCATATACAGAGCAGCACGACATAACCAAGATGAATTAAGTGCTGTTTTCAGGTAAATTAGTGATCTGTGTTAACCTAAATTTATTTTACTTCCTTTTCATATTATAAGCGGCAAAACAAATAATTATTTTCAGAGTGAATTTGAAAAACAATCCATCCCATAGTAATGTTCTTGGTTTTGGTGTTATACCATTTTGACCAGTATGACTACAAATTAATATATGAATC
This sequence comes from Denticeps clupeoides, assembly GCF_900700375.1. Taxonomy (NCBI): domain Eukaryota; kingdom Metazoa; phylum Chordata; class Actinopteri; order Clupeiformes; family Denticipitidae; genus Denticeps; species Denticeps clupeoides. Next base: position 10,261,447 of record NC_041714.1, read on the forward strand.
ACTGAACATACACATTTGATTTCCACTGTGTTCATTTATTACAGTGCATGTAGTCTGCGATATTAGGTACTTAACTGGAAAGCATTTGTAACTGTTTCTCTCTTTTTTCAGGCAATAACATGTAATCTCTAATACTATACATAGCAGGTGTTTTTTATAGGGATATAGGATTACAGAGAAGGGGATCACCCAACTGTTTTAGGGTTTTTTTTTTGCATACTGATTCTAACTTATGCTTACGCTGCCAAAGATCACATCTGTATAATGAAAGTTATCATTTCTTAACCAGTATGTAAATTTTGAAGGTTGTTATACATAGATATTTGCATAACTCTGTTTTATTTTGATATTTATTCATTTCCAGTTACTGTAACCTCAGGCACATAATTTACAAATCTGTTGAATGTATTAAATAATTGCACAACCACTTAGTGACATTCAGTGCCAAAACAACCTTTCTGAATAGCTTTTCTCCAGTATTAAATATTCATATTTGAAATATGGCTCATAAATGCTGCACATTGACATTTGAAATTTGCAGCATTTTTCTACATATTTGTGGATGACCCACAGTATTTTTTTGAGAAGTGGTGGTGTACACAATATAGTATGTGTTATACACAATATGTCTGTATTGTTTTCTTGCAGTAAGTACTTTTTGACTATCCAGTGCTCTCAACCTGGAGTACAGATATGAGAGTACACTAAATAAATAAAAAATCTTACAGAAAATATGTGTAATATTGAATCATGCATATTATAAAACATATCTGTTAATAAAATAACTTAATTGCGCTTGATGCAATTGCCGCAGATAACAAATTGTCTCACTCACCCACTTTCCAAGTGCTTAGCCCTACTCAGGACAAATATTGCTGGATACCAGGACACACACACCTATGGACAATTCAGAGTCATCAATTCACCTAGTGTGCAGGCATAGATGGTGGGAGGAAACTTGAGTACCCAGAGGAAACCCACTCCAACACGGGGAGAGCATGCAAACTCCACACACACAAGGTCCGAGACGGGATTCAAAAATCATAACCTTAGATATGTGAGGCCATGTCGGTAACTGTAACTAAATAAATATTATGATGCATAAGATATTTAATTAAATAACCCAAACAGGGGAGCCGAGGTGAAGGGACAGAATTGTTGGCATCGAACCCACCCACCCCGGTCCCTTCTTTAACCCCCTTATGAGTTAACATATTTCATCCTGTCAGATGTTAAAACGAGCCAATCGCTGAAGGTTTTCCTTCGAATAAGGCGGGGCGAAGCGTGCTTTCTACCAATAGAATTTGACCCGGAAGAAACGTGCGAGACCTGCTGGGGCGCTTGTGTTTACGGGAACTTTGGAGCCTGAGCTGCCAGGTTCACCCGAGCATGTGCCGCGGAGGCCGCGATGACCTCGCCGGAGGAGGCGTGCTGCATCGTGTCCGTGTCGGACCCGCTGGATCCCGGGGCGAAACCCACGAGCTGCAGCGGGACCGTTCTGAATCCCCACGCCGGCGTCGTGCTGTGCAGCGGGGCCCTGTTTTCGCGCTTCGCCGAGGACGCTCACGCCGCCCGCGTCAGGGTGCAGTGGCCCACGGCCTCCGCGGAAATGAACGCGTGCGGGAGTGGGAGTGGGAGCCGGAGTCCGGCGCGGCTGCTGATGCTGGTCAGCTGTCCGCAGTTCCGCTCGGCCCTCCGCAGACTCTTCCGAGACGCGAACAAGTGGAGCTTCTGCGCCGGCGAGGAGAAGGCCGAGGCGCTGGCGGACTCGAACTTCTCCTGTTGCTTTGCGGTTCTGGCGGTTCCCGGTTTGGGGAACCGGGCTGGGGCCGTTTCCTGGCTCAGCAGCGCGTCATTACGCAAGGGTTCGGAGGTCGTGGCGTGCGGTTCGCCGTTCGCCTCATTCTGCCCAGACATCTTCATGAACACCTTGAGTAAGGGCGTGGTGAGTAACCTGGCCGGGGAGGAGAACGCGGTCATTCTCACAGATGCCCGCTGCTTACCTGGCACCGAGGGTGGAGGACTGTTCCTGCAGGAAGGGCCGAATTCCCATCTGGTTGGCATCATCGTGTCTCCTTTATGTTGGAAGTCGGGGGAATGGATAGGCCTGACCCTGGTGTGCTCCCTTCAGTCGATCCTCGAAAACATGAGGCACTCGGCCACCTCCATCAGCGCGCTCCGGGACATCTCTGGGAATGAGGTGTCGCTGGGAGAACATCGTCTGGCAAGCAAGCTTCCTTCGGTGGTGCTGGTTGAGAGTGGTCAGTTCTGGGGGTCCGGGGTCCTGCTCGGCCCCCATCTGATGGTGACCTGCAGGCACGTGATTAATGGGAGGTCTGGTGTGACTGTGAGAATGAACTTGTGTGGAAGGTGAGTGCAGATCAGGATTTGCTGATCAGATCGGTATTAAACTAGTATATAGTTTATAACTGAACACTAATCCGCTCTCATCAGGTTCCACTCTGTCTTGGGTGACGTGCTATATTCATCTAAAGAATCATCTCCGTACGATGTTGCTGTGGTCAAGTTAAAAGAAGATCTTAAAGGCGTAGCTTCCCCTCAGTTTGCATCCAGTTTCGATCCAGGTGAGAGGCAAAATATCACATACATTTTTAAATGGCTCGTATTTTGAAGGTTGTTCATTTTGTGCATTTTCTGTTTTGCACACAGGGGAAGATGTACTTGTTGTTGGATATGGGGCTTTTGGAGACAGCTGTGGGCCCTCAATGACATCAGGGATCCTCTCCAAAACCATCACACATGGCTCTGTCCCGGTGATGCTGCAGACCACGTGTGCAGTGCTGTCTGGGGCCAGTGGAGGGGCTGTAGTTAAAACTAACACAGGAGAGCTGCTGGGTAATGATCCTGTATCCTCCCTTCTTTATGAATATGTGTCTGAGATTATTGAGATAAACGGCGTATTCATGTATAATGAGTGGAATAAACTTCATTTGTGCTCTGACCTGACTGGTAATACACAGTTCCCTCTGTAAACAGCAGGGGGAGCCCTTTACCAAGAACATGGTTGAGACAACTTTGTTTTCCAAAACAAGCATTATTTGAAAATGAAATAGAAAATAACGATTATTACCTGTTATTTATGCCCCTCTGATAATATTGAGGTAAGTTATAATGGGCAGTGGTGGCCTAGCAGGTGATCAGAGGGTTGCAGGTTCAAATCCTGAACTGTCATGGTGCCACTGAGCAAAGCACCGTCCCCACACACTGCTCCCCGGGCGCCTGTCATGGCTGCCCACTGGGTGATGGTTAAAAGCAGAGGACACGTTTTGTTGTGTGCACTGTTGTTGTGTGCGCTGCTGTGTTTCGCAATGACAATCAATTTCCTAATAGTGTCAAATGTATTGAAATGTGTTGAGGAAGCATATTTTCCTTTGATAACAGATGTCTGTGTGGCTCTATCGGCTTAGGATTTTTAATAGTCTCGCCACATCTTGTTTGCAGTAGGTTTCCAGACTATTCATAATACAAAGCATCATACAGTGACAGGGCTCTATAGTTCAGTTGGGTTTTTCATTAAGGATTGAGGTTAGCGTCCTGACTGAGCTGTTTTTTATTTGCAAATATAGCTGTGAAGTCTTGACCTGAAGTAAAATTGTGCCAAGACATGAGAGCCTTTGACACCAACCAAATTGTGATTGATTTACAGCAGAGTCAGAGCATCTCCTAAACTCCAGCTCTTGGTGTTTGGTGCTTGGTCAAATTGACAATTTGGTAAACCTGCTAAAGGGTCGTGGGCAGCCAACATACGAGCACAGGACAGCGTGGCGCTGTTGTCTGAACAAACATCCACTTGATTATATATCTGCATGACTTTATGGCTGACAGTCGATCTATTCAAACTTCAGTTTAATAGATTTTGGACTATTCAGAACAACATTCACTTAAAATGTTGACAATTTTCCTTGTGTAAAAGACGTCTTGTAGACTTTTCACTGTAACTGTATGTTTCTGTATCTCCAGGTATTGTGGCCAGCAACACACGGGACTTTACAGCCAAGGTGACTTTTCCGCACTTAAACTTCAGCATCCCTGTGACAGTCCTGAAGCCCCTGCTGAGACAGTTTTCCCAGACTGGAGACACCACTGTGTTTGAACAGTTGGACACTGTGGACAAGGTGGTGAGGAGGGTGTGGAGACTTCAAGCTGCTACGAGCAAGTTGTGACCTTGGAGCACAAACTGGATGTCGCATCAATACGATCCAGTTATTGATCACTCACTGTGAGATTACTTCTGTGGAAATTGCACCCACGCTTGATGTAGAAAAATAAAAAACTCTGAAGTGTCATGGTAGTGAAGAAGAGTTTTAATTAATCTATTTTTTTTTTTACCTTTGGTGAGATTTGAATTTGTATAATATTTTAATAAGACTTTTGAAACAGTGTTAATTGAACGGTTGTAGAATTGTCAAACCAAAAAATACAATGAAAATGAAATGCAAAATAAAATGTAAAAATATACCTTGTGTGATGTGTGTGACTGTAACAGGTAAGTATTCTCAGGTGAAAGTCATTTGTGGCTTTGAATGAAAAAAGCACAGATTAAAAGGGTCATGCACAATCAAATATATTTTGGTTCAATAAATTTAATTTGTATTTCTATGAGTACAAGTAACATGCAAGATTACCAAATTTTCATTAAGATAGTCACAATTTTTTTAATCCTACTATCAGGTTGAAATTAGGCAGGGTTTGGATTAAAAATGCAAACAGGTCTAGCTAAACTGAAGAGAGTGAAGATCCATGAACATGCAATTAACACAATCTTTTTTTCTTTTTTTTTTTACACAGATTAAAGGTACTTGATGGATTTATATACTTTAAAACTTGTCAAAGCTGCCTGCTGTTGACATTTGGTGCAGATCCCGAGATTCACATGACTATAATCTAAATCATTAGAATGTCCTATCATGTAAAAGTAGCATTTTTTAAAAGATACCAGTACTTTGGATGAGATATTTTACTCCTTGATACCATATCATGTTTGATAGCTACACTTTAGCTTTTATTCTTTTTTTAAACACTTGGCCAAATGTAATTTGGATGGAAATAACTGAGCCTTATGTAACAAAATTATGGAAGAAAAAAAGGTCTTGCCTGGTGTGACATGTAAAATCAGCACTTCAAATTTACCATGGATGCCGTGGTAAATATACTTGTGCCTTGCGCTGCAGCTTTGTGCCTCTTGGCTCATAAGCCCTTCCACGATCAGATTATATACGCCTGCATTAAACAAGATAATTTGAGTAGGACTGAGGTGGAACAAAGGTGAAGTGTCCTATTGTGTCCCAGTTTCAAAGCTGTGTCTGTTAGATGCAGCAGCGTTTTGGGAAGGTAAACCTGTGTGCACATTGGCATTTTGGGAGCAACTGTCTTATTTTATTTTATCTTCAGGTGTGTATTCAACATTACAAGTAATTTTTGGTATTGAAACTAATTTATATGATTTAGGGAATGAGATTAGTTCATTAGCTGGCTTACATGTTTTAGATATGTTGCTAAGAAACAGCATCAAGTGTATGGAAACAGCAATTATGTGTTGACCATCACTGAAAATATATATTTTTTAAATTATGGTTATGATTTTTTTTATTGTCAAGCACAATGACAATGCACATATGATACAACAAAGAGCATAAATTAGGTAAGCAGATCCCTTGCATGTGACTGGTTATAGGATTGATTTAAATCTATATTCCCATGACAGATTTAAACTAGAAGATGCAGGTGTGGGATGTGCTGTGCAACAAAAGAACAAGAAAAAAATCTCTACGTCTGGCTTGCATTTACGATCCGAGCTGTCACAAAATGTCCAGAATCACTGATGGCCTAGAACATTTCTTTAAAGCATGAAGAGTCTTTTTTTTTTTTTTTTCACGAGGCATTATGCTTCTTTTTCTTCATTCACACAGCACTGCTGCTCAGTCCGACACAGTGGCTGGATTCCCTAAAGACTATTTCGGAAAGAAGAGAAGAAAAAGGGAAGCTCTTGCACACAGAGAACAATGAAAAAATAAAAACAAATTTACACAAGTATTTAAACCACATCGTCCCTTCCCGTCACCCCACAAGACGCTGCTTTTCTGAATGTAGTAGAAAGATGTCCATCCAAACCGCTCTCCAGCCGGAGTTTTTGTGTTCAGGGAGATTAAGAGCTGCCCCTGTGGCCCTGGCCAACAGTAAGCTTTGTTAGACCCAGCGGCCGTTTTTTTTGCGTTTCGTTCTACCAGATGTACCCTCCGTCGTCGGCCTCCCCTTCCTCCTCCTCGGTTTCCTCCGCGTTCTCCTCCGTCTCTTCCTTCTCCTCTTCATCCTCCCATCCAACCCCACTGCCAAAATCTCCGGAGTACGCCACCACGTCATCTTGAAAAGGGAGAGCAAACAGGGGAGCCGAGGTGAAGGGACAGAATTGTTGGCATCGAACCCACCCCCCCCCGGTCCCTTAGCATTCACAAAGCATCTGACTGCACACACAAAGGCCGTAATCAGCCAATGTTCAGCTAATTCTGACCGGCAAAAAGGCGAAATTAGCTGAGGCACGACAACAAACAAGAGGTGTGCCAATGACTTTGCCTGCTCTTTTCAGAGCCTCGCTTTAATTCGAGCCTCGGGCTTTCAGTCTTCTCACCTGCAGGTCTGGCGAAGCCGGTTGTAATTAATCTTAAAAGAGCCTTTTTATCTGGGAGACAAATGGTCTTTTAGTATGCAAATGAGGCTGGCTGAAGCGAATGTGCCGCTTGGTCTTCTGTCTGACTGCTGAGGGAGGCTTTTTGTGCAGAAAGGGCCCTTGTACTGAGGTTTCTGCCCCGCGCAACTCACCACAGTCGGGATCGCCCAGCATCCGGGAGCCCATCAGTTCTCCTCCATGCTGATCCACGCACCAGCACTCGCCTCGACTCTGGTCGCACTGCAGCTTGCGGTAGTATCCGTCCTCGTCGCAGCTGGGAATGTACGTGCCTGACAGAGAGGCGGGCATGCATCATCACACACAAACACACACCCATACATACAAATTACAACTGAATAAATGATACTTCTGTTGTGCAGCAGGGGCAGTTAATCATGAAGACTCCAGATGTTTAACCTTTATGAGACAAAGGCAAATATTTCTGATGCACTGATTCTGGGACGATACAAGATGTTCAAAACAACAATAGTTTTTCTTTGTTGGAGTTCTGTATGGAAAGTATGATAATAAAAAAACGTCAATACAAAAAATGACTGCATCTTCTCAGAAACTGCAGTAAGTGGTGACAAACATATTACCAACACAACATTTAACAACAGATAAAGGCCTCTACCATTCTTTCACAATTCTAGTATAATTCAAAGATGAATGATTATCAATGCATCAAAATAAATAAAATATATTTTCCCAATTGAAGCAAAACTCCACGCGATGGCAAAGGCACAAATAACGATGCATTTTATGGTATGATGTATGTAGTTATAATTCAGGTGAAACAGATCTGGCAGAAAAATGAGTTTAATTCCTTAATATTTCATTCATATTTCTGCAAAAACTCTGAATCCTATACATGCATCTTAAAAACAATATTTCCACAGCTGCAGCCATTTCTGTGTAAAAAAAACTATGAATCGTTGCATCCCAAAAGGATAATGGCAGTGAAGAACAGAGATATGGGCTGATACCCTTGTGAAGCCAATATACTGGTGAACCCTTTTTTCATATAAACACACTTATCACAGTTATCAATGCTAGTGCTAGTATATACTAAAAATTAAAAAAAAAAAAATTTTTAGAAAGTAAAAAAAGAATGGAAATAACTATTCTTTTCTGTGGCTCTAGTTTGCATATAGAGACAGTGGAGTGAAACCACAAGCAACAGACACAGTCAGAGGGAAAGCGTGGGGATGGCAGACCCCACAGGCTATTTGCTTTCAGTGAGCACAGCTTCAGAGAGCATCTCGGTATCCTGCAGGCTTTTCCGGGCGTTGGAGCTGGCTGCTGGTGCATCTGCGGTATGTCCTTGGAGAGTCCGGCACGCTGCCGAGCCAAATATGCAGCATTGAGGCCGCTGCCAGCCCTGCACTCTAATCTCCTGCTCTGATTAGGAGGTAATCCCAGCCTCGCGCTTGTCATCTGTTTAATGAAACTCCTCCAGCACTCACTCCTGCCAGAAACTCCCTCCCTCCCTCTGTGAACTCTCATTCATTTTTTCCTCACTGCTCCCACTTTTTAACATCCGTTTTCTTACATTTACATTTACAGCATTTATCAGACGCCCTTATCCAGAGCGACTTACAATCAGTAGTTACAGGGACAGTCCCCCCCTGGAGACACTCAGGGTTAAGTGTCTTGCTCAGGGACACAATGGTAGTAAGTGGGATTTGAACCTGGGTCTTCTGGTTCATAGTCGAGTGTCTCACCCACTAGGCTACTACCACCCCCTTTCTTCATCCTCATTTTGTTTCCCTCTTCTGATGATCCTCTCCACAGTCTCTTCCGACCTTCCCACCTCACATACACACACACACACACACACACACACTATTATTAACTCACAGGTGTGCTCTCTTGCCTCCAACGTCCTCATACATACCCACTTTTCGCTTGGCCCCCTCTTGCACTTGAATCCTTTCTAGCTCAGCCAGGCAGGGGGGCTCTGCGGGTGAAAAAGAAAGAAACGGGACAAACACAATCTGAGCTTCAGTGCAGAGCGGCGCTAAATCCAAAGCGCTCCCACACTGGAAAACAGAGTGTGCTAATGAGTTTCCCGAATCTGCTGAACGAAATGTCGGAGAGCCCCGGATACGCACAACCACATAAATAAATGACCAGGTCTATTAAAAATGTACATTTAAACAATTCTATCCTACTTTTATTTATTGAAATGAAAGCAGCATATTAAGGGTTGCATCTTTCAGGAGAAGATCTAAACCGTGCATGCCATTCCAGGTCAAAAAACACTACGGGTAGGATTTCCGCTGTGCAGCCCAGTCAAGTCCCTTGTGTGCACTGGACAACCAGGCTGTCAACAGGCAACAGTGAAGTTGTTTCAGCTCAGTGCCGTCCATTGCCCTTGCCAGCATGAGAAACACACAGAGTTGAGGCAGAGTGACAGGACAGGAGGAGCCGTCGGCGTCTCCAGGGGACGTGTGATTGGCTGGCCGGACACGTAGCGAGCAGAATAACATCGAATAACATGGCCTGCGCTGGTGAGCACGCACAGAGGTGCAGCCCAGTCTCTCTCCCGAGACAGCAGGGCAGATGGGCTGCATAGGCTTCGTCTTTTGCACATGCACATCATTTCACAAATGATGCAATTAATGTGGAGATAATGTTGGTCGCTGCGCATTTGGCATGTACAAAATGTATACGGCAAATGGCATCTCCTCATTTTGGTGCCGAGACATAATGCAATCAAACCGTGTCACTACTGACACTTTCTCTGGCACGAGCGCATTTGAGTGGGTGTTCGAAGGAGATGAAAGCTCTGGATTACTGTAATCCAAAAGTCCCGCTTATGCTTCAATTCTGCACTCGCTTTTTTTCGAGTATATTTAGAAAACCAATTAAGACTAATCCTGAACAGGCAAAATGAGTTCAGATGACCTGTGGGATGCATGCAGCAATATGAAGAGGGCTGCGTTTAATGCTACCATCTCTAATTAATGACGTTCTTGAATTAAAATTTCTAAACATTTCAGGGGACGTAAATGAAGATTAGAAGGAGATATTTTCAGAACTCTATATAAGATGAAATCCATGAGGAGAGTTTCCTAATGTCACAGTCACCACATTGTCATTCAGAACCCTTCAGTTAAAGCACTGATATTTTATCTGCATATCTGATAGTGGGCATTGTCATGAGATGTCTATAGCAGAGATCACATTAGTGATGTTCACTTACATTACCAGTGTGAGTGCTGTCAATCAATCTTTATTCATAAAAACATCATTAAAGTCTTCTGGGTGACAGAAATAATTACCCACCAAGTAAAAGGCTTGGGTGGGTCGCTCTCACCAAGATACAGAAACTTAGCAAGCAGTCCAGAAGACCATGGATGCTATGACATTAGTGAACACGCGTCCTGGCTTCTGCATTGCCAAAAGCACTCACTCTCTCTCCAGAAGCATAAGCACCACTCCGCCGTGGAGACTTTCCCGTCTCGGTATGAGTCGCAGGAGTTGAAGAAGGGCCGGATGCAGACTTCATACTTGTCCAGATTAATGGCTGCCAGCTCGGCCTGGTCCAGGTAGAGATCCCCGTTGGTGTCCAGTTTAGAGAACATCCAGCCAATTGAATCCTTACAAGTTGCCACAAGGGTTCGGTCTATAGCTATAACAACAACAACAACAACATTTAATTTTTCTCCAACTGTAATACTCCGACTCCCTTTAGTGCTACACTGGGACACTTTGAGATTATTACACAAAGTCTCTCAAACTGATGAGTAATTGTGTAGTTATTATATGTTTGTAGTACAAATACATTGATATTACATTGACTGTAGTATTACTAGTAGACCACAGCTAATAATAAATAGTTGAATAAAAAGTTAAATAGTCCTATGCTACTGTAATTGTTTTAAATGCTAGTCATAATAGTGGAATTTGAAGTGGCCAATATTTCAGAAGGGCTAAGTATGTGCATGAAAACATTACCGAAACATATAGAACAGGAGTGAGAAAATGTACGTGTTGTAGAACTACCGGAGGAAGAGCTGGCCGCAGGTCTCCCTGTGCCATTCTGTTTGGCATTGCTCTGGAGCAGCTGGAACCAGTCCCTCAGCCGGTCCCCCAGATCAGCCAGGTCCTGCCCCGTGCAGCCCTCTGGAGCAGAGACAGTGACGCATGAGGCAGTGGGAAAAGTGCAAAAATGAGAAACAGACAAGGATCTTGACACGTCACACCTAATATGTTGAGTCGGCAAGCCGGCATGGCAACGTTTGCCTTTTTGCAACAATAGTCACAATTTGCATCTTATGCAAACATGACAATTTACATTTTATCATTCAGAATGGGTACATAAAAAAATCTAAAATAATACCGAGGTCAGTGTTCCAGTTCCATTTGTTGTGTTTTGTCACATGTAATTTAGCTTGTTAGCCTTTGTCTGCTTTGTCACTGCCATTAGCCAGCAATGTCTGAAATACGTATGAATCATATTCAGATTTATTCAGTTATAATGCCATATAGACTTCTTATTGCCATTACACTGTTTACACACACACACACACACACACACACACACACACACACACACACACACACACATAAATAGATTTATACTTGGTTTACATGAAGATTAGTTGTTTTATTCATATTTACATTTACCACATGTAGTGGCTTACAATCTGTAGATACAGAAACTGTTCAGGGACACAATGGTATTACATTTAAACTATTAAACAGACCGTAACATAACTTGCCGAGCCATGTTTTCATTCTAACCGCCTGTCCCTTACTTGGTCTCACATCTCAATGGCAAATGCGAACCCCAAGGCTGTGTGAGCGAGATGTATTTTGGGTCAGCAGCCCTAACATTAATATAATAAGGTCTTTTTTTAGGAGGAGACCTTTGTCTTCATATGCTTTAAATGTCAAGACAAGGTATGTAAATGCCATGAAATTATTAGTACAAAATAAGGCTAGTCATGCGGTCCATTATAATTCAAGTGAAATAATTACACAGGTATTATGAATCGTCAAAGCTGCCAGTGAATCTATTGTAATGCGTAGTGCAAAACACCAGCGCCTTCAAAAGGAACTGACGATACGAACCACAGAAGATTGCAACGTGTTACAGACATGCTCAGCTTGTATACTTGCCTGGTTTGCTGTCTGTATCTGCGGAAGGAGCAGTAGCAGCGGCGCAGGGGCAGAAACCAGTACACTTCACGCTCAGCTCTTTCCCCGTGAGGCATGACTGCTGCTCCAGCTTACACTGCAATGCACACACACACACAGCACAAGGTGTGCTGCAATGACACCTGACCACTCTCACATACTATGCCATTAATCCCCGGAGTAAAGGGTTGAAGCAGGAATGAGTTATAGCCCAGATACAAATAAAGTATTTATAAAGGTGACCGTGGAGAAGAAAATGTCTCACTCGAATGAGACGGCATGATTCAGAGGCAGACTGAGATGAAGCATAATTTGCTTTACCACTTCAGCTTCTCAGCGAGGTCAGAAAAAGAAAAGGCAGCACATAAATCAATAAAATTGGGCCCTTGTCCCTTGTGTGGTCCTGCACTCGTACCATGGATGTTTTTCTCAAGATATTTAGCAGATGTCAGCCACTAGAGAACATGCGTCTGATGACTAACAAAGAACACACCCGAAATGATTCAGCCCCCAGTGCAGTGGCTGAGGGGTGAATAGGTGACTAAACTAAATAAAAAGCTGGAAAAACAGAAAACGAGTTAATAATAAGACCGTTTTTGCGAGAACGTGGTTTGCATTCTAAAAACGTATCATGAGAATCATAATTAGTTGACATCGTTGGGTCATATATTGTGTGCTGCGTGGCTTACCTGAGAAGCGTAATTATGACCATCAGACCCACAGACCGGGCCAGAGGCCAACACAGGACAGGGTTTACAGCTGTTCTGCTGAGGCTTAGCCAGGGGCTGCCGGATCCTACAGACAAAAACAAATATCAATAATACTATTTATCAAATCAATACTATAAATCAAATACTATTGATAAGAATTAATAAGCAATCCAGCTTGTAGTTAAATTTATAAGGCCGGTCAAGAACATCCTGTCATTAATTGAACATTAATTGCCTGTACTGTGTTTCAGTAATAACACAAGGCAAGTGGTATAAGCTCTTACAGTTTAATAAATTACACTTCATGTATAATACTGAATATGTTATGTGCTAAAAAAGAACAAAACAAAGGATGAACATTCCCTTGGTGTGCATTAAAAATAAATCGAGTGAAGGGCGTTCCTGTCTGAGTGGCGCCTCAGGGCAGACAATATGAATAGAGGCGTTTACCAGGGGTATGGTGGGGGCGGGGAGGCAAGAGCACGAGCCGCAACGCACACGGTTATTAATGTGAACAACTCATGAAACCCATGCTCAGACCTTGCAGTGCTCTCCGTCACCCTCTGTTTCAGCGCTGTCAGTGGGGGGATGCTGAATGTCCTGTCATAGCGCCCGGAGGCCCAGACAACGTGACCGTAATTCGCCGTGTTCGTTCCAAGGTTTTGCCCATGACTTATCCATGTGTGCCCACAGCGGCTACAGAGAAGACCCTGCTTTTTGCTTTTGAGTGACGGAATGAGACAGGACACCATTCCCAATTACCGCGCGTGGGCATTAAGTGCCACTTAGGGCTCACCTATGCTCCAGCTTCTTGCGATTGACACAGACAGCGTGTTGGTAGCCCTGGGCGACACACACCTTGTGTCGGCTACACTTCACCTTCTGACAGGGGTCCTTAGTGGTGTCCACATCTGACGAGGGAAAAAGGGCAGCAGAGACAGGGAGAGAGAGGTAGAGAGAGTGAGAAGATGAGAAGCAGCCCGCTGTTATTCATCCATATCGCCAGAAACATCCCCCTGTTGGCACGGACCTATGCATAACGTGGTAGCGACGTCTGCTGTGAAATCCCCCAGAGCTCTCCTCTCTCTATTTTCCTGCTCTGATACGAAATCAGAGGTTACGAGGAGATGAGTGACAGAGTGAGAGCGACACAACGGGTGAAAATAGAAAGAGCGCAGAAGTAAGTGCCTCTCTCCAATGTGAAAATCTTCACCAATCCCTTTGTCCTAGTTGGAGAGACAGCGTTTAGCCAGGCTGCACTGTGGAGTCCACAAGGGTGGATGGACGGAGAAAAATCACTCTGACTATGATGGTTCTGGGTCCGGTTTTCAAAAGTGCTATAACAGATGCGATGTAAAGATGTATGTTAATAGATAAAAACAAGAACCACTCGCTAGTTATGTGTATCTTGAAGAGAAGAGACCATTTTGCTGGTGTGTACAGTAATTTCTTCTGTTACCCAGAATATGACCTTAACATGACATGTAAGATGACAGAAATAACAGTAGTTATGACAGTATGTTCAAGTATTTAACTGCCGTGAATGCACAAAATGAGATTTCAGCTCTTCAAGACCTACACATTTTTTACCACAATTTGGCAAAAACTGAGAGATCCCGTCTCCTCCCTCCTCATCTGATTACCTCTGTCAGTGGACATCACAAAACACCACATCTGCTACCAACCAAACATGCAGACAGACCATCAGTAATTCAAGAAAACTAGTGAATCAGACATTTCACTCTCTATTTGGGACAATATTGTTGTGGTCATTACAGTACAGTGTGGCCAGACGTGCAAGGATCTGAACCGAGACATGACATCAGTGTGACATAAAATAAATAATGAAATGGGGGGGGAAGTCAGTATTACTGAATAAACCATGAGATCAAACAAAATGTCAATCTTTTGAATCGGTGAAAATCTGATTAGGATTTGGGAAGCAAATCCGAATGCAAAGCTATTCAACACAGCAAGCATGGTTTTATGCAGATCTTTATTTTCTTGTCAACGTTTCCATATTATTCTGGCCTTGCTGTCCAGTCTGAGCAGCTACCGAGCCACCATCTTGAGCATGGAAAAGAGGCCAGGATGTGTCAACCACCATCCCGCACCAGCTGGACCACGTTTAGCTGCTTTACTGCATTATCACTGCAGGCGTGTTATCAGGCTAATACTGTGTCTGCTAAATACCGCTTTTATAGTTTTTTCAAAAGACGTCATTAGGGGCATAGATTAGTAAAAATATTTGCTGGCGGACCATTGCTTCATAGCTTGATCACTAGGGGACATTGAAGACTCTGGTTGCCTAGGTGACCAACGGCCTCCTGCATTTCCATTGGCAGTCGCCTCAACTTGTGATTAGTTCAACTCAGTACCTGCTCATTTTGCACTGCCAGATGTTGCAGGTTTCACCCTCACTCACACTACTCTCGTCTCCTCCTGACTGTATGATCAACAGAAAAAAATCACCTTGGAATCATGTTGTTGAATCACAATTTGGTAAAATGTTATAGAATGATGCCACTGTCAGTTTATGGGTAGAACCCTTAGAATGACCGTCTTGATCAAGTTTTTGTTTTGAACATCTCAACTCAGTAGGTCTGCCAGTAAATTCAGGGCATCTGTTCAGAAACAGAGCTGATGTAAAGCTGGATTTTCAGCAGGGATCTCCCACTGGCTGTTTAAATGAAAATATGACATTTAATTCATAGTGTCTGATGACCTCCACATTGTTTGTAAGGCTCTAGTTGCATTCCCTATCACATTTGTATATTTTTAATGCTGCCGAGTGGTAGCCTCAGCCGCTAAATCCCTTGCAAATCGAACATGACTAATCCTTCCCCTGAATAGAAAACATTTCTAAATAAATTTCTCCTTTTTTTTCTCCACTTTATTTTCTCTGCCTCAGCACTGGCACTGTATTATGCCAAATACAATGCCATAAGGTAGAGGCATGAGTCTCATAAATTTACAGGCTTTGGTGGATTAAGCATAACACAAGAGTAAGGATGTTGCCATAGCAACAGATGCATCACCACCAGGCACTGAAAGACAATTTTCCGAGATGTGATTTGCAGTTCAATCTAGTGTTCCAAAAAGAAATCAAAATCTCCCTGTTGTTCTGTCCGTCCATCTTGTCCTCATTTTCTCACCCTGTAAGTCTCACTAAGTCTGCATGCAGAACTCGCCCCAATAAAACTGCTATTCAAATCCAGTTTAGAGAAGTGTGGGTTCTGTTCGTAACCACACCATTCTCATCTTGGGTTTACACACCCAGAAGCTTTTATTGAGATCATTGCTTTGCAATAGGAAGCATCATCAGTCTTAATTACTTCATGAGCCGTGAGGTAAAATGGCTGATTAAACCTGCGAACTGGCAAAGAAAGAAAGATCTATGCATCTATCAAGATGGCAAGTTAGTTCAAAAGCATAGGTTAGGAGGTTTTAAATGTTTAAACATAGAAGAATGCAGTTTGGTAAATTTCTTTACTCTTAAGGTACTACTACGTTGGCCTAATATGATGTTTTGATTATTACAGATTAAATGGCTTGATGGAGGTAGTGTAAAATTTACGGGGTAACCATTTTCTCAAGGTCAATGATGACCCCTGGCATAATTGAACACCTTTAACTTATGATCCACATAATGTGACAGTTTCTGTTACTACCAAAATATTTCAAAAGATATCTTAGTTAAGTTATATATTACAAGACTAATAGAATTCATCTTTTTCACAAATCTTTCAGAAGATTTTTTTGGAGCCATCTACAAGTATTGCATTTCTTGTTGTGTAAAAGCAGATTCCTCTACAATCTGAACTCTGCAGCAATGGCTGTAATGTTGTCAAACATAGCAGTCATACAGGGACAGGACCCGGGTACGTTGGATTCTGGGCATTCAAACTTCTGTGGGACGTTCAAAGAATTGATAATACCCTTAACCACTTTATGTCAGCCTGCAGAAGTAAAATCCATTCCACTATACTTCATGAATGCTTAAATGTATGATCTCAGCTAAGAATCATGCTTAGCCAGAGGATGTCTACAAAGTAAAGAAAGTCAGCATAATTTGCATCAAACTCATCCTAAACGACACAAAACTAGAGATGCCGCAGGTGTCGGGTGGGCATAAAATTGATGTGTTTGACTATGACTGATGTCTCATAGTCCAACGTTAGACATGCATTGCACAACGCTTGCTGGGGGATGACACAGTGCAAAACAATTGGGGCCTGTGCATCTTCCTCCTCCGACGCCACCAGCTCATTTTTCTACCCAGTCACTGACAGGACCCAATCTGTGGTGACACCTGCTAGTCCATGCCGTGGGTGTCCAGCTGGGATACGGAGACTGCTTTCTTTTCCCCCGGCCGTCTTATCACTCACTCACTGTGGCTAATACACGCGTCGCTAATAACCGTCACAGCTCGATGACACGGCTGAATACACAAGTCATGTGGCGGTTCACTGAGTCACAGTAAATAACAGATAAACTGCCAGACCCATTTTTTTTTTTATCTCAGGACAGACTTTTGTCAGCCACACGGCTTCTACTGCTGCAAATTGCTTCAGATATCTGTTCAGTCAAGACAGTCCCCTTAGACAGGGGCCATCTGATTGCCTTTCATCTTAACCCTTTAATCCTATTTATTTTTTTTAAATTTCAGACTGAGACTTTTGTAAAACCGAGGAGAATAGAGTAAAAAACTCTCTACACACAAAAGCACTGTATTCAAACCACTTCAACTTGATGTTACCTGGCAGAAAGAGGCATGGCACATTAGAGGTTAAAAGGATGAAGAGTTTCTAATTTATTAACACCAGTAAATTATTATTGCAATTACATGTAAATATTGTATGTAAAAAAGGTACCAATGTTACAGAGAAAATCAAAATGAAAGACAGGAGGAAAAGATAGAAAAAGACAGAACAGCCTGAACCAAGTTTCAGAGACATCACCTGATCCAGGAGAAAAATGGGAGGAGAGAAAAGACTCGAAAGCCGGAAGGTCCGGTTCCGATGGAAAAGCAGCTCAGAAAAAAAGTGCCTGTTCCCACACGTGCCTTATACATTTGACCCACAGGAAGTTGTCACAGACCAATCAGAATTTCTTGTTTCTTTCGTCATGCCCTCAGAGTCTCCCATCTGGGGCACCTTTGGCTCAGGGGAGGGCTGCCAAAGACATGTAAAACGGAGGTGTTGAATCTCCATGCACAACAAAAGCGCAGAAACGTCATGGCTCTGAGACGTCCCATCTTACACTTTCCTAAGCAAACATAATGCACTTTATAATTTTATTTTGGTTAAATTGCCAAATGTGACCGATGGGAAACAACATAGTCCTTTTTTGTAATAAAACTAACAAATTGGTCAATAAAGCCTATTTGTACACTTTAAAAAAGTGATAACAGTGCCCACTTAGCACAGAATAATGAGACATGGCACTCTCACTTAACAACAGGGACATTTTAAGCCCCCCTTCCTTTTCTCAGCTCCCATCCACATCCCCTGCAACATTGCCCCACAAACAGACCCACACACTCAGCTGTAACATTAACTCACCCGTTACATAGTCTTATCTTTTATCTTGTTTTATCTTGTGGATAACTCATACCACTTACATTTCTAAGATCCAAAAAACGTTCAATGACTGGTCATTCTGTCATTGACTGCCAAAGTGGCAGTCAGGAGGTACCTCAGCCTGTTCAACAAGACAACGCATGGGCCCTGTCCAAGGCCTGTATCAGGAATGTGACTGTACCCTCCTCAGTAGGACTCCATATTGTACATATATAACCTGCAGGTGATGCAAGACTCCACCGCTTACAGCCGGACCAGACTGGCTCGCCCGTGATGAACTACTTGCAACTGTGTCTGCCATAATAAGGGACTATACGATCATCAACCGGCAGTCATTTGGAGTATGGCATGACTTTGAAAGATTAATTTTGTGCAGTGAATATGGGTCACACAGAGAGCCATTTTCACAGACAGGGGACTTTTGGGAACATTTCAAGGGGATGACACCACTCCCCAATTGCCCAATCCAGGTCCTACCACACAGCCCACTTCAGATCCTATCAATATCACAGTCACTTTCCACTGCAAGTGTGGGGATAACAGTTATGCTACAAACAGCATAGGGGAGGGGGTGTCTTCTAAATCAAGTAGGTCCAACAAGTAGGAAAATTTTAAACTGTATAAAAAATATTAACTTTAATTGCCAGCACATGTATATATTTATTCAATACAACGTATTATGTAATCCTCACATATATTAGTAGTAGAGCCCCTCGAGAGTGTATGTACCAAATATGTTGTTTTCTATAAATTAAGATATTTTAACTGCCTGATCTTGATAGTTTAACCAAGACAGTCTATTTTCATTTTGTCAACCAGACCCAACAGAAACAATACTGGATCCTCTAGAAGAAGAAAAAATGGTTCACTTTTGTGACCATTCGGATTAAATGGGTAAATAGTGTTTGGCTGCCTGTGTGCACCCTGACACCCTCTAAATATTATTGCTATTTACAGCTTTTCATTCCCCTATCAAGCAGATGCATTTTCCCCTGAGTGCAACAACAAATTACTCATCAAATCTGCCCAGATACTGACAAGTTGCATTCAAGTCCCATGAGCCCACAAACAGCATTTCCTTTGTGCATTTCTTTGTGTTTTTTTGAATGAGTAAAGAAAGAAAGCTCAGATCTTGATAGTTTGTTTGTAATGGGACTGATATATAGGAATGGGAATGAAAGGCCTTTATAAGAGAGCGATGGCATAAATAAAGTTAGTTGTACCTTTAAATTGTAGTGGTCTCTCTCTGTCTCTCTCTCTCTCTCTGTGTCTCTGTGCTTGTGTCAATCCTTTTTTCTTTTAATTTTCTTTTTATTGTCTCTGATACGAAAATTAGCCCTCATTATTATACTACATCAGTGTGTTTCATAAAGGTTGAGTGCTGGTTGTTAGTGACCCCATTTTCCAATGAAATATTTGTACGCTTTATTGTATGACTGCTGTTTGGTAAGTTGTTGCATCAGACTCATTTGCATCCTTGAGAGAAAATCTTTTTTTCTGTATTCAGAATAAGCAGAAAAGTCAATCCAAGGATTATGCCATCTGGCCACAGAATGCATTTGTATAAGATCCACAGAAATTATAGGTCTCTTTGGGGTGACCAAAGACTGAGACACTCATAATGTATCAATAGATTTTTCAATACGCTTTGCACATATTTGCATATTTAAATGTTTAATTATATTGATTCAAAAGATTTTTTCCCCATTCAGTGCTGGATGCTCTGTGAATATAATACACCCATTTATGTACATTTGAAAAGTACTTTTAATACTTTTGATAGGCACCTTGTCTTCAGACCTCATGTACAGTGGACATGAAATTACATCGTACATAATGAAACGACAGAAATCCTCCTGTTTCATACGTTCACACATACATGTCTGTTATTTTATAAGAACAGAACAGAGATGTTTACTTGCGCGTCCTCATTCATTCACCAAAGCTGAAGAATAAGTGCATCAAACTAGTTAATATTAAAAACAAATGCAAACGTGATGTCAGAGTTATGGCTATGGCAAAATACCATTGCTTCAGACAGATCAAGGAACTAAAATGTGAGGAAAGACATTTATCTAGGATAAGGTCTCAGTGCTTCTGGGCTGGATAGTTAGAAGAAATCATTTTGCTTATGAGAGCACAAGAAACGTTGGAGCTCATTAAATATGAACGAGAGCTTGTCCCTCTGCAGGCAGGGGAAAAAGACCTGCAGGCCATTGATGTCTGCACTGGCAGAGTTTAAAGAGCAGACATTATTCTGATTTAGTAACGTTTTACTGTGACAAATCTGTTAGCCATCCTTCTTCTCTGTCGCCTCATTAATTTTGCCATGGCATGAGGGTAGATCAATGAGGTCTGCTAAAACCCATTTCTGAAAAGACCCAGAATCATTAACATATCTGTTCCATTTCATTCATTTGTTCCAATGATAACAGCATGCGTCTATATATCAGGAAGCACTGGCCCATTTGAGCCAATTTTTTATGTTTTTGTGTGATTCTAAGAAAAAATTGAATTGCAACTTATTTGGGGGCAGTGGTGGCCTGTAATCAGAAGCCGGTTCGAATCCCGAGCCCCCAAGGTGCCACTGAACAAAGCAATGTCCCCACACGTCCCCCGTGCCTGTCATGGCTGCCAACTGCTCACCAAGGGTGATGGTTAAAAGCAGAGGACACGGTTCGTTGTGTGCATGTGTGCTATGCTGCAGTGTATCACAATCACTTCACTTTCACTTTTTTTTACTTATTTGACAAATTTGGCGATTTCATTGGCAAAATCTGTTCAATATTCACTATACAACGTGTATTAAAAACTGTTGGATAACTGTACATTACTGCATTGTAACTAGCATACCACGAGTTGAGAGCGAGTGCTTTTGCTCGGCTCACGTTTAAGTGGCCGTTGCTTTAACTTGGGACATATCCGAATGGCGAGTATGATTGTCTATCACGCAGGGACATCAGTGCAACGTGATTGGACTCTCCCACACATGGGTGTCTCTGAATCCCATTATTTTTGTGGCCACTAAGCAGCCTTGTGCATGCACTGCAGTCAAAGTTGAACTTTGAAGAGGAAAGAATTTTGGTTCAATTTTGATATATATAATTCAGTCCTATTTTGGTTCTTGTCCAAACCCGAAGGATGAGTAAAGGCAACTTTATGCTAAAAGCACCCACTATCCATAACATTTTGTGCTCTAACACATTACGTTTGGTGCTGACTGCCCAATAAAATCTTTATGTGTGATGCAAACCATTTCAAATTATTTCTCAAACGATTGAGCAAATGCTTCCAACTGAGGGATGAGGAATGGTGAACCTTCAGCTTTGCTGCATCAGTGGATTCAATCCTTTAAAAACACAAGCAATGTCATCCAAAGCTAAATAAAGCCCTTAATGGGGACTCACTGGAAATTGCAATTGTCTATTAAATACATCCGGAGATATTTGCTAATGGACTCCATCATTTTAACTTCAAGTCAAGACATGGTGCCCAGGCAAGTCTGATAAAATGTCTCCTCTCCAAGCCACAGTGAATATGACCTCACCTCTTATGTGGTCAGCTCGCTATACTATAGTTAAGACCTGGCACATCCTTTTACTTTAATTAGTATGTTGTGGCATTAATGCTATTAATCACCGGTGACAGTAATATTAAACAGACCCTGTGTCCTTCATATGGTCACAAAAGTAAATATGTAAAGTTCTTACTTTCTTTTGAAGCCTCACTTTCATCCCATGACCGAATGTAATCATCCTGTCAAGAAGAGGTACCTTGTTAGATTTGAACAAACTACAATTTAGAATAGAAATGTACAGAAATAAAAATAGCTTTTATTCAAAGACAGAAAAGTCAAAGTAAAGGAAGCATGTTGTGTTGTGTGTTAATGACTCAGTTGTGTTGAATAATCTAAAGTGTTAGATTCTGTACATTTATCATCAGCCAATCAGAAACATCACTCACCTCCACTTCCTGATGACATGCAGAGGAGACAAAGAGAAAAAATAACATGTCACTTCTCAGCATACACAGTGTGTATTGGTAAGTATCTCACATTACAATACACATAACAATACATGGGTCACGATATGATTATATCACAATATATTGTGATACTGTACATGTTGCGATATTCTACAGTTCAATGAAACACTTAAAAAAACACTTAATCTCTGCTGACCTCACTAAAGAAAATGCTCCACAGCACCACCCAGTGGACTAAATTTGTACACAAAACAAATCGATATTTGATGTCTCTCTATCGATACAATATATTGTTTTTTGCAAGTAACAAATATCATTTTCAGAAATAAAATTTATTTGACTGTGGGAAGTCCTACTTTAGCAGGCCGTTATATTAGAATTCACTGGCGTTAATGCATTACAGTAGATGGCCATGTCACATTAGCGTGCAAAGTGACTCACTGCCAAATTGCTTGGAAAGATGTCATCTCACAGCTTAAAATAAATGCATTCATGAAGGATGATGAAAAAAACTATTTCAATTTCAGGAAATGCTGCTATTAGCCTATATAGTCTTGATCATGGTCATGTCTTCTGGTCATGTCTTCCTACAAAAAAACTTCCTGTAAAATCTCCAGCAGTGCATCTCTCCTCCACTGTCACATTTTCTCAGTTTAAGCATTTTTTTCTTCCATCTACGCAGCTGCTTTGCGGTTGGTACAATTTTGCATGCTTATGCACAAGCAGCATTAATACTGGACTGGTACCATTAGGACAGATACAAACCTCTGGACACCAACACATCACCCAGTCTTCACAAAATAATATTCTAAATTATAGCAACATTTATATAATATTGGGCTAATGCTTGTGTGGTGGTTAAAATGATGTCACCATGTTTAATTTCTGCTATTACAGACACTTTGTACTATGTTGTTTTGTTTGAAATGAATGATCAGAATTCAAAGGAATAGGGACTCTGTGGCATCTGCCATCACTTTCATTCAGTATGACAGCCTCTGTTCAGCATTTGACATGGCAGACTGAAACCCATCTTTATCCCCCAATCCCACCCCATGAGAATGGCATGAGAATCTTCATAATGAAACCGATCGTGTCCAGCAACTACTCCACAAATTGGCACGAGCTTTAGGGGCTCTGTGTGTGTTCATTGTCAGCGTGTGTGTGTCCTTGTGCAGTAATCCGAATGTTACAATGAATCAGTGTATCGATGACAATTTGAAAGACTCGCATCATCTGTCATTTATGATTGGACGCGAGCTCTGCAGCCGTGTCATCAATGTGTGAGGTGGTGTTGAGTGGTTTAGAAATACTGTACAGTACTCATCACTCATGCTAATTGTCATCTTCAATAAGACGCACCACACCTTGAATAACCTCTGTGATGATTTCCTTCAAGCAGCTGGGTCATAGTTGCATCACCCTATGCAATTATTATGAAATAATTATGAGTGGGGAGAGTTTTTTTGCAACAGTTGGAGGCCTGATAGACTATAATATAGTCAAACAAGCCATAAAGCATTGACAATATAAAACAGTAATTATATTTGTCCCAAACTAACTAGATATTTAGCTAGTTAACAACCTGGATGACCAAAACCCTCTCATTAATTCACCAGTTTTCCTCTAACACATCACTTTCTGTCTAACACTGAGCAAAGCACCGTCCCCACACACTGTTCCCCGGGCGCCTGTCATGGCTGCTCACTCAGGGTGATGTGTTCAATGCAGAGGACAAATTTCACCGTGTGCACCATGTGCTGTGCTGCTGTGTATCACAAGTGACAATCACTTCACTTTCACTTTGAGTACTAAAGTGTGCAGTTTGACTAGATTTTTGATTGGTGCTGCATTGTATGAAGTTTTGGGATTTGCCGATTGTGCGCTTGAGTCATCTTAACTGCAGAACACTCGCCACTCTGGTGAAAATTGGGGTGACGGAACTGCCTGCAGGAAAGGAAGTTCCTGCCTCTTGATGTCCCGTCAGTCTCAGTCTCCAGCACACCAGATGAGTCATCTCAATTTTCATAAAAGCCTGCGGCCTGGCACCGACGGCCCACCTGCTGGTGACCCTTTCAACTCCATCTGATATCAAATGGCAACCTGAAAATTGTTCTGGACCATCTGAGCTGTCGCTCCCGTCTTCTGCACGTAGTGGGCCACTTTGAAAAATCTTTACATGCTCATTATTGTCACAGGGAGGCCGGGCGAAGTAACCTTTCACAACGCATGAAAGGCTGCGGTGAAAGCTGCTGGTGACGGAGTTCGCTGAAGCGCATCGATCACGCTGCGGCAAATGTTAACAGGTGTGCGTTTCTCCGCCGCCTCCGACGCGCATCTCCATTCCGATCCCCGTCCAATCAACAGAGATATATGTACAAGTGTGCTTGTGCTAATAATAAAAAAAAAAAAAGATCATCCTCGCTGTCTCTCTGCAGCTGCCCAGGCTGATGGGTGTAGGCTGCGTGAAGACAATTTATGCATAGGGCCGCCTGGCCGGGGGCGGGGCTTTCAGATTAGACATCAAACGTGCCGCTAACGGCCCGCCCCTTTGACGGATAAAGCCTCCCACAGGCAGGTTTCGTGTTGGGAAGTCTGTTACCCTGCCGAAGGGCGCTGTCTAACCTGCAGGGAGCAGAGAGACAGAGCCAGGGTCCAGATGAGGTCAGTCATCTGCTGGAGCCCTGAGGGTCTGTGGTCGACATCAGAGGCGTACTCATCCAGGAAATGGAGCTATGAAGTTGATGGCTCACTTGGCTCATGGCACTGGCAGTTTGTGTCTCCGAACTCCCCATCATGACCTTGATAATAGAACAGTTCTTCTGCTTGAAGCAGCCACAACGTGAGCGATAAAAAAATGATTTCTGTCTGCAAATTACTTCTTAATCTCACTGAACTCAACCCCTGTTTAGCTCGTAAATAGCGATGCACAAAAAGCGGGAATGTGTTAAACTCATTTTTATTGTTCCACGTTTAAGGCTTAAGGCAGGAATCAAAGCATGAAATCAACGTTGCACACGTACCTTGAGTGGCTTGTGCCATTTACAAAACAGCAGAAATAGCAATTAAAAAAATTAACTAAGTCAATCCATTGTCATGAACCTTGTGGTTGCCTAGCAACCTTTAAGAAAGAGTTAATGTAGGTACCAGAGTAGGTTTGGGCTTTTTTTCCAAGGTCTCAAACGCCAGACTTAGTAGTGAACTATGACTGTGCATCTGCCTCTTTGGATTGCAAAGTTGATTCTGTGCTCTGTACAGGAGCAAAATGAATTATTAAGTACCTCTGCGCAGAGTCCGTACATAATGGATACCCCTGAAGGAGCTGCACGGAATAAAAACTTGAGATTAGTTTCAGAAAAATTGACCTGTTTTGTCCAGAAAGAAGAGTCAATTTATAGCGCTCTAAGAAGTATTGACAATGGCTGAGGGCAGTGCTGTGGCATTAGCAGATGTATGGCATGTTTGAGGAGGCAAAGCCTGGGAGCAAAACTCTTTTGTACCAACTGGAGCCCCCTGGAGCTACATGTGGATGCTGACAAGCGGTGGTGGCAAGCAGTTAAGGAAGCGGCCCCGTAATCAGAAGGTTGCCGGTTCGAATCCCCATCCGCCAAGATGCCACTGGGGCGCCACTGAGCAAAAGCACCGTCCCCACACACTGCTCCCCGGGCGCCTGTCATGGCTGCCCACTGCTCGCCATCAATCCTGCAAACTCCTCGGCTACAACACCGCCTTGAGATACGGCAATATATCATGATATTTCCTCAGCGGCTACATTATCAATTCGCTGGGATCCGGTATTGATGTGGCGAGGTTTGAGTTGGACTCCTGATCCAGGAGTACACAGCATACAGTCCACCGATCAGACATCAGGAGCAGTGATAACCACAGATCATGAAAGCAGGACCAAATGGCATCTTGTCCATCACATGACTGAACCGAATTGACTTTCTTTTCTATGCTGACGTATTCTATTCCTGATTCTTAATCAGTATCGGCATTCGTTGTAAAAAAGAATCTGTTACAAAAATTCCCAAAAAATCCACAACCAGCAAAAGTGCTTCTGCTTGCGGTGTACAGAAGGACCGCCCCCCCCCTCGGGAGCTGCCGAGAGTCGGTGTCCAGCTGCAGCGCTGAACTAATTCCCACAAGCTCGCGTTTCCTGCAGATGCCACCTGCCTCTGCACAACGCGGCTGGTGCCGAGGTGCGCCAAGAAGGAACAACAGAGCGAGCACAAAGGCGGTCACGTGACCCTTTACCCCGTCCACCCCTTACGGCTAATGGCCGGAGAATGGCCGAATGAATGAACGAGCGGCGCACTCTCCTAAACCGGGGAGCTCCGAATTAGGGGGTGGGGGGGGGGGGGGGGGGGCAGCCATTCCCTGCACCTGCACGGCGAAGATAAAACCTCCCATTCAGCAGGAAGGAGCCGTGCCCCAGGAGCGGATGATGAAAGGCCACTT
Source organism: Denticeps clupeoides (assembly GCF_900700375.1). Classification (NCBI taxonomy): domain Eukaryota; kingdom Metazoa; phylum Chordata; class Actinopteri; order Clupeiformes; family Denticipitidae; genus Denticeps; species Denticeps clupeoides. Next base: position 10,288,017 of record NC_041714.1, read on the forward strand.
TTTCTCGACTCAATTAAAGCCCACCTACGCCTCTGGTCGGCGGCCAAGGCGCCCCGCCGCACCCCCGCGCTCGGCTCCGTGAGGCGTGATCTGAGAGCGCTTTATCGAGCCAGGGACCCGCGTCCTCTGGCAGGACTGCTGTTGTCCACAGCCGTTCTAAAGTGGGAAAGAACGTGAGCAGGGAAGCCGGCGTTGTTGCTGTCCTTTCTTTTTCTTTTTCCCCCCTCTTTTTAATCTCATTAAAGATAATGAAAGCGGTGAAAACCGCGGCCCTCGCTGATAAACAAGCTTCCCGCGACAGGATTTTTGCTCTAGTGAGCCGGCGTGTTGAATACTGATACACCGGCATTGATGTGTCAGAGCAGCGTTTGGCAGCGTCCCGCATTACGCCTAATTATCTCTAATACGCTGGACGGGCCGAGGACATCGCCGCGTCCCCCCCAGACGCTTCCAGCTGACCGTCCTGCTGGGCTACGGTTGCGCCAAGCGGCCGATGCGGGGGCCAAGCCAAGGACACGGGTCCACAGAGCACGGTGCTGGTGGGTAACGCCGCTTCCACGGTGGAGAAGCAACTTAATTAGGAAACACGGCCATATTTACATTTACGGCATTTACCAGACGCCCTTATCCAGATCAACTTACAATCAGTAGTTACAGGGACAGTCCCCCCCCTGGAGCAACTTAGGGTTAAGTGTCTTGCTCAGGGACACAATGGTAGAAAGTGGGAATCGAACCCGGGTCTTCTGGTTCATAGCCGGGTGTTTTACCCACTAGGCTACTACCACCCACAGCCGCTGAAAGCGAGTCCCCGGGGACGGCAGCCCCACCCCCACGCCGTGCCGTATTTCCTTGCTGCGTTTTTGATCTGACGATGAAGGCCGCGCCGAGCGTTTTCGCCTCATTAAAAATGTAGCGGCGGGATGACAGGTGCGGGCCGACACAGCCGACTTCCTTCCCCGCGACACGGAGACGGCAAGCGGGCAGCCGCCAGAGGATCAGCAGCGCAGATGACAGGTCCAGTCGTGGCGTCGGAGGAAGGCTCTTTTATGGAGAGGCGGTGGTCTAATGATGCTCTAATATGGAATTAGGCATAAGAAGTACATCCCTTTCATGGCCGGAATTATGTGCACATTTTATACAGAGAAAGAATAAACGTAGCTTGTTATTAATTCCTAATCCACGTGCCCCGGAATAAATGGCAAGTATTGGATGTCAAACAATCGTTACGGCAGGACCCTTGTGATAATGGCCAAATGACACGTACTTTTAATTCAAGTGACCTGAGCTCCCTCTCGTCGCGCCTCGACCGGCCAAGGTGATGCCAGCTGACAAGTGCGTGAGTCCTGAACAGTCCAGGCGACCGGGTGGTCGGGACCCTGTCGATGTCCGCACCGGTTCTCACATTTACATTTACAGCATTTATCAGACGCCCTTATCCAGAACGACTTACAGCTTAGGGACAGTCCCCCCCCTGGAGCAACTTAGGGTTAAGTGTCTTGCTCAGGGACACAATGGTAGAAAGTGGGGTTTGAACCTGGGTCTTCTGGTTCATAGGCGAGTGTGTTACCCACTAGGCTACTACCACTCCACGTTGTTCTTAAATGTCATGAAACACCATTATGTTTCTGTCCCCATGTCTTGCGCTGGTGTCCCTCGTACCACGACACCTCTTTAGCCTGTGGGGTGGTAACGGATGTATAATTCTTTACATTTCACGTGTGAGGAATCCATCGCAGCCTGGATTCCAGCCTGCAAATCCGACCTCAGCCAATCCAGAAATTGTCCGCAATGTCCTTCACGCCACAGCTGAGTAGCGTTGACGTGGGTGACGCTGCAAAGTGTGGTTACATTACAGCACGAGGGCCAGCGCAGGAACAAACGTGACAAGAGCAGGAGAGACAGCCAGAAGACTTTTGTCTTAACAGATCTCCCATTTCCAAACCCGCCGCTCGGAGCTTTTTTTTTTTTGTTGCTAAGGCAGCCGGCTAGAACCAAAGCGGTTGCTACTGGCGCTCTCCTGGGACGAATCTGTGATCCTCTTTTACGATGTCACTCCCAGTTTTTACCACAGGGACACTGGTCCTGCCCGTCCGTGCAACAGACACATGCACAAACACACACACACACACACACACACCTCAACATGGCAAATCCACGAGGGCTGCTTGGCAGTATTAGTAACATGGGTGGTAGTAAGGATGGTAGTAGCCTAGTGGGTAACACACCCGCCTATGAACCAGAAGACCCAGGTTCAAATCCCACTTACTACCATTGTGTCCCTGAGCAAGACACTTAACCCTAAGTGTCTCCAGGGGGGGACTGTCCCTGTAACTACTGATTGTAAGTCACTCTGGATAAGGGCGTCTGATAAATGCCGTAAATGTAAATGAACACTCTTCACCTGTAACATGGTTAAAAACCAAAAGCAAAACAGCTGCGTGTGTGTCTGGCGTCTGCCGGAATATTCTGACTGGGACGCCACGTGTCTCCGATCTTCAGAAACAGAGACGTCGTACGCCTTAACTCGATACAGCCGCAATTCCGCCAGGACGTGGAAGCTCGTCTTGTTTTTCTCGGAGATGTTTGGATTTTCCTCCCCTTCCTCGGACGGAGGAGGATTTTAATCATGGGCTCCACGGCCATAAAACGTACAGTAGGAGGCGTGACTCTCCGGTGCCTACAGGGAACACTGGAGTGCCCGAGTGGCCCCGGTTCGAATTATAGTAGCCTGTGTCACGACGCCCATGCACACTTATTATTCTGGTTTTTTTTTGCTCCATGCTTCATCTTTTCATGCAGATAAATAGCGCCCCTGGATGTACATTTTACATAATCGTTTTGGGAGTTAGGCACCACTTAATCCTACGAATAGCTGCAAGTAAACGTTTGACACCGTTTTTCTTTTTTTTTGTATGTGCGATACTGCGATGTCTGCTTTTATAAATTGACCAATTAAAACCTAAAAAAAGATGCATCTGGGCTACGTATCTTTGGCAATACACATGGCTGCTGTCACCAGCACACGTATGGACAGCATTATGGTTAATAAACCCTTTATAGCAACCCGCCACGCACTGGCACGTTATAACCACGTTATGTCCATTCCTCCAGGTCCCCCGACGGCAGGGCTGCTGCCGAACTTTCGGGTACCAATTTCACCAAACTGAGACAGCGCGTTGCAATTAAGCGCCCTGGTGGACATTTTGGGCGAAGTCCCGCTGCGTCGTTCTAATCGATCACGATCGGATGCACGAGGGAGAACGAAAGTGTGTAAATTCACCACGACGGACCACGCAGGCTCGTTCACTACGATGTGGTTTTGGGACGGTCATCCGTCATTGTTGCGCAGGTCGGGAAAGGAAACAGCGCGACGTGGGACGCATTCGGATATAAAGATGAAGGTGACAGCTTCAGGGTCGCCACTCACGTCTCGGAAGCGATTCCAGTGCTTGGTCTTGCGGCCGTACTGGGAAATGGTGGACAGCCACTGCTCGTCTTCCATGAAATTCCCCGGCTTCGTCGCCTGCTTTTCAGCCTTGGCGTCTTCCTGGAGGGACAACCCGATCAGCATCACGACGGGGACGAGGAGGCGTCCCACGCGGCTTAACCCCACCATGGCGTCGCGAAGAGGAAGGAGAGAGATGTGGACGCCGCCGAGTCCACGGTGAAATGCGACCTGATAACGGGGAGAGAGGAGAGAGGGAGGGAGAGAGAGAGGAGAGAGGAAGAGAGAGAGAGAGAGAGGGGAGAGAGGGAGGGAGAGAGAGAGAGGGAGAGAGAGAG